>NW_024104474.1:0-600000 GCF_003945595.2 Pipra filicauda | reverse complement strand
TGATATTCACCTGCTGTACTTCCAACATACCTTTACCTTAATGGAGTGAAAATACATACACTCACTTATTTTTCCTACTCGAATATGAGGTGGTACCTCCTGTATATTTTTACTGTTAGAAATTAAATAGATTAAAGCCAAAAAAATAATTACCCTAACTTACCCCAAATGACAATTTAGACTGTCTGAGCTGCACATCTCAAGCAGGCTTTCCCTCCCCCATCCTGAATAAGCAGTAGTGACAGCTTTGCTACAGCAGCATTTGTAATTGGCTTCAGGCACCACGGTCTGTGATCGCTGCAGCTGATGTGGTAGATTTAACCTGAGATATGATAAGTTAAAATAAACAGGGTGTGATGGAGCTGATAAAATGGGCATCTGGAAAAAACACTATGATCATGAAAAAAAAAAGAAAAAAAAAGGATATCATCCGATACAAACCTTCAAAGACTGTTTGTCAAAAAACAAGTATGGATAGATTTGAGCTTTGTTGGCTAAACTAATTTACTGGTATTGAAACAGAGTTTCAATATTTAGAATTAGATTTAGCTCTGACTGGAACTCTTTGAATCCAGCCATTCCTGCCAATGTTTCCTCTGTACAGTGTATAAGAAAAAAATCAAAAAGTACGTTTTTCAAATAGTCAGAATGGCCTGGAAATTTTCATAAGGGGTAAACTCTGCTTCCTCACAGTTGCAAAATCTTTCTAAACGCAACTAGGAAAAGGAGTGGGGTGCCTGGTTCATTTTCACCACTTATGTCAGCGTTGCTGACATGGTAACATTTTCCACTGATCAGTGTGGGCAGGGGAGTTGCCAAAGACTCCGGTGACGTGGCCCTACAAGCAGTGAAGGACCCTGCATTTCTCAGTGCAAGAAGCAGGGTATCCATGTGGGCACCTCAGCTGGGTTTGGGCTTTAGCCACACACTCGGTTGGCAATTCCTGGATTTTGCCCATCTCAAAACTTGTATTTCACTGAGCTTCCATTAAGCTTAGAATTCATGTAGATGGCAGGAGTCTCAGTCAAAAGGATCACGGGTTAGAAGTAACTCATTGCCATTTCCAGGTTAAGAGTCTTCAGCTGAGAATCACTTAGGAAGCTCTTTTTCCCAAGGCTCTCTCACTGCCGCTCTTTTGGAGTTTTGGTGGAAAAGCTGCTACTAAAAAGCACCATGTCTACAAAGCCACTAGTGTGGGACAATGTGTACTGCAGCAGGCCAGACTGGGACCAGCTGATGCTTTCCTACTTGATTTGCATTTTCCTTGCTCAAGATGATGCTCTGTTACTGGCATCGATGACTCAAAGATCAGATGTATTGCGAAAACTGTGAATTCAGGAAGTCAAGGGCATGAGACTTAAGCAGAAAAAAAGGAAGCAAGTAAATCTCTGAAAATAATATTCAGAGATATACAGCTACAGTCACAAATATTTTTCCATTTGTTTTATTCCAGTTGGCCACGTTGTTGATTAAATAAAGCTGTGCATAAAGATCAGTTATGAAGGATGCTACAGATGAACAGTATCAGCCCAGGAAAAGAATCTTAATAAATTGCAAATGCAATTTATTTTGTATTAAAATTTAATCAGATTAATATATTTCTAATACTGTATGCTAACAACTTGGGCACATAGTCCCTCCCATGATATTACTCTCACTCTCATAATGCTACTTGATTTATATGATATTAAGCAGCAGTTGAAAGACAGACACATTAGGGATGCAACTGTCTCTAAAATTCTTATTAAGAGAACTGAGTCTTTTTTCAATTGTGCTGTAACATTTCTATCAGGTCTTTTAGAGCTGAAGTCTTGAAGCTAAAATACAAGCAATAGATTCTTTAGTTGCTTGGCTTCATCTGTTATGGGAAAGGAAGCAATAAAAATAGCAGGCACATGGACAAAGGCCCTCTCTTTCAATATTTATCTGAATTTATTTGACATCACCTCTTTAATACCGGATTGAGTTTGGCCTTATGTCCATTTAAGATAAGAGAGAAAAAGAACTTCCCATCATGCAGCCACGTGGGGGTTTCCAGAGCTGTAGCTCCAGGCTCACAAGGAAGGTCAGGGTGGAGAGGGACTGAGCTTCAACCCAGCGAGTGCTGAAAGGAGACAAACTGCTGGGGGGAAACTTTCTGCAAAAGGAAACATCAAGAAACCTTTTGCTTCTCAGATGCTTTCCCAGGGCAGTCAGCCACATTCAGGCTTTGGATCTCTTTTGAGAGAGAGAAATCTTGATTTCAAAGAAAGGGATCTGACAGTGTGGGAATTAATTCCCAAGCCGTGTGCCTTCTGCACAAACCCTCCGACCCATGTCACAACAGCAGGGTTTGATGTCAGCACAAGCACCCAGTAATGACAACAGGCTCCACACTAGAAGGGAGAGCACCTGTCCTTCCAGCCACATTTAGATGGAGACAAGCACTGCTGGCCCATGCCACACCTGAGCACCCCCAAGCATGAGCACAGGTGTCCTCATGCTACACTACAGCCAAAGGTAGCAGGTGTATTCCCCGAGCTGGGAGTGCCAAGGACCTTTTCCCTATTTTCCAGCTCTTCTTCCTAATCTAGCTTTGTGTCACCTACACCCCAAACCTGTGTAGGGCACTTGGTAGCTCACCCCTGTGAGCCAGCTGGACATCACCAGGAGCACAAACACACCACAGTTCCATTAATGCTTCCAGCTGCTCCCATGACTTTGGGTAAGAGCAGTACCTGCCAGGTGAGGATTGCTGCCCAAAACTCAGAGGAAAATGTTCAAGAGGAGCAGTGTCTGTGTCTCTAGTAGTCGTGGGGAGTGTGTGTGTCCCAAAGAATCTCACCTATCTTCAGTGCAGATTAAACCACTCTCTATACATTATCACTGGTCAATGCTACCACTGGTTGTGGTTAACCCCAGCCACCTACTAAGCCCCATTAGCTCACTTCCCTTGTTGCACTGGGAAGAGACTTGAAAAGGTAAAAGAAAGAAAACTTGTGGGCTAAGAACAGTTCAATAACTTATATGAAATAATCATAATTGTAATGAAAAGAAAAATAACAAAAAGAAAGAGAAAGAAAATCCGAGAAAGACAATAAAAACAACTGTTCCACACCACCCAACTGATGCCCAGCCAGTCCCCACGCAACAGCTCCCAGCCAAGCTTTCCCACTAATTTATATGTTGAGCATGACTCTATATGGTGTGAGATCCCCCTTGGGTCAGTTGGGGTCATCTATCCCCTTTTTGTGCCCTCCCAGCTTTTTGCAGGTGCCAGTCTCCTCTCTGGTAAGGTGGGATGGAAGCTGAAAAATCCTTGACTTAGTGTAAGCACCGCTCAGCAACAACTACAACGTGCCTGTGTTACCAACATTATTCTCATCCTAAATCCAAAGCTGTACTGGCTACTGGGAAGAAAATTAACTCTATCTCAGCTGAATCTGGGACACTACTATAGTTTGCAAATGGATAGCAGGACTGTATTCATATTAATCACACAACTGTCTATACAAAAGGCACTGAAAGATTTTAAAAATTGTGAGAAATACTACATTCTTCTTACTTTTCAACAACTCATCTTCCTCCCTGAACTAAACAACCTACAGAGGTCTGCAGTAACTCACACATTGCACATGGAAATATCACCACCCTGTGTAGCTTCAGCAGAGAGATTTAGAGTTTGTTTTGGCTGCAGGTACTAATTTACTTCAGCGGTTACAAACAGCCTGCTCAGGCCTGAACCACGGGGTAATGCCACCATTCCTCACTGAAAAAAGCTCTGGTTGCAAACGAGAGGGGAAAATACACGCCAATTTGTAGCAGTGAATCTGATGAGAAACTTGTCTAAACATGTCTTAAAATGGCTCTTTGTGGTCCCTTTGCAAACACGTGTTTCTTCTTCCCAACACCCCCCACAGCAACTGTTATCTCCTATGCAGGAATGTCCTGGGAAAGGTGTCCTGAGGTGTCCCATTGGTCCTTGGTAAACCCCTTCCTATTGGCTGTTGACCCTTTACCTGATGGTTTTTTCTGTGTGACCCTGAACTTGTGATTGGTTCCCCTTTGACCCTCCTAAAAGCCTTATAAACCCCTTCCCAACAATAAACTCTCTCTTGCCTCCTCTCCACGCCGGTGTGCTGTCTCTGTGCCTGCCATGGAGCCACGTGGGTGCTGGGGGGAGGGGAGGGCACCTCTCCCCTCCAGGCTCGGGGCCTGAGAAACCCTGTCGCTGGAGTCCCCTTTCCCCGTCCCTCAAGATGTTGGAATGGTTCTTCAGATGGAGAAGGAACTAGAGCTGGGCTCCCCCACGTCGAGGGTGGGGAAAGGGATCCAGAACTGGTGCCCCGTGTGAGGAAACGAATTTTACTGAACTCTTCTATGAAGATAGGTGATTCCTAAGGCACAGATGCGGAATTCTGTGTTCCCCGGCGCCCCGAAGTTTAAGCGGTTCCTCCTGAGGCAGGTAGGAAAGCAAACTTCGGCATACTCCCTAAACCTCTCCCCCTGTAAACCTGTAACTACAAGAAGCATGCATGCCTCTTTAAGAGAGAAAAAGCAAGCTTAAAGAACATATGTAATTCCATCTGCAAGTCATCTAATAAGACTGCTTACTAACCTGAAAGATAGTTACCACGCCAGCATGGCGAAAAAAGGGTTAAAGCTGCTCGAAACAGCTCCGCAGCAATCCCCCTGCGCGGCTCCCGGCCGCCCGCCGTGCCGCTCGCGCCGCCTGGCCCCGGGCCGGCCCCGCGCCGCAGCCCCGACATCAGCTGCCTCTCCCCACGCCGCCCGGCCCCGGGCCGGCCCTGCCGTGCCGCGGCTCCGAGGAAACCCAGACATCAGCCAGCCCCACTCCTGCCTCGCCGCTGCAGCTCCCGCCGAGCCGCCCGGGGCGCACCCCGCCCCGCGACAGACCGGACCGGACACCCGCGGTGCCGCCGCCGCCCTGCCGAGACCCCGGCGCTGCTGACGGCCCCGGCCCCGCCGATCCCGCCTGTGCCCTGCTCCTGCTGCACACAGCAACCCCCCGTCCTGCCATGCGGCCGCAGCAGCCACCGCCGCAGCCCCTCCGGACGCCGAGACTGCCTCCGAGAAACAGAAGAAAACAACCATTTGGACTCTAATGAAACTAAAATTAACAGCAATAAGTAGTTTGTTTGGTTCAGCAGTAAATTGAGAGTTTGTGTAAGTGAAAAACTTGTTTATGAATACATCAATAAAACCATTTTTAAATTCTGTTTTATAGGGACACCCTCAGACACTAAGAGAATGGGGTAAATTTAAAATCCATATATCAATAAAGACATATTCATCTTTAAGGAATAAAAAACAGTGGGATGTAGCAGTGAATCTGATGAGAAACTTGTCTAAACATGTCTTAAAATGGCTCTTTGTGGTCCCTTTGCAAACACGTGTTTCTTCTTCCCAACACCCCCCACAGCAACTGTTATCTCCTATGCAGGAATGTCCTGGGAAAGGTGTCCTGAGGTGTCCCATTGGTCCTTTGTTAACCCCTTCCTATTGGCTGTTGACCCTTTACCTGATGGTTTTTTCTGTGTGACCCTGAACTTGTGATTGGTTCCCCTTTGACCCTCCTAAAAGCCTTATAAACCCCTTCCCAACAATAAACTCTCTTTTGCCTCCTCTCCACGCCCGGTGTGCTGTCTCTGTGCCTGCCATGGAGCCACGTGGGTGCTGGGGGGAGGGGAGGGCACCTCTCCCCTCCAGGCTCGGGGCCTGAAAACCCCTGTCGCTGGAGTCCCCTTTCCCCGTCCCTCAAGATGTTGGAATGGTTCTTCAGATGGAGAAGGAACTAGAGCTGGGCTCCCCCACGTCGAGGGTGGGGAAAGGGATCCAGACCAATTAATTAATTACCCAGTTAATAACCCAGAACAGCTCCAGCAAATGAGACCTGCACGTGTATCGTGGTGCATGAGTGAAGATCCCTTCCCAGCACGCCTGGCACTGCTGCCCCTGAGCTCTCTGAGCATCTGCCAGGATGGGAGCACAGCTACGAGTGAGACGCCCTCTCTTCATCTCATAGCTATTTGTCACAAGCCACTACAAAATAAAATAAGGTGACCCAGGAGAATGAAGCCAACAAGGCCATTTATACATCCCTTATATTGATAGATGAAGATAAAACATCATCAAAACAGCCCAGCAATATTTAACCCACATCCAGCCACTTCACTGATGTCCTCAGCCAAGGCCACTCCTACCCGCTCCTCAGATCCTCCAGCTAAAGCACTTGACTCCAGGTGTTACTATTTGCTCATACTCAGTCCTAAATCAAATGGCATTAAAATAAAAAAAAAAAAATGGAGGCAGAAAGGAGAAACTTAAACATCAAGAACTACACTTGTACTTACAGCAATTTCCTTCCCTGTAACAAAGCGACAAACACATCTGCTCTCCTTTTCCCTTTCCTGGCTCAGGGGTCAGTTCACTGATTTCACACCACCTTTAATTTAACACTAATTTAAAAGCAAGGTCATGTCCCCCCACTGACACTACATGCCTCCACTATCCCATCACTGGGCTGTGTCTCAGCTTTGGGAGAAGTAAAGCTGTTTGCTCCCCAAAGTCACCATATGGCTGTGGCAGTGTCACCTCTCCCTTCCCCAGCTGTCTCCACACAGGTTGCTACCCTGGATTAAAGAGGGCATGTTCAGCTTTCTAGTTAAGGATATTCATTTTCCATGGATGCTAGTGAATGCCAAAATTTGTACGTCCCCACACGGGATGTTTTTATAGTATCTGCACATACAGAAGGATGTCTCAACACCCTCTGGTTCTACTTTTCATCCCAAGACCCAAAGCATCTACAAGGAAGACCCTCTCTGATATTATTTTCATGTTTTATCCATCAGAAAAGCTGTCACCCAGACAGGGAAGCGACCCATTCAACAGCTGAAAGGCTGAGTTGGAAACATGAAACATTTCAACAGAGAAGAAAGGGAACAGGGGATTTTCCAGGTGCCCCTTTCATCACACTGTGTGGATTCAGGGGGAATCTGGCAGATAAATTTGTAAAATTGGCTCTGGCCTGACAGTGCCATCCATCAGCACAGGCCTCTCCATCACAGAGGATCTTCAACAACTCCAAACAAATTTCATAAAGGCAGCATATTATCAAAACATTGGTGTTATTAAAAGTAAGTGGATTTGTCTGAGAGTGAGCACACACTTCTGACAGCACAGCATTATTTACAAACACATCTTTCTTTGCCCTCCTTCAGAAGAAGGGTATTATTTGCTTTATAATGTAACTCAAAACACCTCTTTAAAGTCCATAAGATACTATGGAAGCCGACACATTCACAATGAATAGTTTCTGCTTCAGATTAATTTCTGTTCTATTCCCTAAGTGAAGCACAGAGCACAAAGCTTTATACAAAAATGAGTTAAAAGTAGATGCTTCTAAAATGAGGACTGTTGTCACGAAGGAACTGTAAGTATTCTGTCTAAATGTGGATGAGTGAAATATAAAAAAAACCCTCCAAAACAAAACCTGTAATGTATCAGGAACATTTATGAAGAATAAGTACTACATGCAATTAAAAACAGGTTTGTTACATCTCTCCTTTCCAAACCAAAATAACAGAAGCAATTATGTCAAGTTTTGGACTTATATTCATGCTCTTGAGTATTCTTTTTTTTTTTTTTTCAACGAAGGCTGGTTTAAGGTCCTGTTTGTTAAATCTTTCAAAACATAATAATAAAATGGTCATATCACAAACTTTATAAATTGTATTTCAAGAGACTATTTGCCCCACCTTGAAAGTAACATTTTAATAAGTGGAAGAGAGAAACTGTGCCTCTAAGTCACAATGAATTTTTGCTTTGAGTATCACAAACGTCCTGAAACACACAATCCAAAGAGAAATGCTGAGTTTTTTACTGCATACACCACAGCTTTATTCACCTGAGTTGCCAAATCTTGAGAAGATGGACTTCAGAACAAATTCAGAAACTTGGTTGTGCTGGTGTCCAAAGAATCTATTTTTTAAAAAATTTATTTTTATGATCAAGTGCTCATTCTTTTATTAATCTTGTTGTTAATAACATTATCAATCTTTATAAAGGTTTATTATTAATGCATCAATAAGATAATGTTTATTGTTCATTTTAAAGGAATAATGAAATCCTCTAACAAGCTGCAGGGATGAAGAGAACCTCCCTGAAAAGTCCTTCTCTGAAAAGGTCATTTTTATCAGCAACTCTTCTATATACTTAAAACTGATTGTGGCATTCAGCAAGTTTCATTTTTCAGCTAAATTATTCAACACCTGTAGGAAGCCGTTCTGAAAGCTTTTTACACAGCATGAGATGAAACACAAGTGGTACAGGGACGAATATTTGAAATGGCAAAGTTACTAGGCATCTGAACATCCAGCCAAAATTAGTGCCAGAAAGAAAAACAGCTGGCTAAACTCAAGGAGAAGTCAAGAGAAGCAGGCTTAGTTAGGAGACAAACAGACTCCAATGAATGTGTCAGAATATTTTGAAGGGCACCTCTCCTCAACACTGATAAATCACTTACTTTATAGATTTTTTTGGTCCTGTTTGCTGTTCATTTAATGCCTCTGCATAAAAGAGTGCAGCCTTTTGGAAGCTGACCTCCTTTCAGCAGCTCACCCCCCTTGGTCCTGCAGTAATTATTGCTGCTGTACTTCCTCGCCTCAGGAAGCAAGGTCATCCATCCCAAAAGTGTTTCACAGGTAACTCAGCAGCCCACACGTCTGTGCAAGCCAAGGATCGATCTGCTGCTCAATATTCACCCAGGACAGCTTCTGTATGTGCAGCAGTTGGTACCTTTTTGCACAACTCTGGTTTTTCAGGGCTGGTCCGGTCTAGAGAAACATTCCAACTCCTGCCCCACGTGCCATGGAAATAAGGGATGATGCCCTGACAGCAGGAGTGTCTAGAACACGGGACCTGCCTCAGGGAAAGGCAATCCCACCAGAGAAGCAGACCACAGGAGATGGAGAGCACCAAATCCTCACTTGGGTCTAAATCCCCTGGAGCCCATTCCAGGCATCCAGGAGACGCCTGGAGAGAATCCACTGGAGAGAATTCTCTCTGGAGAGAATCCACTTCAGGTTCTCTCAGGCACTGATGAGTTGTTGAGCAAGTTCCACCACCTCAAAAGGAGAAAGAAGGAGACCAAGCAGATTAGTCATGTAATCTACAGCATTTCTTGAGGGCTTTCGATGTGCCAGTGGAGGATGAACACCTGAGAGAAGGAATATTCCCTCTCTGTTGTGGAATTTGGCTCAAAGTGGAAGCTTCCTTCAAGACCAAGAGCTGTGGCTCATATAACTAAAGCAGTAAAACAGAAATGCTTCTGAGATGGAGTATTTCTTACTGAAATGGTGCACACATAGCATTGTTAACTGATGGGAACTCAAATACTGTCACATGTAGTTGCCATAATAAACCAAAATTAAATAATTATTCTTGGCAGAAGTGATAATCTGAACAAACTAGATGAGATCTTTTTGACAAGAAAAGAAAAAAACCTAATATCACTGTTAATAGTTCAGTTTTCTTTACGTTAGATTTTTAACTGTAGCAATACCAACAAACAAAAAACCAACTAAAAAAAAAACAACAAAAACACAACAACAAAACAAACAAACAAAAACAAAAACACAACAACAAAACAAACAAACAAAAACAAAAACAAAAAACAACCCAAGCAACAAGAAAAAAAAACAACCAAAAACCACTGCCACAAGTGCCAGGTAAATCCAAAGACAAAATCACACAGTCCCAGCTAACGTCATGTTATCTCAAGGAGGAGGGGGAATAAATCATCTAGCTAGCTAGACACATTAAATTTTTAGATCTCACTAAGCAAGCACAAGAGATTTCTACAGCATTTTCATGTTGCTGTCATATTTGCATCAGCTTCCTTTTTAAGCTCCTATGAGAAAACACAGAGATAAAAGATCAACTGATGTTCATGTGCAAAACACTGAAGTGCAGATAAGTGAGGATTAACAGACTTGCATTTGGCTTTGAGGGAAATCATAGTCTATGAAACTTGTAAAAATACCTGTTAAGCCTATAAAGGGCAGGAATAGAACTATTCTAGTCAGGCTTTTAAGGAGTTATCTGATAAAAATATATCATAATGAAATACAGTACCCTAGAACAAAATTAATTTCAACATATACCTGTCTTAAAAAACACCCCAATTTTGAATCTATATCCTGAACCAAAGGGATTGTGGCTTAGAAATGTCAGGGGAAAAAAAAATCATTTTAACCAAATGAATAATAATCTTTACTAAGAAAATTAATGTGCTGCTTTTATTTTTATCAGCTGACCTCTATAAAACCTCTCTAAAATCCATAATACAACTATGAGCTTGCACATTAAAAATCAAAAGATCATTGAATGCTTTAACCTTCCAGAAATGAGAAAAGTAATTTTTTTAAATTAAAAATAGAACTTGATAACCTCCAATTATTTAATTTTTAACATCAACCTCTTAATTCTGTCCCAATTATATTTCCCTTTATCATTTATGCTTATGATATCTTAATGCAATATCAGCAAATATATAACTGAATCAAAAATATGCAAAATATTAACAAATTTTCAAGTTTAACACTAGAATTCATTTTACATTCCTCAATGTAAAATATGCAGTCCTGAAGTAATTCTGCATTTTGTTTTCTTTAAAAAAAAGTTATAAATAGAAGTTACGTTTTAAAAGACAAAAGAACAGTCAAATATTTGAATTCCATTGGATAACTGAGTAAACTTGTCAGGTTTCAGTTCGTATATTAAAAAAATAATTTTGTACTAAATGTTCGGCTGTGGAAAAGGAAAATAAGAGAAATTTTCATTATTCTAAATAGATTTTATAGTCTATATAAGACTGGGTCTGTGTGGTTTGTTGAACATGTACATTGAATTTTCATGTATTAACACACATATATCCTTCTGTATTTCACTTCTGATAAGGACTGGAGCTATGGGAGGCAAAATATTCTGGAGGGGGACAGCTTGGGGTATTTCTGGCACAACTGGAAGCAGAAGATACTGAGATGCTCATCATAAGCATTGTAAGATTTCTTATAAAATTTTGGACACTTAAGACTGTTCAGCACTTCAAAAGCTTTGCTACTGTCTTGGATTCTTCCAAAGCAGGTGACACTTCTGTGGATATCATTTAAGGGCATCATGGAACTTTGTCAGGAGCGTCTCACTGATGCTCAGTAGCAGAAGCTGCACAGGAACCAAGTGGTTTTGCCAGATTTAAACCACCTTCGATCCATCAGCGCAGTTGTTGCTACCGCTGCAATGCCAGACTGGATCAGACCCCTCAGAGCAGCTCACTAACTCATTGCAAGGAGATAAACACAAAGCCTGGCCTGTTTTCTGTGATTTCCCTGCTCTAACAGCTCTCTTGCCCCTCCCAAAGCCCAGCCCCTAACACGCACAAGGGCTGGCACCACCTCCCTCACCATCATGGGCTGTGCCCCTGAGTTTGCTCCTCTGTCACCTGCCATCAGCGCTGGCCCTGCTGCCTGCACAACTTTCCAAATAGAAGCACATCACTCAGACACAGCATCTCTTCTAGCTTATTGCCAGATTATTCCATGTTTACCCTGGAACAGGTCAACCATGGAGTGCTCACGTTGTGCTTTCCCAGCTCCTCTGCTTTTTTCCACCCAGTTGTCCCCACTGGCTTTGGCTTTGCTGTTCTCTTCGGTGTTCAAGCACAGACACAAGTGTGTCTCCTACTTAAATCACTGCTTCCCAGCTCTGCTGACCTCATTAGATCCAGGCTTGAGAGTTATATTTCTGTTCAGACCACACAGCTCCTCCAAAACAGGCGCTCAGCTGACAGCTTTGCTGCACTGCCTTGGCTCAAGACAGATCTACTAAGCCACCTTGTCTGAAAATTTACTGCTGCAGTAGCTGGTTGTTCCTTACTTATTCTCTACAAGGCTCTCTTGCCAAAGACTTAAGCCAGCTCTAAAACCCACCTGCAGAGAACATGCCCTGGACAGTGGCTCACTGCCCTCTGCTCCCTCGCCCCAGGGGTCTGACTGAAAATAAAATGACAGCAAAGTTCAGCCCAACACTATTGACACATTCTTCCCAAGTGTCTCTGGACAAAAAGAAGAAAAGCAAAAAAGGTGGAATAAACCCTAAACCTATATTCTGCTATTATATAGCCAGAAAGCTGATGAGCATCACCACAAGGAAAAGCGAGGGGAGGGGAAAGCAAGCAGCTGAAATGGGAAAATTATTCATTAACCATGTTTTCTCTATCACAAAGAAATAGTTTATCATTGAAATATTTAGAGCCAGATGCTTTTAGAAATTAGCACCTTCTAGCAAAGGATTGCCCTGTCCCCTCAGATATAACTCGACAGCAATCACCAAAACTTTAAAGCAATTTGTAGCAAGGCAGACCTCTACAGTGAGAGAGGGCAAGAGGAGGCTGAGGATGCTGACACATGTAGCTTGCAATTCCCATACTTTATGGGAATTTATTCTGATTCACTAGAGGCTCAGAAACATTGCAGACTACATCTTGGCTCTGCTTGGAATCCTTGTTCCAAGTGTAATGGTGTTATCAAATGGTGCAGGAGTATTTGGAATTAGACACTTCACTTGAACGCTTTTCTAAATTTCAGCACAACACGACCACTGAAACAAAGAACAGGCCCACAGCGCACGTGGCTCTTCAGTTAAAGTGGGCAAGCAGTGACTGCAGCAGGGTGGTTCATTCCTAGCAGGTAGAACAGAAGCTGCCTTTCTAAATGATCATTGCAGTAGCATCAAAAAATCTTGTTCTACATGCAAAGAAATACTTCGGATGAGTTATTTCATGAGACCATTGAACCTGAAGTGACCCAGTATGCTCAAAAGGAGCCCCAAATCTACATTATGCTCTTCATTACTCTTTTGGCCAGCCAGGACAGTATTTCCAGTGCTCAGGTATCATCCCTGTTAGCACACCCAGTCAAGGAGGCACAGGGCAACCCTGATCCCAACTACCACCATCCCTTTTGTTGAGTGGAGCAGAGCTTTACTGAGAGAGAGGAGGAAAGCCCAGCGTACCATCTCAGCCTCCAACAGAGCCTATCTCTCCCAGAAGACACCCCAGTCACAGAGTAGCATGATTAGGTGTCAAATAGAGGATTTACAAATTGATCCTTGCCTCCAGTTCTGGCCAGCAAGAAAGATACAATGGAGGATGCCAGTGGCTCAAACTACTCTCTTTTCCTTCATTAACCTACTAAATGCCAATGGCAATCTATCAGCTACTGCTGTTTAAGGATAATCTTTCTCTGACATTTGCAGTGGGAGATACAATTTTTGTTTGCAGTTATTGCAGACTGTTATGATTGTAAAACACCGTTTTAGGTTAATCTTTCCTTTGACATGTTTATGAAAAAGATAGGGTGCTTATATTTCCTCTTTCTTCTCTATGCCCCTCTCAAAGAATCAAGAAAAACAAAGGCATGAACTGTAAGCACAATTATAATTTTTCTTCATTTAAAATAATAAAAGGTAAGGAAATTAAGAATTTTTGAGTCCTTTTAAATGCACTCCTATTTCTGCACTGACACAGAACTGCCTGTGAGGGACATGGACAGATGTCATTTATAGGTGTAATCTCAAAGTCCCACACTTTAATTTCACAGCATTTTAAACATCAAATGATACACTGCAGCAAAAATGCTCTTACAGATGGTTTCCTGTATATAAAAGCAATCTGTGGATAATATTAATTGCATTACTTGGTCCCATAACTGAGAACTTGATGTCACTATTTTAAATACCTCTGCACTTTAAATACCTGCACACAACTGCACAGAAGAATTCAAGACACCCTGGGAGCCTAATGCTGGCCCCTCTAGCCTTTTTGGAGCTTCTCCTGTAGCTATTACTTTATTCATTTTTCCCTAAGTTTTTTTGAAGTAGCGATGTTGGCATTTTTATGTTAAAGTGTTTAAATATTAAACCCCACTTTCCATCCATAATTAGAGAAAGTGGACCTGTACATACAGGAAGTTTCTGAGAATAAGAGACTTGCCAACCTCAGCATCTCTCCTGTTCACTGAAGGAAGCCAAGACCTCTGAGATGAGGCAGAAAGGGATAAGTTCAGGGTACAGAGTTGAAATCATAACAGTAATATTACTTAGATCTGAAAAGACAATGGTCTCTTTCAAAGTGCTTTCTGGAATGTATATTTTCTTTGCTTTCATTTTCTAAAAATATTTCCCATTATTCTTACCAATAGGAGAATAATGTCAATGAGAAAAATTTTCTCAGAAGGAGCACAGTGTTTCAGTTTCTAAGTTGTTTGAATCTATGCATTAATAAAAACAGATTTTTCAAACAAAGTGCCTTAATATCAAACACATCAAGATAATGAAGGAATCAAGAACTTCTGTGTCTTTTTCTCACTCAGTCCTAATTTAGCCACAGAAATTAAGCATTTCATTTATTCCTTGGAAAACTACCGAAAGGCATTAAAAGCATTTGTTACTATTTACTGCTGGTGTACTGAAGCAGAAGAGGCTCAAGCTTACACCACATTGCCTGAGATGCATTTATTTAGGAAGCCTTTACTGCCATATCCACCAGATATTCACATCATCACAGGTATCTCACCTGAGTAGCACCTTGTGCTTAAATCCCCTGCTCTGGTAGTGACTACAGTGCTGAGCGTGGCATGTGCCCAAATAAATCCAAGACTAGCATGGGAATTCACACCTTGAACGATGATTTGTGAGACAAGGCTGAAGATCACAATGATTCACAACATCAATATTTTCATTTTATTTGAGGACAAAAAGCCCAATAAGCCTAAAAGATGACTAATCTGATGTCTCCGAAACCATTCCACTCAGTGGAATAAAACCATATTAACAAGAGAAATCTCCCAAAACTTCCACCTCTCTTTGAGGAGTATTTTCTATCACCTAAGCCACAAAATACATACTTCCTTGCTTGCTCTTTTTTTTTAGTCACAGAGGTCTTGCCTTCCTGAAAGTACATACATCCAACAAGACGGATGGAGGGAATTTCCATCGGATGCAGCTCTGCAGTCTGAGAAACATCACCAGAGGGAACAACTGCAGAGTCAGACACTCTCAGGCTACCAAGAAACCAGCACCAGCTGTGCTTTGCACAACCACAGGTACAACAGGGGCCTGTTAACATCCATTACTGAGCAGAGAGGTTCTCAGAAGGGAAGTCTGGAGTGAATCCATCCTTACCTCGCACCTGCTCCAAGAACCAACTGCTTCACTCCAAGTGAGGGTCACAGTCAACACATAAGTCAAGGATCCTGGGTTTTGCAAGAGACTTTCCAAGTAGGGATATGACTAGCCTGCTCTGAATCATTCCAGTGAGCTTTGTACCTTCCAGGTGGCTCCAGCAGCAGATAAGATATACACCAGCCAGCAAGCAACTGCTACAGTTCCTCGTGTCTTGTGTGAAAGGTCACACAAGAACTCCACAGCCATGGCACCAAACAACACTTTCCGGGCAAAAAGATTTCTGGTTTGTTTTTCTCCCCTTTGACCAGATAAAAAAACCAAACCAGCCATTTACTTCCAGTTAAGGAACCAGCTCCACCCATCCTTCCAGCAGCCCTCTAGCAAATACCTCCACCACCACAGCAGCCAGTGTAACTCACCCCAAACCCAACCTGAAGATGATAGCGAAGATCCAAAGCTGCAGTGAAGAAATGTTGATTCCCAAGCAGTACCAAAGGACTCCTTTTGTGCTCCCTCAATCCCGGAACAGTCTGTGCTGCTGGCAGGGGGTGGGAGAACTGCTGCAGGGTGGCTCCAATCTGCGTCAGCCACCGGTGACCTCCGGAGCCTGGGGCAATCAGTGAGAACAGGTGGGGCAGGGCACACAAAGCCTGGTTTGGGAGCTTCTCACCTCGTTAAGATTTTGAGACCTTAAAGCACATCTGCTTGTTTATCTCACTAGCTTTTTGATAGCTTTCTGATGAGATCAAATACAAGCCATTTGCAATTATGAGATTAATAGGGGCGTTTTAAAGCTATTACTGGGGCTGAGATGTTTTGTACAATGCTGTGTGTTTTTTAGGGTACTATTTATTTAGTATTTATTTGTTTACTGTCATTTGTTTTTACTGTCCCACACAGTAAATTCATTTAGATATGAATCTGAACTCTAAAAAAGATGGTGCTTTAATCCTGGTGAGCAATACATAAATCTCCTGTACTTGAGGAGGGACAGCTGATTTCACTGCTGTGACTCTCCTCCCACCCACTTTAGCTCTGCCATTTGCTTTAGGGACAAGAAAGACAAAGGCCATTTTCATTTTCAACGAAAGTACAGCCAAAGGCATGGTAACATCAGCATACCAAAGCTGCCCTCTGGAAATGTTACCCAATTCTTCTTCTTTCTTTATTTTACAGATCAGGTTGTGTGAAGTTACTTGAGAAATACTGTAAAATTCAGAGGGGTGATTTTTTTAATATGCATAGCTTTTCTGTCTCCTTATAATCTGTACAACTTTCCTATGTTGTTATCCAATAATCCAAACAGTGAAATACAGTTGTCTTCTTCTGGGGAAAAGGAAGGTGGGTGGATTTTTTTTTTTTTGGGCAGCTCCAGGGACCACTCTAACAGCTTCTAGAAATTTAAAATTCCTTCATAACATGCAATTCCTATTCAAGAGAATATGCTTAAGGAGCATTTAGTACCTTGCATTTAAATATTGATTTGGGAACAATATGTAGAGGAAAAAAAATTAGAAATCACAACTTACTGGTCTTTTGGTTCTGCTTAACTATAAACCTTTTACTTAGATAACAACAAAACTACAAACAAGCAAACAAACAAACAAACAAAGAAAAAAACCAGCCAGAATATCCCGACATTTTGAGACAAAGTATATAAAGCTTATCTGTGGTGAAACTGTGGTTTACCTTTTTATTAGCAGTCACAGGGCCTCAACATTTATGATGCTGCTTCTTTCAGCAGGCTGGTTCTGCTCACCACCTCAGCCAGGTAAATCAGACACTCAACCCTACTGGAGTGTGCTGAGTGACAACAACAGGCTATTCATCTTGTCATCTGAAAGAGAGTTGATTAAATTTATTTATTAAGTCCCCAAACACATGAATATAAAGACACGTAACTAATTACTTGATTAATTGACCTAATTTTTTGAGCAGCTTTCTCCTCTCCACCAAATATTCTGGGATGCCTCTCCTCTTCTGCCCCCCAGCCCCAAACTGAAGCATTTCAGTGTGGAAAGACTGTCATGTGTCTAATGGGAGCTGCAACTTCCAGCTTGTTTGAAAAATAAATCCTAAGATTTCAGGATACTGGAATTAGACCATCACTACTGAAACACCTTTAAGAACAGTAATGATTTAAACCAGATTCTTCTGAAAATTGTCAAGACCAGAACTGAAGTGTATGCATAGAGTGAAATTCTTTTTTCACTAAGCTAAGTGATGAACCCTGCACGTCTTATCCTTTGGTGTATAGATTTGCCCATTTCATGAAATTCCAAAAAACATTAAGAGCTGTAATGTTCATGTTGATAAAAACACAGGCAATAAAGCAATGGGATATCAATATTATAGTTCTGCCAAAATAGTCAGAGTAATCCAAATTTACAGTTCTTCAGCACTTAAAAATATATATTTGATCTGACTAAAACCTGGAATTTTATGTTCAGATAAGTAAGTTCAATGATAGTTTTAGGTTTTGCGCAGTGTATGTGAAAAAGATTTTTTTAAAAACGTTTTTCTCTGGTTTTAGTTTTGAGGATACAGGCACCAACATACTGATGTAGGCATTTCTAAAACAAAGGTGATATTTAATTTTACACAGTATACTAAAATTACATCTCATTAGAATCATAGAATGGCTTGGGTTGGAAGGGACCTTAAAGATCATCTCATTCCACCCCCTGCCATGGGCAGGGACAACTTCCACTATATCAGGTTGCTCAGAGCCCCGTCCAACCTGGCCTTGGACACTTCCAGGGATGGGGCAGCCACAGCTTCTCTGGGCAACCCGTGCCAGGGCCTCACCACCCTCACAAGGAAGGATTTTTTCCATGTATCCAACCTAAATTTCTCCTCTTTCATTTTAAACCCGGTATCATAGAAGTTCATCTAGAGTTTATTACATTGTGTGAGTGTGCTCAGGATAGAAAATTTGCCTGAGGGAAAAGTATAAGGGGAATTTCTGAGTTGGATGGAAATGGGCAATACAGCACTGGAACAAATCCTGGTCCTTTCAGATTTACACCTCTATTTCTGTATCAAATTAATATAGATAAGCACCCACACTTCTGAAGCAGTAGCTTTTCTGCAACTGCTTTACCCTCTGCAAACTTCTTCATAACTTTTCCTGTATTAAATATAGTAAATCAGAACTATATTTCTTGCCAGCAGTTCTCCAGCTCTGAAGGTAAAAGCAAAGGCTGCATACAACACAGTCAGTATTTAAAAAGCTATTAAGATCCTATCCACTCTTTTTATAAGCACTCAGTGGGGGTATAAGGGCTTCATTTTTCACAGCCTTCTCCCTGGCCCTCTTCCCTGGGACAAGAGATTTCATCAAGATGAGGTGCCAGGGAATAATTCCATGGCTTAAAGTAAGAAGATCCAAAGATAAGCGTCCAAAGATGTGGACACTTCCTAAAATACTGTAACGATTTAAAAAAACCAGGAGAATAGGAAAGCAGAGGAAGTAAATAAGGAGGTGGGGGGGTGGCACAGGGCAGGAACAAAATGTGGCAAGATGCTCAAAAACAACAAAAGGCAGCAAATGATACAAATTCCACTAGCTGTACCCTTGCAGCACATTTACTTTTCATCCTCTCAAAGACCAGAGTTAAACCCCAGTGAAGTGATTCAGTCTGGATCTGAATTTCTACAGCACATAATGATACAAGAGGTTATACTGTTGGGAAGGTGCTTGTCATAACAACCCTGAGCACCAGGATACACCAAAGAGTCAGGCATGTACCTCCTATTAAACACTATTAAATTTTAAAGAGCCAACCATCATTGCAGGAAACCCCTGAGCCATGGTGTGCTCTGGGCCAGAGCACAGCAGTTCCTCTGCCAGCACAGCACTGCTTATCTCCAGCTTCTGTCCTTCCTCGGGCTTCCGTTACTGGAGAGTGTGAGAAAGAGGGTATTGAGCTAAATGGATCCTTGTTCTGACATCATACAGCCTGCCTCTTGTTCCTGGGGTGTACAGAGCAAACGCCACAAAGAGGAAGAGAACACAAGCAAGTCAGGGGAACAGAATAACATTTCTTATAATAATGCCGTTCAAAACCCCTATTTCCTGTTTTTAAAATATTTTCCTATGATTAAACCTCATAGAACAGTAGCTCAGTGCAATGTAAATACACTTACAATTCTTGTGCAGGTCTGTGTAATTCAGGGGATCTACAGTATCAGTATGAAGACTGAAAATTTCCTCCTGAAGTAGTAGAACAGCATCTGCCTATTGTACAATTTCAAAATTTGGAAGACTTGGCTCAGGTTCTGGTAAGCAAAGAGAGATGAGCCCATAGCCAGCAAGCACAGTGTGCACAACCTCCTGTACAGCACCTGGAGAGACGAGGACTCAGACACTTCACCCTAAAGTTTGTCAGTCCTTTCTCTTTGCTATGAGAAAACTGCATTTCAAAGCATGGGCAAAGCATTCCATCTCCCTGATGGAGATTCCTTTTCATACCTGAAAGGGAACATCACGATTATAAAACCTAGGTAAGGCAAATAGTGATGAGCACTGTGCAGGGAAGCACAACACTGAGTAGATAAGCACCAAAATAAGGTATTTTATTCTCTAGCCCTGATAAGAATTTGAGCCCTAATATGAGGCAGACCTCTGAGACTTCTTGTGTTTCGTTCTTTTGTTACCTAAATAATTATCTTTTGACCAAAATGTATTTTTCTTTATCCCTCCTTTACTTATACGTATGTGCTCCTCCCCCTGATGGGGAAGCATTATTGAGCTGTGAATCGACTGCAGCCAGTGGAAGTAGAAAACTAAATAAACAGAACAAATATGAACCCCGATGCAGCAATAATCTAAATTTGAGGGTGTCTTCATGACCAGTGCAGTCCAAAGAAAACAAAAAATAAGTAAGAAACTTCTACTTTAAAGAACTTTACCTCTTTCGTGACTCTAAGTTTTCTTGCAAAGAAATTGGACTAATATTCATTACTGTAAATCCGAGAGACAATCGAGTAGGTAGAAGTATTCCACAGATTTTATTTTTTTCCCCCTAAATGCAGGAAACTGCAGAACTACCCACAATTTGCCCTGCACAGTTGCAATCCCTGACCTGCTGGGCAGAACCGTGAGGATGAATCCTTTAAAAGAGGCGGTGAAGCTGCTGTGCTCCAGCAGGTCGTTAAAGCAAACACCTCCCTGTTCTTCAGGCACTTGAGCAATTGCACTGAATACTTATACGAGCCTCAAGTTGGGACGTGCATAAACACTCATCTTGAATTCACATTACATCTGTCTTTTTATGATACCAGAGGTGTTTTAAGCTCCTCGTGCTGGAGTTGGGGCCCGCAAGAGAAAGACGTTTAACTGTTTTTATTTTTACTGTCAACATTTAACTATTGCTCTGATGATTTTGCTTCTCCCGAGTAAAATAACAATAAGCTTTAGCCATCAGGTACCAGCCACCAGAATCTCAAGTACCAGTACCCACTCAAGGAGGCATTTCTATTTTTCAGCATCCTTGTTCTGATCTTCAGCTATGAAGCAATCCAATATTCTCTATAAAGAAAGTGATATTTTCTGTTATTATTGAACTAGCAGGTGCTGTACTCCGGCTGAAGGGACTGCATTTCACTCTAGAACTCCTTGACCTTCATTAGTGCTTCAGGGAGCTTGAAAGCCAGATGTAATAACAAAAAATTCAATAAAATAGGCTAGTTCATATTTTTCTGGTTTTCTAAAACAACAGCAGGGCCTCTGGTGGTCTAGTGGTTAGAGTGCCTGACTCTCACCTCTGCGACCCGGGTTCGATTCCCGGCCCCCTGGGCAGGTGGAGCTCATCAGCCTTGGTAGGCAATCCACCTAAGAGAAGGTCACTCTAAACAAACCTACATCCTGGGGACCTCACTGCCACTGTCCAAGCTTTGCTCGACCCCGGCAGATGAACCTCAGGACTAAAGGGTGGGCTCAGTTCAGCGCACGCTGTGTCTCACCTAAAAAATCCACTGCGCAGGCTGGAAGGGTTAATGACCTTTCCCAAAATCTTCGCTCGCGAAGACTGGCCATTATTATTAAAACAACAGCGAAAATAGTAACCATTGGGCTTAAAGATTAATTTGAAATGAAATGCTCACAGGCAAATAGGTGTGATAATTTTGTTAAATCATATACAGCTTGTTTTTAAAAGGGACTGAAATCTTATAATTAAATCAACTTCTAGATAATTTCTTAAGATATATTATTTTAATTAATCTATTTGAAAAAGGGTTTGCAAATAACCACGGCAGCAATTAGATATTGCAATTTAATCAGTATTTAATTTTGACATTTAAAAAAAAGTAGGTGAAGGTTTAAAATAAGACTTCTAGACATTTACAGACCAATATATATCCACATGTATTATGGCCACAAAGACTTTCATACCTGCAAAGCTAACTACCTGCTGTATTCTGCTATATTAAGTCTTGGGATCTTCATATAGTTTATGTGTCACATAGATTTGCCAAAGAAATGTTTTATATGCACAGAAATAACAGTACACCTGGGATGACTGAGTAAAGCTCTGTATGACTGAAGTATTTTAGAATCATTAAGGTTGGAAAAGACCTCCAAGATCACCGAGTGGTATCTCTGCTGGCATTTTACCTCAGACCCCATTCTGATATCCCTTTTCTACTTCTGCACCACTTGGCATGTTATTAGCCCAGTGGCATAACAATTACCAATTTTTTTCCCTGTATTGGAATGAATATTAAGACAGATCTAGAAATTATAATGACAGCTTAAGAGTATTCCTCAGCTTGATGAGGATGAACAGGAAGAGGACAATTTCCATCATTAGCAACAAACCTCTCCAAACCCAAAAGCTAAACCACTTCCACTTGCATATTCCATATATACATATATATATATATATATACACAAATATGTATAAAAACCATTTTGAACTGCTGGCAAGATCCAGAGACACATCTTACCAAACTTGTGCTTTCTATCTAGGAAATTTAAAAGTTTCATTAGACAATTCTGTAGACATCACAAATGGCATTTCAAACATCCACTTTTCCGGGACATTCAAACACAAATACATAATTCTTCAAGGAGAATAACTACATCTAGTCAGTGCTAACTTCTTGTACTGATGTTTTTCCAGGACCTCAACCACCCTACTGATTGAAAACATTCCCATCCTATTAGGTGAGTGGATCACCTGCCCTAAGCCCATACAACACATGGCTTTCCTGGTGTTTCTATAGAGAACAGAGGCAGTTCCTGTGCTACAATCCAAACCCAAAGAAGACTTTTTTATTTGCCCCTTAACCCTATTTACAGGTGGGATTACAAACTGTTTTACAGGAATCTTTCCATCTTTACAATCTGGCTAATGCATTACAGATTCCCTGCATTAAAAGGCATAACCTCCCCTCGGAGCTCTTGCCAGCATTTGAGTAACAAAGCTTTTGGAAGATGCAGCATTTTTGACTTGACAGACTTTGGGCAGTCAGAACCAACCACCCTGCTTTTATTTTGAAGCCATGTCAATAAAGAGAAAGATGTTTGTTGAAGTTAGAGCGCTTTAAAGCCCTGTGTTAGAACAGAAATTTTAAGAGACTTTTCCCAAGCTCATTTAGTGCATCTTTTTTACACTGATCTAGCCAAGTTCTTAATGCTCAGAAATACACATGGACTCATAGCTTTATTTAACATCCCTATGGATATTAATCTAATGCTTCACGCTTCTAAGTTGGCTGCAACAGCTTTTTTAGAATTGTTATGTGCTCGACAGCTCCGGTTTAGATATTTCTGCAACATGCAATAGATATTTCTGTTAAGAACTGCGAGGAGCATATCACAGGGTAGAGCACAGGAGCCCAAGTTTTAATTTGGAATACTAAAGAACATGTTCTTTAAAGCTCTTTGGATTTTTTTTTTTTGAGGTTATTTAGACCTCAAACTATAGCTTTTCTGTAACGAGTACAAAGATGTGTCGTCTGGGAAGGTATTAGAATGGAAAAATTGTGTGCAAAGTCTGTATTTGGTACTTACTTCACAATTTAATCTGCATTTTCACTTTCATTCGGGCTGGGAGAAATTGCGTGTAAAGAAGAATGTTGAAAGAATGTCAAAAAAGGTCTTTGATTTTTATGTTTATTGGGGGAACAACAGCACCCAATTTAAAAAAATAGATACCAATATATATGTGTATGTATAAACATGGTAAACTTGCAAAAGCAGTGATTTATAAAGGCCCATATCCTATTTGTAAAGGCCCATATCCTATCAACTTCTGCATAAAACTCCATAAAGGCAAGATCACTTTTCCTTCCTATAACTTTGACATTAATTATTTTTTATTATTGGTCTGGTTAGATATTCTAGTATTTGCATGCAGAATAGCAAGAAATTTGCATACAAATAAAAGCTGTGTAGTCATATTTTGTTCTAATTTCCCATACATGTCCCTAAACAGCCCAGGATATATAAATTACAGTAACATTTAGCTAACAATCTATGATGGCTATGTGTAATATAACCTTCCCAGGATTTAATTAAGCAGGTTCAGAACACGGAACTTAGAAGTAGAGAGCCTCTAGAGAAGAATGAATTTAAAGAGTTGCCCTCCATTTTTAAGCTTCTATGATTTTATTAACTTTACTAAGAATGAGAGGGAAATGCAAACAGAGGGGATAAACACTTACTGTTAATTTCAAGTTTTTCTTTCCAAGACAGAGAAAAAAGACTTTTCTCTTAGTGTCCCACCCTCTGTTGTACTTCTGGAAAAGTGTTGAATTTTCATTCCACCAATTACACAGATAAAATCTGTCTGGAAAGACTAATGTTAAAATTCTCCTTCTGCTCTCTCCTAATGAGTGGTGACTGGGTATGGACAGATACAGCACAATGATGCCACCTAACAGTGGGTGAGATTCTGTAGACTGCAAGCATCACAAAACCGAGACTGTACACGTAGAATATTTTCTTCTGCCCACATTTATGTAGCACAAGATCAGCAGAAAAGTTTTCTTCAACAGTAAATATGGTGGTTTTCCCTGTATTCCATTTATCTTGTAAAACAGCTAAAGGAAAACTAACTTCACCTTAAAAAGGAGTAACCATATATCCTCTTATTGGAGTAAACCCCATGTGACTTTGGGTCTTAAATTGTCAAAAGAGAAATCTTTCATTCTGATTTTCTATGCAGTGTTTTGGGTTTCATGTCGGGTCTTACCAGCAAGCCACAGGTCACGCAGCAAAATCCACCTGTAATTTGCCCCACAGTAAGACACCTGTTTTTGAAACTCAGAGGTAAAAATGAAAGAAAATTATCCAACCCACACTGCCACTTTTTGTTTTAAAATCAACACTCTTTACACATGCTGTATTTAATTAACTCCTCTTGCAGTGTTGTTTGCATTATCCAACCATTTATCAGCTGGGGTTTTCTTTAATCATGTGGCCTTTGGGGGGTTGGGTTTGGTTCCCCTTCCCCATCATCACCCCCACCACGTTGTATTTTAATTTATATTTTCTTCTGGGGTAATGTTCCTTTAAGTCTTGTACAAGTGATCAAGGAGAATCTACTTTGAAATTCTCCTCACACAGCTAGAACTCCTCGTCTGTGTTGTTACAGATATTTAATTCCTTTCCACTATTAGATCAGCTGTCACGAGTTTATGTACCTACTACAACGTGAAGCATTTGAGGTGAGGTAGATCAAGACTCCTCTTCATGGGATTTTGCTACAGTGGAAAAAAAAATTGATTTTTTTTTTTTTATGATGAGTTTCTGCCAATCATTTTGACAGTGAACCTTTCTTAATGCATCACAGCAAAATGAAACTCAGGAACCATGTCCCAGAACAGGCTGTCTAATGTTGGCTTCTTTGGGTTTTTTTCCCAATTAACTAAGTTCAGCGGGTCCTGTTTTGATGTCACTAAAAAGACAAAAGGCTTTCTTGGAACTTGTGTCTAAGAAAAGATGCTGCAGTGATTTTCATGGAATTTGACAGTAATTCTCTTTTAACTCTTGAATAAAAAGGATTTGTCAACGTTGTTCAGATCGCCAAAATGAGAGTAAAGAGGAAACAGTGTGCATTTGTAGGAAAACAGATAAAACTACCACTGAGAAAGTAAATTAACTTCCACAGCTCCATATTAACAACCAGAGATCAAGGACTCCATAGGTTTGCAAAGTTTGTTTGTGTGACATCTCGTGTGCCTTCTGAATGTTGCTGTTTGACTGGTTCAAGCCTGTTTCATGATTTATTTTGTTTTGTGTTCATCAGTATTCCTAGGAGGCTGGAGTAACTTTGCCATTGGGAGGATGGCCTTCCTCAGGTCCTTCCAGAATCTATTTCAACAAATGCCTCACTACACACTGATTTCTAAGTGCAGATGCATCATCTACAACATAAAGGCCTTTAATTTGTGCAAACCCAGTGGAATCATAGATTGTATCTCTGCTAATTTCTCAATATATCAGCTTCAGACTGAGCCTGCTGAATAGATATTAATTCATGCAACAAGAAAAATGGCTTTATCATACAAATCAGTCAGCCCTTTTTTTCATTCAGAAAACCATTATGATGCATAATACTGTCCATCACACCGAGACTGACACTGAGGAGGAAATGTTCTGTAAACTCTGAGTGAGGACAGTGTAACTGTTCCAAGTTACATCAGTACTAAGGTTTCACTGATGAGACTGCAAAATGATGAGACAATTCAGAACAAATAGTACTGAGCAAATAATATGTAAGAGGGTTTACAAATCCCTTGAGGCCTATTTCACAAATTGGCTTTAAAATTTTTGTTCCGTATCTTCTTTATTTCCTATGCCATGTTCCATCTCGGTAGTACAATAACACAAGACTCTTCTCCTAGACAGTATTTCTGGTGATAGAAAGACCATCTTGTAGAAAGAAGAAAAAAAAAGTAATGTTTCAAACTTGAAGAATCTGCATTCATTTTTGCATAAGCAAACTGAAAAGGCTTGATAAAAAATGCAGAATAGTAAATCTCATAAGAATCTAGAACGAGATATCTACATGGCCAAAACCAGCATACTAGTTAAAACTTCTTTTTAGTGTTCTCTGCAATTCACGAATTTCCTTTGCCCTTAGGAAAGATCTTCATTCATTTGTTGTTTTGAAAAAATCAGAAATACTGCAACTGCATGAGCACGTGCAGATGTTTGGGAGGAATGTGCATTTTCATCATTTCAATTCCACAAAGGGGAAAAAATCCACCATCATTTATTTAAACCCTTCAGCATCTGTTTATTGAGTCAGAATTTACTATAACAACTATCTTCTGATCCATTTGCAATTTCAATGCATATCTTAAAGAAAATATATGAATAGGACACCTGACATTTTAGAGATACTGATTTAATTTAATTCCTCAAGTTCAATTTTTATCTGCACCAAAATAACCTGATACTTCCAACAGAAGCTCTATGGAGTTCAAAGAATTTTTTATTTATTTCAGATATAACAACATATGTTAAGGATATCATAAGGATATTTTCATATTTATAGCCTTTCTGTCTGTACAGTCTTAAAGGAAATAATCCCAATAATTCTCCTGAAATGACAACAAAAAGGGTATATCTTCTACCATGGTTTAGCAGAGATGTTAACTTTGGAGTTTACAATGCAGGGCAGAGTTGCAAATTAACAAACAGACTAACAAACTGCATTATTAAAAAAAATTCTGGTTTTCCCCATTACAAACTCAGATAGTCCTTCCATTTTGGGTTTTTTTTTTCCCCTCCTATCTAACACCACCTCTGAAAGCGGGAAGGGTAGAATCAGGGCACACAGCAGAGGAGGGACTGAACCCACTAACAGTCCTGCATACCTCCACTCCCTTTCCAAGCACCAAATTCACTCAGGTTTCATGCTCACCCTAATCACAAAGGAGATAATCCTATTTGCATTGTTATTTTCCACTACTTACTAATAAATGTCTCGTTCCATAGCTGAAACAGGAGCCTATCGATTCCCTGGTTGTTCTGTTATTTGTGGGACACTTCACTCAAAGCATTAAATTGTATTTATATAGTTCATACAGCTTTATTATTTGTGTATTTCGTGACTTACATGGAATTAAATTAAAGATCTTCCTAGACAAACAGGAACCACCAATTTGGCTAATTGCAGCTAATGCTCACCAGGAAGCCAGTGGATGAAGAGGGCATGCAGACCCCTTTCACCAGCAAGGCTCTACCTAGTGCTCACAACACAGCCCTTCCCTGCTTCCCTTCCATCTCTCCAATCTGTCTTATGGCCAGAGCTGGCACCTTCTAAGTGCTCCTAAAGGCAATATTGGAAAACACCAGGGAAGCAGCCCGTGCTGACACCAAAAAGCTACAGAAAGGTAGACTGGAGCTCTGTGGTCTAGTGAGAGGTGTCCCTGCCCGGGGAAGGGGGTTGGAACACAAGCTTTAAAATCTCTTCCAACCCAGGCCATTCCATGATTCTATAACAGAGCACTGCAGCTGCAGCCTTGGACAGGAGGTGTGGAGATCAAGCCCAGGTTTGCCTTGCATTTAGCTGCTCTTGCCACCTAATTTGGAGAGGAGCTGCAGGTTTGGAAACAAGGGGTCAGAAAAGCAGGGATGCTGTTTTGGGAGGTTTAAATCATAGAGATGCAAGGGATTGCAGATATAGGATGTGACTCAAACTGCATAATGTCTAACAAGCAGGTGTATACACAAGTGCCACAAGAGCCCTGATGCTCACAGGTCTGTTTTTTGGAAGTTCAATACTGTTAGAAATAAGTGATCAGTCACCACTACCTTCTTCAGCTTGTCCCATTCTTACCTGGAATGTTTCAGCCACACTGATGTTGTCTGCCTGTAAACTTCCACAGCATCCCCAGACCAGGAATACTGACAACAGGATTATCTATTCCTCTTGCTTAGGAAGACTGAGTTGCTCAGGACTTACATATTTGCTCTTTTGCTCCATATTTTTAATCAAAAGAGAAGGAATATTGTTCTCAAAAGGTTACAGTGACAAGAACTGTCACACAGCGTCCAAACCCCTTCACTTAAGCTGCTCCCTCATCTCCAACAGTTGCCAGGGGATGGTGAAGAAAAGAATACAAGAGGAAACAGGACAGGATCTCCTTTCTTCCCTAATGCACTAACCTTTTTTTCTGGCTATCAGCAGTTACAGACTTGAACTTTATCAGTGCTGCCACGTAATATCTGTTTTCATATCGATGATCTTTATGTGGAATCCTTTCTGCTTGGAAGTGTTCTGTAAATCCCATGTTCCTAATAAGGAATAGAGATTTGCTTTGGGTCAAATGACAGCAATCAGGGGGTTTTCAGCAGAAACAGCTGACCCTGCCTTTGTTAACCTAAACCAACAACAGTCCAGTAATCTGACACCACAAGATATATTTCATAAATCAAGAACTTAATGCCTTCATTTCTGCTGCCTGCTGAACTCCCAGAGCCTGAACCCAAGGTGAAATCTTGGTCGTACTGATTTAATAGCAATACTCCCATTGGCTTCAGTAAGTCCAGGTTTTCACTCCCTAAAGGCACAAGGTTTCTGAAAGAGTATTTTTGGCATACAGAGAAAAGCAATAACAACTTCATTTATTCAGCTTTGCTTCTACAGTAACTCTGTGCCCAGTTATATATGTATTTTCTTGGAATCAATTATGGTCTTCTCTACTTCCCTTGACTATTGACTATTCCGTGATAGATGTATTATTTCAAGTAATACATAAAGTCTCATACCTACTTATTGACAATGTGCTAAGTCAGGTACCTTTTAGGCAATTCTCCAGCTCGAAAGACCAAATGTTAACAGTGAACTCCAGACATCTCAATACCACAGGCTGTTCTCATTTTGAACATAAATGTACATATTAATCAGCTAATCACTAATCCCTGAAACCTGTAACTGCTGTATTGGCAGATTTTCTTAAAAAGTATTTCCAAGCTTGCATGCCTGTTGTTGCATTTGCTTAAGGAATCATCCATCACATAAATGGCTAGTTAGTAAAATGGACTAATTAACAGAGAAATTAATCTCAAGCTCAAGACTACTACTGAAATGTTGTCATCCTTTCCCATCCAAAGCCACCAGAAAGGCTTACACTTAAGAAATACTGCTGCATTTTGAAAGCAATCTATGTGAAACATGTACCCTTTAATCCCTATTGTGTTATACTGTACTGAACAACTGTTACATTCATTATGTTAAAATACATACAGTACAGTACAAAAAACAGTTGTCCAGGTCTGAGCCTCCTTTTCCTCTTGCTTTCTACTTGAAACACTTGATTTGCTCTTTAAGATCATTTAAAGAACTATTCTTGTGTGTGCTTTTGAACTATTTTATTAATTTATTATTGATCCTTTGGGATTTAAATATCTTTAGATCCATGTTTAATATCTGTTAATGTTTGTTCCAACTCTTCTGTGATATCTTTTCACAGTGGCTATCCGATGTTTAAATATACAATTTAAAATATACATATTTTAAACTCCCTCAATATATTGACTGACAACATTCTGTAGAAAACTTGGAATCAGATTAACATTTTAAGCTAAAACTAGCAGTGCAATTGCTTCCATTTCCTCTTATGCTAATAAATGAGAGTATCTTGTTGAAAGCAGTGGGAAACAGATGGACACTTTGTCAAAGCGTGAAGCTCAATGATTTGGGTGATAACGGATGATATGCGTGTATATATATCCAGATCTAACAGAATAACAACATTTTTAACCTCTAATACTCCAATTTCTTTACACAGCAATCACTTTTTTTTTTCTTTTCCACACATAAAAAACACGGACTTATTGGATGAAAAAAAACGACTGACAAGCTCACTCAGGAAACTTATGGCAGAACCCATAACTGACCCTTTTTCTCCCAAGTTTCAGTCCAAACATCTGTGAACTGGAAACTAAGGGAAAAACATAGTGTCCTCATTGAGCACTGGTACTGAAAATACACACACACACACACACACACACACACACACACACACACACAAATTCTATAAAAGGATAAATGATAAACTTATCTTCTTCCACCTGAGCAGTTTATCTCTGATTTACCTCGTAATGCATCAAACATATTAATGGTGGTTTAACTGACATGATGTGGGAGTTAGAATAACACCACCCAGCATTTAGCCTGTTAATGACTTCTTAATTACAAAACAGTTGTAGGTGTCAAGGGGAGTTGCACCCTCGTGCTCATGGCCCCTTTGATCCCACTTGAGCATTTCAGTGTTAATGATTGTTTTAATCTCGCCATTATTTTGTTCGGCTCTTTGACAATTCCTTGGTTCCTTATTTTGAGTATCTCAGTTACAGTGTTGATGTTCATACTGATCAGTCTCTTCTGGCATCTACTGTGTCAGCTTGGAGCTGATTCAGGAAAAGCCACAAAATCATAACACTACTGTTTCTATAATTTTCTGCTGTTTAGGATGCATGTAACTCAGCTTCTGAGCTCTTAAAGATGCATCTGTAAGGCCTCTTACTGTCATTTTGAGGGAAAAAATATAAATCTCAAATCGCATTTGTGTTCATGAGGTACAAACAATTCTGTTTCCTCCCTCCCTTTCCGTGAGCTTACAGTATTTCTTCTTCATAACAGTGATAAAAGAAAGCTTCAAAGTTCAAAATATATAAAAGGGCAATATTGGTTCCTCTGTCTTAATATCTTGTATTTATCCAGTTTACTCTGTGAACCAATACCATCTGATACAGATACCATTCTTAAAATGCTCCACTTAGTCTCTCAATATCTCCTTTTTTTATGATCATAGAATGGTTTGGATTGGAAGAGACTTTAAAGATCAATTAAGTCCCAATCTCCTGCCATGGAAAGGGACACCTTGCTCAGATCTCCATCCAACCTGGCCTTGAACACTTCAAAGGATGGAGTGTCCACAACTTCTCTGGGCAACCTGTGCCAGGGCCTCACCACCCTCACAGGGAAGAATTTATTCCTAGTATCTAATCTATTCTCTGTCAGTTTAAAGCTATTACCTCTTGTCCTGTCACTCTATGCCCTTGTAGAAAGTCCCTCTCCAGCTCTCTGGTAGCCCTTTTAGAAACTGGAAGGGACTTTAAGGTCTCCTTAGAGCCTTCTCTTCTCCAGGCTGAACAACCCTAACTCTCAGCCCGTAAATCAGAAATGTGTCAATCGAGGTCGAGTTACTCTACTACAAAAGCATGATAACAATCACAAAATACAATAACTACCTCAAATATCAATTTTTTTCTATTCAGGACACAGGTAAGATCTCAGGTAACACAGTATAACAATTACTGGTGATTTGGATAATCACAGCATATTCAAATTCTTAAAATCAAGAAGAGCTGAAAAATGAAGGGATAGTTTTCATTTTCCTTTGGTTTTCCACACCGACAGTATTCAGGAACCACCAATAAAAATATCTTACCTGTCATATATAATAAAAGGACTTGTTTACTTAGCAAGGCCCAGACTATCAATAGAAATCAAGGCTTTGTTTTATAAAAGATATGGATTACAAACCACACCAATACCAGCACTAGCTCAAGGTAAGTGGCTGTATCCAGCAGGCAAAATTGAACAGGCTGTATCCCCAACTTCATCTGAACCCAACAATTCCCACAGGGAGCACTGATTTTCAACTTTTTCATAGCTCATGGCTGTGATTGCTCTGTAATTACCTCAGTTATGCATCAGACAAAGCAAACTTACTGCTCATCACCCTAAGAGATGCAAAACCTATTGTTTTCACTACTTGCGCTTCTCTGCAGGGTTCTGGGTCTGCTTTTTGTGCTGCTGTGGCAAAGATTGTAATGTTCCACAGTCCCTCACTCCTATAAAACAATCAAGGAGTTATGAGGCAATAATTTATTGCCTCTAATGCTTTGTCCATCAATGGATGCCTTCTAGGGCAGAAAGTTCTTTGCTATTGATTCCAAGATCAAACCTACTGCAAGTGAAATTCAGATCTTGCTCACTATCACCACTGATTGCAAAATTTTCTTGGGGGGTGTGTTTCCATCAAGTCATTGAATTCCCATAGATTGCAACTCTGCATTCAAGAATAATCTTTCATGTACATCACACTAGCACAAATTGAGACTATACCAGTAGCAGCTCCTGTCTGACAGCAGCTGTGAGACAACTGGTTTAATGTTGATGATATCTTTGTATAACAATAGAGATGGCATGGAACAAAGAGGTCTATTTAATGCTGGATCAAATGCATGTGTTTAAAAGATACTTAAAACTCGATATCACTTAAATAATTTTTGCATTCAAAACAGGCAGCCTACATGACTGGGAGGGGTTTGTTTAGATTTCTGCTTAGATTTAAACTAAGAGGGTACCACTTCATTATCACAAAGCCTGAACAGAACCTTCATCACCAATATAGGAGACTTTTTACACACGTGTGAGCTACATACCAGAGCAAGAACACCTCATCTGGATCTGTGCCAGCAGCAGAATTTGATGACAGCAGCAAACTGTTCTTATGGGGAAAGGAATTGTCTTCTGCAGAGCTCTCATCCTCAAGGTAATGTAGGCCTTGCTATTTTAGAAGTCTTGGACAAGAGGCCAAAGATTTGTCTCCTGTTCCATTAAGGCAAATTCACGTTAGTAGCACTATAAAATACATCAGGTTTATGTTAACTTTGCTGACTTAGGCTAAAGAAATTCTCTTTGTTTCAGTATTTTGACATGGTTATGGTCAGTCTAACAAAGAACTGCATTCTCTGTGGCAGCTGCATCTTTCCTTAAGCATTTTTGAAAATACTATTTTCATCGTAAGTGTAGAAATTTGCATCCTGTCCAGAACTGTTGGAAACAGTAAACAAGAATATGGTTCCCAAAGGGCTTCCTAGACAGGAATTTTTCAGTATCTGTACTCTACTAATTCTTTAATATCTGTATTAACACATACATTTTTACTTCTCTCAGCTACCACTACAGGAAAATGCAAGAAACTTTAGAGAGAAATTACAGAACATTTACTACATTCAACTGAATCCAATATGCCTTTAGTGCCCCCTAATAGGAATCAATCCTCTTTGCTGACACATGACTGCTATGAAGAAGATAACCTGTTATTGTGGCTGTCATTTAACCGTTCTCCTACTTATAATGCTGCATGTCAAATGCTAAAAAATGCAGGGCTTCTTTCAGAGATGGCATGACCTCCATGCAGGCTTCCTGTGTTTAATTAAATGCAAAACTTGCACCCAGTCTGTGTATGCACTCCCCTCTCCTATCAGCCCAGCAGCAGCTTGCTAAATGTAACGTTCTCCCCACAGTTGTTTTGCTTGAAATTTGTATTTGTGTAAAACGTCTGTTCTGTTGTGTTGAAATTCCAGTTTCAGGCCGTGAAGATCATTTTGGGTCTCTTATTTTCTCACTATCCCTCCTAAGTCAATTTAGTGCCCATTAAAGGTGCCAGATTGACCGATACTTACCCGTGCTCTTTATTCCCCAGGAGCTCCAGAAAAGATAATGGCATTGCAAGCTCCTACCTAGAGGTGCCAAACCGTGTCCTCAGTGACCTGGTGGGAACTAAAGAAGTCACCATGGGTGGTTTATGTGGCATGAACACGGGATCATCAGTCTTCCTTGCAGCCATGGCTACGATGCGTCAGCTGTACTGCAGACCCGAGTGAAAGAACCCATTTTTAGCACACAGGCCATAGAAACATAACTCTCGCTGTCATTTTGGCCAAGACAGGCAAACCACCAGCAAAAGTCTTTGTACTTCATTCTGAACTCTCTGAACTGGCCTGATCCCTGGGAGTGACCCTTGGCTCGGCTTTCCCACATCAGCAGTCAGGTGGGTCATTTACTGTAATGCCAGGCAGTTTTAACTGGCTTCAGACTTGTCAAACCTCAGCGGGCTTGGCTTTGCTCGAGGGATTCATGGGTTCATCCACGAGGTACCAGGATCACCTTATAAACATGCAGGAGGGGCTACAAACAGCTATTGCTGCAGTGAAAAATCTGCATACAGCAAATCACTGCCACAGCCCGGACTGCTGGGAGATCTCCTGCAAATCATAGGGAATAAAACAAGCTTTGCTTAATGCACTCACCTTCATCATCTGTTTTACGCCAAAGCCTTCACATTACACCTCACATTGTTTATTCTTCACTTGCTAACAAAGAGAAGCAAAAAGAGGAGATCACATAGAGATGCTGCAACAGAACCAGATGGTTCGAGTCTCCCAGGCCTTGGCATTGTGTCTCTTTCTGTAACTTTGGTATTTTTGTCTTCTCCCACCCCTTTGGTCCCATCTGCACCTTCCTCTTTCTCTCTGTCTGTCACGTTGTCTTTTAGTTCACCTTCCCCAGAAGAGATGCTTATGCTGTCATGTTCCTTCCAGTGAACTCGCTGACAGGACGAGGTGGGATGAAGGGATGATTTCATCACAATTATGCCTGAGGAGAGCAGCAATTTCCCATGACTGCTTCCTAGTAAGGGAAAGGCTCTGTGCCAAGCCCCCAGAGGAGGGGGCTGTGCAGAGGAACCCCGTGGCTGCTGACAGGCACTCAAGGTGCACCAAAATACCCCTGAAGGAGGGCACCTGCTGCTGTGTCAAGGACTCAGCTACAAACAGTAGGACACCAGACCTCAGCAGTCCTTGTGATCATCTCTGAGGCACTTTGAAAACGTTTTTGCACAGCTTTTACCCTCCACCTTTTCCCTACTGTTGCTTGCCCATTTCCCAGCTGGGTTAGACCTTGCCTCTAAATGTAGCTGTGGATGTCCTCCTGCAAGCCCCTTCTCACACAGCTGGCAAGAACAAAAGGCAGAGCAAGGGGAATTTCTTTCCTTTTGCTCTTCTCCAGCATGTATCACGAAAAAGAAATCCCACATAAACCTATTTTTCCACTGCTTTAACTGCCAGCCAGGATTGACTTCAGCAGGCAGGTGCCTCTCTCCATCACTTGATGACCTGGTAGTCAGACCAACAGCCACACAACCCCCAAATTTATCCTTAGTTTCAGCTGCAAAGAATGTTTTAAAAGTAAAGCAATGAGAGTAAGTTGGGTTTAGCTTCATGGCAAATAGCTTATATGATAGAATCACTAGATTAATTTCTATCACTCAAAGTTCATTGCACATAGCAATAGTTTATAAAGGGGTTTGTTCATATATTCAAATATATGCTCTAAATTTAACTTCTGTGAAATTCTGCCTTCATATGAATATTCTTGTGTACCAAGGTGTCTCAGTCTGAAGAGACTGGACTGCTTGCTAAAGAGGATGAGTTGTGAGGTAGACCAAACTCCTCTCTCTCTGCAATCGTAATGTTAAATTAAGGGGCTTTACTCGAGGAAAATGTGGAAAAACAGGAGAAATAACAACCCTTTATTAAGAAATATATGAATGTTGGCACAAAAAAAAAAGTAACACAAAACAAAACAACACCAGCAACAACAACCACAACAACAAGTCTAAAAGAATACTCCTCTGTCCTGTTAACAGGGGGCGCTGTTGGGCCGCTGGAAGGTGTAGGACCTGCAGTACCCGGTCGTGGTCGGCAGGGGGCGCTGTGGGACCCACCTGGATGGTCGGCAGGGGGCGCTGTTGGGCCGCTGTAGGACCTGCAGTACCCGGTCGTGGTCGGCAGGGGGCGCTGTTGGGCCGCTGGAAGGTGTAGGACCTGCAGTACCCGGTCGTGGTCGGCAGGGGGCGCTGTTGGGCCGCTGGAAGGTGTAGGGTCTGCAGTACCCGGTCGTGGTCGGCAGGGGGCGCTGTGGGCTCCGGCAGTCACCCGCGGGAAAAGGGGAACCGGAGGGGTGGTCCCGGGCCGCGTGGGGGAAGCCGAGGAGATGGGGCGTCCTCGTCTCCGTGGGGACAAAAAGGAAGGCAGGCCGCCCACTCCCACGGGAACTCACCGCTGTCTCGAGTGGCAAGGGCTCACTGCAGTCTCAAGCGGTGGTGTCTCCAAAACTCCTCCTCCTCTCCCGCGGGCAAGCAAAACTCTCCGATGAAACACAGCAGCTCCGGCGGGCGGGACAGTCAGGCAGGTCAAAGCCAACAGGACAAGAGGTCGAACTCCCCAGGATTAACAGCCAAAAGGGAACTAAACCTCCAGTCCCCCTCCCCAACAAACTGCCTGTCTGCACCCAGAGAGCCAGCCACACATCCACTGCCTCTTACCTTCCCGGCCAGGGCTCCACCTGCTCAGCCTCCCCGCCCACCCTTTTCTTTCTCCAAAGTGGGCAATTAACCCAGGCTAGCTACATCTTTAGTAATGCTAATAACCTCCCTTCCCCCCGTTCACTCTGTCTCTTTACCTTGGAGTGGGGCAGGGGGAAGGAAAATTCCCCTGATTTCCTAATCTACAACATTATCCACCCCTAATTTTTCTTCCCCATGCTGCCACACTTCACCAGGTTAAATCTTCGATCCTTATACGTACATGCAGTATTCCAACTATATACACATCCACTAATAGGTAGATACACATACAGATACAGGTGCAGGGTTACATACAGATACAAGTATACAGTTACAGCCAGCTCACCCCAGAGTAAGGTTTCCCTGAGGTATGCACCGAGTTTCTCCATCTTCCTACATCACCCACCAGGTGCAGCCGGGCCCTTGGGCAAAAACAATCCCACAAATGGGTTTGTCTTTGCTCGAGGTAGGGTCAACCCAAACCTTTTTCCCTAACACACCCCTCGCGTGAATCATGAGGACCTTATCTCCATCCACGATGTGGAGGGACTCTGACTGGGCAGGAACCTCTGTTGATGGAACCTCTGGTGTTAACTAGCCATGTAGCCTTTGCTAGATGCTGGTCCCAGTTCTTGTCTGTCCCTCCACCCAACGCCTTCAGGGTGGTTTTCAACAGTCCATTATGTCGTTCAACTTTCCCTGCGGCTGCTGCGTGGTATGGGATGTGGTACACCCACTTGATGCCATGTTCCCCTGCCCAGGTGGCAACTAAGCTGTTTTTGAAATGAGTTCCATTATCTGATTCAATGCGCTCTGGGGTGCCATGTCGCCACAGGACTTGCTTTTCAAGGCCCAGGATGGTATTCCGGGCAGTAGTGTGAGGCACCGGGTACGTCTCCAGCCATCCAGTGGTGGCTTCCACCATAGTAAGCACATAGCGCTTACCTCGGCGGGTTCGTGGCAGTGTGATGTAATCGACTTGCCAGGCCTCCCCATACCTGTACTTGCTCCAACGTCCACCATACCATAGGGGCTTGAGTCTCTTAGCCTGTTTAATGGCAGTGCAGGTCTCACAGTCATGAATAACCTGGGAAATAATGTCCTTGGTTAAGTCCACCCCTCGGTCTCGTGCCCATCTATGGGTGGCATCTCTACCCTGATGGCCTGAGGCATCATGGGCCCACCGTGCTAGGAACAACTCTCCTTTGTGCTGCCAGTCTAAGTCCACCTGTGACACCTTGACTCATGCAGCTCGGTCTGCTTGTTCATTGTTGCGATGCTCCTCATTGGCTCGGCCTTTGCGCACATGGGCGTCTACGTGGCGGACCCTCACAGTGAGCTTCTCTGTTCGGGTAGCGATGTCTTGCCACGTATCAGCAGCCCAGATGTGTTTTCCCCCGCGTTTCCAATTGGCCTTCTTCCATCTGTCCAACCATCCCCACAGAGCATTGGCTACCATCCACGAGTCAGTGTAGATGTAAAGCTTTGGCCAGTTCTCCCATTCAGCAATGTCCAATGCCAGCTGGACAGCTTTGAGCTCTGCGAATTGACTCGATTCTCCTTCCCCTTCAGTAGCTTCTGAAACTTGTCAGGTGGGACTCCATACAGCTGCTTTCCATTTGCGCTTCGTTCCTACAAGGCGACAGGAACCGTCAGTGAAGAGGGCGTAGCGTGCTTCTTCTTTCGGTAGTTTATCGAATTCTGGAGCTTCTTCAGCCCGTACCGCCTGCTCTTCTGCTTCCTCATCTGCTAGACCAAAACTCTCGCCTTCCGGCCAATTTGTGATGACTTCTAGGATCCCAGGGCGATTCAGATTTCCAATATGGGCGCGCTGTGTGAGCAGAGCGATCCACTTACTCCATGTGGCATCAGTGGCATGATGCGTGGTGGGTGCCTTTCCCTTAAACATCCAGTTCAGCACTGGTAGTCGAGGTGCCAAGAGCAGCTGTTCTTCTGTGCCAATCACCTCAGAGGCAGCTTGTACTCCTTCATAAGCCGCTAGGATCTCCTTCTCTGTTGGGGTGTAATTGGCTTCAGATCCTCTGTAGCTTCGGCTCCAGAACCCAAGTGGGCGACCTCGAGTCTCACCAGACACCTTTTGCCAGAGGCTCCAGAAGAGACCTCTATTCCCAGCTGCAGAATAGAGTACATTTTTCACATCTGTCCCCGTCCTGACTGGCCCAAGGGCTACAGCATGTGCAATCTCTCATTTAATCTGTTCGAATGCCTGTTGCTGTTCAGGGCCCCACTGGAAATCATTCTTTTTTCGGGTAACTAGATAGAGAGGGCTTACGATTTGACTGTACTCCGGGATATGCATCCTCCAGAAACCTATGGCACCCAGAAAAGCTTGCGTTTCCTTCTTGCTGGTTGGTGGGGCCATGGCTGTGATCTTATCGATGACTTCTGTCGGGATCTGACGACGCCCATCTTGCCATTTCACCCCCAGGAACTGGATTTCTCGGGTAGGTCCCTTAACTTTACTCTTCTTTATGGCGAAACCAGCTCCCAGGAGGATCTGGATGATTTTCTTCCCTTTCTTGGAAACCTCCTCTGCTGTGTCCCCCCCATATGATTGAGGTCAAAATGTATTGCAGGTGTTGTGGATCAATGTGATTGCAAGTGTTCTGGAGCCTCACCCTTCTCTAATGTGGCCTGGATCAGTCCATGGCAGATGGTGGGGCTGTGTTTCCACCCCTGGGGCAGTCGGTTCCAAGTGTACTGCACGCCCCTCCAGGTGAAAGCGAACTGCGGCCTACACTCTGCTGCTAAGGGAATGGAGAAGAATGCGTTTGCGATGTCAATAGTGGCATACCACTTCGCTGTCTTGGACTCCAGCTCATACTGGAGTTCCAACATGTCTGGAACAGCAGCGCTCAGCGGTGGGGTGACTTCATTCAGGCCACGGTAGTCCACAGTCAGTCTCCATTCTCCGTTAGACTTACGCACAGGCCAGATGGGACTGTTGAAAGGTGAATGGGTCTTGCTGATCACCCCTTGGCTCTCCAGCTCACGGATCATCTTATGGATGGGGATCACAGAGTCTCGGTTCGTCCGGTACTGCCGGCGATGCACTATTGTAGTGGCGGTTGGCACTTGCTGTTCCTCGACTTTCAGCAACCCTACAGCCGAAGGGCTCTCTGAGAGGCCGGGCAGCGAGTTCAACTGTTTAGCCGCCTCGGTCTCCACAGCAGCTATTCCAAAAGCCCATCTATGTCCCTTGGGGTCCTTGAAGTACCCGTTCTTGAGATAGTCAATGCCCAGGATACATGGGACATCTGGACCAGTCACAATGGGGTGTTTCTGCCAGTCTTTCCCGGTCAAGCTCACTTCAGCTTCCACTATGGTCAACTCTTGAGATCCTCCAGTCACCCCCGAAATGGAAATAGTCTCTGGTCCCACATGTCCCGAGGGCATTAACGTACACTGAGCGCCAGTATCAACCAAAGCCTGATATTTCTGTGGGTCTGACATGCCAGGCCATCTGATCCACACAGTCCAATAGACACGGTTGTCCCGTGCCTCTACCTGGCTAGAGGCAGGGCCCCCCTAGCATTCGTCTTCATCCTGCCAGTCATCGTTTCCCTCTTGCGAATGTCGACGGGAGGTGCCCTCTACCGAGTCAGATCCCTGCCTGCAGGATACTGGTACGGCACTCACTTTCGCAGACTTCCCCTTTTCTTTCTCTTTCAACTCTTGTACTCGGGCTGCTAGGGCCCGAGTAGGTTTCCTGTCCCACCGGCTCATGTCTTCTCCATGGTCACTTAGGAAGTACCACAACTCAGTTCGTGAAGTCTGTCTCCTCTCTCTAGCTGGGGGGCGTCTGGTTCTCACTTGGGCCGTATGGAGATATGTTCTCTCAATCCTCTCTTTCAACCCTGTAGTTAATTCCTTGAGTTCATTAACTATTGTCTCTACAGAGGAGATGCGGGCCTGTATCGGTCCTTCGATCATACTGTCGTACAACCGAAGTTTATTTATTACAGACATCACTGGCTCCCGCTTCTCCCCAGCCTCTAATGATATCAGGTAACCTTTATGTATAGATGGCCCCATACGTGTAAAGCTCCACCACATCTGTGGTGTACACTTAACCTTGTCAGGATCGTTGGTAGGTTGCCCATCCCCCCAAACAGTGCTTCTAGCAATGCCATTTCTCTCAGCCGTAGGATTCCTTCTTCGATGGTCTTCCAGCTCTTGGTGTAATGATCTGCCTGCAAGGAATCTCTGTAAATGAACCTCTCTCTCACACCATCCACGAGCCGTGCCCAGAGAGACAGGGGTTTCGATTCCCTCACAAACACCTCCTCAATACCCACATCTTGGGCAATGGATCTCAGGAACCTCGCTTCACCGCCATCAAGGTTTACTGCATCACCTGTCCCAAACTCAGATCATCCAGGCCAGAACGGGCTCACTCGGACGACGAGCAACGTCTGCCCGTAAATTCCGGAGGTTATTATACGATAAAGACTCAGTGATGATTTCTGGCTCTGGAGCAGCCGCTCGTGAGGACCCTGCCTCTCCATCATCGTCAACTGGGCAAACTGATTTGGCTTTACATTTCTTCCTGTGGATAGTGGCAACCTCCGTTGGTTTAGTCTGCCCCTTAGTTTCTGCCTTATCCTGAGTCACCTTGGTATTAGGCGTCTTGTCCTTATCTTTTCCTTTCCCCTGGGAATGCTGCACCATACCAAGCAACTTCCTGTAGGCAATGGCCAAGGCCCCACATGCAGCTACCACCTGCTTCTCCATGGATCCATCACGACACCTCTCCCTCACAGCTTTCATTATTTTTATTGGGTTCAGGAGTTGTTCAAGGGTAAGCTTCCATGTCATGGGAGCTGAGCAACTTTCTAGGAATTTACCCATGTCCTCCCATAACCCATGCCACTCGAGGTTTTCCACCCCTGGGTCAGGCTCCTGAACGCCTTCTTGGTAACTCTTGGCCTTGGCTTGGTATATCAGGTATGCTATAGTGGCACAATTTAGGATGAAAAGCCCAACCATTGAAATGTCTCGGATATCTAAAAATGATTTAAACTTCCCAGAGGCCATTGTATTGTATCCAAAAGGGAACTGAATAAAGGGTTGGGCGCGTGCATTCCCCTGTGTGTCCCCATAAGAATGGGTACTATTATCCTCAAAACCCCAGAGAAAGCAGCTTAGGCTAGAGCAGTAGCGCATCCTTGAGGATATGTTCCGGATGAAAACCACAGGTGCTGAGTTTGCCGTGTCATATACCAAATGCACAATCTCAAAGGTACTTATTGCAATGTAAGTACTAGTATCCGAACTGAAACACGTTGACAGGTGGGACAGGTATCTTGGCATGGTTATATGCCAGAGGAAAGCAACAACCCCTAACATCATGGTGCCTACAAGTTCAAAAACGCGTGTCAATCACACGAGCGCGTAACTCACACAAAGGGTAGTTATTCTTTTTCCACCTTTCCTCTTTCCAGGCCCCACGTTGGGCGCCAAAAATGTTTCAGTCTGAAGAGACTGGACTGCTTGCCAAAGAGGATGAGTTGTGAGGTAGACCAAACTCCTCTCTCTCTGCAATCGTAATGTTAAATTAAGGGGCTTTACTCGAGGAAAATGTGGAAAAACAGGAGAAATAACAACCCTTTATTAAGAAATATATGAATGTTGGCACAAAAGAAAAAAAAAAAGTAACACAAAACAAAACAACACCAGCAACAACAACCACAACAACAAGTCTAAAAGAATACTCCTCTGTCCTTTAACACGGTCCTAATTGCGGTCTGCAGGGGGCGCTGTCGGGCCGCTGAAGCTGTAGGACCTGCAGTACCTGGTCGTGGTCGGCAGGGGGCGCTGTTGGGCCGCTGGAAGGTGCAGGACCTGCAGTACCCGGTCGTGGTCGGCAGGGGGCGCTGTTGGGCCGCTGGAAGGTGTAGGACCTGCAGTACCCGGTCGTGGTCGGCAGGGGGCGCTGTGGGCTCCGGCAGTCACCCGCGGGAAAAGGGGAACCGGAGGGGTGGTCCCGGGCCGCGTGGGGGAAGCCGAGGAGATGGGGCGTCCTCGTCTCCGTGGGGACAAAAAGGAAGGCAGGCCGCCCACTCCCACGGGAACTCACCGCTGTCTCGAGTGGCAAGGACTCACTGCAGTCTCAAGAGGTGGTGTCTCCAAAACTCCTCCTCCTCTCCCGCGGGCAAGCAAAACTCTCCGATGAAACACAGCAGCTCCGGCGGGCGGGACAGTCAGGCAGGTCAAAGCCAACAGGACAAGAGGTCGAACTCCCCAGGATTAACAGCCAAAAGGGAACTAAACCTCCAGTCCCCCTCCCCAACAAACTGCCTGTCTGCACCCAGAGAGCCAGCCACACATCCACTGCCTCTCACCTTCCCGGCCAGGGCTCCACCTGCTCAGCCTCCCCGCCCACCCTTTTCTTTCTCCAAAGTGGGCAATTAACCCAGGCTAGCTACATCTTTAGTAATGATAATAACCTCACTTCCCCCCCCCCCCCCCCCTCACTCTGTCTCTTTACCTTGGAGTGGGGCAGGGGGAAGGAAAATTCCCCTGATTTCCTAATCTACAACACAAGGGTAGGCTTTGAACTCTCTAGCCATTTTGCTGAAATGTAAATCAGTGTTTTGCTTTTAATTCTCCCCCTGCTTCTACTGCTTTCAGGGAACAATAGGGAAGCCCACTTGTAGTTAATTTACCACCTGAAGACACTAAATAAAAGTTGTAGGCCCTCATTTATTAAATCTCTTCCTAAGTCTGGAAACATTAGGCATCCAGTCAGGGCCATGTTTTTATTAAATATTTTCATCAGTGAAATTAGAGCATTTATCCAAACAAACATAAGGGAATCCAATATAAACCAGCTTATTCATTTGTGACCGTGTTAAGTCGGGTTGGTATTGCTGACCCTCGTATGGTTGTGCAAAGCACATTATTACAGTATTTTCATTCTCCATACCCATTATTTTACCAGACTTTCTGGCAAGGTGTCTGTTGTGTGCTATTCCCTTTATTGCCTACGTTTTAGTAAAGCATTTTGGCATGCTCGGAGGGAAGCCAGAGAAATAAAATAAACTTGTCCAAAGGGAGGGATCTCACACTCTGTGTGCTCCAGCTTGCTCCAGGCTCTGACAGGACCATTTCCCACAGTAACCCCCACACTCAGTTTGTGAGGTCAGTGTTCTTTCAGGTGCATTTTCAGCCTTTCTGGCCAGACCAGTCCCTTTGTTCCCACGAAGAACAGAGATTGCTGTCAAGCAGAAACGACATCAGCTAGAAGTTCTCTATTTACACAGAAGGTGAAGTTTATACTTCTTAATCCTCAGCACAAGGTTTTTAGATTCTGAAGTGTCTGCAGATGTCACTGTTGTGGTTTTTAAGTGCAGGATCACTCCTGTCTCTTACCTTGTCAGCTCCTGCCCGCTGATGATGATGTGTGGCCTGCTAACATGAGCATTGGGATGGTGATAAAGGATCTTTTCTTTGACTGCAAAAGAGTCAGAAGATATGTACTGAGCAGAGATGATTGACAGAGAAGGAGAATTTTTGGTCTACAAGAGATTTTGACATTTTGAAATTTAGTTCTCTTCTAATTCATAACATATAATATTTTTAGATGTCCCAGAAAACAGATGATCTGTGTAACTTTCCCTTTGGATAAACATTAACACACAGTTTCCAAAATTAACTTGTTCCCTCAAACCTCAGCAGCTGCTGACTGAAAATGCATTATTCCTTAAAAGATGATTTGGCATAACATAACCTAACAGCATTCTGTAGTCTATTATTAAGGTTGAATTGTCAAATGAATTGTGTCAATATAAATTAAATGCTGGGTTTATGTTTTTTCCCCTTAGAAGAAATTTCTACTCCCCTTCACACTTTGTCTTAAAGTCAGAAGAGATGTTTTTCAAAGGCATGCTTATTGTTGTTTATGGAACGTCAAAGTTTCCTGCAAAACACTTCGACATTTTTCCAACATCTCTTTTTTCAAGCTGAGCACAAGAAATACTTCTGAGCTCTCAGTTCTACTATCTCAGATTCGTCTCTCTGACAGCGTGGAGAACGGCTCCATAAGAAACAAGTGTTTTCCCAGCAAATATACAGCAAATACCAAAAATCAAGTGGGCAATAATGTGCCCGTCAGTCCCAAACCATTTTTTAATAGCAGTGGCAATTAAACATTGGCATACATGAAACTTTCTGCCAGGCTCTACATAGCTTGAGATATAAATGACAGCAAGCACTTCCCCCTTTGACTGAAGGTCGGTATAACGCAACCAGATGATTCTGCATCTCTCATGGGGATGAACATGGCCAGAAAACCCAGCCTGGATCAGGTTCGTTTGATGCATGTCCAGTGACCTAGAACAAGTGTTCTGTTTGCTTTTGCAGGAGCACTCATCCATGGGAATGCTGGTTCACAGGAGTGAACACTCCAGGTGTCTGGATATTGATTTGACTGAGCCTCTCAAAGCAGAGCCAGGCCTCGCTCACACCCTCCTCCTGTAGATAAATAAATCTGGTAGGCAGTGAAGGAAAGCCTAAGAAGATGGGGACTCAAAATGCTGCAGGTCAGTCACAGTCAGACCCTGCCACTCACTTTGGTTATTCACAGGTCATCACTGTGCAGATGTACTGAACATGCACCTGCAAACAGCTAAGGGACACTTTGTGTGACAGAGGAGATTTTATACCACTCAAGCTGTACACAGTGTTTAAAACAATCTCTTTGAGAGGGAGAAATCTATGCAGAAGCATCTCAGTAATCATAGAATGGCCTGGATTGGAAGGGACCTTAAAGATCATCTTGTTCCAACCCCCCCCCCTCCACGGGCAGGGACACCTTTCACTAGATGATGTTGTTCCAAGCCCCATCCAACCTGGCCTTGGACACTTCCAGGGATGAGGCAGCCACAGCTTCTCTGGGCAATTCTTCAGGGAAGAATTTTTCCGTAATATTTAATCTAAATCTGCCCTCTGTCAGAGGGCACTGTCCCTTCTTCTGTCACTACGTGCCCTTGTAACGTGACATCCCTTCCTCATTGGCTTGGCTATCTTTCATTTTCAATCTCTCATAGAATAGATTTTTTCAACTTTATCCTTCTGGCTTCTAAATTAGGTGGCTGAACTGAAAGCCAGCACTTTCTTGACTTCTGCACTATGATATTACATGTACATACATCACCACATAAATATATATACACATAAACTCATATATGTTTGTGCCATGAAAGAAAAATCCGAACCTTCAGAGTTTTAACACTGACTATAGGAATATTGCAATGACAATTGTTGAAAGAAAAACAGTCAGATATAAACAATGGCATTTGAACAAGCTCATGCAAGCTAAAAATGGATAATAATACAAACCTGTATGTTGTTTACATCAAAGCCCTGCTGGTATGACATCTACAATGGAAAGAAAAAAAATAAACATTTAGTAGAAGACCTAGTAGTAGCAATAGCAGGTTTTAATACAAAGAACATTAGTTTTGTTAATACAAGTTGTTAATATCCTCAATACAATGTTATTTAAAAGCACATCTCAATTAGAAAGGATAATTGGATTGCAAAGATGTTTGTAAGGAATCTGATTTACCAACACGCTCTTATTGCAATTAACATTTCCTTCGTTATTAAAGTGCTATCTAATATATTTTTGAACCTGTCCATCTATATTTTGGTTCATTTAGGTATGGCAAGTATTTGTTGTGCCAAATTTGAGCTTAAAATCTAATCCTAAACCAACTCTGACTGTATAATTATTTTCATCCAAGTCCAGTAGGAAGGCTTGGGGACTCAAATATCTATTGGATAAGTGCTCAACACTTTATGCCCTTCAGAATAAAGACCAATGTCTTTGCTTTATTCTCTGAAACCCTCACACATATTGCACATCTGGAATAAAAATACAAAATAGGAAAGGATATGACTTCACCTTTTCACTTTCTGGAATGAACAGTAATTAAGCTAAGAATTACTTAATTAGAATACAGTCTCCCATATGCTTTTGAAAACTAAACAAGCAAACATTATTTATATTCACTTTTACTAGCAGAAATAATAAATTTCTAAACCATTTGAATAAATTACTGTTAATTCAGCTTTTCCAAGTGTGAGCAGAAAAGAGAAATTCTCTTCATGAGCATAGAGCCATCACAATCCAATTCAGTAATAACAGCAATTTCATACTGATATGAATTTGTTTAAAAGGTGACCTAGACAATAAAGCAAGTATAATTAAATTGGAAACAGCTAATTCAATAAAGTACTGATGTCAAAAGTAATAATCGAAGGAAATTTTAGTGCAACACTCATCTGCAGAAAGGATCATTTTAGAATAATGGTATGCTTATGTAGAGAAATTTAAAATATAAAATGTCTGATGATGATTTATTGAAAAATAGAAGAAAAAGTGGTTTTATTTTAATAGATTACAAAATGAGTAAAAAAAAAAAAGAGACCAGATTGGTATCATTAATATGATGCTACTGGTTTCAATGGAACAAAGAAAGCCTATGGAATTTGATTAAAATCTCTGCTTCCTGGCTTGAAATGGTTAAGTACAATTAAGTTTCACCCAACTTGAGCATTAAAAAGTGCTCTATTAAATTGGTATTATGTTTTCCAGAAGACAACTGTCACTGCACAGGCATTCAGAGTATCAGCCATGCTCACTCTGCGTGAGGAGGAGAACTCAGCTGCTGCACAAAGCTGCCCTTCATCTGCCCACCATACAGAGAGTGAGCTCCCGCTGCCTCTTTCATTTGTTTCTGCAGAAAATCAAGACTAGTTTGATGTTAATTCAGTCTCCTCTGTCCCAGCACACTTATTGAGCTGAGGTCAGTATGAAAAATACCCAGAAGAGCTCTGCACCAAAGGTCAAGTTCCTCTGCCCACTCTTCAACCACGAAGGTGAAGTTCACCTGTCCAGCACTCAGTGCCATTTTCAATCAACCTCTGATTGATCCGAGGCAGAAGAACAAGACCATCAAAAATCTGAGGCTGTTCCAGTCCAAATGTAAAATAATTGGCCCAAACACTTCTTCTTATAAAACAAGGTAAGATACCTAGAAATACAAAATTAAAACTATGAAAATAATTTGCTGTCCTGCACAAACAGTTCTCCCAGAAGGAAAATCTGTTTAAAGTAAGGAGCTAAAATATCTGTCGAGAAAGATGTTACATACTTGACCTGCTCTAAGTTAGAAACTTTCATCAAGTTATAGTCCCAGAAGGTAAAAACAAGGTATTATTCTAACCAAGGATCAGTGTAAATTTGGGAAGATGAAGACTGGTGTAAACTATATAGAGCCCAAAACCAAGCAGGTAGCATTTCCCTGTTTAAAACTAGGGAAACCAAGGTGGATTTTGCCTTGCACACCATAGGTGGCCCTGATTAGCTCAGTTAGAGCACGGTGCTAATTACAACAAGGCTGTGGGTTTGTTTTATCCCTGGATGGGCCATTTTCTTAAGAGTTGGGTTCAATGATCCTTGTGGGTCCCTTCCAACTCGGAATATTCTGTGAAATCTGTAATAGCACCACCTTGGCCAGCACTGCTAGCAATGCAATGAGAGGCAGAAATACTGCAGCTTGGCTTTCAGCTCCCACACTGAGCTGAAACAACTGGCAGTCAGAAAAATCACTGACTGGCTCGTCAGCTGAGCCTGTGTATCTGGAAGTCCCAGAGAAAGAAAAATATGGAAACCCACAATGTCATTTTTTCCAGAGTCACTTTTTCTGACTAGAACCACACTTTAATTTGTCAGTCAGAGTGTCTCAGTCCAACACAGATCTGGTTTCCCTGGAGACGAGTCTTTTAAATAGCAGTTCCAAACACCAACCAGACTGAAAGAGGAATTCGATTAAAGAAAAAAAAAAATCTTGCACTCTGGGTCTGTGCTGGGTAAAGCTTCTGGAACAAGTATTCTCCAAAGGCACGTCTGGGCTTTTTTTTTAATTTGTTATTTCTTATCCACTTCTTTGTTATAGGCATGAATAAACAAAGTAAGATTTTAGCTGATAATTCAATTATACTGATGTTTGCTATTTTTTGTTATTATTTGCTATTGTCATAGCTTGGATTACTGCTACTTTTCAATTTTTACATGATTTAAACATTCTCTTATTTATCAATAACTTCCTGACAATTTGTATAATATTGTTCATGCTATTTGAATGAGAAACTTTTAGAGAACAATGAAGTTAAATAAGAGTTAATGACATGATTTTAGACCCGCCAAGGAATACTGTCAGACTGGAGAGATGTCGGATCAGGAAATCTCTAACCCACAGGATTCAATCTCAGAACTTCTATGAAGTCAAAATTTGGAGAAATTTAGTGATTTCTTATCGTGGGATGCAACTAAAACACGATTCTTTGAAAACATATAATATCCCTATGTAGCAACTATCCCCAACGGCACCTTTAAAGAGAATTTTTTTAATGAAGTAATAGATGGATATCCTCGTGCTTGAAATGCAGATCTTTGGAATTTGAATCCACATTAAAAAGAGCTCATTTTTTCCCTTCCAGTCAGTTGTTGCAGCAGTTACTGATGGAAAGAAAACAGTCTATCATTTCCAGGCACTATTACTTGCAGCAATGATAGGCTGTTTCAATAAGTTAAATTTCAACAGCCATAAACGTAATTAAATCTGTTCTCTTTACACGTTCAGACAAAATTTTCTACTCTACCTGTAATGTGCTAATTTCCCAAAGAGATTTACAATAAACACATCTTACCCATCGCAAGAAAGCAGGAAAAAAAACTAGAAAAGAACTGGAGGTATTTGAAAGCCTAACCACTCTCTTTCCTTCCCCTTGCATTTAATAAGGTGCAGGATGTTCTACAACAAGGGCAGCCTATCAACAGGTGATGTGGTACCTCTCCAACAAGGGCAGCCTGAATCACTGGAAGTCAAACTGGAATTGTAACCAAATAATTCTCATGCAAGTCTTCCTGTAAAACCTTCAACTCACCAAATTTAGACACAGAAATCTATTCCTTTGGACTCGGTTGTCTGAAAATTCCCGTTGGCCTCCAAACTCAGTGGGAGCTCACAGAACCCCTGTGAGCTGAATTAGCATCAGGATCAGAATCTTTCCCCCAGCTGATGCACAAGAAGCTGTCAAGAGAAGCACTCTCCCTCCTGGCACTAATTCCTTTTGGAGTGCATTTATTCTTTAAAAAAAAGGCACCAAAGAGACAGCCAGGATATTACAGAGCTACAAAAAGAAGCAATCTGTCTTAATAGCTGGGAAAGTTGTGATCAAAAGCAAAAGCCTGGCTTTGGAACCCTCCTCCAAAATTTTTTTGGTTATTTAACAGTGCAGGATAACTGAAATAGGTGACTGTTAACCATTATTCCAACTTCATTTACAATATAATTTATATATTTTTTTTTAAATTATGCTATCATAAGAGGAAAAAATGAAAGAAGAAGGGACAGTGTTGCATAAAACCTGAAGACAAAATTTCTTTTTATCACTATCTAAGCTGGTGATTTTTACTGGTAGGAAGATGAAAATACTTTACAACTACAGGTTTTGATCATCTGCTAGTATTTTATATTCTACTGTAACATTTTAAATTGCTAGAGTCGTAATTTATACATCCTGACTTTACTCAAAATTGCTAGATGTAGCAATGTACAGATTTTTATTTTAAAAATAATAAAAATTTTGACCCAAAGAATTTAAATAAATGCCACACGCCATTTGAAAAGAAGTGCTTAGTTATTTTTACCTCAAAAAAAACCTGGAAAAATTGCAAAACATTAAGTACTAGGAAACAGCGTTGATCATGTAGAATTAAAAAAAATTCACGAAGTACAACCACAAAACAGTGTAAAAAAGAACCCTTCTTGTAACTGTCTTTGGAACCAAGAAAAAAGTCCTCCTGATCTGTACAGGCAGAGGATCCATTGGGTGAAGAAGAGTGTTAATTAATATTTACAATTTTGGATGATTTTTACCAACCTGAGCAACTGTGAGATTCAATTCTCACCTCCACTGACATCTGAAACGTGTGCTGGGAACATTCTGGCACGAGCTTTAAGCTGTTGAACAAACATGCCCTAAGACAAGTCCTGAGAGATGTCTGTGCAGGAAAGAATCATCTTTCTTTTAGCAAAAGCTGACTACAATGGGTTTGAGGGAGGGGGTGTCTCTCATCATTTCTGCCCCCTCCTCTCTTACATGATTCCTTTTGAACGATAAAGCTGAATCTTAACTCATGTTAAATCATCAGTTAGTGGATTTGAGAGAGGACTTGGTCTCCCTTCAGCCTCGCCTGTCATTTTCCAGTGGCACTAAATCTTCTCTTTTTTCCACACCAAGACTGATCATCATCCCAAAATAAAAAACAAATTTAAAAAAAAATTAAAAAAAAAAAAGGAAAGAAAGAAAAAAATAAGACAATTAACTTCAATCTGCTTTGAATGAAGCCCAGCTGCATCCTGCTTACCGCCTTATCAAGAGTTTCCTTTCATGCCCTTGGTAGAAATTTCTCTCTCATATCCTCACTATTTAGCTTTTCACTTTACAAAAACTGTTCTGTTAGGCAAATTTTGCCCAGGAATGCCCCCCCTCGCTTTTCCAGCCCTTTGAAAGCACACTGTCACATGTGTGGTGAACTGTACAGACCCTGGGGGAGTCCCTAATTTCTTGGCTTGCATCAGGAGAGGCCTTGCACAATATATTTTGAATAGTATCTCTATCAGGAAAAACAACAACAAAAAAACCCCAAACAAACCAATCAGCCAACTTCAATACAAAAGGACAAAAAAAAAGTTGACTAAAAGGTACCCAGTCATCAGTTTGCAACAGGGAACTGAGACATGTTCTTGTATTGACAAGGGACAGGACAAATGCTGTTCCTCTGAAGAGAAATTCAGGGTACCATGTGCATCATCCTCCAGGGAAACCTTTCTCACTTCATTGAACATAAAAGAGTCTAGACAGACTGTTTCAAGAGACTAGGCTAAAATGAGGCAGAAAAAATACCACCCACGGGGAATTTGTTAAAATTACTAAAGATACAGATTGCAAGAAAAACAGCTCAGAAGACTTTGAATTCAATTCTGATTTCAATAGACTATTCAAAGAGAATTTATTTTTGATATACTGTCCCCATAGAAAAAGAAAAAAAATACATTTCAGATACATACTTTACGACTGGATTTTTTTTCTCCATATATAGAGTGAAAATCAGAGGGATAAAGCACTCAAGAATTGTTTAGTAGAAACTTTTCATCTTAAAAGTCGACAGAAAAGTTTAATATCAACTGCTTGCCAGAAAGAAAAATTCTCAAGAGATCTGATGAAAAATGGCAAAAATAATGTGCTTGTATCACCACAGAATTATATCCTGCTTTAAAATACATATGCAATGAGGATTATCATTATTATTGGATAACAAGAGGGATAATATAAGGAATGGGAATCCTTCTGTGCATGATAAGAAAAAAAATATGTTCTCTATGTCCATGATGGGGTGGGGGGTGGAATCTGAAAATCACTGAAGGGAAGAGTTGCCTCCAGTTTGATTTATGCCTGCTCTTCTTTTTTATGCGTAGCCTGGGGAGCCTCATGATGATGTGTAATGAGTCAGGGTGAAATGTGTATAAATAAATGCACTGGCAATTTGTGAAGGCTCTTTAAAGCATCTTTTTTATACACTCTGTTCCAAATTGCATTTTCTGGGAGAGAAATGAGAGACATCAAAAAAAAAAAAAAAAAAAAAGACAGAGCTCGCATAGTAAGAAAAATCTCCACTTCTATTCCATTTCTGCTCTTGCCTTTGTTTTTTCATTTCCCCCTCTTTCAGAAGGAAAACCACTGCCCAATATTTCATCCTGATGCAATAATAACCAGGTGGACAAAGTTCAAAATGAATCCCTCTGACAGATCTCTGTATACAAACAAGTGGCATGACTTCTCCCTGGAGAGAAGGGACTCTGGGGGATAAATGTAGTGTCAGCTTTACCAGAGAAGGATCAGAACACCACTGCCTCTTTTTTTCCCCCCCTCTCTCTTGCCCCTCCAGTTTGCAATTCACTTTTTTTTTCCCCTAGAATATTTGGTGTGAGAGTTCACTGGCAAAGGAAAATATATAACATCCTAAACAACTTTCTTTATTTATGAAAAAGAGGGAGGGAGGAACCATCCACACACCAGCAGTTCCAAAAACCAAACTTCCTACCCAAGAAATGGAATGACCCCGAATTCTTTCTATATCTCCAAGTGCCCCCAATTACTACGAGGAGCAGAACTGCAAGTTTTCTGTGTTATGATAAATTTTTGTTCATCCATAGCCAGCTAAGGTAGCCAATCCAACATTCTTTTACTGTCCAATTATCACTAATCAAAATGAATCAAGATATAATCATCCACCCTTATTTTTCATTTTATGTTTTCCCCTCTCACAATCCTCACTCACCTAAAAATATAAAAATGTATGGAAGATCTTAAAATACCAGCCTGAGTTATAACACAATGTAAATTCAGTCCACAGAAAAAACAATCACTCCAGCTTTACAATGTTGAGATTTCAAAGGCACTCTTTATATTTATTTCTTCTTATTCTCACAAATTTGCTTTTAAAATGTGTTCCCTCTAATCACGAGGAAATTTTTAATAATTTACAAGACTCAAATAACAATGATTTTAAGATCCAAAAGCAATATTGGGCAATTCAAAATAAAATAACAAAAGCTGCCATTTACATGCAGAAATTAGTGGGTATATATATGCAACAGCATTCTTTTGCTATATAAAATGTAACATATGACTAAGAAGTTTCAGTTTGTGGTGGAAAAAATTACTTAGATCAGTTATGATATTCAAAGACTGGTAGCTGAGAGTGCAGTGTCACAAATTCCTAGGAGTTCACTAACTCCTTTATTAGAAATTAGTTCCAAATTTCCACTTTACAGATTTATCACTCTGGGACATCCCTACCCAAATTCCAGCCTTTACTCACTATCTGGTGAAGCTCAGAGTAATTTAAGCTTGTAAATATGCTGATTCCACGTGTAATTGTAGGAATAATATGCTTTTTAGAGATATTTTATCTTATGTCTTATCTATGTGCATTTTAAATGTGTTTTGTTACTCCTTCTTAAAACTGCCTTTTATGTTCTTCACGATAGGACAAGAGGGAATGGTTTTAAGTTGAAGAAAGGCAGGTTTAGATTGGATATTAAGCTAAAATTCTACCATGGCTTTGTTGCAATTATTGCTATTCCCCAGAGACAATACATCAGAAATACTTGCTATTTCTGCCTGAACTTACTTGCATTTGCTTAGAAAGTTGCTAGGAGTTGCTTGGGAAGAAAATCTAAGACAACCACACTTTTTTATAAATCAGCATGTTGCCTAACTCTCAGAAATTTTCATTATCTGAGGAAATTAGAACAAGCAGCTTTCTTAGTTGGGTAAGTACCTGCTAATGCACTGGAGACACTATGGGTTTTAATTGATAAGACTCACTGATACATCATCATCATCCAAAAGTAAAAGGCATCTCTCTCTATGAAAACTAAGACGTTCGAGCTCGCTCTTTAACTTTTGATAAATGTCTCTTTTGTCCCTCCGTGTTTATCACCAGAGGGAGAGGAGACCATTATCTGCCCTGGCATTGAATTCCCCTGACATTACCATCGCTTGCACCTCCTGCATCTCACACCTCTTGGCTCTTTCACCACCCTCAAGTTTAGAGTCATATTTATCAAAAGGAAGTTGGAAATCACCAGTGTCTCGATTTTGCTTCTCATCTGATTCCTGAAGCGCTTCTCACAACGTGAAAGGCACTTCACCAATTGCCAGAGAGCCGGCGGAGGAACGGCGGCGCATTTATTTCCATAGAAATGGTTTCGTTGCCATGCAGAGCTGGGGATAATTTATAAGGGATTCTCGTCTGAAAACAGGGGTCGTGCTGGCAATGCCCTTCTGTTTATACACAGAGAAATACAATTTGAAAACTACTGAAGGAATATAACTTTTAAATCAGTAAGGTGCACCTCGCCTAGACCCACTACAGGCGTAGTGGAGCTTTGGCAGACACACACAGGGGGATTTTACTGCCAGCATTTAGGTTTGTCACCACTCAATAAAGCACTGAAAGAGTATCATAGAACCATAGGATGGTTTGAATTGGAAAGGACCACAAAAAACCATCTCGTTCCATCCCCTTGCCATGGGCAGGGACACCTTCCACTATCCCAAGTTGCTCCGAGCCCCGCCCAGCTTGGTCTTGGACACTTCCAGGGATGGGGCAGCCACAGCTTCTCTGGGCAACCTGTGCCAGGGCCTCCCCACCCTCACAGGGAAGAATTTCTTCCTAATATCCAATCTAAACCTGCCTTTCTTCAACTTAAAGTTATTCCCTCTTGTCCTATCATGAAGAACATAAAAGGCAGTTTTAAGAAGGAGTAACAAAACACATTTAAAATGCACATAGATAAGACATAAGATAAAACATATCTAAAAAACATATTGTTCCTACAATTACATGTGGAATCAGCATATTTACAAGAAAAAAGCTGTTAGTCATTTCCAAAGTTTTGTCTGCCTGTTAATGTTTGATCACCTATTATTTAGAAGGGTTTTACCCAGAAATCACACAGATTACTAAGTTTAAGATTATTTCAGATAAAAATGATTGTACATACTCCAAAAGTTGCTAGTTTACAACCTCTACCTTACAAAATACGTTGCAAATATCAAAGAAAAGGGTTTGTGTGAGATTTTGTTGCAATTTTCCCATCCTGTCCTAGTCAAAACAACAAAACTGCTCAAAGCATTTTGCTGATATTAGTTATTTCCTGCACTTTAATTTCACAGGTGAAATATTCTGAACTGTTTTCCTAGAATAGCTATACCAAAAATGAAAAAAAAAATCTATTCCTGTTTGAAATGGTTCTGAAAGAGAAACAGATTCAAACAACTGATATTTTATAGATACACCCAATTCAATCTTACAGGGAATGAAGGTCCTTCTCAAAGTTTCACCCAACAAAAAGAGAAACCTTTAGTTTCAGGAGAAAGCAAAACTATGGAATGCGAAAGAAACATTTATTTTTCCTTCGCTTACTCACTTGAGTACAATTATTTTTAATTGTAAGTGCTGAGGACACAGCATGACAAAGCTACTCCTGCTCAGCTACGTCATTTTGTGCGAAAGATACTTAATTCTGAATTTAATTGTAGTTTGAATGATGATTTAAGCAGATGGAGAAAAAGGGGAATGCCATGTGGGATGAGCAAAATGTTCAGAGACTGCCACGGGGGTTCAGAGGACCACAAGGCTGAAACCTGCTTACAACCATCTTACTGAAACACTGACATGATACCTGTTGTTTTCTCTGTTAATGTTGGTTTTTTCATTATAAGGTTTCCTGCATTTTAAAAATGGCCATCTCCAATGCTGGCATTGAACAAGTTAACAGAATTATATATTCAGCTACAAATAACTTATTGCACCAGCTGAAGGGTAAAGTTTATTATGAATGTCCTTACACACAGTGTCAGTTCCTTAAAATGAATTTTAAAAGTACATACAGTTTCATTTTAAGATATGGGAGAAGACTTTTTTTTCTATGATTCTGCTACTGAATATACTTACATTCTATATTCTATTTTCTGTTTTAATTTCTCCTTCACTGATAGTGTCTCAAATGGTAAGTTCTATTTCTGACATTTTTTATTAATGTTTTAAAGGTTTATTTAGTAATTATAAATTTACATGTACATACACACACAAGCAAATCCTCCCTTATCTGGGAAGGTCTACCAAAACAGAACAAATCACTCCCCTTAGCAGCAAGAGGTTGCCAAATGACAGACTCAGAACGACTGACTGTTTTAAGGAAATATCAAAGAAAACTTTTGTTTCAAAATCCTGTTACCCACAGTTTTATCTAAAAGCAGAAAACTGTAAAATAACTTTACACGTAAGACCAATTTTCTAAATACGATAAAAAGAAGATACTATCTAATTGAAAAAGGAAACAGCAAGGCCATTTGGAAAACTGAAATTCTGTGAAAACGTCTACCTTTTATAAGACAGCTGCATCCAGGAGGGGATACGAGACTCTGCTGAAGTTAGGCATGGATGGGAATGATAGGGAGAAGGAATTATTACAAACATAAATCCTCAAAACGTCAAGTTTCAAATACCCAGCCAGTTCCAGCTTCAGCCGCCTGATTGCCATGGCAGCACAGTATTCCACATTTCCACCTCGCAAGGGAAGCACAGCCCTGCCAGAACAGGTCACCAACTCACCAAAGCCACAGCAGGAATCCCTTCCAGAAATGGCAGTGGTGACTGGAAATTCTCATCCTGGGCTAATGTCCTCGAAATAAATGTTTTCCTCTTTTACCAACTATCCCAAAACTCCAATGCTCCCCGTGTTTGCCCTCACTCTAAATTTCACTGCATCAGCCACTGAAGGTATGGTTATAAAACTACACATCATCCACAAACTGGGATATATGTGAACGGGCTGGCAAAAGGGAAGGTGTCTGTGCATACAGCTCAGACATCCTGACATAGTTCCAACGCTTTAGAACACCCTGAGATTAAGGCAACACTGTTTCAGAGTTAAAACCTAAATTCAGAGCGTCACAATTCTACAATTAAATTCAGCTTAATTGTAAAAAATGCGTGCCTGTGAGGATTGTAAGCATGCCGAAGAAGCAACAAAACACTGAGATAATTCTTACTCTGAGAGATGCTGGGAAATACAAACCTATACAATTTATATATACTCCCCACAGCTGAGTCTGCAGAATTCTTAGAGCTGAGCATACACTATCAAGAAATGAAGGAAAATGGATTGTATTTATGAGACACGGCAGCCTCCACATACTTTTCTTGAAACTACTTGTTCGTGGCCCAGAAGCCTTTGTAAATGTTGTGATAAAGTAAGTGCCAGAATAGGGAGCAGTCATGCATGTGATAGGAAAATTCACTGGTGTGGCAGGGGAATATATATGAACACGGCTGTGCTTGTTTGTTTGCTTGTTCATACTTTTTACAGCAGAGAGAATTATTACACTGGATGCTCCGAAACAGTTCTAAAATATGCAGGATTTTGCAAGATATCTTCTTAATTGTGAGGGAGAAATGTTCTGCTTTCTTTTAAGAATGATTATAGTAAATTGGTCATGGCAATTTAATATCCTGTGTTATGTGGCTTCATCTCTCCCCATTCTCCACTAACCTGCTGGAAAAGGTTGCTGTTGATTTATGCTTTTGTTTGTGAATTACACTGTAGAGTATCAGAAGCAATAAGAGCTGGAAAATTGCTTCTTACAGTCAATGACCTCCATGTAGTTTACTTCCTTATTTTATCATAATAGAGACATTCACTTGATGGAGATTTCCCTACCAGAGAAAAGACTCTGATCCTTGACCTTAATGACAATGTTTTCCTACCTGCTCAAAGCATTACAAGTATTTTAGTGACAGCCAACTTCGAGCAGAGATTTAAATAGGGTTTGTTATTCGGTGATAAAGGTGCAGTCTACTGAGATAACTACTGCTGTTAAAAAGCAAGGGTTTATCCTTTAGATTACAGTACCTCCCACATAAACTTTCATTTCTCTTCCCCAGCTAATTCACCTTCTAAACAGGACCAGTGTGGTTTGATAATTGCCGTTAAGGCTATTTATTTGTATCTCAGAATGAAATAGAAGCCTCTTAAAAAGTGCCCAAAGACTACCAGAATCAGTGGGAAGCTTTTCCTTGACTCCAGGAGGATCTGATCAACCTCTATATGCCCAGAGGAATTATGTTTTCAGATGAGGTACAGAGGGCTGCCATCTTCTGTCAATGATGTTCATGCAAATGAGGATTAACACCACCCCACTTGAGCTAATGGAATTACATTGCTGTATGGAATCATAGAATCGTTACAGTTGGAAAAGACTTTTAAAATCACCGAGTCCAAGCACTGCCAAGTCCACCACTAAACCACATCCCCAAGCGCATCATCTACATGTTTAAATAAATCCTGAAAATATGCCTCAGCTGCTTCCATAGGCAGCTTGTTCAGGTCCTTGACAAACCTCCTCTGGTACAATTTGAGGCCATTTCCTCTCATCCTATCGCTTGTTACTTGGGAGAAGAGACTGACACTCACCTGGCTGCAACCTGGTAGTTGTAAAGGGTGATGAAGTCTCCCATGAACCTTCCTTTTCCAGACTAAACAACCCCAGCTTCCTCAGCTGTTCCTCATAGGAACTGTGCTCTAGACCCTTCACCAGCTCTGTTGCCCTTTTCTGGACACACTCCAGCACCTCAATGTCTTTCTTGGAGTGAGTGGTCCAGAACTGGACACAGGATTTGAGGTGCAGCCTCGCCAGTGCCCGATACAGGGGACCAGTCACTTCCCTGGTCCTGCTGACCACGCTGTTTCTGATACAGGCCAGGATGCCACTGGCTTTCTTGGCCACCTGGGCCCACTGCTGGCTCATGTTCAGCCACTGTCAACCAGTACTCCCAGGTCCTTTTCCACTGGGCAGCTCTCCAGCCACTCTGCCCTCAGCCTGTAGTTCTGCAGGAGGTTGGTGTGACCCAAGCACAGGACCCGGCACTTGGCCTTGTTGAACCTCCCACAATTGGCATCACTGAGGTCTAGGCAATGAAAACATTCCCTAACACACAGGGCCACCTCATCTTCCTTCCCTATCCCTTTTGTAGCCATCCATATGTGGCAACCAAATCAGGCACCCAGCAGGGGCACTTTCTGTGTAAGGGCTGAGGGTCACCCTGCGAAAAGACAACATATAGAGGCCTACAATCACATTTTCTGTGAACATAAGTGCTTGTTATTAATGACAGGCAGGGAGCTGTAGTGCACACAGAGATGTGGTCAGCTAGTTTGGGTCAAACTAGGCATCACCAATATAGCTCGGTCATTTAGGGTCATTAATCAGTAGTTCACAAACCATATTTCTAGAAAACAGCATGAACCTATGAGAGAAGTAAGCTTCCTTTTCTAAGCCTAGCTCAGGGCTCCCTCCTTCCTAAGGAAACAGAACTTAAAAAATTCCCCATTATCTATCATTCTTCACCCTGTAATTCTCCAAACACCAAACCTTTCATCCATGCCCAGGAGTAGAGGTCAACCCTAGCTGAGAGTGGGGTAGAAGTACCAAAGCTGTTAAGCCCCCGGGCTCGTCAGCAGAGGTGTCATGAAGCAATCAAGGAGAGAAACAGATTAATACTCCCACTGAAGAAGTGTTTACAGAGCAGATTAAACCATTATTAGAGATTCCACGCGACAGATGGCACTGGAGAAAATCAAGCGTCACGCGTCCTGCCACTCACAGAAATACTCGCTAAATAGGATGCAGAAGAGTTGCTAATGAAGATAACACGTAAGAGAGTATTATTCTGCTCCAAGGCTTGATTTGACTCACAGGAACATTTCCATCTATCCCAGATTTCTATTGCTCTTTACAGAATTTCTTTGATGCTTTTTTTCTTTTAACACATTTTGTTCTGTTACCTTGATGATAGGGCAGTAAAGAGTGGAATGAGATTTGTCCTAGGTTTCTCGACAAATTTCGTTCCCTAAAAAAAGCAACTGAGGTTGAAAAGTCAGTTTTCTTTGTCTTCCTTTCTGTGCCAGTCCAATTAGAGCCTCCCTCTGTTGATGAGTTCTTGCTTGTCTCATCTCGTTAGATGTTGCAGTTTTTATGCTAAACATTTTTATATGCAGATTTTTGATGTCTCCTTAATTTAAATACTTATTGTCTTGTCTTCTTGCAAATTTAATAACCTATTATTTAGTTATGTTCATGGTTGTTTTATTCAAATTTTTATATCTTGGTTTACAGCTAATCTCAGGTAGCATAGAAGGATAGACTGCATTAAAAGCAAACGTGCAGGGTAATTTTTTTTATTTAAATAATAACTATGAAATTGCTCCATATGAAAGCAAAAAAGAATGTCAAAAGTTCCCCTCACATCAGACCACCAGGCAAATCTGATAAACATGTATCAATTACTGTACAGAATAAGATATATATGCACAGAGTTGATGAGTTCACCCTCTGGTTATGGCTCTGCAGCTTCAATTATGAGCTAATCCCTGCAAGTCTAGAGGACTGAAAAATGGCAGTGACCCAGTGAAAACCCAGCTTTAGAAATGACATTCAAAAAGTTTCAATAGAAGGAAAGAAAAATGCTAGCACCACAAAGTAATTTGGATCCTGGATGTTCAAAAAACGTGTCAGAAGATACAGGTTGTGATTCCTCAATTGAATGAGAAGCACAAGTCAGGTCCCTCGCTTTAAAAGCATGTGGCCATCGTGAAGTACCTACAAGATGAGGATCCCTCATGGAGGTGACATGTTCTGAGACTGGGGGATGAATGGAGCTCTTTCCTCAAAGGTCACCTACAATTCCACATCCCACCTGAATGAGGGCTTTCAGAGAGAACATGACATTTCAGGAAGGAGTAACTCCAGACCCCTGAAAACAGTAGAGTGCCTCTGTAATGAGAGCAGTAACAAACTGAAGCTTTTCTCTGACATGAAAGAAAATCCTTCTGACTTACATGGTTGCCTCCTACCCACTGTCCTTTTGGACATCAAGGTTTCCTGTTGGACGCAGGCAAAGCTCACTGTTCTCTCAGGTCTGATACTCCAAATGAGAAGACAACCTCAAGATGATCAAAGACATACTAAAAGGGATAAAAAATTTTCTGAATCTTATGTCCCTTTTCTACCTTAATCAAGAATTTTCCAAGAAGTTGCCAAACTGATGTAGGGAGTAATGGAAAGAGCCAAAATATTGCAAAAAAATCAAAGCTGAGGGGAATGTACAATCACAGGAGCATTTATGTTATTGCTGAGATACAACTGCATCACTACCCACACACTGAAAGGCACTGGCACATCATTTCTACTCGACCATTTTTCCAATGATTAAGTTTCCTGTTATAAAGCAGAGGAAATTATGTTTACATTATCAGTAACATAATCAATTACAGTGATAAATTGTAACATGTTAGATTAGAATTTATTTCAGGACATTCTGCTAATTACCATCCAGCAGCTTTATCATTCAGCAGAACTTGAAGGAATTCATTGCATTTATCACAGGGTAGAGGTGAAAACTACAGGTTTGGATCAGGAGCTGTGTCCATGGCAATAACCACAAACCAAATTCATTCAATCTTCAAATTCTCTTTCTGCAACAATAATCTTTTGTCTTTCACCTCTTTTTTTATCACCTAGCAGCTCTCTTTACAGACAATTCCATTTTATAAACACATCATTCTTATTTGCTCTTATGGAGATTATTTTTTCTCTGTATTCCTGTAGACTCTTTAATACTCCAGCAATAAAGAGTATTTCATTTTCAGTCTTTCTCTGAGCAGAACAAAACCATCCTAGAGACGTCTCTTCTTAAAGCAACTAATGATTTCATACCTTTATAAAAAGACCATCCTATCACACCCTCCTGTAGCTCATTGTTTTCCAAGTCAATTAAGTGGCCTCACATGATCTGGAAATTGATATGACCTTGATATTTTTCTGCCACTGCAAGAGATAGCAAGAATCTCACTGTTAATTTTCTTTCGTTGCTCTTTTTGTTTTCACTGAGCTAAATAGTAGGATCGACAGAAGCATTTCATATTCTCAGCATAAACCTCCCTTTTATTCCAATGAGGCAGTCTGTTTTCTAAGGAAAGGAAAGGCACATTGCTGTGAAGTACTGCAGCCAGCCAGCCAAGCTTCCACAATGCAAAATATTAGGACATTCACAGCATTTTGTAAAATATGGCATACATTTCTGTTTCCCATAAACAGACTTTAATTCGGCTCGCTCTCTACCCATGGACAGTAGGTGTCTGGGCTTTCAGGAAAAACAAGAAAAAATGCAATCTGGATAGGTTTTAAATGTAACCAGTTTTAGTTCTCCCAAGAGCAGCCTGGAAGAAAGGAACCTGCATGCCAGGAGAGGCTACTTTGAGAGATTTTTTTGCCGAACACAGAAGACAAGGAAGCTCTTGCTGGAAGCAGACAGAAAGCAGAAGTTTTCCCTTGCAGCAGTGTTCCTACAGAGATATGCACACATCTGACAGGCTCTGACAAACTGTTATAAACCCCTTGCTGTCTAGGGAAGGTCATTTCCCACAAGCATGATCGCCACAGCTTTCGGATTGTGAGGGATCATAACCCAAACCTTCACTGCACATGGTGAGAATAACCCTCACATCCCCTCAGCACGTTTCATTCCTCACCCAGGGAACAGGTGAAACAAAGACACGTATCTTTGTTTAAAAAGCCATAATAATTACTTTCATTTCATTATTAACACATCAATATTCTGTCAGTGATCCATCAATCACCTCTGACAAATCTTCCTTTATTTGTAATATCTTTTTATTTTTCCCAGTCTTGTCCCTTTAAATGTTCTCCTCTACTGAGAGGGGGATTTCCTGCCCTGGAGGGTAAATTCCACTTAATAACATAGAGTTCACTTCTGCTTGGGTCACACGCAGTCAGGAGCAGATGGAGCATGTTGTGTCCTGGCTTCCCACCAATACAAATTTAGGTCTCACATCTGCCACCTCATCCTCATCTCTGACAACATGTGCTTCAATCCTCCTTTCTGGCTTCTCCATCCCAATGATGAATTCCCCTCTCCCTATCCTAAAATGACAGAAAACTGGGGACTGCTACAGCAAAGCATAAAGGTATTTTGCCAGCTCTATGCCAAGAGCAAGATTCCCAAGTCAGCAGTTTCAGCTGCTATAGAGTCACTTCATGCTGCTTCCAAAGCATAAAGAGATCACAGAAAGTCAGAAATTTTCAGGCCTTCCATGTCTGTGTGACAGCAAGAAATTAGAAGGTTGTATTAAATTTACTGTGTCGTGGATGCTTTATGACATCCAGTAAACTGCATATAAAAAAGTATTCAGAAACACAAACTTCAGCTTAGCTCCCCCAGTCTGCATTCCCTCTCAAGACAACGGAGATCAACGAGTTATTCTAGGAAAGGGCTCAGAGTTCTTCTAATTCAGTGAGCAAGAAAATCCAGGGAGAGCAGTTTTCTCCAAGTTAGTTGCTGAGAAAGACCTCTCCCACCCCACATCTACACCGAAGCACGATGGAAGCTATGTTCCAAAACATCTCTGGGAACTATGCCTTTAATTTCAGTATTTCTAGTTCCTTAAACTGTTTTACATCACCATGTCAATGTAGTTAAAAATGCAAGTCATTTCGGATTTCTCTTGGTCTTCTGAAATTCTACTGTTGTCAGCCAACTTAAGCCCAATATTTTTAATATTGCCAGTAACTGTTGAATATAAACCTTACTTTTCATATCCCAATCTATGCAAATACCAGTTTATGGACTGTGACCTGTGTAGGCTGTGAGGGGGTGATTCCAGGGATAATGGCTGTTGATTTTAATGCTTCTTGGAGCCCACTGCATGATGCAAGTTCAGGGAACCTTGTTGTTTTGGTTTTTTGGTTTGGTTGTTGCTGTTGACTTGTTTTGGGTTTTGTGTGTGTGTGTTTCCCTTCTCTAAAATGGCATAAAAATTATAATCATACCACTTTCCATATCTCTTACACAGGAGAGAAGAAACTTGGCAATCATTATATGATATTATTAAATTCATATTAATATTACTAATGAAAGCACTACTAAAAAGATAATTTACATTTTTAGAAATTGCTTGATGCATATCTAGTTTCTGTCACATAGCCTAATTACCAAAACTTCTTTTTATTAATGAACAGCACATCAATGTTTAAAATAAATATTTTTATCTCACCTCAAGTCCTAAATCACTGAAGATGAGAAAAGACAAAGAGCTGGAGACTTTGTGTGGGGCCTGGTATAGCTTTTAAGCATTATATTCTTATTATATACTGTAACTTTATTGCTATTTTTATTTAAAGAAATCTGTTCTTCCTGAGAATCTAAGACTTCTTGGATGTAACATCCAAGCCACAGTGGAATTTAATCGTTGTAGTTACTGTATGTATTAATAATAAACATTATCCAAAATTAGAAAGGTAAGTCTCAAAGCACTCTTTTTACCACCAGAACAACCATTCCCACAGGTTTTCTTCAAATCCCTAGCCTGGGAATATGTTTGCACAGGTCAACAATGGTGCATGAAGGGGGGGGGGAAAAATACAACAATATTAAACTAGAAGCATTATGAAAATCATAGGCAATGAGGAGGAAAAAAGGATTTCAGAATTATAAACAAAAGTCATATTCTTGCTGCTGAGGGACTTTGCAAATACTGCACCCAAGTTGGAACTGAAGATAGGAACTCCAGAGGCCTTATGCTTTTTTCCAAACATGCCTGAAAACCATCTTAAAGCAGCTTGTCTCTTGTCCACGTAGAGATATTCATTCCTCCCTGTCTCCTAGGCCCCCTCCTACTTGTTGTGGAGAAGGGAGAGGATCCTCTGCTTCCAGATCCACGTCATTTGTTTTAAAAATGAGAAGTATGACAACGTTACGTGTTGTGTGGGGACACAGTAAACAACATTAAACGTAAACTTTGCTGGAACATTGAACTGTGCTTATATTCCAATGTGAGTCTGAAAAATGGAAAGCTGTCCAAAGCTTGGATTAATGCTCACACTGAAACCTGGTTGATCTTTAATCCTCTGTGATCACCGAAAACAAGAAAATCACAGATTGCAGATGACAGTGTTGCTAAACCCCAAGAGTGTGGAAGCTTCTCAAAACACCACTGAAGGGAAGTGTTTTATGCCAGTTTTGTCATTAATTTGCCTGTCCTAATTTGTTTTGCAGACTCTTCCCACAATAAAAGCAAAGCAAAATGAAGAAAAAGTTTTAAGGACATTTCTACTACAGGACATACCAGCCCTTGGGTTTGCAGATGTCCTATCATACACAGTCAACATACAAGTTTAGTTACACATAATCAGTGAGGTACCAGGTTTTATATATTGTAAAACTTCAAAATAGAATAAAAACGTAGTCGGACACCTTGACTACCAAGATTCACAACTCTGCAGGACACAGATTTCTGTCCAGTAACAAACCCTGAGAAAAAAATCCTTCCATCATGGCAGGAAAATACTGATACCCATTTTTATTTGGGGAGGAGAGAGTGTCTGCCTCTTGTACCAAGTGGGAATATTCTACAACAGTTTTCTCGAGACCATGTGCTAATTGCTAGTTTTTGCAAGTGCTATAAAGGGCTACATACAAACCTTTAACAAAATTTTATTACATCTGCTACTTTACCCTCACCTTATGTGCTTTTCATTTAAACACATTATGAGCAGTCAAAGAAGAGGTATGATTTGTTCTTGACAGACCACCATATCAGCAGCTTATTCTCTGTTTCTACATATATACATATGGATCATTTAAATTTACAGCATCTTCTTTGTGTTTTGTAATTAGGCTGCCTGCTTAACATGTCCTGAAACTCTCTGTATTCCATCTGTCACTGGAAATAACGTTTATTTTGTGCCTTCTGCGGTTCTCTGGGATTTTACCCAATTTTAAGCACAGACATTGGTTGAGTTAGTTCTGAAATGCCCTAGAGTAAAATTCATCAGTTCCTGTTGAGTTGAAAGCATCTAATTGATGTAAAAGTTCTTTGACCTGTTCTTTCTTCTGTTCCTGTCCCGTTGTGTTTTAATAATTGTATTAAAAATAATTAACCTTTTATTAGAAAGCTGAAACAGAAGAGGCAGAAAATATTCTGTATCTTCTGCTGTTTTGCTCACCTTCCTCATGAAATCATTTTGCACTAGTTAAATAGTAATTTATTTTAAATGCTTCCCAAAATTCAAGAGCCACAGATCTTCATAAGGACAAAGTTTCTATTCTATGTGGCAGCAGCATTTTTTTTTAAATATTAAGGTTCAGAGATAACCACATGATAACAAGCTGTGGTAGCATTCAGCTGCCCTGCCAATGCTCCTGCCTTGCCTTGCCCTGTCTAAATTTACCCTAAATAGACCTCTACCCCTTTCCACCCTCCCTCTGCAATGCAGTCTCCCATTACTTTTTGGTCTCTGCTTTTTTTTGGCCTCTACCCTCTTTTCAGCCTACCAACCCTTTTTAGTTCCCCACCCCTTTTCAGTCTCCACTGTTTTCTAATCTCTACTTGCCCTCCAGCCTCCCACACCTCTTTGGCCTCTCACCACTTTTCAGGTTCTGCTTTTCATGGTCAGATGTTGTTTTCCAGACCCCAAACCCTTTTAACCTCCTACCTCTTTTTGGCCTTTAACTCCATTTCACCCCTTCCCTTATCTTGCCCTGCCAATGCCCTACCCTTGCCTTGCTCTCCTCCCATGCCTTGTTTTCTCCTCCCATGCCTTGTTTTCTCCTTCCATGCCTTGTTTTCTCCTCCCTTGCCTTGCCTACCCTTGCCTTTTGATACCCTACCTACCCCTCCCTTGCCTTGTACCCTTACCCTTCCCTTGCCTTGCATTACCTACCCATTCCTTTGCCATGTGCAGCAGAACATGGAATCCTTGGCTGTACAACACCATATAGAGCCAGTAAGACAAAAATCTAGCCATGAGTTTTCCCACAGTACTGAACTATGTAAGTAGGACTGACACACAGCATCACTTTACGTCTGTATATGTGCCCAGAGCGTCTCAATTAACACCAGCAAGTCTGGGGTCATGAACACAATTTAAGGTGAGAATTCCCAACTAAAAATTATTTATTTCAAATATAAGACTAGCAGTTATTTTCACATTAAGATTGCAGTTTTACCAACAGTCATGAATAAAACTGCAGGCAAAAACTAGATTATTTTTTTTCCCCTAAAATTGGTCACTGAATCACCTGTAAACATCGTTGCAATCTTTTTATAGCAGCTTTTGCATGAAAACTAATTTTGCTGGGTATTAGCAGGAATATTTCTCAATGGCTACCTTTCCATCTCTTCGAATGGTGGCGTGTCAACAGCTAAAAACCTTTGTTGGATCCCAGCTCTTGCCTCCTGATGATCATCATGCCTCTCTTTCACAGTGCCTCAGACAGATCCATAAGATCACCATCATTACTCACAGAAACACACCTGGACTCTGCATATTTATATCAAATAGTACAGGAATATCGGGCTTTGCTAGGACCCCATTTGATGAACTTCTGTTCACAGTTCCCCACTGATGACTCAATAATCTGCCCTGGTTTTTACTACATATGACTGTAGTGAATATCTCGAGTAAAATTTAATCAAAAACTAAATATAATCTTATTGTGGTCATATGGGAGCACTCACTTACAGAAACATCTCTCATTTCAACCTTAATTCCCCTCAGAGTTTTCTTTTTTGCCCAAGTTTTCTTACCTTCTTGCTGTAGTTTGCAAGTATGAGAGCCATGCTCTCATGTATCTATGGCTCTAGACCTATCACTTAAATGGAAGATGGAAGACAGAGTATTTCATTGTTAGCATCAGATAAGAAAAAGGTATCACCATAAAAAGCCAATCTTCAACACAAAATGAACTCTTAATTTTGACAGAGGAAAAAGTCCTTGCCTGTACTCATTACAAGCAGCTCCTCATTTTACTTCTGCTAAACCTCACAGCTGTAAAATAAAATATTTAGTGATTTTAACACACCATTAGGAAAACCTTTTCAGCCTCCATTTCTAAATTAATACAAAGGAGCAGAAATGCAAATATTTCCTATGTGGCCAGAAGGAAGCAGGACACTGTAATGGGGAGAAGTTCCCTCCCATTCAACAACGAAGTGTCCTTATCTCCCTAATACACAATCTTACCAGAGAAATTATTAGCATTTGTAATATGCTCTCCCTAATCTACAGTTCATAAAGCACCTCAGTGCCATGGAAAGGAGCAGTGTAACAACTTCCTAGATTACACAGCGGAGCGATTAGCCCTGAAGTGGATCAATAACATCGATGGCCTGAGCTCCAGGATAAATAAAACCCCATATTGGTAACAGGGTTCATTCTGCTTCAAGCTGCTCAGGTCAGTCATAAAAACTTGATAAGACTGAAGGTTTCAAAGCCTTGTTGGGTTTGGTTGTTTGGTTGGTTTGGGTTTTGCGGTGTTTTTCTTTTGTTATGGCTAAACTAGAGGTCAAAGCTCAGACCATGACTCTATTGGAGTGAGAGATATGTATGACCAAGAAAATAAACCCATGTAATTTCATCTTCTGAAGCGTGGTCCTAACTCTGCTACAGTGACAACCCAGTGTGTCCTTGTGCAAGTAAGTATGAGATCAGCAGCAGGAGGCTGCTCTGCCTTACCAGTTACACTTCATGAAAGTTTTCAGTCTAAACTAGAGTTTCCTTAGAAAATAACGGGGGTCAGATCCTGACCTCAATAAGACTTAGGCTGTACCTTAGTGATCTTCAGCACCTGACAGGAGATTGTTCAGTGTATTCTATCCCCAGGAACATGGTTTTCTGCACACACAGCTATACTTAACTTCTCCGAGGTAAAATTGCACCTTGCAGAACGGTCAAGCCACTAAAACACAATATAGGTATAAGTAATAGAGGTGATTCAATGCTACCTTTGACATGGTGTGTTGTAGTTAACATTTTGTCTCTCAGATTTGAATATTAGTACTCAACCTTGTGCATAGATAACTAGTAAAATCTCATCTACACTTGAACTCCTAGATGTTTTCCAACCATTTGAAATGTTTCTGGTAGCAGCGTGTAACAGAGAGGGGCATGTTATATGAGTTACACGAAGTAAAAATTATTATTTTTACGTTCAATACAATTTTTCTCATTTAAATGATCACTGGATTCAAGGTGACTTCAATCATGTGCTGAAACCAGGGTAGTTCAGGAGCGAAATTTAATCAAAAACTAAACACAATCTTACTGTGGGCATATAGAAGCACTCACTTACAGAAATATCTCTCATTTCAGCCTTAATTCCCCTCAGAGTTTTCTTTTTTGCCCAAAACTCTGCTCACGAGCTGAAATTACTCTTCCACTGTTTCTGTGTTGCTCTTGCTGACTGGAAAATCAGTTTTATATCCGCATGGGGCTGTAGTTACTTACTTACACAAACATATTCACCCCATCTCTCATTTAGGTTTTCCCAATTTGCTGATTAACTCTGGCTGGGAAATGTTCAGAGACAACCCTGGAGATTACATACCCAACTTCCACGGATTTCCAGAACTATCAATTCTGCCCCCCTAGAAATTAACTTGCTAAAATCTGCAAATTTGAAAAACCTTTGCCCAAATACACGCCCAAGAAATTATTTCAGTATTAGTTAAGAAGTCTCATGAAAAACTCACTGCAACAGAAAAAGAAAATGTATAACAGCAAATCTCCTATATTGCCATGTCTCCTAAATAAGAAATAAGGCTAATTAAAATTCTACTCCTTTTCAAAGGAAGAAAAGCACCTCATTACAATTCAGTTTTCCTAATCTCTGCGTAAACAATTATAAAATGCAAATATTTGTCCATTTATGCATAAAGCAATCACCATTTTTTGTTTAAAATAAATAGGTGTGGCAGTCAGATCTAGTAATAGTCCCTGGACTCAGAGAGAGCCACAATCTGACCACACCAGCAGACAAAGTGCCAGGAGCATTACAGATATTAAGTTCCACTGCTGATAAATTAAATCCAGTTTCCACAACATTCTTATTCCAGAATACTGGTCAGAGTTCAAATTCTTTCACCACAGAATTTTTTTTTTTTAATTTATTTCTAGCCCAAAGCTTGTGTTTTAAATATATAAGACTGGGGTACCATCTAACAACCTACACACTGTGCTGTTTAATGTCACTAAGACTTTGTAGATACCGAGAAGCAATATTTCAAAATGGGTGATCTGACCTTTAAAGTCTTTCTGGGGATTCCAGTCATATTTGTCTCAGGCAGAAATTGTATTTTGTTCTGAATTTTGTTTGATAATGGAAGGTTAGGCAAATACAAACAGCCAGAGCAACAATCGCTGGCTCACGTAAAGATACATTTGCTGAACATCCCGGCCGTGCTGTGGGCAGATTCCTGATACTGCCACACAGACTAACTTGCAGCTTGTCCCTTATCTGTTTAAGTTTCCATGTTTACAAAATGTGATGTTGCTGCTTTGTGGCTACATTTTTTCTACTGCCCCAAAAAGGGGCAGTAAAACTTAAACAGACCATAGGGCAGATTGTCTTATCCTAATGCTGCGTGTTATCTGCAATGTTTTTGATCACAAAGACAGCAGAAAGTCACTTCTCTTATTAAAAAAAAAAGAGCCAAAACCAAAAAAAAACCAAAACTTGCTGCATTTAGATCCTTCCACAGTGCCAGAACAGGACCTTACGGAAGCGTTCACTAGGTTTTCTTAATTAATTCTGTGAGTAATCACTTTGTGGGAAGAGAGACAGAAACCTCAGCATCCTTGGAGTAGGAGCTCTGAGCCTACCCAGTGAAGCTGGTGGAAACTTCACAACTTGCAAGTAGCAGCTTGTATTTCAGAGTCATTTGCAAATGCAGATGTAAACTAAAACTGATGAATCCCAGTAGTAGGAGAATGATGAAAGGACTTGCAGCGAGATGAAAGGGAAAGAATAGGACACAGATCAATAAACCAAGCGCTTTAATTGGGCTGAGCTATTTGCAGGGAATATTTCAGAGGAATGAAACCTTATTAGTTGTTAACCAACACATTTACCAAGCAATTATAAGCCATTGTTAGGAAGCATTTAAAAATGGTACTTACTTAGTTACATTGTCCACTGAACCTGGTCACAAGGAGAAGCCCTTGCTTTCTAAGAGATAATGCACCAAAACTCATCACCTGGTCCTGTGGAGTACCCAGTGACCAAGATTACATATTTATTACCAGTCAGAAGCAAGTTAATGTTTCAGGACTTGCAAACTACTCATAAAACTTTAATACAACTTGCTGTGTTGAGATTGATCCTGGAAGAATCTCATCTCAAAAAGTCTCCTATCACATCTTAGCCACTTCAAATAATACTTGAATTTTCACTTGAAATGCATATATATACACACGCGCGCATATGAAGTGCAGTTATGCTCCACACATTTTATAAAGTGTCTCTCCAAGAGCAAAATAATTCTTTGAGGGATTAAAAAAAACCAGTTATGTCGGTTAACTGAAAACAGGAATAACCAACTAAGAGAGAAAGTAAGAACCACCAAGGAGTAGGATGTCTATAGGCCTATTTGTGAAAGTTTTTCTGATACATGAGGAACTTAAGAAAGGTCAAATATAGACTGAACATGAAGAAATCTTCCTGGCAGTGAAAGTGCAGGCTAAATGGCAAGAATTATTTTTGACAACAAAATTTTACAGTTGGTGAATCAAGTTTCCAAAGGAAGTGCTTCAAAGTGCTCTAAAGGAGCCCTGAGAAACTACACAAAGCAAGGTGGGGCACTCGACATTTTCAGAATCCTGGGGTTTACATTAATTGTCCAGATGCAAACAGACATAAAATTCCTCTGACTGACGTAAGAAAACCCGTTTCTTTCTCATTTTGCTAGTTTATGGTCAGACACATCTCAAACTACCAGTGTTACCTTATAGAGTTTTCTAGATGGGCTTTTTTTCTCCTTAACGTTCATTTCTATCATGGAAAAAAGTTTTATCTCCAATTACTGTACAATCCATTAAAAGACTGTAAAAAAAAGGCGTTTACAAAAGTAGAAAATGGGAGTTTCTAACAAAGCCATGGGGGAAGCAGCATGCATTTCTCTATAATTAAAATTTCTGCCCTCATCACAAAAGCCACTAACTTCATACAAATCTCATCAGAATAGTCATCTTGTTTGCACCGAGCTGTGAGATGGAAAGCACCTGCAGTAAAAGCAGTTTTAAAAGCATGCTTTAAAAGAAATCTTATTGTTCCTTTTTTTCCCTGTTTCACCACAGATATTACTATAATGGTTTCTAGCAATACCCAACAGACGTACAATTAAAAATTTGGATATTAAAAAAAAAAAAAAAAAAGTAAACCATAAAGGTGTTATTAAAAAAAAATAAAAATTTGCAACTCCTGGCTATGATTGCCAGAGAAGTTACTGGTGCAGGATGGAGTGGGTGAGTGGAGCAGGAAGCCCAGCTGCTTGGAAAACAGCAAGGCACACAGATCTGCTGCCCCTCAAGTGTCTCTCCCAGCTGCACAGTAAAATAGTCAAATAAATGAATAGTCAAATTGTGAATAAATGAAGCGGCGAAATGATGAGAACAGGGAGGGACTCCCCTAAGGATGCTAATTTTTATGGACTGGGTAAGGCATTTCAGTTTGTAGTTTATGTGGGAACATGTTTCATACAGTACACACAATGAGTCAGCACTCAGACAGGTACAACTCCAAACTTACCCCAAGCAGCAAAAGGTGTCTAGCATGCATTTACATCAATATAGAGTTCCCTTGTGCCTTCTAATTATAACAGTTTCTTCATACTTTCTCCCCTTTTCCTCATTCTTCTAAAGCAGCCTCAAAACCCAACTAAAGGTGCCCAATAGAGCTGTCACCTCTTCATTATTTGCTTTGGGGATGTCAACCTGCAGTTATTGCTGTAGGAGTAACCGTGGAGGAAAACTTGCTGAATTGCCTTTGTTTTGGCTCAGTGCAGCATAGAAATCAAAAATTGTTATGTACAGCTTGAGTGTTGTTTACTCTCCAGCCTTATTCTACCTGCATTTTTAACAAGCTGAAGCTCAAAACAGGCACTCAGGGGATTTTAGGCACTCCAGGCTCCATCATTTTCATTAAGGAGAATTAAATGCATATATGGACCTGTGAATTGGAAACTGTTCTGGGCCTCATCTGTGCCAATGATGTAGAGATGGGAAGATTATTTTATCCTACAGCAAACACCATTGCAGCAATTGCAATACAGTCGGGGATGAACTATTTTCAAACTGCTGAGGTGTCTGAGTGCTGACAGGACAGCCTTGAGGAGGAAAGGCAGAACAGTGATTTCTCCCAGAGGAATCTAGGATGATTCCTACTTAGAGACCTGCAGAATATCTTTCAGGATGGAGCACAGACCATTACAAACAGAGGTTATAAACCAGTAGCCAAAGAAGCCTCCTCAGTTAGAAAAGCCACAACTCTTCAGGGCTGAAAACTCAGCACTGAGTTCTGATTCAATGTTTTCTTAACCCTTGCACCACATTAATCTAAAGCATTTTAGATTTTTACTTTTTCCTCTGCCAACTGCAATTTTGCTGAAGATTTTCTACGTATGTTCTGTAGATGTCTTTTACAACATCAGTTCTCTCCTACAGCACATCATCTGTGTGAAATCAGAGCTCACAAGTGTCCAGGAGGGGTTTGCTTTCCACATTGGGAAATACAAAGGAATTAAATTCCATCAGAATACTGTAGACTGCTCCACAACTCCTCTATTTCATTTCCAGTGCGACACCAGCACATTATGCACATGCAAATATAAAGTGGCAAATTTAAGCTCTTTAGACCACACTGATTCATTTTTACCAGAGTCATCCTATTATTAAGCAGCTTAATTCTGACTGTTTTTCTCTTTACACTACTTACAGGTCTATGATTTTAAGTTCTATCTGCTATAGCTTTATAAAAGACTCATAGAACACAGGGAAGACAAAACACTCTACTGAAAAATTACCTTAAGTGATCAGACATGAGGATTTTTGAAGTATCCCATGCTTTAAAAAACCTTAATCAATTCAGACACTTTTTTTGCCCCTAAAAAAGCATAGTAACACTTTTAGATAATTTTTTCCTAAGGACTGCACATAACTGAAACATATGAATCAAATAGGCTGAAAAAAATGTGGCATTTTCTGGTTCGCCTGCTACGTATTTCAAAGTTTCTATCCATCATATGTGCAGAATTAGTACTTGCACACAGAAATCATTTCAGTTCAAATGAGTGATGGAAAAACTGGAGGAACAAGGAGTGGCTCCTATTCAGAACCTTTCAATAAAAAAGTCAAGAGCAGAGAGTTTATTTGCTATTCACTTGCAACTGCAGCTGGTTGATATTTTTGCCTCAATTCTTCAGCAACAGAAAGTAGTTTCTTCCTTCTGATTTTCTTAAGTTTTTTAGGTTCCTGACTTCTTCCATCAGCTGGTAGCTGTCTGTCCAGCTACAGCTGGATTCAGCTTAATTAAGCTGCGCAGTCTCCAAGTTGCTCTTAAATTTATTCCTACCACGAACGCAACTGAGTTCTGGTTTCTCCCCTCATATCAGTTCTTCCTGGATGCCTCCTTCCTACTTTCCATTAACTTTCTGATTTCTTCCTCTGTTGTATTTCATCTTTCTCTATTGCACCCCTGAGCTGTGCTGCTGAAACCTCAGCATTCCCACACCCAAGCTTCAAAATCCAACTTTCCAGGTGATTACCCCCTGACAGCTTTCCCAAACTGTATTACAACGACTGCCAGCAATGACAACTCTAAATACAAATCCCAGGTAGTATTTCTGCTTTCACCTTTGTACACAGGACTTCTTGAAAGGATCCGTAGGCAAAATAACTATTGGCAGAGAGCAGGAGACCTGGCAGGGGATCACAGTGGCTCTATTAGGAGAGCAGTCAATACTTCAGTGATGATCAACAACTATCTGAATAATTATTTGCCATCAAAGCACAATCCCACTGTGTGCATGATTTACCTAAATTATGCAGCATGGACAGGACCGGTCACACAGTGCTGTGATGAAACAGGAGAATCAAAGAGCCTCCTTTTTATAGATGGGAGATCATCTCTAATGATGCTTACTCTTGCTTCATAAAAAGTAGCTAGAAAATAGTAGGTTGCAGCAGACTTCACGAGCTCAGTCTGCTTCAAATATTGCTAATTATTTAATTTCTATCCTTAACTTTCAATAGTGTCATAACATATATCCACAGAAACATCAGCTCTCCTACCTCACCATGGTTTCATTATCCAGCAAAGGCTCTTTGTTACAAAGGAATAAAGGTGGGAGTAAGTAGAAGCATGCAACTAATATCTCAGGCTAGGTAATTAGGAGTAGCAAGATAAATTGTCATAAATTGTCACTGGTGTTGCAAAACATGCTGCTGCTAATGAGTTATACGGGATAAGGTAGGACTGGAGGTGGCTGGCAATGCTATCATACTGTCTGTTAAAGTAAACTTCCCTGACTGGAGCACTCCAAACCTTTACGTTTAACGTAAAGCTCAACGGAACAAAAAAGATCAACGTCTTCAAATTGGAATTGCTTGCCTTGCTCTGTGACTGGAAGGATTGCCAGAGAGAGAAACAGAATCTGATCAGGGCAGGGGAGAGAAATAACTCATAGTAATTCCACTTTTCACACTGCTTCATTTCACAAAACATACCCTTCACAAATGCTGCCAGGGGAGATCTCACTATAAGCAGAAGGACAAAGCAAATTCAGGGAGGGAGTGCAAAGGGTTCTTGCACAGCCCTCTACCTGATATTTGTCTTTTCTTTTATTTTTTTGTCAGAAAAAAATATTCCATTTTTTACCCCTTTGCCATTTCCTTGGCAGCTTACATCAGCTCGCATTAGGTTTACAGCTTTCTCTTTTTCTTTTCTCCTTTATGTTGCATTTTGGGCATTGCCATTGGTTTTACACTGTGTTATACACTCGCCAGTGGCGAAATCTAGAAGGAAATAACACAAATAAACATCCAAAAGTCCAAATTCCAAATGTCCTGGGAGCTGAGGTCTAGAAACAGAGTTGGAGGTCCATCCAAAAGAAGCTGTAAAGGAATCTCATGACACAGCACATGACTTTACAAAGGCAAGAAGGAGGAACTGTTGGACCTTATGGTGAGTTGGTGTGGAGGTGGCAGTGTTCTGATTCCAAACAGTGGACATCCCTGCCTTCAGCCCTCTGGCTTGGATTGTACTTACAGTGTGACCCCAAAAGGGCCAAGCATTAATAATCCCGGGCAGGCAGCAATGCTGTTCATTGCTCTAACACACGGCTCAGAAGGACACACCTCTAACTATAAAGCCATCAAGTCCCAGTAGAGATCAGAGTTTTACACACAGAAATTGTCTAGTAGAAGGTGCAGGCAGAGTTTGACTTTGACATTTGAAGAGGACACAAGTTGACACAGCAAAAATCTATTTTTATGGACTTTACGACAACACTAAGCAAGCGGTGGGTGAAAGGGAGATGGGACAAGACCACATGCTTTTCTGGCCTGCCTTCCTTCCATCCCACAAAGAGGGATCTGAGACATTTTTCTATTTTGTTCCTTTGCACAAGGAAAACCAAAGCCCAAAGGGAAGCACACTGCTGCTCTTCCCCAACTACAGTTGTCCCCTCCATGCTATGCATGAAACAAGCTCATACTGATCCAGCTTAAATATCCCGGTCTCAAAGTATTCCCTTCAATAAAAGAACAATTTAAGTAGTGAAGATTTTGTTTTAGTGAAACAAAAAGACTTCATGTTAGCGAATAAAACAAAGGAAAATATCAATAATTTCACCACAATAAAACAGGGGCTATGCAACAAAATACTCAGAAACTTTGCTTGTAAGGTAAAAAGTTCAAAATATTTATGAAAGAAGGGAAATTACTTAAGACAGCAGCTTGTCTGAAGGTCAGTGGACACTACAGGTGGTATCTGAGGTGGCTTTACCCAGGTCTCAAAGCCACGCTTCCCTTTGGGCTGAAGGTTTTACAGGCAACTGAACCACATCCTCTGTTTCACATTGCCCCTTCATTTGGTTCACCTATTTCCCACTGTCTGCAACAACTGCATGAAGAGGGTGTGAAGGAAAGACCAAAAAAAAAAAATCAATATGAAGAAAACAATCCTTATTTAACCACCTGATGTCTCAGAAATGTGGGAAGCTGAATAGACAGACCAACCTAACCTAGAGAAGAATATTACCCAGTTAAACTAACCTTTCCCTGCTTCACTATAAATACTGTAGCCTCTAGGATGTATTTTGAAGTATTTTTATGCAAATGCTTGAAATTATAAATTGAAGAGGTTAAAAAAAAATTAGAAATTCCAGCAGAAGCCAAATTTTAGACAAAGAGAGCCCCACGACAATCAAAACTAAAGGTGTAGCATAAAAACCTCGTCTTGAATTTGTATCCCTCAAGTTCAGAGCCTCGTGATTCCCTGACACAAAGCAATAACATTCTTGGCCTCCTGGGAGATTTCAATACCAGCCAATATATAAGTTTTCTGCCCCTTTATGGGTTTCCCTTTCCCCATCCTCGACGTGGGGGAGCCCAGCTCTAGTTCCCTCTCCGTCTGAAGAACCATTTCCGACGTCTTGTGGGACGGGGAAGGGGAACTCCAGAGACAGGGTTTTTCAGGCCCCGAGCCTGGAGGGGAGAGGTGCCCTCCCCTCCCCCCAGCACCCACGTGGCTCCATGGCAGGCACAGAGACAGCACACCGGGCGTGGAGAGGAGGCAAGAGAGAGTTTATTGTTGGGAAGGGGTTTATAAGGCTTTTAGGAGGGTCAAAGGGGAACCAATCACGAGTTCAGGGTCACACAAAAGAAACCATCAGGTAAAGGGTCAACAGCCAATAGGAAGGGGTTAAACAAAGGACCAATGGGACGCCTCGGGACATCTTCCCAGGACACTCCTGCATGGGAGATAACAGTTGCTGTGGGGGGTATTGGGAAGAAGAAACACGTGTTTGCAAAGGGACCACAAAGAGCCATTTTAAAACATGTTTAAACAAGTTTCTCATCAGATTCACTGCCACACCCCACCATTTTTTATTCCCTAAAGATGAATATGTCTTATATTGATATATGGATTTTAAATTTACCTCATTCTCTTAGTGTCTGAGGGTGTCCCTATAAAACAGAATTTAAAAATGGTTTTATTGATGAAACAAGTTTTTCACTGGCACAAACTTTCAATTTACTGCAGAACCAAACAAACTACTTATTGCTGTTAATTTTAGTTTCATTAGAGTCCAAATGGTTGTTTTCTTCTGTTTCTCGGAGGCAGTCTCGGCGTCCGGAGGGGCTGCGGCGGTGGCTGCTGCGGCCGCATGGCGGGACGGGGGGTTGCTGTGTGCAGCAGGAGCAGGGCGCAGGCGGGATCGGCGGGGGCCGGGGCCGTCAGCAGCGCCGGGGTCTCGGCGGGGCGGCGGCGGCACCGCGGGTGTCCGGTCCGGTCTGTTGCGGGGCGGGGTGCGCCCCGGGCGGCTCGGCGGGAGCTGCAGCGGCGAGGCAGGAGCGGGGCTGGCTGATGTCGGGGCTTCCCTGGAGCCGCGGCACGGGGCCGGGCTCGGTGAAAGTAGGCAGAGGTGGCTGGTTCCCGCATCGGCTGAGGAAAACAAAGTCTCTGCACTCGGCAGGAGGAGGGCTGGCCGATGTAGGGGCTGCGGCGCGGGGCCGGCCCGGGGCCAGGCGGTGCGAGCGGCACGGCGGGCGGCCGGGAGCCGCGCAGGGGGATTGCTGTGGAGCTGTTTCGAGCAGCTTTAACCCTTTTTTCGCCATGCTGGCGTGGTAACTATCTTTCAGGTTAGCAAGCAGTCTTATTAGATGACTTGCAGATGGAATTACATATGTTCTTTAAGCTTGCTTTTTCTCTCTTAAAGAGGCATGCACGCTTCTTGTAGTTACAGGTTTACAGGGGGAGAGGTTTAGGGAGTATGCCGAAGTTTCCTTAAAAGGGAATATGCCGGGCCTGCTCCTTACCTCAGGAAGGTTGAAGATACTCAGATCAGGCTCCTCTCTTGTGGTGATGCAAGCCTGCTAATATCTTTTGCCGCTTAGACCCGGTTCGCCGTTGCACATAAACTCGCCCCGTTTATGCGTTAGGATTGCTTTTATCTTCACAGAAGAGTTCAAACAATCTTGGCCTCACCACGTGGCCCAATTACGGCGAATTGAGGGGGATGGGGGAGACTTCGGGGCGCCGGGGAACACAGATGTCGCATCTGTGCTTTAGGAATCCACCTATCTTCATAGAAGAGTTCAGCAAGATTCGTTTCCTCACACGGTGGGCACCAGATATGGGTTTCCCTTTCCCCATCCTCGACGTGGGGGAGCCCAGCTCTAGTTCCTTCTCCGTCTGAAGAACCATTTCCGACGTCTTGTGGGACGGGGAAGGGGAACTCCAGAGACAGGGTTTTTCAGGCCCCGAGCCTGGAGGGGAGAGGTGCCCTCCCCTCCCCCCACCACCCACGTGGCTCCATGGCAGGCACAGAGACAGCACACCGGGCGTGGAGAGGAGGCAAGAGAGAGTTTATTGTTGGGAAGGGGTTTATAAGGCTTTTAGGAGGGTCAAAGGGGAACCAATCACGAGTTCAGGGTCACACAAAAGAAACCATCAGGTAAAGGGTCAACAGCCAATAGGAAGGGGTTAAACAAAGGACCAATGGGACGCCTCGGGACATCTTCCCAGGACATTCCTGCATGGGAGATAACAGTTGCTGTGGGGGGTGTTGGGAAGAAGAAACACGTGTTTGCAAAGGGACCACAAAGAGCCATTTTAAAACATGTTTAAACAAGTTTCTCATCAGATTCACTGCCACACCCCTTCATTCTGGCAGCAGGCAGCTGCAATCATTGCCACACCCTGCACTTCCATAATTTATGAGTAACAACCAAATATTATTATTTACCTCCACATCTTCACCCTCCAGTGTTTGTCTACCCTCCCCCCTTACATCTTCCCGCTGCTACAAGTTATTCATGGCTAACAGGGAAAGCAAAACATTTCCTTCACAGCCCATGTAAATGTAAACAAATACAGCAGCTGAAAGTATGGCTGAGTTTCTGCTTCCCCCTGGCTCACTGTTATGTCATGCATAGTCGGTCACCATGGCAATGAGATGCCAGAAACTGTTCCCAAACTTTCGGGAATATTTAAGGATGGGCGGAAAAGTTCTCAACAGGTTACCTCTGTCACAACCTTTTGCTTCTTTTTCAGCTCATAAGCTGTTAAACACCACTGCTATTTTCTTACAGTCATTCATTAGTCACAGTAATTTTCAGATGGATTTTAAGAAAGAGTTGATATTATTATTATTAATGTACTTTAAATACGGCCACGATGCGAAGATCAGATTTGTGGGATAAGTTCACGTTGTGCTAGATGCTGAAAAAAATACAGCCCAGAAAGATGGTTAATGGCCACCCCAGTAATTTGCTAAGTATCACAGATTAATCATCAAAAGTGTTACTGGAGAACATCAGAGAACATCATACATTGAAATGGGATTTAGTGCCATTGGAACTGGAGATCACAATACAATTCCCTCTTCTGTGTATTTTCTGCAGGCCTGGTGTAACTATTCTATAATTTTAGTCTAAAATTCCCATTCAACAAATGGAGAAAATTTTCTAGAATTACTACCAAAAGCTAATACAATAGGTATATAAGCATCACTAAAACCCATTTTCCTTTACAGATTCATAACTGGTAGCACAATAAAAAATGAGTTACGATACCATCATAACTCAGCAAAAACTGCAAAATCACAGCTCGGGGAAAGGAAACTATTCTGATTGTGACCCTGCTAATGTCTGCTTTATTTAAGAAAAGATTTAAGAATTTTTTTAGTTTGTGCATGTTGCAAATATTAAGAGATATAAACTTTCTCATAAAAGATTTTCCTGCTAATAACTACACATATGGCTTCTGCCTCTCCCACATCCTAAATATAAGGCAAATAACATTACCATACTTTCAATATTTGCTTTTAAAGGAAATGGAAAAAACCCAGAGTGTCTGAACTTGCTCCAAAAGATGACATTGTAACCTTTACAAATGAACTACAAAAGCAAAGAAAGAAAATCATGTTTCAGCCATCACATGCCTCCGTGTTATTAAATGCATAATCAGTTTCCAAGACTTCCTGAGAGAAAAATCCAAGTGGTAAATTCAATCTCACTCTGCCTTTTAGCCTGAGTCCTTACATTTACTGTATCCAAGTGCAGAAGGCATCTTCAAGCCAAAATTCTGACCCCAACAATCCAGCACGCTGCCTGAAAACTGAGGCACGTGTTTTTATGAAACCTTTAAAACATGCCATAATCAAAAGTTATTTTGCAGCACTAAAGCAAACAGAAGACTAAATTTTCCACACACACACCCCCCCCACGGGCTGCCCATCTTTTCTTCACTGCTCCTTGATGGTTCTGTAACATTTCAAGCCACATCTAGAAAAATAGATCCCTTTTCTGCCCTAAGCATGTCCAATAGGTAGAAGAAGTGCCAAGTCAGATACATCCATTGCATCAAGAAATTTGATGTCTAAGTGGATTTTTAGGCTTCACATTGATCCAGATGTAGGTTTATGGACTCTAGACATGACATGTGTGTGTACATACCTATATCCCAGACTTCAAACAAATGCCCAGTTTCTCACTGGACAGAGTTTGCAAATAGCCACGTACACAGCAAAATTAGCAGCAGTGTTTTACCCAAGTTGATTTCAGGATATAAATAAGCCAAGGACTGAAGGGAGAGGTAATATTTCCAGCTGCTATTTTGGGAAAGAATCAGATCATCTTTTTGGACAACAGAGCTTTCTTTGATCTGAGCAAGGAACAAAAAGCTTTAAAGCTAAAACAGATGGAGAACAATTGCTGAGAGTTTAAAGCTGATTATACTAATCAATAACAGTCTAAAAAGAGATCACTCCTTCCTACAGATATTGCTGCATTGGCACGGCAGCCAGCAGTGTGGAATGCCCCAGGATGCTGCCAGTTACCAATGTCCCCAGTCCCACAAGGACACTGTGAGGGCAGGAACATTCCAGCAGCATCCTTTTCATCAAACGACACTGAAAACCAGCACAGACCCAGCTCTAGACCACGTTCCTCTAATTAATCTCCATTTCAGGTCTAAATTTGTTTTGTGCCATGGTCTGCATTAACGTGCAGATTCGGGTCCAGAAAATGTCAGTTGTAAAGGCAATATTTGTCTTACGGGAAAACAAGCGGGTGAGTTCTTCAAGTAATAACATGATTGCTTTTAGGTCAAGTTTTATTGCAATAAAAAACTTCATCGGAAGTTTTGTAACTGCTTCCCTGTTGTCTACATTACCTCTCGACAAGATAATTGTTGGCAAGACACGGGCAGGCGGAAAACGAGGCATCAGACAGACAACGTATCCCTCACCAAATTAAATCAGTGTCTCTTTTCAGCTGGGTTTGTCTGGAGAAAAACAACAACAGGAAATTAAGGAGGATATGGCTCATTTTGGCCAGAATGTTTGGATACATTCTTAATTATTTTGAGGGGTGTGTGCACGTATTCCCTCTGTATCAACTCTTGTGAGCATTTTTATACTTCTGCTTTGATTATATAGTCCAGGTATTAGTAACAATAATAAATGTTGATACAATTCAGATCTATTCTGAACTGACCACAAGATCACTTGAACAAATGCAAAGTCATTTAGAGACACAATCTGCTTCTTTTCCCAGGAAGTAAAAAATTATTTTCCCATGTATTCATTAATCCAATCTATATTTTTGTCCCAGATTATTTGTTAACAGTAGAAACGAATTTTTAAAGGGTTATATTCTCTATGGAAAATCAAACCCTCAACAATTTGAAGCACCTACTGCTATAAAACTCCTGTTTGTTTGTTTTTTTTTTAAATCTTTGCTCAAAACTCAGGGGGGTTTGCATATTTCATAGACCATAATTAAGTAATTGCGAATTTAATCTCCTTAAGTTTTTGAAATATGGAGGTTTCATTTTCATTCATTCCAAATTCTGCATTTGGACATTTAAATTAACACATAAAAGAATTTTTCTGGAGGAAAAGCTGCGTACAAAGCTTGGATACGGCAGCCTGGTGCTCCCCAATGTTTGACAGAGGTACGTATCAAAGGATCTCATCCCATCTAAAAGAAAATAGCCAATTCCTACTGCTGGTAATCAATATTTGGATGTTCTCACAACTTAGGTATTTACCAAATTAAATATGTAGTTGGAGATGGATGACAGCCTGCCAACTTCAGCTACTCTTGAGAGCATTCAGTCATCACGACAGACTTTGGATCCCAGCCAGGAAGGGAATTCCAGAAGAAGACAGAGTTGGTCAGGCATTGAGGGTTTTCCCCACTCTAACCCTCTAACCTTCTTTTAAATTTATCAAAACCCTAAGTAATTATCTTTCATCACTTTAACTTTGTTAAGCTTGAGGGTGTTAGATGACATTTAGGGGAAATGTGCCTTTCTGTCCAATAAATAAATTCTTTATTTTTTCAGAAGAGTTTTGATCAGGGCTTGGCAATAAGTATTTAAACAATTTGCATCTCAGCCCTCCTGTATAGCTGAGCAAATGATTCAGAGTTGCTGTCTGCTTATGTTCAACTCAGATATTTCCAGCTGCTCTGAAATGCAACGTGAACATCTCTTTAATCAAGTTACTTACTTCAACTAGGACTTAAGCACTCAGAAATTGGAGCCTATGACTGATCATGGGAGTTACATGGAATTGGTTGGGCAGCTTGACTGGAGGAGCTTCTGCTGTTCTGTACAAGACTGGTGATTTTGGGAACAGGAAATACAAAGAACTGCAAGGACAGGGAAGGCAGCAAGATTCATTTGTCCTTTTATAAAATATATTCAATCTTTTATATTCCACAGTTTTTTCACTTTCAGAATACAGATGAATTGAAGTTTACAGGAAAAACTCTATAAGAAAAAGTATGGATACTTTTTTGATCCTTTCACTCTCTTAAGAGTTATGAATTTTCTTGGTTTACATCTGTTCATCTCTGCTCTGTAGCAATTGACCTAGGTACTTTTGAACACAGAAAATTTAAAGCTGAATCTTTGAGCAGCAACTGAAAAAAAAAAAAAAAAAAGGAGCCCCAACTTCCTGAAAATCCATTCTCTGAGCATAATTCAGAGAAAGCATTTCTTGCAAAGGACTCCAGCTGTGAAATCTTACATCAGGTCTTACTAATTTGGTTTCATTATGGCAGATTTCAAAGTCATACTCTGAAGAGCAGGGAATTAAAATAGGTCAGCAGCACTGTGGGAGAAGTACACAAAAGCAGCATCCAGCCTGCAGTGGTTCAGCATCTCAGGTAAAAGCCTGTGTGACCATCAGCTCAGAGAGACAGCCGTGGACTGAGGAGCGCAGTTCACAGCGGGTACGGAACAGGGTGTTCAGAGTGCTGCTCTGTACCTGCACCTGGCTGCCACTCAGGCTCCTGCTGAACTGCCAACAGCCCTAGATAAGAGCCCTCAGCACTCAGAAACCTGGGAAAGCATAATTAATGTGATGCCTTGTCCAGCACCCTCACAGCTGACCAGCTCTGACACCTCCCTGGTCAGGGGACTAACCCCACTCCTCCCTCCTGCTTCTCACCCCAAGTGAGACTCAAAATCTTCTGCTCAATGTGCCCATCATTTCCCTTTCAGCTAAACCCATCGTTGAAAAATAATCACATCCTGCATATATGCACCATTTGGAGCTATGGTTTTGTTCCAGCTTAAATCTGATTTCTGCATCTGAATATATTCTCTATGGGCATCAGGGCAGGAAACAGCACCCTCTTCTCTCTGCAGCTTCCACAGCCCTTCTTATTAACTCCTTAAGGGCCAAAAGTTAAATAGGACACGAGAATGGTTAAATCACCGTATGATAATTTTCTTTATCATATCCTTTTCCTCTTTTTGCATATCTTGGGCTTTTTAGATGTTTGTCTTGCAAATTTATCCTGGCTCTTGTTTCTTTGTGCGTTCATTACAAGCTCTGTATCACAGATCTGTCAGAGGAAAAAAATCATCCTAAACTTTTTCAGTGTAAATGCATTCAAAGTACTTCCAACACACAGTGTTGTAGTTATAGGAAACAAGGAGGGATCACTTAAAAAAGATTAAAAATGCAACCTGTTTGAGGACACCACAATGCATTCTGAGCTGAGCTCATTTTCAGTAGAAATGTTGTTTTTCAAGAGAAATCTGCCCTACTTATTTATCACATTCTGTCCCTGTGACTATTGCTATTCTTACAACTTCAGCAGGTCCTTTTTGCTTTGTTTCCAATTCTTCACATCATTTGGCAGCTTATATATTACAGTCTTCTGACTAAATTTACATGTATAAGATATATTTAAAAGGTTTTTCTTCAGTACTGAGGGTTGTATATATTCAGGTATAGTTTTACATACAATTCCACATATCCAGTTTTTTGGGTGGGGATTTTAATATAATTTATACATCATGCCACAAGTATTTTTATTGCTAAAATTATTATATCATTTTATTTTTAGATTTATTTATTTCATATTTATTTATAGTATTTATATTTATTACTATAATTAGCATGTAATTAGCATTACTCAATAACTTCTTGCCATGTATTTATCAATACTAGATTTCATAGATTTTCTGCAGGATCCTTAAGACATTTTTTCTTGGGAGCCCAAAGTGTATTTGTTCTGCTGCTAAATTTATTTTTTTTTTTTTTTACACATAAAACCAGCATCTGACATCGCTGTGAATTCAGAGAAAAACATTCATAATTCTGATCTTAATTTTTGCCAAGTTAAGGGCTTGGAGCTCAGGATAACTTTTGGACTGGGCAATGTAGGAGCACTGAACAGACCTGTTTCTGCCAGAGGTTTATACAGTTGAAACAGTTAAGAGGACATGAACACACTTGTAACTTAACAAGTGACACTTTGTCACTTGTTTTTTGTTATTATATATATATATATCAAATATATATATTTGTTATTATATATATGTTATTTATTATAATCCGTATTCATTTTGGAAATAGCTCACATTTTCCTACTAAATATTTCTCTATTTTTTTTTCACCATCCACTACTATATTCTTACTGAGGGTTTTTTTTTAGGCTTTCTGAGAGAGAACTAGAGCAAGGACATCAGTTCCTGCACTAACCCACCCTGTCCCAACACGAGGTCACCAAACCCCAAACCCTGTTAAACGTGGCCCGTGTGAGGTGGCAGTTTTACGTGGTAGTGTGGAAAACTTCAGCACCACTTTAGCAGACATCTCTGCAGGACAGATCTCTCTTTCTTCCTTCACTTTTTGGATCTAACTGTTTAATATGAAGGTCATAAAAGGGGCTGCAGGGAAGGAATGCAGAGCACAGGGAACACCTCATATACTCAGGTGTGATTTGGATTTATGACTTTTAGCCTGTGAGATGTTTTCAGGCTGAGGATGAATAAAGGTTCTATTTTACAGCAGAAACATTCTCTGAAGCAAAATCCATTATTAAGCCTGCAAGAGCCAACCCCAGAATGAGGTATAAAAGAGTCAAAGGAAAAGGAGACAAAAGCATTCTGGTGTTTGGCTGGTTCCATTTGGGTTTCATTTGCATTAGAACAGAATTTAGTCTGTTGACAGACCGGAATAAAAAGATACAAAATTAACTTGGCAGTTGTACAACTGAGCTTAAAGTGCCCCAAGTAGTTCCCTTAATATTCCTCTCTTCTTAAAACCTAAGTATGGATTCTATTGAGACAACTTTAAGCTGACAATACATTGCCTGGGGGATGCTGCTCCTGCCCTGCTGCAGGCAGAGTAATTGTGGGTCAGATACACAGCAGCTGAGTATTTGAGCTGTGCATTTCCAAAAACAATATACACCTTACCCTCCTACACCACCAACTGTGGTGCATTCATAAGGTACATCCAAAAAAGGGGAGTTCCAAAGTGGACCTTTCTGACAGAGATGCACGTTAATATCTTTATTCTCAAGCAGAATCTATATGTGTCTAGTTTGTCAGTAAAGGTCTTGCCCCCCTTTTTTTTTGTACACAAAGAAAGAGAATTTACTCCTTTTTCCCTCCTTACCACACAACTGGGGTAACACTTTCCTTCCAGGATGATATTTTCAACTGAATCACAAATGGTAGTAGCAGGATTAAGCACAGAGTTAAGTGCAACCAGAGGCTCATACAGGGTTGGAATACTGTTACCTAGACTATTTATTGTTTAGTGTGCCTTAAAAATGGAACAAACCCCCTCTTTTTGTACACAAAACCATGAAGAATAGGATTACTTACTAGGATTTCCTATTATGTGGCTTCAACACTGGGAGAAGCCTCGTTCCTTTGAGAACACACTGTCCAAGAAGCATTTAAAGGAACTGAGAAGGAAATGTGGGAACCTGCACTAATGTCACAAATTGTGACATACAGATGTATTTGTCCAAAATCCCTGTTGCTGCACATGGCAACAGTACCAACCTACCCTCAGGGAGAAATGCAGACAGATTCTGCTAAAGTACATGAATTATCTCCAGGGAAGACAAATCTTGTCCTGATTCTTTTAACCTGTAGTAGAAATGCTTTACCTTAAATAAAACAAGCATGAGATTCCATGAGATAATGCTTCCAAGGCATTCATTATTTTTATGTCTTAGTAGGCTACCTGGTACCAGAGGAAGAGAGACATTAATTGCCTTCTAGGAGACAAATGGGAGCAACATTTGCATGCATATTTTTTCAGTGAGTTAATGTACACATCTAAATACCTTATTGCCTTGATGACGTGTAATAAACTAGGAAAGGGTCCATTTGTAGCATAACAAGGGTTCATAAGTGTTTGATTTAGGATGAATACTCCAAACTGTACACTTCCTAAGACAGGTATTATGAGCAAAACAAAATGTATTATTACACATCACAGTGCTTAGTCATCACACTTACATTTGAAGGACAAACTTGCCTTAGATATAGATTCATGTAGGATGTGCACCTGCACTACCTTGGTATCAAAGCAAACAGATCTGCCAAGCCACGTGGGGCCAACAATGAACTAAACCAATATTTCACTTTTTACTCTGTTATTGTCAATGTAACTGCATGTTCACCTTCCTACCGAGGCCAGACCAGCCTTTGGAAATCTGAAAGCCTGAAAAAAAAGCATCAGTGGGAGCACAAGCTGCTCTTGCAGTCCTGGCACTCACCTGGGACTCAGCACAGCTTTGTATTGATCCTTGCTCTTGGGATAAAGCATCCCCAGACAGCCTCTGTCCACCTGCATTTACGGATGGACACAAACTACTGTCTGGTGGCAAGTGGGAATAAATTACTTTTTTGCCTTGGGAGACTCCCAGAGACATTTTGTTTTCACATCCCTTGTCATATTCCTGAATATGAATATTCCTGAAGCTTCTCTAGAGCTTGTATTTGCTAATTAAGAATACAACAGAGCACCAAGCTCTGCTGGCAATTTTGAAAAAGCTTTTGGTATTCCCTCTAGTAGCAACTGGTTTCCTTAACACAGTTCTTAATTATATAAATTGCTGGTTTTTCACTTGAAGGTGGCATATTAGAAAAAAAAAAGAAATCTACCTTTAAGCTACATTGTTTAGGACTATCAAAGTGCACTACCAAAAATCTGTGCATGCATCCCATAAACTTCCAGTTCAGTTTTTCCCAGTCCATTGCAGCACACTATTGAACTGCAATGATGGCTCACTGTATATACTGAGAATCTGACTCTTCTGTGAGAAGTGATGGCAGGAATTGGATCATAGGATTGCTGGAAAAGAGCTCTTAGATCGCCAAGGCCAACCATCAACCCAGCACCACCACCATGTTGGCCACTGAACCATGTCCTCAAGTGTAGAATCATAAAATAATTAAGGTAAATGCCAACTTGTATCACATTAATCAGATATTAATGAATATTCACTGTTATTAATCATAGAATCACAGAATGGTTTGTGCTGGAAGGGACCTCAAAGATCATCCAGTTCCAACCCTCTGCCATGGGCAGGGACACCTCCCAGTAGCCCAGGTTGCTCCAAGCCCCGTCCAACCTGGCCTTGGACACTTCCAGGGATGGGACAGCCACAGCTTCTCTGGGCAACCTGTGCCAGGGCCTCACTACCCTCAGAGTAAAGAATTTTTTCCTAATATCCAATATCCAATCTAAACCTACCCTCTTTCAGTTTGAAGCCATTCCCCCTTGTCCAGTCACTCCATGGTCTTGTAAACAACCCCCTCCATGTTTTTGTAGGCTCCCTTCAGGTACTGGAAGGCCACAGTCAAGCTCTCAGTTTTGAGCAAAGAGAAATATCCACCACCAGGTTGCGGTATTTGAATGGAAACAAACTGTTAAAGCATGAAAAAATAAAACAAGGTGGTTCCATTTCAAGAACAACTTACTGCCTATTCACAGCTCATTTTTATTCACGCACATGATGACCAACGAAAGAACTTAACAGATTGTTCCTCTGTGCAAAGTTGTGTGTTTTCCTCCTGATTTTGCAGGCTGGTTGTTCCAGGGGAAGGAAAGGGAGCAGCCAAGTAGACAGAGTGTCTTCTGTGTCAGAGAGGGGGAGCAGCAAGGCCTCTGGGACACTACATATCTATTAAAGTCTATTTTATTCTGCATAATCTTGGTCCAGTGCATTAACAAGCATCAGTACTGGCAAGGCAAGCTTAGCATAAAGGCCCTGAGGGGTCAGGAAACACAGATGAGAAGCAGCAATATCAAAAAGTAAAATGAAGAGGAAACTGTCCTAGATCTGAAAAAAAAAAAATCATTAATTGAATTATCTTTCTAACTGTGAAGTCGTGAAGAGAAGGGAAAAGGAGAGTGAAGAGAAATGGAAGAAAAAAATATTCTTCCTGGATTTATCTTTAGAAGAAAAAAACCAAAAAACTTTGTGGTCTTTTCCTAAATTTTTAAGTGAAAAATTCAAAATCTTTCCAATTCCAAAAATCCTAGGAAGGGCTTGGAACACTCTGCACATTTAATATAATACTGTACCTCACGGGGACAATGGGATAGAGGAATAAAAATTATTAATAGACTTCATTCATGAATATTTCTTAACAAGTGAGCTGTGGAGGAGGGAGGAAAAGAGGAAAGGAAACTTAAGAGGAAACTTGGGCTTTTTATTAGTAATGCTTAGTAGTAAAGCACCTGATAAATAACATATGCACTGACCTATGCATTATATCAGTTTTTACAGGAGACTGCCATGATTAATATGTTCTGGTCACATCAGCACCTTTGAACTGCCTTGCCCTGCCTTCTTTTAAATGTGTAAAAAAATTAAGGCAGCAGATTCTGAGGGCAGTACTGCTATAGTGGTTTGTACAGGGGGGGGCACAAAAGTGCACTGAATTACAGCAAACAAATCCTTTCCTGAAAGAGAAACCATATCAACACTCTGATATTGGGTATCAACACAAGAGACCTCGAGAAGAACCACCTCCCACAGGCTGATCTTTCCTTCCCTCACCAGACAGCAGTGCAATACTTCCAGCAGGAGCAGATTTACTAAATCATGGAATTAAATGTGGCCAGAGCAGCTTTCAAAACCTGAAACGCTCAGCATTTTCTGGTGGCAGTCTGTATTGGCACCTGAAAGCCTTTAAGGAATGCTAAACTAAGGATCCATAACTAGAATTTGAGTTTCAAATGTCTGACTGAACTTCTCTGTAAAACCACGAGGTGTTCGATAAAAGTTGTTTGCATTTACTCTGACATGTCAAGACACTTGAGTTGGTTTTCCTCAATCTTGGTTGTGGGATGATACAACAATAAAGACACAGTGAGATTCCCAAATCCTGGTGTGGGCATATTTAATGGAGAATTTCAGTAATATTGTTATTGTCCCTTACTTCCTGGGTTTCACCTGAGGAGAATCAAGAAGTCTAAAAACAAAGTGTATTGTAAGAATCAGGTAACACAGATAATGGAAATCTACCACATTGATCATGAAAACACAAATATGACATCGAATTAAAAATAATAAAACCTAAACACTGTGACTTCATGTGAGTCAGCTCTGACTCTGATTTCACATCTGTGCACATGTGGTAACCAAATAAGTGCTCCTAATTTCTACCTAGTCATGTTAGGAATTTAGGGTTTCAGCTAATGTAATTTGATTATTTTTATAACCTTTTGAAGAGGAGACAGAAATCAGTAATTTATATAAATTACCTCCTTACGAACATGCTATCTGTCTTAGGCAGGGCAAGTACACAGCAAAATGGAATTACAATTTAACAGGAGCCGGTTGAAAAGCATTCGTTATTCTTCAGAGATCTTTCATCACTAAGTTTTCATAAAATTATGAAACGTCAAAAAATAAGTCAAAAAATAAAGAAGTCAAAAAATAAAGCATTACTATTTTTTCATGTAAAATCAAAGTATTTCTTTTTTTCAAAATTTTCAGAGAAAATACTTTGATTTGGAAAAATGTCTTTTAAATAAGATCTTGGGGTGGGTGGGGAGGGCTGAAAAAAACAATGTACTTTCCACGTTATTTTTATGTACCTTCACACTTCTAAAAATACTGTTTGGAAAAGTCTTTTTTTTTAATTAAAATAAAAGAAAGAAAGAAAGAAAAAGGAAAAACATTTCCATGGAAGACTGACAGAAAGCAATTGCTCAACATTTCCTGTCAACCTGCTTCAGAGGTTTTGGGGACCTGGAAAAGATGACGAGTCAGGCGTTTTTTTCCCCTCTCACATAAAGCTTTTGCAAATGGCTTTCATTTTCAGAGCTGTTGTAACACATCTCAGTTATTTGGGAATCCAACCTGTTTAACCAAAGCAAAAGCTATGATTTATATATATTTATATATACATTCACACACACATATACATGCACTCACCCACTGCTTCTGAGGTGCATGTTCACCACACCTTGCTTAGAAAAAAAATACGTGTGTGGCCTCGAGCTGCCTGTAGCACACTGAGAAGTCCTGTTCCCCTGGGGCCCTGGCGCACCATGCTATGGACTCACATCCATATTTTCTTCCAAGAACAAACACAGGAATTCTTTTTCCATCAGGGAGCAAGGTGTGACTCCATAGCTTGAACCATAAGGTACATCTTATCCAGAAGCGTTTTGCTTCTCTGAGTTCTCCTCCTCCTGGCATTTCATATTTTCCTTTTGCTCTTTTCAGTGTCTAGATGAATTTTTCATGCCTGGCCCTGCCTTACTAAGTGTTTCCTTATCTGAAAGAGACCTATACATGGTAAATAAACTCCTAATTTCAGGATTAGGTCACAGAGCTACTTCAAAACCAACCAAATCACCTCATACACTTGGAGTGCAGTTAACAGATTACACAACGTCTTTCAATTCGGGGTTAGAAAACCAGCAACAGATGGAGATCTGTGATTTGAACTTGCTAGAAATGGTTGAGCTTTGAAGATAAAGACAAAGCAATAGGAAATGCTTGGTAAAAGGGACAGACAAAATTGATGAGGGCCTGTAGCACAACAGAGATGAACTCAACGGCGTCAACATCAAAGGTAACAATTACCTGGAAGAGCAGAAAAAAAATCATTCCACTACAAGTATTAAAAGAGGCAGCACATTCCAAAGCCCTGAGCACACAAAAATTACTGTCGCTCCAATGGCTTCAACTTATACCACCATCAGCAGGAGCTCAGAGACAGCGGTGCCTGCCTTGATCTCCCTCACACTGTCCAGCACCCAGCCACGGTACAGAGTGCACACCATCCCCTGTAGCAGCTTGTTTTTGTGGAACAGATCATTAGCTGGGGTAAATCTGCCCCTGGCTCTAAAGTTTCCCTACAGGCAACCAACAAATTAAGGGAACTCGTTCAATTATAAGAAAACTGAGCATTACAAAGCAGTGTTTCTGAAGATCACCATATACAGTGTGTCTACAGGTCTGACGCTGATGCTAATCCTGAATTGTGCAAATAATTCAAACTCTTGGCACCAGCAATCAAGATATGAGTGGTGTATGATTATTAGAGACAGCGTCTTCAGTGAGCCTCTCTGTTTCTATATCTACTTATTTATGCTCTTAAATGAATGCAGTGCTACTATGTTCCAGAAAAGCCATAAGCACACAGTTCCTTGCTTGTTAAAACATCTTTACTAACAAGTTGCCTGTTTCACTTGTTTCAGCAAGATGGAAATAAACATATTTTCATTTGCGTTTCATTACATTATTCCACAACCCATATGCAGTGTCTTGATGCAGTTTGAAAGGTGAACAGATGGGATTTTATTTTTAGCTCACGTTAACACAGCCCATCAAACACTCATTTGCCTGATATACTATCATAATATAGCTTACTACTCAGCCTTTAAAGTATATCTTTGCCTGCCTTGTAACATCCAAATGACAAAAGAGAACTGTATGATAAATATTTAATTACAATCATAATGATCACTTTGTCACTGAAAACTAGCAACTGTAAGTGAATGGAAGAACTTGGGGTTTTAAAAGGAACATTTAGCAACTGTGTGCTACTGAAATCAAAGCACATTTTTAATTAGAGTCTTTAAAATACAGGCTTCTTCAAGATTGGAAGAGTGCTTGAGGGGGCCAAATATATGGGTTTATATTGACACATGAGGCATTTGCAACACCTATTAGGTGTTAGAAGTAGACTGAAACTTTCTTTCAATAGTTAACTGTGTGTGCCTTCAATTGCATAAAGCAATTTTGTAATATTGCAATATGCAGTAGTACATACAATAAAATACCATCTACAAAAGCACAGGATAGAATGATAAAGTAGACATAAGCACTAAAAGTGATTAATGCTTCTTCACTCAAATAACTCACAACATAGAATTTGGTGTAGCCTCCACAGCACACCTTTAAATGTTGTTTGGTTGTCACTGGGTATGGACACAGCCACGCAGAGGAAAGACCAAATTTTCCAGGTTTGCGTGGTACGACTTTAAATTTTGCGTGTTCTTGGTACACACCACTCCACTGTCAATCTATTCATCCCTTCAGGGGCATTTATTGGCATCAGAGCCAATCCCCAGCCCACAGCACAGAGGTATTCGTGACTCTCACAGTCATGGCAGTTATAAAGAAGCAGAGAGCAAGAGCCCTCAGATATTTCATCGACATCTGAAGGCAAAGATGCAAATGGTTCACCAAGGCACCTCCTGTTCTCAGGACCACCTTGCACATTTTAGGGGAACCTCAACAAATAAAGAGGAAAAAAAAGGACCACAGCTCTGCAGGTGGAGAAACCACCACCAGCTTCCTGACGTTGTGTGTTTGCTGGTGCTGAAGCTCTCAGGGGCGAAAGCACGCGCTGCACATTTTACTGTCATCACAAAGGAGCACAAGAGATTAAACCAAAAAAAACCTAGAAACAATCAAATTTCTCTTTGACCCTGCTATATCAGGTCTGTGTCCTTCAGTACCTACTTCAAAAGCAAGGACCTGCAAGGGTGACACAGACTGTTAGCATGTGTTAGACGGTGTTAGAGTCAACATAGCAACTTGTCTCCAAATAAGAGAGATGTTTCTGCAGAGAAGTGGCTAATAATTTTCACATGACAGAGGAGGTGAAAAGTTTTCACACAACTCAAACTCTGCTTTTCATTTTCAAACAGAAAAGGTGCTGTCGGGAGCAAAGCACCTTTGAGAAAGCATCACAAGAACCAACAGAAAGGATTTGGTGGTTTGTTTGTTTTTTTTTTTAAATAAACCTATACCTTTAGTGATCATCAGTGCTGCTCATTTGAAAATGTTGGGGAAGACTGGAGAAATAGCAGGCTGAAACATGAAAGATAAAAATAAGGTCCTGGTGCCTCACAGAGCTTGAATTTCATCTTTGATGGGAAAGGCTAAATGTGCTTTCATACCACTTACTGCTAAATCAACTGAGGGTAAGCAGATGCTACCCTCTCCCTCAAATTTTTGCTCATGCTCTGTGCTTCCATCTGTATTACAAATGTGAGAGACAATAGTGATAATAAAGTACCCAGAAATAGTACAAAATCCCATGTGAAGAAGATAAATCAAATGAGACAAGTCAGCTATATATAAAGGGCCTAAATTATTCAAGCTGCCTAAACACCCAAAAGTGCACTCACAGCTTTATACTAATGACTGCAAATTCCAAGCAGCATTGCTATATTTCTCCTAGTTTCTTTTTTTTCCTCCCTCAAACAGTTAGGCACATAGGAATTAAGTCTTTAAATCTGTATTTAGTCAGCAGACACTGCACTAATTAATATGGAAAACAATGACCATAGGAAAGGGCCAGATGGCTTGAAGACAGAGAATGAAGATAAGCTGAGAGAGATCTATGTGAAGATAACAAGTGCATACTTGAGCTTTCTTAAATGCTGAAACTTATAGTACAGCTCTTTAATAGATAGATTTGATCTGAAATAACATTTTAAGCAGAAAGGTCAGACAAGTCCCCACATTTAGTCAGCAATAAACCTTTTCTGCAAGCTCTTTCTTTCAATCGAATCACATGAGAGGGATAAGGTTATTTCCCACAGGATGCTGATCAATGTGATGTTTGAAATATTCTCATCCCACACTAACAGCTAGAAATATTTCTTTACTCTTTGTTGGTAACTTTCCTAATGCAAGAATTAAATCTAAAACAGGGAGAGATATAAGAAATAAGATTAGTGCTTGTGCAGTACTAAAATGAATTTAGTTTTTTTCACGGATCATGTGTGTGATATATGGCTTCAGAAGACAAAAGAAGGAAAATGGGTTTTGATAATTTAAATATGAATATCATTCTCCCATGTGAAAACTGAATCATCAATAAGAGACTAGATACTTTAACAGAAGAATCCCAATTCCAAATTATTCTTGGTAGGATCACTGCAGCCTGTACCCCTAGGAAAATACTGCAAAGCATTTGTATTCCTATTAATTTGTAAATTCAAAAAACCGTGGAAAAATAGCTGCAGTCACCTACTGTTCCTCTCTGTTAATCAGGCAGCTGACTAGGTGAGTTGAGGGGAAGCACCAGACTTGAGCTGTGCTGGGTTTCCCTGCCTTGGGCTCATTAGCCAAGAGAAGAAAGGGAGGGACAGGTGTTGGGAAATGTTGCTGAAGTAGCATCAGCATTATGTGAAGGACGTAAATAACACAGGGCTGGAAGGGCACAGGAGCATTTCAGAAGACAGTTTGGCTGAAGGGATTATTCCAGCAGCAGGGATATCAGGAAGGACAGACTCTTATTTTCAGTAGGAGCAGTGAAATCACAAAGAGGTGATTTGGAGGAATAATAAATGAGAATAAAAACCAGGCAGGTGTATAACCTCAGACCCCACGAGCAGAACACCTGCATGGCATCCAGCCATTTCTTATGGTTCCACTGATTCAGTCCCTTCTCAATGTGCCATAGAGCTGTGACAAACTAAATCACCAAAATTACTAAGTTTAAAAACCCTCCACCTCCCAGAACTACAGGGTTTCATCCCAAACCACATTTATGGTACTAACACGGTAAAGAGAAGTTGGTCTAACAAAGTTTTGCATCTGTGAAAGCACCAAAGCATGCTTAAACATCCCAAACAAAATGATTCATAGCCATGAGAAAAATCAGGGAAAAACTTAAAGAGTAAAACAACCCACTCAATGTCACAAAGAGAAGTACAACATTTCGCATAATCTTGTGCTTTGCTTTTGTAGATATCAAGTAAAACACAAAATACTTTGAACATACTTTCTTGGCACGGATTTCGAAATATAGAGAAAACCAGTAGCAGACACCTAGTCCAGGTGCTGCACATTTCACCCTGAGGTTTAAACACCTGACTGAACATTCCCACTTCATACATTTATGGAAGCATCTCTCCTACCTGGGTGCTGACAGTAACTTTCCTTGGTTTACTTTTAAGCTGCAGTAACACAAATTTTTACCCACCTTTCCCCCATGCAATCTCTGTAAATACTGCCACACCTGTACAGGTGTTAATCCTGAATTGTACATCTATTTGTTCTTTAGCCATCAGTATTTGCAGCACCTAATAAGAGACCTGGAAATCTAAATCTCTCCACGGGACTCTATTTAGGGCAAAGGACTTTAAAAAATTCTTCAAATTATTAATTTTCTGCTGCATTAAATCTTCAAATCTTTGCTAGTTCACGTTCTTTATGCCGTTGTAGTCAATTGATCTTTGCTCCATTTTTAGCATCAAAGACCAACAAAAATTATCCTAATGAAAGTCAGGAGTTTCTCAAGAAGCAAAGTAGGATTTTTTTAATTTTTTTTTTTTCACCACAACTTCATTTCCTAAGTGACAATGGCATTAGAAATTGTAATTTGGCAGGTTTTTACTGAGATTGTTTGTCTTCTTCACCTTCAGGAAGCTTTAACATTCGACCTCTGTGCAGCTTCCATGGGGAAGGTCATGCCAGGCTGGAGGAAAGGAAGGAGGAAGATGACAGAGATCCAGAATGAAGTTCATTCTTAACCAAGGAAAGAAAACTTCTGTGTGTCTTGGTGATGAGTGTCACTGCATGTGACTGATATGCAAGTACAGTTCATTCTGTTCATCAGTGCCATTCCCTCAAATTATCCAAAAATTCTTTCCCTGTAGACAACTTTTCTGGTTGCACTGTAATAAGTTTTTTATTCCTGGACTAATTTTCAAATGAGTTTACTTAATTATAACTTCCCTGTCAGCTTTAAACGTGATTTTACGATGCTGTTTCAATTGATGGCCAGTTTTCATGGGCTTACAGACATATTTATTAAAATAAGCAAACCCAAGAAATTATTTAACAGAATATAAATGCTGCAGAGAAATAAAGAACGTGCACATAACCTGCACCTAAAAAAAAAGGTAGTCTTAAAAGCACTGTACTCAAAGTCTCATTAAACTTCAATTTATTTCTATGATGTTTCTGTGTCTCAATATAAAACTCTCTAACCTTTCACCTTTCCAAGATGTAAAATTAACAATACTGACATTTGCAGAGTATTGGTTTAAAAATGTCAGTAGGGGGAAATAAAAAACTGGAAACAGAACAATATTTATCAGTTGCAGAGATTTGGCCATGATAAACGTTAACATTACCCTTGACAAAATTATACACCTGGAAGTATTTTTCTCTTCAAAGTAGAAGTTTCTGTATTTCTGGCAGGTGACGTTTATATTAAATGTACTACATGAATTACTATGGTAACAAAAACATATTTAAAAAATTATTATTATTTTTCCTATTTCTCTTTCATTTTTCTTTCAGAATAGGTTAACTCAGAGCACTAAGAAATCCTTATATGCTTTTTCCTTGGCTCTGCTACTGAGTTTCCTTAATTATTGGCCAAAGATGCTGGGCTGTCCAGAAGTCTTAGTACTATGAGGTGTTGCACTGCTTTTCATTTCATATTCTAAGGCATGATGCAAATCAAAGTCGCAATATTAAAGGATTCCACCAAAGACACTTTCTTAAATTGCATCTGAAAAATAGTAGATACATTACAAGGCCCAACTGTTGGGATATATAAATTAGATGCAGAAAAAAATTCTGGTAGCAAACATACCATCCAGTGGAGAACAATCCCAAAGGAAATGGAAAGCACCTATTAGTTTTACTTCTACTGCTCTATAACTTACAGGATTCTGTCCTAACAGACATATAGCTCCATTCCACTGAAATAAGAATATTTTATTGATTTCAAACTCTCTCATAAACCTGAAATATTTTAATTACCGAATAATCCATTTTGCATTTCACAGGCAGCAATTTGCTGAGCAACATAAACCTAACAAAACAATGCCTGATTGAAAAAGTGAAATATGTGCCTGTAAACAGAAAGTACTTGGTGTGTCCTTGAAGTCTATTGTTTTGGGAAGGTGCCAGAGAAAAATATTAAAACCCTAATGCACGAGAGAATTGACTTGTTTTTAATAAGTCAACTTACAAAATTCCCATAGATTAACATCAGCCAGAAACTCTCCAACATCTGCACTTCAAAAACGCTCACAAAACAGGGCAGGGAGATAAAAGGGAAGTATCTGCTACTCTAAAGATAGGCAAGAGAAAGCTGATGGGGGTCTTCACTCACTGATGTTCAAAAACATTTGTTCTCAGTCTGATGTTACTTAACTCATAGCAAGTTAAAATCTGCCAAAAACTTCCTTCAGTATTCAATACTCCTCTTAAAACCAGTCCTGTATCTTCAAAGCCACATTTGGTAGCCCTGTAGCTTACGTACAAAAGCAAATTGTTATCCCACTAAACAGAGATGTCATATGTGCAACAAGAATGAGAAATTAAAATCAGATCTTTAACCCAAAGACCACAGGGACATTCTGCAGGACCTGTCACGTTTCTCCTTCTTTAGCATAAATAATTCCTGGGTTTGTCAATCAGAGTGGGTGCAAATGCATTTGAAAGCTTTTGAGGTCTGTGTGGTGTCCACAGAAAGAGTACATTACAACTGAACATGCTAAACTATTATATGTCTTAAAGCTGGGCCAAAATCAAACAGTGCAGAGATGAATATAACAGTTCTCCCCACACTACAGAGCTCTATGGATTCCACAGTTTTGCCTGAAGCTCTACAGTTCACATGATAAAGAGACGTGGATTTAAAACTTCAACTGTTACTCACTGTAAATACATATCCTATGGCATTGAAATTGCCAATCTGCTACAGCGATGTAGCTTTAGCCTGCAAGAAGCAGAGAAACAGAGAATAATCACTGTAAACATAAAGCAAGCAGATTATTCTCTTAATTTAAGTTTCGGGACGAGTTTTGGTGTTTTCTTCAAGATAAATTAATGCATTAAAATTGAACTCAGTTTTAATCTCCTTTCTTGACTTGCTTTTATTTCCCAGTCCACACTTGATCAGAATGAGTATCTGAAATGTTTTGACCCACCATGTGGTCACTCCTTAACAAAGCTCCACCAGAAAACTCCTTTAAAACGTTTCAGCTTTTTTTTTTTCCCCATTCTTTCAGCAAACAGCAAGACAAGGGAAAAGGGGAATAAAAAACTAAAAAAACCCACAGTTGGTTTAGCTGGAAGAAGTGTGGTGGCTTTCTTCGAGCAAAGTTACCTAAAGCCACACCATCAGCACCCCTGCATGAGCACCAGGAGTAAATTAGAGATACCCACAATGCACAGACCAGATGAGCCAGCATCTGCCCAAGAGGTGAAGGAGCAAGTCCTCACGTTGGCTCTCAAGGTTTTCTGCTGGTTGTTACAGCTGCAGTGTGTAACCATCACACAGCAGCTCTAACACAACTGGTTTGGAGTGAAATTTTTATCAGTACCAAGGCAAAGTCACTTGGATGAACGTTCCCCTTCACTGCCAGCTTCTGGGTGCAGATATGCAAGAGGCACGAGAAGAGAATCCAGCTTTCTCTGAGTCTGGATGCAATGTGACATTTCATTGCATTCTGCCTTCAATTAGCATTTCAAAGCCCAGGCTTTGTTTTTATTTCAGTTGTTCCTCAAATGTCCTGCCTGTCCCTTCTGTCCCCCTGACATTTCTGTCTTCCAGAGACAAAGCCAGAAATGCTGAACATAGCACAAATGCAGCATGAGGGCACCAACGATCTGCCTTTTTACGCCACAAAACCTGTACACCTCCAAGTTCTTCCTGCACCAAATTCCTCCTGCATTTGATGTCTGGATGGTGGTGTTCGGTGAGCGCGGCGCTGAGGCGGCAGAAGGCGACCCCATCTTTGGGGCCTCAGAGCCCCAGAGACAGACCTCTGTTTTTTCCTTCTCGCTGTTGGACAGAAGAGCAGGAGAAACCTCAAAGCCCAGGAAGGGAATGTGAAGGACAGCCAGTGCAGGAGGAAGGGCCAGCTGAACAGCGTGGCTCTTCTTGCCAGATGCAGCTCCGGTCAGAGGCCTTGCCCAGGGCTTTATTTAAAGCATGAAAGACAACCTGCTGCTGAATTTTCTGCTTCCTGACTCTGGCTTGCCATGCTACCCACTGCTGTTTGAGCAGCCATCCTCTGCGACCCTTATTTCCAGTTTGGAGGACTTTTTGGTTTTTTTTTTTCTTTTTTTTTCTTTTTTTGTTTTGTTTTGTTTTGTTTTTTTTTTCCTGATGGTTTTGGAGCTTTAAAGTTTTGGAATAAATCTGTCTTAACACCCACACTTAAAAATGCAAATTTGACAATGAGGCTCCTGAAGAGGAGCGTTTATTGAAAACATAAGACTCTTATGCACTAAGCCACGTTATCCAGGAGGGAGGAGACCTGTGGGAAGAGGGAAAAAAGTGAGCGAGCTCCATGCAAAATGCATGAGTCTTGATAGCTTCCTCTAGTCCACCATATGCATATTTCATGAATTCATTACAGCAACTACTGCATCTATAAGTCAAATAAGCCCAATTGTTCAAATAAAATGACCAGTTTGATATACAGAAAACAGATGCTGTTAGAGGAATACTGACAGTCTCCAGGCTGAAACTGTTACAGGGCTGTCAAGACTACCCAGGGTCCTGTAGGCTCAACCAGGAGGAGAAACAGGAGAAGAATGGTTATTTGCACAGCATCTGCCTGAAGGAAATCAGCTGAAAGGCTGTAGTGACCCAAACACTCATCCTCAAAAACAGCTCTAGTAGCTGAGCTACAAACTGGACTTTCAGTCACGTCCTAAATGAAAAGTTCCTAGATGACAGATGACGTTTCAGTCTTGGGATCTACACAGGGACAAACACTAAGAAGACAACAAGGATGAAAAAAACCCAGCGATACAAAAATACTCCGTCTTTCATTGTGTGAGACTGAGTGGTTTGTGTTCTACACATGGAAACAGCTTGAGAATGAAATGGGAACGAGAAATTCGGGTTGTCACACACAGACACCGTTGGTGCTTTCAGCAAAGGTGAATACCAGTTTCAAACAGGGCCCTACGCTGCTTTATGGCTTCTGTATTTTATACCATTTCTGATCATCCTCAAAGCAACTCCAGCAGGCACCAACTACAGACAGAGCCCCTTCTCACACCCTGGAAGTGAGTACAGAAGCAGTAGGAATCTCGTGTACGGAGCCACGAGGAACTGTAAAGACTGTGCAAAAGTATAAAAACAGTGGCCAATAGCAATGGAAATTGTTTTTCCAGCAGATACACCCCTAAGAAAGGTCTAGTTGTTTGCCAACATGGAAAACCAGACATTCAGAAGTATTATTGACCTGGCTGGTGAGAAGTCTGAAAACGAAGAACAGTGATCTAAACACTTATTCTCTCTTGAGATTCAGATAAAAATAGAATTTAGGCCTGAATAGCTCCAAGTTGTGAACAGCAAAACACAATTCAAGGGAATACCCTGGGAGCGTTTCAGCAGAGGGTCTGGGAGGGTCTCTCCACCACCCACTCCAACCTTCCCCACTCCAGGTTCCACACTGAGCACCCTCTGAGTGCATGACCTGGGTTTCTTTTGGGTGAAATGAAGCAAAACAGCTGTGCTCCAGAAGGGCATCTGAAGCTCTTCCACGGGTGACAAATGTTCAGTCCACAGCACTGCACTGGACAGAGTTGAAAGTGGAAAACAGAATATTTCATCAGGTACTTATATCACTGTACTCTTGCCACAACACCAATCCAATCTTCCTTTCCCACACGGGCACAGCCAAACAACAACTTAGATTTTCTCAAAAAAAAAAAAAAAATTGAATTTTGATATTTTGGAGGCATGGAAGTTTAATGTTTTTATTTCTCTAGCAGTTTGATGTTCATTTACAATCAAGGCAGCGTTTTCAAGAGCCACTTATGTTTAGCAGGCTTTCAACTAATCACTGTCCAAGTGCTGCCTTAAAAAAAAAAAAAAAAAAAGAATATTTAACCTTTCTTTTCCAGATGGAAAATAGATGAAAGTTTGTGAACTTTATACAGTAACATTTGTGCTTTGAATGAGCTTAATGTGCCTCCAGCAAAGCTCTACGACATTCACAACTTCACAGTTTAAAAGTGTGTTCTAATAAAAGGTCAAGAGAAAGAGGAAAAATAAAGGAAAGGCCTTCAAGGTCATAAATATATTAGACAGGAAAAGCATTTCTGCTCTGCTAAATGCCTGTTTAAATATAAATCTATTAGTCTGATGAGGTTAAGACCCTAGAATGTAAATTTACATCTGATTTTGAAAAGACAGTGGTGACATTCCCTTATTTTCCATCTTTCTCTGTTTATTAATACTCTTTCCTTCTTCCTCTGTTCTTCCTAAATATCCCCGAGGTTCATTTAAAAATATTTCAGATTTAAATATTTTAAATATTCGGATTTGAAAATAAAACCACAAAAATTAAAAAAAAAAAAAAGAAATCTCATCTGAAGCAGTTAACTACTTTCTGTGAGAAGACAGTTTTTAACATTTTGAACGGACAAATAAGCCATAAAAAAAAGAAATGAGGGGAAAAAGGCATGCAGACTTTGGCATAACAGGAATGTAGTTATTAAAGTCAGTAGAGCAACTACAATGAAATAATGATTTTTATTTCAGAACAATGTTTTCATAGAAGACAGTGTTCTGGAATTCATAATATATGATGGCTGCAGCATCGCAGCCATTAAGATTATTTTTCCTATTTTCATATTTGTGTTCAGAGTGACTGCCATGCCGACTCAGCAACAGTACACACCTTTTTCCTGCACCAAAAAGAGCTAGTTTTGGTAATCTCTCCCTCACACTCAACTGCACCATGTAGATAAACTTCAGCATTTTCCACCACACCAACCGAGGTAGATGGTGACTCCAAACAGTGCAGGCAGATATCACAGCATCTTTGCTGCCCCAGGAGTTGAGCCTACTGGATTTGTCAGCACATTTTCTTACAACAGACAATTAATTTATATGAAATTTTACATAAGTTTTCTTAAATCACAAAAGCAATTCTCTGTCCCAAGTTTCAGAAGGAGGGTCTGAAGCATATGTACGACTTAAAACCATTTTCCAGCCTATATCAGACCTGCTTGGCAGTTCCTGTGGGTGTCAAAAGTGGAGAGGAGTAGATTATTCCCAGTTTTGGCTTGGGAATTACCAGCCCCAGTGTCCAACTCTTCTAAACACCTCGGGACTGAAGCCATGTTGATGTTTCTGCTGTATCAGAGGCTTCATTTGTCCTGCAGCTGCATCACTTCTACCCGTGACTCTCTACTAACCCAAACCCAATTAAATGTCTGTCATCAAAAGAATTAGCCTGTGAGAGTAGAACTCTGAAAAATTATTAGCTTCTTTAAAAATAATTTATTCTATTTCTCGGGAGGTGAGGGTTATTAACTAATATTAGATATATATTAAAATGTAGTCATATATTCCACCTCAGTAAGAAATACATACCTTTCATATAAAATTTTATAATGCCTAAACTCCTGCTTCATACTTTCTAACTGATGATTTTTATGGCTGAAAGGATAATTCGAGCCTTTGTGATAGGAAATACTCATTGAAATTAAACTGTATATTTAAAAAATGCCACGCACAGAAGCAGATTAAATATCATAAAACGTCGCTCTATTAATTTTTTCCCCATTTTTTTAACACTGTTGTACATTACAATTTCTAATTTATTTTGATTGATATGCTGTAAACTTTAAGGTTTGTGATCAATCCTGCATCTGTGACCACTTTGGTATTTAGGTTTAGAAAATTTCCGTCTTGTATGAACACACAACACTGAGCCTGAAAATTCTTGCAAGGTAACTTCTTGTTATCTCCTTTTGAGTTATTCAGAAAAAAAGCAATGATTAATTATGTTAGTAAAGCAAAATTTGGCATGTAGTTTATAAAGATTAAGTTTATAAAGATTAAGAAAGAAAACATTACAAAACAAACAGTCAATAAAAATAAAAATCTTGTTTCTAAAAAAAATAAACAATTCCAGAATTCCAAAAATTACATTAAGCATGTTTGGGAAGATCTGAAGGATTATCAGGCTTACAAAATATAAGGGAGCTGAAAACTGTGATTTTGATTTTATTTCCTATTTCTTTAGGTATTTCAGAAGGAAAACATGGAAACTTTGAGAACTAGAGCTGGAAAAAAGTTTTATATTCATTTTTTCTGTTACGCAATTCTTGATAAAATTAATGAGTTTATATCCTTTGGTTGGAACCTTTAGTTTTGGAGCTCAACAGGTAAAAACACCTTTTTTTTTTTTATTATTACCGGCATTACAATGAAAGAAAATGTCATTTAAAATTTTTCTTAAAGCAAGAATTAGATTCACTGTCTTAGCTGAATTTAATATATTGGGGGGAAATAATAATTTAAACAACATTTAAAATTATAGGGGGACAAAAGCATATCCTGTACCCTGCTATGCTGTAATTTTCTGTTTCACCGTGTCAGTGGTTTAACTCTGGTTTGTTCTTAAATCTTTGCAACTGTGTCCTGGATGTTGCAAAGATACAGGCAAACAACTTGACCAAAATACAAGCTAGGATGAAAAAATATTCCCAGGAATTGATGAACAGAATATCTAACAGTGAAAACACGCATTAGACTGCTAAAACCAGCAAATTTGGCACTACTTTTATGTGACAGATGTTCATTTTTGATGGTATCCCTCACCCCAGCAAAAAAATTTTCCTAAGCCTTCTGTGGGCTGTCAGTAAGATGGGTAAAAAGGCTTTCAAACATGTCACCCTTAAAGGGCTGATAGTTTTAATTCTTGCTACCTGGGAATTTTTTAGGTAAAACATCTCTTTTAAGAGATGAAGACACTTTGTCAAAACCCAAAAATTTCTGTGAAATAGAATTCAACATGTTCCCTGTCACGTTTTTGTGCAGATGTTTTCAAACATCCTTTTGTCATAACTGCAAATTGAAGTTTCACTAAAAGTGAATTTTTAAAAGAACTGCTGGGTAAATGACAGGCCTTCTTTTTTTTTCCTTTAAAGATTTACAAGATTTTGTGATATCACCCTGATTTAAGATACGGTTTTTTTAAATATAAAAACAGGTTAAAATATCACTTTTTACTTACTGCTGCTGCACAGAGTAACAACCACTCATAATTGGAAGTGAACATGATAAACAGGTTTTCCATTCAACACCTATCAGCTTTCTAAGAAGTCACTGCAAATGTCAGAGGGAGAAAAAGATTTTCTGGTAACTCCACAGATTCGGACTTACAATAGAATCTTTCTTACCACCAGTTCAACCCTGCTCTTGGATGGAGCTGCCAAATCATGGAAATATGAAGAATAATGTTTTATGAGGGGATTTCAGCTTCTGCACCTTTTTAGGATGATATTCAGACACTTATATTTCCGAAAATTACGAGTTTGCATCTGCCATAAAATTCTTCTACTTTAAAACATGACCTTAATTGAAAGCCAATTTTTGCCCCACTTCCTTAGGAAGCAAGAAGAGTCCATGGCTGTAAGAAAAGCTGTGACCATGCAGGCATTGACTAGACTACTAATAAAAGCTCCTCATATGCTTAATTCACCTTAGTCTTTGAGCATCATCTGCTTATTCCACCCTTGGTAACACCCACTATGCTTTTATTTGCTTTTAACCAGATGATCATTGTGCAACACTTTTAATACCAGTCACAGCTTCCTGTAAACTTGGGAACATCAATCCTTACCTCTTCCATGAGGATAAGTGAAGAACATGGAAATGTCTTTCGTAGGTGATTAGAAGTTCAGAGTTATTTGTTGCTCTTTTAAATTGTCATTCAAAGCAATGTTTCAAAACTTTGGATTATTAAAAGCCCAGTGAGTTGCTATTAAGTTCTCCAGAGTCCTAATGAAAATGGATTAGAGTTAAAACCTTCTGCTCTGAAGACTCAACCACATTATTGTGAAAACATATTCATAATGTATAGAAAATTTCACACTATCTTTATAGCAATGCATATTCATCCTTCTATTCCTGTCCATCTCCAGAAATGAATTAATCCACAGAAGGTGAGGAACAGTGAAAACCTCCAGTGGTTTCAACCAGACAACATCAGGGAAGAACAAACTGCTACCAAAATATATCATACAAGTCAGTATGGATTGCCTTGGTAAAAACTCTGTATGCTGTTTATAATGCAATGTTAAAGAGAAACAGGTATCAAACAGATTTTTATAGATTTTATAATTTTTATAGTTTTTATAAGACAATTGCTGTACAAAATACCCCATCCTTAACATCGCTGTTTCCTTACAAAAAGATGCTATTTATACACCATTTAAAATAATCCTAGGCTTCTAGCTCTCATTTGCAAATAGTTTTCCTACTATTATGTGCCCTGTGTCCTCTGATAACATTTCCTATGACACCATGGCAGAAAATGCCACCCCCCCATGGGGGCCCACCAGGGCTGTCAGGTGCCAGCTAACACACAACACTCACCCACCAGTGGATCACTTCTCAAGCATTCTTGATATTGGATGTTTGGAAAACTAAAACAGCTACAAAGTGCTTCAGTTTCCCACATTTAATGAGTTGATAGCCCTCCAACGATTTTCTTGTGCAGCAAAGAGATATTAATGACAAAAAAAGGCAATTAATAAGTGACATGATGCGCAGGAGAAGTAACCAGTTCCTTAAACATAAACCAAAGCCAACACAAAGTGGCTGGACTGAGCCACACCAAGAGTACATCCAACCAGGGCTCCTGTTTCTGACAGCTGCCACCAACAAAACTCTGGGAAAGGGAGTAAGAAGCACGTGAGGATGAAATGCTAATTCCACGTGACTCTCTTCCAGGTTCCAGTTGTTCCCACTTCAGGAACTTCCAACACCAGGGATTGCATTTTAGAGCACAGCCATTAGAGCAGAGTGCATCTAGCACTCTGCTGGGTTTTTCTCTGGTAAATACATCTGCTGACTCTTGGGAAAATTCACAAATCCTGAAAAAATCTATTACAGTAAATAACCAGTAATTTAGAAGTCAGAGTATTAGAAGAAACTGGAAATGTCACGAGATTACAGTTCTTTACCAAGAGTAGAAATGGGATTTTATGACCTGGCAATTTAATGAAACAGCAAAAACTTATGCATGGGTATAACTGAATACACGTGCACATAAAGCTACAAACACACATGTGGGGACACTGAGCTGCACACCCTGAACACACATCATTTGTTTGGATTGGATGGAGGAAACTCCAGGCTCTACTTCCAGGACACTCTCATGCTGTTAGAAAATCCCTAAGAAGGTAAACCTTTGACTGCTTATTCTGTCATCCAGTTTTAATTCCTGCAGGGGCTGTGAGGAAATTACAGTGTAAGGAAACATTATCAAAGTTACTTAGGCTGCACTGTCTGGAATTCACCATTTTAAACAAGTTTCAAGTGATAACATACCAGGCAACAGCGTTCCAGACTTGATTTTGAAATACACAAATACAGCAAAAAACTATTTGTTTTCTGTGTTTCCTTCCATATCCTTTGACAAATACATTTTTACAGCATTCTCCTGCATTTTGTAGTCACATTATAAGTGCACTCAAGCAAACCACTTTGCATACAAAAATATTCACTAAAGTATTTGAAAATATATTTCAGTGTAGTTCATTATCTCCCCGCACATTAAAACCAGTTCACACATCAAACTATAAATACGGAATATTTGAAGCAATTCTTCTACTGAGAAACCTGAAAAAAGTATATCTTTACAAAACAGTCAGAACAATGAATAATTGAAAACAGGATGTGTTCACTAACAATTTGCAAGGGAAAGAGCTAAATTCTATTATATGTCCTTAGGTTTGTATTCTTTCTCTTCCTCTTCTTGCAATTACTGTTCATAGCACATTATCCAGCTTGACATACATTTTATAATAGTTATGCATACAGAATATTAATCCTTCAATTTAATATTCTCTAAGACCCACCCAAAATTGTTTGTTTTTCTTTTTTTTTTCAAATTATATCCTTCTGTTTCATCTACCTTTTTTTTTTCATCTATTCCAGGACATCCAAATCTATTTTATATGTCAGATCCATAAATTTGAACAGGGGGAGAAATTGCATATTATAGTTTAGAACCTCAGCTGAAGAATCCAAGTTCTGTTCACACTTAACTTGCTGCAAAAAAATTCCAGTTCCAGCAGTTTTCCAGCCTCTTTGCAATCAGGGGCATCTGCTCAGGACATCTTTGGGGATTGACCAGCTTCCCAAAGGCAGGAAGGTGTCATGTTTGGAGGACACACCTTAAGCACACTTTTGACAGAACATTACTATCTCCAGGTGAAAGACAAGAGTAATGGGTAAGAATAAATAAAGGTAAAAAGTGAGGAGACTCCCAAAAATCATGTAAGCATGAAGTTGCAGCTGACTGGCTTTGCCCTATTATCTCCTTTTCTGCAGTCAGCTCTCACCTCATGGATACTTAGGATCACAAAAACGTTGTCATGTCTCTCTGAGCAACAGATGCTATTTGTCTCATACAATGGCTTCAAGTACCAGATTGCAAGGACTTATAGGAATTCAGAATACGGTAGGTTTTTCTAATACTTGGCAATTCATGGAGCTGAAAATACGAAATATCATAGAAATCAACGTATGCCTGATTTTTTTGATGGCAAGCTGCTACATAGGAAGATCTAGGTTTTTACTGGGAATTTGGTATTTCAGAAAAATCTATTCATTAATTTCTAAAAATAGAGACTCGTGTTGCACATGAAACTGGTGGGTTTATATCATGCTCTCAGAGCAATTACGTGGAGAGATTCACACATTTGAAACCTTGTTATCACATAAGGAAACATGATTCAGGGTGCAGATCTTGGATGTGCTGAAAGAAACCCCAGGCTATCCAGGACTGGTCCTTCCTTCCAGACCAAAACTGAGAGCATCTGCATTTTGCAGGGGAAATTCCTGCCTTTCAGAGATGCTTTTACCCCCCAGTCCTTCCTCCTCACACCTTTCCTACAGCAGGACTTTCTTGTTGAGCAACAAATATTACAGGGGCTACAAAACTCTCCCCATTTCATCTCCCAGGCAGAGGAGACTCCATCCCCTGCACCCCACACAGTCCAGAGGGTGGCTGGGCTAGAATCAGAGACTCACAGCCTCCAAATTGGCATCATGTGGAAAGCACATCACAGTTTAATCAGCATTTAAATTCCAGAGGTTCAGAATATAACAGAGCGTGCTGCAGTGTTTGCTCAGGCTGTGTATTTTATGACATAGCTAAAATAAAGTAAATATATATTAAAAATTGTGTACATGGAGGGTAGGACCCTGCCTTTTGCCATGCAAGTACACTCAGGGAATAAAACCTGTCCCCACGTATTCTGAAACTGAATTTAGCTCTTCAGACATTTTACTTGAAAACAAAATGTTAAGCCTTAACTCAAGCAACTTGAAATATTTTGATAAATAATGAAAATATTATAAAAAAGTGAACACATTTTGGACTCTATGGTTACACAACCCAAGGAGTCCCAAGCTAGTTGATTTTTAGAAACTATAAAATGCTATTAAATGCATATGTTTGCATCAGTAGAAGCGAAGGTGGAGGTTGCATAAGAGAACAAAAATTTGCATGTTATAATTGTTTCTACAAAAGACTGAGAACATCACATTAAGTGACAGCTGTCTTTTTCTCCAAGAAGCAGACTTGTCACTGGCTTTATCACCTTTATTCACCTGTCAGCAGATAGTGTGGGGGTTCTGGAGCATTTTTTAAGGTGTGTGGGTTTGGGGGTTTTTTGTACGTAGATGAGAAATATGCTTTTCTCATTGCAGTTGTAAATTTAAAAATTATCAAGAAATGTATTCATTAGTACCATAAATTGGCACGCTGCCACCCATGCAAGATGCTGCCAGGTCGTTGCCATAATTCAAGAGTTATCAGACAGATATTCTTTTAGCAAGGTTCTCTTTGCCTGGAATAAACATACTTGTAAATAGGTAGAACTACTTTGTCATAATGGGGTGGATGACAACGCAAGGTTATAAATCTCTATCCAGATTCTGAAGGTATGTGCATTGAAATCAGGAAAACTCTGTAAATTTTTCTTGGGAAGGAAGCGGCGCAGGAGGCACAGCCTCCTTTGGCACCCAACAAGCAGCAGTAAAATTCCTGCTGAGGATTTGGAGGGAAAAAAAGCTAAAATATGCAGAGAAATAGTCCTTTGAGAGCCGAAAGAGACGCTCAGCTCACACAGAGCAGCTGAGGTACCCTCATCTGAAAATCTCAGGGTGTGAACATACGAGAGCAGGATCCCAAGGAGATCCCTTATTGCTCATGCACTCGGCATGAGGACGGATATAACTCACTGCTCTTGGCAGCTTTCTCTGCAATGTGTGAGTGCAGAAATGAAAGGAGACGTTTCCCACATCCTCACTGCCCAGCTTTTCCTCACGCAGCACCCTCAGCTCGCTCTTTGAGGGGCTGTGATGCTCCTTTCACAGAAGTGTTACTAGCGAGTTTTGTCAGCTACAAGTGACATGACATGTAGTATCCTCACAACCCAGATCCAGACACAGCTTTGCTGTCACTACAAATAAGGGAGAGAGCAAAATGAGCTCTGAATGGGATTTTAGAACATCAGGCACTCTGAAACCACGAGCTAGACCTGAAACTCTGTTTAAACACTGAGTTTGAGCACTTAATTTGCAGACAAGAGAGCAGGGAAGAAATGCAGGGGTCTTGAGCCTGCCTATTTAAAAAGCATTTTAATACTATATTGCTTAAGGTACTAATTGAACAGAAAGAACAGAGATTAGACCAAGGACGTACAGAAAATCTGGGCTTAAAATAAGTGATGTAAAGAGATTGCTACTCTTCTCAACACATTACTGCTACTTAGTTATACTGATGGCATGGCATTATCTTATGGTCTGTATGGAAATTTCCATACTTGGTTCTAACAGTGCTTGCCACACACTGCAAAAAAGGGCAATTCATGGTGAGAGAGAATTGATAAACATTTCATTCTGTGCTTAGGTTTTACATTATATAACTTCTAAAAGATTAACTGTCACTATTGAAAATTAAAGTGAAAATAAGAGTGATATCTTACTAGCAGTCAGTGGTTGGCTTGTAAAGTGTGTTAAAAACCCAATAAAATGTAATTAGCCCACCAAAGCAGTTTCACTGGTCTCTTGTCATAAGGCTGCAATTTTGAAGGCCTACAGGCTACTTATATTGGCCACTTTATTGGAAAGATTTTCTATAAAGCTATGCAAAAATACCTCCTGATATTTAATAAGAAATCTCTCAAGACACTTGTTCCCCTGTAAGGCATCAGATCATGCAATTAGCACATCCAATATGCAGAAGTAAAACAGTTTTGCCCAAATGCTCGCTTTGCCAGGATTTTACTGGTCAAATAGCTTTACCTTTTATTATAATCATGAAAAAGACAATTATCTGGAGCTGTACCACTTTAATAAAAAGCCTTTTACAATCCCCTGAGTTTTCTTTCTCTCTCTTATACTATATACTAAGAAATACTATAAGGGTATGTCACCCTAAAGATACTGAACCCAAAGCTATACAACCTCCCATTTTTCATAGGCTTTCCTAGGTGCCTTTTGCTCATAGGAAGTAGCTGAAGAATGGCTACAGCTAACCTTACACAGTCCCATGATTTAAGCCACCATTTAGTCACTGAACTTAATTGCCTGTATCCCATTTAACACCTTATTATCCTTCTCAACCTTTTGAAGAACAGTTCTGCTCACAATTTTAACCCGAGGTTAAGCTGTGATGAACAGAACTTGAACTGGAAGGAGAAGAATCTTTCAAGTTGGATCTTTGCTTTTCTTTCTGCTTCCTTAGCACTGCTGCAATTATCTAATTATTCAGGAAAGGAGCAAATAGATGTGTTTCACCTTGAAAGCGCCGAGGGCTTTGCACTTCTCCCTTCCTCCCTCTCTCCAGCTCAGCCAGGGGAACAGCCAACTAAACAGGCTTTCATCATCCAGAAGCCAGCATTTGAGAATCACCTCGGTCAAATTCTTCACCAGGAGCCAAGCTGGCTGTGGTTTCCAAAGAGAAATGCAGTGGCTGGGGCAGGAGCAGTGCCTGCCTTGGCAGGCAGGAGCATTATTCACGCTTTGGCCAGCCAACCTCTGCCAACAGGGAGGACAAATCCCGCTCACCTCGGCAACGTTTCCGAGGCAAAGTGACATTGAGCTTACCTCAAGTAAGCAAATGGGCCAGGTCACTTCTCTTCAGAGACAGGAGAAAAAAAATAAAAACAACTAATAATACCTGAACTGTGTGGTAATGCCCAACTTGGAAGTTTCTATCAGGCATCGCCAGAATGGAGGGAAGAAGGAATGAAAGGATCTGACTTTTCTAGGTAAAAATAATGAAAACATGAGAAACTGCACATTTGTGGAGGTTTTAAACATGTATGACACAAAAGCACAAAATATCTGAAAGTATCATAGATTCTTAGGAAGACTGAAATAAATTAAACATTATTTAAAACATATTTTGCTCATCAAGTTGAATATTTTGCACTTAAAGTGAACCCATGTGAGTAGTAAGACTATCACAGTGACACAAATGGCAGAATTTAACAAAGTTTTACTTAAAAAATGGAATTAAGGACTATATCAAGACCTTTCCAGTATAAAAGCGAACTTTGTTGTCTATTCTGAAGCAGTTGCCAAAAGAAAAAAAAAAAAAGGCTAAACTGTTCAAAATCAGAATGCTCTGTATTAAGAAAATATTTGTTCTTAAAAGCATTAACTATGTGTAAAAACAACGTGGTCCAATTCCAAATTCTAGCTTTATTTTCATTCCCAAACTCATTTGCTTTTGCAGTTACTTCAAATTCAATGAAAAAAGGGACAAATTAACTTGGAGTCTGTGCAATGGGAATTTACAAACAGTTATCTTACAGGTTTTATGCAGGGTCTAATCTTGGTAGAAATATCACCACCTTTGTTACCCAGCAAAATTCTGAGTACCTCAAAATATCTATTTGAAACTGTGATATTTTCTAATGTACATTGATTTTAAGGGTAAGAGCAGCCACGTGCATCACACCCCCAGCAAAATTATTCCTTGAAGAGTAACCATGGAAGTTGATGATGCAATCTACACTTTAATGCAATTTTGCTGCAAAATGCATATTATTCCTGTTGCAGAAGCTTTGTTAGCGACACACTGGAGATATTTGCTGTTCTTCTGCCTTTCTGTATTGATTTGCTGGCAGCAGGGAGAGGGGAATACTCTGCTCACCGGCAGCGTACCCACAGCTGGGCCCTGTAATTCCACCATTAGCTAAATGCCCAAAACAAAAAGGTCATCCCAGTGAAATCTGAAATGATGGAACAGCCATTTGTCTTTATCTTTGCTAATGATGGACTGAACAACACCGTGCCTGCAGCCAGCTGACAGGAATTCTAACCTGATTAAATGTCCCGGTATGTTTTAATACCCTTAAATGGAATTTTTATGGCCTGTTCTGCACGCATATTATTAAGACAGAACCATCAAAAAAACCCCACAGACGTGCATAATGGCCCATCAATTCGTAGCCAGGCACTTTTGACCTTGAAAAAAAAAAATCAGCTGTCTTTCAGATTAATGCAGCTATGTTTTGGGCGGAAAAAAAGAAACCATTAAATTACCGTACTTATTTTTGTCACACGCCAGCGCTGCAGTGGGGGAATAAAGGCCACACTGCTGGCGTTTTATTGATATTGCTGGCAACCTCTGACATCAGAATTGGAATCTGGGAGACCTAGTTCTAGTAAAAATCCACTTAGACATTAAGGTTTCAGCTCCAGCAGGTCACGAGATGCTCTGCTGGCGGGAAGGGGGTGTTTAGTTTGACTTCTGCTCCCCCAGCAGTGGGTTTTCACATTTCCCATTCTTCACAGAGGACCTTAAAGCACTTAAAAACCAGCTCTAGTTTGGACCATAACATCCACCCTCAGAACAGGTCAAAGGATCTTCCGGGGGAAGAGACAGCAGGGGAAAAGGACAAGTGGAAGACGGGAGTGCCGTCGGCACCTCTGGAAGAGGTGGGAGCACCTACAATGTGCTGGGGATAAATTAATAGTGGTTGAAACATCCAGGGAACAGAACTAGGTATGTACCTTGGGGAATAATTTTACAAATTATTACGCTGGGAAAGGAATTGGCAAAATGAGGATGAAGGCTGTTGAGAAAGGAGAATTCTCATACTAGAGAGAAGCCACTAAGGGGCCTTCTGAAGGCCTGGTCTCAGGATCTGAGGCAAGGAGATATTCCCTAAGGTAAGAGGACTGGCAAATTATTCCAGACTGAAGAACATTTTCTTGTATAACTAAGGAAAAGGCCCAGGGAAAACAGCCTTATAAACAGATTTTTAATTTACTTTTTTGTTCTTTTAATATCAAATGGTTATTTCTGAGAAGCTTTCCCTTTGGAGCTGTTCAACTGGCATAAATAACCAAATTTACCTCCAAACTGACAACACAGTAGTGGTCTTGCATATTCCTGCAGAATGGCCATGTCACTGGTGTACAGAAACCACCTCTCATGCCTACAAAGAAATACTTATTACATCACTAAAATCAAGACAGATGTTTGACATTCCAATTTACCAAGGTGTTTGATTAAAGGAGTGTGCTTTAATTGCAATGAACTTGATGTAGTCACCTTTATTGTTTACATAATTAATTTGCACTAAGACAGACTTACAAAGGAATTGAGTTTTTTTGACCAGACTTCTATACGCTTTTAGCCAGTCTGCATCTGCATTTTTTTGCTGCACATGTGCCTTCAGAAAGCAAACAAAAATTATTCCTCTCCATATTCTGTTCTTTGTAACAGATTTCTTTGGAAAATTTATTAAATCATGAATCATACATATGCTTTATCTTTTTTTTTTTTTTTTTTTTTTAATGTAGACCTTTCTTCCTTTTCTCTTTACTTGATTTGTTGGGAAACAGTGAAAGTGAGAAGATTCTGCTTCTATTGGTCTGGGTTTTTTTTATCCTTTAGTCTTCAGAAAAAAATTAATAAAAAGAAACATCAATAAAAGAGAAAAAACAAGAACAGTACAAGAAATACTCCCACACAGGGCTTTTAATGCTCTTCTAGCTTGATTAACAACCTGTCCATCCAATTGATTAAAAACCCAACCAAGACAGGCAGCTTCTATTCATTTGTATAATTACAATGCAGCATCCAGGAGAATCATCATGGTAACAGGTGATAGAATCTCTCTGGTACACAGAACTATTAACTTTACCCAATCTTACCGTTACATCAATGTCTTTTAAAAAAGACATTATCAGGGAAGGCCCTCACGAGAATTATTTGCTGCTGATATCGATATCAGATGAGGTGAAAATAGCTAGACCAGCACTAGAAACCATCTAATTTTCATCAGCAAAAATTCAACTATTAAAAGCCAAATGCAGTGCTGATATCTCCCTCTGAATTCTATCAAGTAAAGATTTGATAGAATGAAATTAAAAGCTTAAGGTGCCCTTCTTGAACACATTCAGGATTCTCTGTGAGATCTAGAAAGGATTTTAAATGGTCACCAGTACTTAGCAAGGAAAATTTAGAGGCAGTGAAGATGGAAGCAAAAGAGTGAGCAAGAAAACAAACTCCTGTAAGACTATAATTTATAAACCAAATCAACCTACACAACAAAGACCCCTTACATACAAAAATCAGTACTAACTCTTCCTTTGTGTTGTTCCCATATTTTGATTTTAGCTAAATGTCAGTCTCCTCCAAACATGCAGTAATGATATTAAAATCACCAGGTTCTCCTGCAATTATCTTCAACACCATCTTTACTAGAAGGGTCCCAGAAACAGCACCTGAGCAATTTGTCCTCATCAGAACAAACTCGTGTTTGAGCCAAGGAGAAACGAGGGAAGGAGAAAGGCTCACTCCCAGCCTGCACAAAGATACCAGGCATGTTCCCACAAACCAGGGCGGGCTGCCTAAAGGTTTCCAAGGCTTCATTTGATTTCAGAAGACTCCTCTGTTCCCCTAGAGACAATTTTCCCGGAGCAGAGCAGCGCAGTCAGTCTGGTAAAACCACGTCTGCTCTGTTAGTGAGATGACAGAGCGAACCATGCAGTGAAAGGTGCACTGTCCTTCCCAACACAGGTGTCCTGCTGCAGGTAGAATTCCCACTGCACTAGTTCTGGAAAAATGAAAATAACACGAGGAGATAACCGACAGAATCCAGGTCTTTGCCACACAGCATTAACAGAAGAAAGGCTGTTGTTTAGTTTTTTAGAGAGACACCCCTGACTGAACATCACCGTGTTTTTGTTTTCCCACATCTTGGGAAGCACGTCAAGGGAAATCTTTGGGGATAAAGCTGAGCACAGAGGCAAAATCCAAGAGCCAGACTACAGCACTTTGCTCGCTTGACAGGACTCATCCACAGATGCTGGAGGATAATCTTCCTTCCAGCGTATTTAACATGGAAGTAACATTCTCAAGGCCACCCATTCCCCTCTACCAGACCTCTGTGGGCCCCTACCACTTGCTGATGTGGATGGACTAAATGTCCTTTTGACAAAGGGGGTGCCAAATAATCCTACTGCCTGCTGCTCTCTAGCAGCTGTGCATTTCCTACAGAGTTGCATTTCTCTTATTTCAAGTTTTAATGCTTGAAAAAACTAACCTCCTTAACCCAAAGATTTCAGCTGAGTTGAATGCAAAATTCAGACAGGCAAAGTGCACGGTAAAACTGTTGAACCTTTTGTGTTAAAGCTTTCTGAAGATCAGAGTAACTACAAGCTCATTAGTCAGTATGAAAGGGAGCTAGGAAAAGAAGTTTAATTTAAGTATAATTGTGTAAAAGAATCACTTCCATGTTTCACAGTAAAAAACCCCACAGTTTACACACTTCACCTCCATGTTTTGCCAGGTTGAAAAGGCTGATACTTTTTATTCATACCTCATAGCAGTTCAAATAAAGCTAACTACATACTGTGTATTAATTTCCTGTATTTACACCAACCTTACATATCACTGGAAATGTGCACACAAAAATCTGTAGTTCCAAAGGGGTTTGGATGTCACAGTACATATATCCTCAGAAGTAGCCCCAAAGTAGTCTTTTGGAGAAAGACTGCAGGAGGTTTTTATCCTTAGTTTCAGTATCCCCCAACTGATCATAGAATCACAAAGTGTTTTGGGTTGGAAGGGACCTTTAAAGACCATCTCATTCCAATACCCCATAGGCAGGGACACCTTCCACTAGCCCAGGTTACCGAGAACTCCATCCAACCTGGCCTCCAGCACTTGAGGGATGAGGCAGCACAGCTTCTCTGGACAACCTGATCCTGTGCTTCACCACCATCAGAGTAAAGAATTTTTTCCTGATATCCAATCCAAACCTACTCTCTGTCAGTGTGAAGCCATTCCCCCTTTTCCCATCACTACAGACCCTTGTAAATAGTCCCTCTCCATCTTTCTTGCAGGCTCCCTTCAAGTGCTGGAAGGCTGCAATTAGGTCACCCTGAAGCCATTTCTTCTCCGGGCTGAACAAACCCAATTCTCTCAGCCTTTTCTCTCAGGAGAGGTGCTACATCCCTCTGGTCAACGGGGTGGTCTCATCTGGACTTGCTCCAACAGGTCAGTGTCCTTCCTGTGCTGGGGACCCCAGAGCTGGATGCAGTGCTGGGGGTCTCACCAGGGCAGAGCAGACAGACAGAATCCCCTCCCTCCATTAATTAAAAGGAAATAACACCATGCTGTACTTTATCCCCATCGATCCAGCTTTGATCTTAATATTGTGACAAACACTGTAAACCTCCTGGGTAGCAAGGAACTTTTGCTACAACCCTCCTAACTGCTTTTCCAGTCTCCAGAGTACATTTCCCTTACACTTCTTTTACTCTTTGCTTGTCTGTAAGGGTTTGCTGAACGGGGTGAACACAGCTCAGAAATGTGTCTGCACATAAAGGATCGAGGTTACAAAGGGAAAGTGAGGCTGGACTGACTGAATCAACTTCAAGAACACCTTGGCTACAGGCACAGTCAAGAGCCTGAAGAGAGAATGTGCACACAAGCTCTTGGAAAGCCTTCACTTACCACCTTCCTACTCTTGAAGCTTTCAAAGAGATTCCTGGGAGATGTGAAGTTACTTTTGTTATAATACAATCTGTTAGCAAACAACACAAACTACCTAAAGTGTGTAGTATACATATATATATAGAGAGAGAGATATCTTTGCCTTCCATGCAGTGATTATACTAAAAGCAAAATATCTTCATAAAAACAAATCAGTAACTTCCCTTTTGATAAAATGGGGAAAAAACCTAACCCAAACAAAAACAAACCCAAAAACAAGCCAAAAAAACCACCACACTAGTTACTTCAGATAAAAATAGAGTCTCTGCCACAGCAAAGTTCACAACCAGTCAGGACTGGTTGCACCTAGCAAGGAACAGTTTGATTTTAGACATATATATCATCCACACATATGCCCAAATATCTCTCTGGTTCCCCATCAGCATTTACAATTTAATCTTAATTATATTTTTGCCAAAAAAACCTTCAGTTACACTCTGAACAATAGCTGTATTTGCTGTTTAGCTTTCAATTTCTGATGCTGAAATTTCTCCGTTGCTTTTTTCCTCTGCCTCCAACAGTAGAGTAGAATCATAATAAAGACCCATTTTAAATATCAATTTTAGCAATTCAAATTAAAATACTACAAACTTGCACTGGCATAGTGCTGTTTCAGAGAAATTTTGGACTCTATTCACAAAAAGTAATTAAACCAGCATTTTATAAAGCAGATGATTTGTTTCCAAAGGTAAATAAAGGTGAATTTGTGGTTACAGGGGCAGTAAAGGGATGTTTCACTCCTTATCTACATAGAGAGCTGTGCTCCCCTTGCTGACAGAGCAATATTGTTGCCGGGCTCTGAAATGTGTAGGAGTTTCAAAAGAAGCCAGTTAAGTGATAGAGTTGCTGAAACCATTCAGGCCAAAATAAATATTTACCCATAAGTTTAAGCACACGTTGCCCAACAAGTCCAAAAATACAGCTTCTAGAGACAGCACTGATGTGAAAATGCATCTAAGTAATAATAAAAACTACCCTTTCACTTAGAAAAAGAGACAGAAAAATGCTGCTGGTATGTTGTGAAAATCACAGGGTGTAAGGATTATTTGAAGATATAAGAGCTTCTTGCAGCCTGGATAGATCCTGGTTTCCAGTTGCTTTCCAACTTTACACCAGCACAGCGTTCTTGACTTTGCTGGTGCTATTTCTAATTCATGGCAAAACAAAGATACAGCACACAAGGAAAACGAGCTACAACCACTGTAAAAAAGGGAGGAAGTTTCTGCATTAGGATGAGACTCCCAAGGAACATTCAATTCCATGCAAGTTCATGTTTTTCCTCAATTTTCTGTAAATGTATTCTAAAGTTATGTAGTGGCAAAAAAAAGAAAGCTGTCTGAAAAATTGCATTTTAATGACTTAGTGCTATGATCATCATCATCATTCCATTTTTTGATTTTTTTTCACCACTTGGTGAGGAATAAAAGACAGAAATTTATTGTACTATTGCATTTCTCAGCATACCACAACACCCAAGTCTATAAACACTGAAAGAGCATGATGCTGCAATTTGCTGCTGCTACTAAAGAGCTTGGGGTTCACTTTGCTTCCAAAAACACATAAGAAAAAAATATACTCCAGTTCTTTAACTCTCATACTTTGGAAAAGAGGCCAGATCAAGAAATAAGTTATATAACTTAAGTCACAGATCCTACCCTAGGTATTAATACAGTTTTTCATTTATCATTTGGTCTGAGACTATTTCCTCCTCCAAGATTTCTTTTAATTATATTTCCATCTATTTTATTACAAGTTATCAAGCACTATCTTCCCATGCTTGTTTCTCCCAGATAACTGCAGGCACCAGTAGTGTGGTGTCCTGGGGTTTTCCCCATCTGACAGATATTTCACCTTTGTTATTTTAAGCAAGAAAGCAGGGTATGAAAATAAACCAAAAATGCAATAAACATAATAAAAGGCTGTACTACGTTTTCAACTTCTTTTTGAAATCATGTGCTGACACATTATACAAAGCCAAAACACAAACAACTGACCCAAAATCTTGGCAACAGGATGTGGGGGGAAGGTGTCATTTCCTACTAACAGCAAAGCAATTTCAGGTTTAGCTTCTCTCCTGCTATATTTTATTTTTATAAATTGGGTTTAATGTAGTTAATATGTGTTGGTTCCTGCTGTTGTGAAAACAGTCATGGTGCTGCTGTTTTGCTGAGCGTGTACCCAGGATGGCTGGATGGATAACACAAGTTACACCCACAATTTTTACCTCAGTCAAAGCAAGTGTATTAGTCCTTGTGCTAAATTATTAAGAACAGTGACCATCTGCACTCACAGATGTGCAGAACAGTTTGTACTTCGATTTTGAGAAGGCATTCATGGTTCTGTACTCCAAATTTCATACCTGTCTTTTAAAAGGAAGCAAGTCTGAAGGAGACCCTGATTTTGTGTTGCAATGCTGCTCTCCGTGTACCTTCCATGTACTTGGCCATTACTACTACCATGCTTTTGTTGTTTTGATCCCTTCTTGCAGCCTCTTGTTCTATGCTTGCTTTTTCTTTAAGTTCAAAATTATTTCTTCCCTCAGTAGTGTTTGGAAAATCAGCAAATAGATTTCTTTTCTGGACTACTCTTATTGATATTTAGTCCCTCACAAATATCTGTTTCTCTGGCTGTTTACTAGGATGTGACTAATCCCAATAAACTGAGACTGAGCTTGGTAAAGCAGGAGTGGCTGGCATGTTCCTCTGGGTGGATAGTGAAGGCCAAAAGCACTTTTTCCATGTATTACCTGAATCCAGACTTTGAAGCTGGCCAGAATTCATGTGCACTGGAAGTGCTGCTTGTGCTCAGGGGACTGGGGATCTGGGAAGAGGGCTGGGTAGTGCAAGGGCTGCTTGAGATCCTGTCAAAGCTACCAGAAATGAAAAGTATTTTATTTGGCACTTCTATTCTACATAACCTCTAATTCCTATTGTGCACAAAACAGTTTCCCATTCTCATGTACTATAGATAAATTTGCGTATTATAGTTTCATACGTGTCAGCAAGTATATAAACAAAATACACTTAAACGATAAAAACCACTCTTTTTTTTTTTATTCTAGCACCAAACCACCTTTTTAAATATTAGAAATAAGCAGAGTGGTTTTCTGGACTGTGACTCAGTGCCCCAGAACACAGTTATTAACAGTTAAAGGAGGACACTTAAATCTGGCTGACAACACTTCAGCAAATCAGCACTTAAGAGAAGCACATATGGTTCTGCCTTCTGCCTGGCCCTGCTCTGCCAAGAGGAAGAATAGGAACTTGATTTAATGTTGGCACTTAATAGGAATCTTTTTTCTTTGCTAGCAGAACCTTGTTCCTTCACATCTCTGGCACAAGATGGCCAAACTTTGACTGGGGTGATTAAGCTATCCAGCACAAATAGGAAGCTCTGTTAAATGTAATTACAAAGGTTCATGCCCCCCACTGAGATCAGTGCATCAGCCACGTCCTGGAGTGGTTTGTCTTTGAGGGACCTGTGAGCTATTTCATCTATTTGCTTGGAAAAAAAAATAGGTAGATGCTTTTACCTTTGGAATGCAGAGTCATTCAATTCTGATCACTTCAGGATCAGCAGTGTTGAGCTCCAGGCTCACTGCAGTCTCTCCCACTAAGGATACACATATCCATGAGAAGCAGTCAAGCACCCAGAGGAATTCCATGGGACAGAAACTCTCTTTGCACATGAAGAGACCAGCTAGTGTGGGAGTGGGAGAGCAGGCTGCTTTCCTCCTGGCCCACAACCCATCCCTCAACCCAGCTCCACTAGATGAAGCTGCACTAACTTATCAATCTTACCTTCCTGTATGTTACCAACAGTTAAAGAAATTAAACTTTTTGATGTAACCCAGGCTTGCCCAAGAATAGCAGAGGGAGAAAAAAAATATACCTTTAAAAATATTTTCAGTGGAAGTTTCTCTAGTGTTTCTGCAATCAGAGCAGCAAAGCTGCAACTAACCTTCCCTAGCCCAAAAGACCTTCCAAGTCCCATCAACTCCTGAAAAGGCTAGGGAAAAAATTCCTGAAAATTGTTAGGGTCACCTCTCTCCTCTCACATACCAGAGAGAGGCTGATAACTTGTCTTGCTATGCAGGGAGGGGGGAAAGCATTGAAACTGCCTTTGAGAAAGAGTTACCATTTAGGCAGAAAGCCTTCCTAGCAAACCAAGTCTCTAACTTTCTGTTACAAATTCTTCCGAGACTGTATCTATCCCTCCAGTATGAAGATGCTTAGCAAGGGAAGATTTCTTTAAAGAACTGCAAAGAATCATAAACCCAAAAAGTCTGTGAGTGAAAAAGAAGTTGAATGACAACTTGCAACAGTTTTGTAATCCAATATTACTCTCTAGGGACGATTACCATAAATTAACTTTCCGCACAAACATTTATAAGCAGTGAAATCTATGTGACTGGAGTCTATAAAAGGTTTTATGTAGAACTGATAATCTATTAAGATTCTCAGGTTTATATCTATGTCTTTCTCCAAGTTTCCAGTAGAACAAACTTATTTTTGTAAGTTCACAGTTGATAGATGAGATTTGAAAGAAAGGGAATCCTATGCAGAGACACATTAATATTTTTATTTAAATTAGTTCACAGGTAAATATCCTCCTTTATCTCCCTTCTTTTAAATAATCAACTTTAAATATTTATGATCCACCAAAGGATTTATGAAGCTGAGCTAAACCTTCTAAACGTCTTCATAATGCCATTTGATTTGTCAGAAATTTTAAAATAACGTGAAGAAAATGAAGGAATTTCCATTCACACCAGATCAGTGCCTTAGGGCTCCAAGACCCTTAATGCTGTGGCTGAATTTGCAGCTTCGGAGCTGACATATGGGAGCTCAAAATTTGAGAGGCTGCAGGCAAATGTATTGGCTATCACTTAAGTTCTAATAAACCCTGTTCCCTGAAGACTTCATACACTGCATAGGGGAAAAAAAATTATTTAATACAAGAAGATAAGCTACGGCAAAATCATTATTCTCTGTAACCTGACTCAGACGTGACTTCCTCAATATATTCTGTGAGTCACATTTTATATGTGTGGTCCCAGTTCTAATTAACACCCCTGGCAATTACTGATTTTAATCTTGCTGTACTATTTTAGCTCAAGTCCAAGCTGCTTAAGAGATTTTTTTTTCCTCTTTTGTTTCCCAAATTAATTAACAATTGCTGCTGCCTTGCCAGTGGACCACATTTTCCTTGCTGCTGCTTCACCAACCACACAAAAACCTCTGAATTTTGGTGATTTCATTGTGCTGACAGTTCACAGTGGTCCTGAACGAAAACATGCATTTTAACAGTTTGCACTTATTTTAAATAAATCACCTGCATGGAGTTATTACAGCATAGCAAATATGGGTGCTGAAGAAATGAGGCTGCACTCACCCCATGATTCGGTTTTGGGATTCCCCACAGAGCTCTCTCTGCATTTCCCCTTTATTGGGGTTCTTTGGTAAACAGCACCTGCTGTTATCATTCAGTTCATTGGAATTCCCAGGACTTTTTGCAAACTCAGTGTTTTGATTCACACACCTCTTCCCAGCTCCAAGGCTGAAAAACTCCCTTTTGATTCTACTTAACTGAGTGCAGGTGCTGCTGGCTTAACTTGTTCCCACCCTACAGCAATGCTGTGGGTAAAGGCTGCAAGGCACAGACATGATTTTCATGCACTGGACAAAGATCTGATTGTTCCTTCCCCTATGGACACAATCACACCTTTTCCCATGTATTTTTTGTACTCTTTTAGACAACAGCCCAGAGCTCTCCTGGATCCTCAATTCCATTTCTGGCTTAAAGCTTGCTCTTAGGTATTTCCTACCACTCACCTGAACTGCACTGGACAAGCACCACAAATATGCATCCAACCTCTTGAAAAACTAAGACATTTTAGTGTAAAATGTCTCATTTAGGCACTTTGTCCATGGGGAGGGAAAGAGCCAAGAAAGAGGTAGAGCAATGGTAGAGGTAAGACATAAGAATAATGCTAGAAAGGGAACTGAGTTCATCCTGACTTCCAGAGCTGATATAAATCTTTTTAGACACTATAGCTAAAATGAAATATCTTTCTTAAAAAAAAAAAAAATTAAAAAAAAAAAAGAGAGAACATGCAGGTCAGACAAGACAAAAAGTCAGTGTTACTACAGCTTGCTTAATTGCTTAGTCCTGCAGGGCTCAGACACGAAGATATGAAAATAATCATAAGAGCCTGCCAATATTTTCAAGTTAACAGAGTTACAAATTGTCATTAAATTCTATATAATTACTTTCTGCACAGTGGCTAGTTCAAGGAGCCAGCACAAGTTCTCAAACCTCGACGGTATTATTCAAATGTCAGCGTGAACCCACAGACTGTTGTTGTCAAGAAAATTCAACGTGGACAAGAAAAAGAGGTACATCCCAAGCATGGGTCATTATTTAATCTTTTCTTACACCTGCACAGCAATCAGTGCCAGTGCACTCTGCAGACATTCTTCACAAAGCTGCACTCAGGCTTACCACAGATATTAAGGTTACAGGAGTAGACTTGAGACCTCATCATCTTCTTTCTTACTCCGGGAAAATGAAGACACCAAAGTTCCCTTATAAATATTACATGAGCCTCAAATGAAAACCAAGAGCTGCTCAGTGTCAAGCCTTAACTTCTGATGACTGAGTTAGAAATCTCTTCTATCTGTTAGGAAGAATACTTTTGTGCAATGGCTCAGCCACAGAAGCTCCATGGCCTCTGAGGGAAGCTGTGACTATCAACCTTCCCTTCTCTTCTACCTCTCTTGCTTGTCCTTTTTCCCTCCACTACAAAGCCTGACTTGCTGCCCTGGAAAGCTTTTTGAAGTTAAAACTTTAATACAATTTCTTCCCTTGTTTGATATAGAAATCTCTGACCTCCCTCTCTCTTCAGGTTTCTCTTCCTCACTCACGTACCCCTTGGAGCTATGAGAAGATAGATCTGAACTTCTCAACAAATACTTGTTTTAAAAGTCTGGAATTAGGAGTTTGGGCTTTCCCCCCCATATCTCCCATATTGTTTAACATAAATAAAGCCTCAAATACCTAGAGCTAATTTAAAGCAAATAAGGAATTCAGATCATCTCAGATGAAGAAATTTTAAAGTCTTTTAAGACTGCTATAATCCACCCATTGTAAGAAAGATATTCAGTATAAGTGTCTTGCCAAATTAACTTTTCCTAGGTTTTTTTTAATATTCTCTTAGGTAAAAATATTCAAAATTCTTTATCCTGCCCATCTTTCATTGTCTTGTGACCTTGATCAGTTGAGTTCATGCAGAGGGAAAGAAGCAGAGGTATAAATGTGAAAAATATACTCTAATATATATTATATTAGAAGACGGAAGCAGAGATCTGGATTTTTACGGAGAAGAGCATTTAAAACAGCAATATATGAAACAGGATTATGTCTCTAAGGCAAAATCAGATTGTTCCTTTCTAAGCACTGCTACTGTTGACACAAATAGAATGATTGCAGAGGAAAGAGAGAGGAAAACAATCACAGACAAACACATATTTGTCAGCTGGGCGTGTGGGTTTGCTACATGAACAGTTAAAAGATGTGTGTCTGTATAAGTACAGACCTACACATATGTAAAAATTGTAGGTATAGCTGTATGCAACCACCTTTAAAATAGCTAATACAAGCAGCTCATTACTCCTGTGTACCTATACACCCCTTTAAAAAATTTCTTAGCTAACCAGAAGAATTGTATTTGCTGTAATTGTCAGTTATGGTACATAGGCACAGTGTTGTCCTCATTTCTTTCTTATTAATGTTGCTCCATAATTTCGTAGTGTTATCATCTATAATCCATCTATAATAATCTTGTGTTGTTTAACAGTTTACAAAGTTATTACCAATATATTAATTAAGTGAAGATTTCTTCCAGTTTAGATTCCCACTGCAGGGGCATCGGTTCAAAACTAATATTTAACAAATATTAAGTCATTAACATGTTAATGAAACAAGAGGAAATTAAACTGAGGAAGAAAACCATAATTTCGTATTTCTAATTTTGGTGTGATCATGTCTTTAGTCCCAGATAAGAAATTATTTCATCACTTTTCCCATCATATCAGGCTTACTCTTCTTACTGCTCATCTCCTTCATGAACCTTCGCTTCAACAAAATACTTGAAGAGAGATGATGATCAACATTTTGGTGATTTTCTAGAACTAGAAAAATCTTTTACTTCTCCAACAACTACCAGGTGATGAATTATGCTATTTAATAACCTGAACTAAATCCCCTTAAATCCAATAAGGAAAAAATGGGTCCAAAGTATTCAAATCATTCCATTCATGCAGGCAGGAGTTTACATACGGCTCTAACATGAATTTCTGCTTGGGCTTGCTTTTTTTTGTTGTTTTCAAAAACAGCTTCCAAAGCATCGCTGATTTCTAGGAAATCTTTTTTGCAGCACCCTATGGTGCTAAAGAACCTAGCAGAGTCATGAAGTGAGTTTTGCTGAGACAAGGAGAGAATGTCATCTCACTAATTAGAAGAAGTTCTATCATTTAAGACCTTGGAACTGTTTTCAGGCTGTTTAGCAATTAGGCAAAACTACTGAACACTACTGAAAAAGTTATAAATAGACTGCTTGGCTGCATTAAATTATTAAATAATCCATCTACTGCACGGCAGCTGCACGGTTACACTAATCCACCTTCCTGCACTTTCACAGTAGACGAACTCTACAAATTCACTGCTCCTCAGTCTCACAGGTAAAAGGTTTCATAGGGGGAAAACATTCAGAGCAGAACTAAAAGCAGAGGAAGGCACAGTTTGCAAAAACTCTCTCACATCAGCCCACTGATGTGGTAGCGCTCGAGGCAAAGCCTCTGGAACCAGTGCTGGAAGAAAGCAAACTCGGGAGCATCCCGGCCACTCAGCTTTTAGGGAGCAGTCCCTGGAGCAATGCATTCCCTGACCTGTTCTGGTCTTCGTTCCAGAATGGACCAGAGGGATTCAAAACCAAGCCAAAAGCCTCATCTTACAGTTCAGTAATGCAGATGATCGTGGTACTGTCCACGAGCTCTCTGACCTTGCTAACACACTGCAGGCACAGCTCAGGTTTCTCAGAGAAACAAAAGCAGGCAGATATTAAGGATTTCTTACGTGATAAGCCTTTTTCTAAAGGCTATGCACTAAAGCACCAGTTCCCTGTGATACAATTTATAGTAGTGCCACTACACAGTACTGTACTCATTTGCGAATGTACACGATAATTTCTTTTTAGAGACTTATTCTGCTTTGGTGCAGAAATTAAACACTGCCCAGCTCTCTTCTGCACAGTTCTGGGAATACAAACTAGGTCTCCTTCGATTTCAGTAACACCAAGAAATTCTTGGATTTTACGCTGGCAACCTCCCAAGGAGAGGAAGTCGGTGATTTATAGGAAAAGACAGCTATAAAAAGCTCTTGCTTTCCTCAGTTTTAATCGACTACAGCACCATTGGCCTTTAAGATGTACTTCCCCTCTAGATATCTTTTTAAGATACAACATGCATTTTGCAGAGCGCGGATTAGGCTGCATCTGTTTGTTTCCTCATTTCTCTTCACAGAGAAAAGCTCAAGAACACAGATATTGAGAGTGTAGAAACCATAGCAATGCCTGTCCCAGCCAGGCCCAAATCTGCCTGGAGTGGCATTCCTCTGGTATTAACATTTCCTATCAAAAACGTGGATCGTCACACTGCAGTACATCTGACACTCAGTATACCCGTTGCACAGATTTATATGTATATATATACCAGGCATGAGGCCAAGTCTGCAAATCCCTCTTACCAAGCAAACTGTTTAAATACTGCCATTAACACCAGGGAAGCATCCTCTCAAACCGTGCAGGATGCTTGTATCTGGAATAGCAAAATTACACACGCAGTTCTGGCTCGCTGGGACAGGGGGGGTGCTCAGATCCTCGTAGAAAACCCCAGTCAAAAAGAGGTGCAGAGTCATTTTCACCCATAAACCCAGATGTATGCATGAACTACACCCGTCCTGAATAATGCTGCACTCTGTAAAGCCACTAAACCCCTTTTTCACCTCCTTGTGCTGCTCCACAAAGAAATTTCACTTGTATGAAACAACAGCTGTCCAGGAGGGACCAAGGGTTGGTCCTCCAAAAGCACCTTAGTTGTGCTTTTCTCTGTGTCGTTGCTCCTGGTACAGAAATGTTGTCTGCTTAATTATTTCTGCAGCTGAAATTAGCAGGATTTGCCTTCAACACTGAGAAGCAAAGGTTTTGGTAAGATATTAAGTGAATGATCACACTACAGAGAAATGACTGTGCACAGCATGCGAGTGATCACAGAGCCATCCAGTGGACCAGGAGGAAAAGGAAGGAAAAGTCGTGTCAAGAAGAGAGCTGAAGTTATATGCAGAGAAACAAAAACCATTCAGCTCTGCTGTATGTTTGCCTATGTTTTTCTTTATCCTGGGTAGTGATTAGTAGGAAAAAAAAACCTATTTAGAAAATGGGAAAATGCAGAACTGTTGGTATGAGCAGACTCTGGGCAGATGTTAAAGGGTAAATTTTCCTAACCTATAGCTTCAGCTACACTTTCTCCTTCCACAATAAAAATTGGAGGGAAGGGATTTTTTCCCCCTTTCCTAATGTCCCAGTGCTATTTTCATCCATTTCTCCCTCTGTTGTCTTATTTTTTTACACTGAAAACTCCTTCATGGATGAAATATTCATACCCAATTATTCTTGATCAGTCTTCACCTACTTCTACGCTCTCAATAGCAGAGACAAAACAAGCTTTCCTTAAATAGCTTTTCCCAATGCAGTACATTCTATTTTAATCTGAAACAACACACATTTTAACTAGTAAGCCACCAGAAGCCCCATAAACTCCACAAATATTTACTACCTAAACTCCTCCCTTCTGATTTATTCTCATTCTTTAGCAAAACAGCATTTATTTTTACAAATGACACGAGGAAAAAAAAGGGGGGTTCTGTAATGGAAATTGCATTCAGTTAATGGAGACAACAGGTGAAATAAAAGAGCCTCCCTGGAATTATAGAACATTTACACTCGAATTTAATTTTCCTGCCACCCATTTTATCGTTTTTATTTCAGTTTAAGCAACGTGGTATTAATTTTTGCCTTGTCATACAGAGAATTGAGATCAACGACAAGATTTCTTTTACTTTAAAAGGTTTGAGATTTTTATTGTAACCGTCCGAAATTTTTAAGTAATCAGACAAGACCTTGGCATGTCTACAAAAGAGGTCACAGAAGGGACTTGTAGTTGATTAGATATCCTGATGGGGAAAAGACTGCATGGAGTCCCTGGATGGGACACACAGGCCAGTTGTCCTCTCTCCTTGGTGTTTTGAGATTACGAGAGGGACACGATTTTGTTTGCTACAGTAAGCAAAGATGTTTCTAGATACTGTGGGCAAGAAACAAGATTCTGCTAGAAGTGACAGTTCCCACCAGCGTTCCTGAAATATTACTGAAATAAGCTGCAGCTATAATTAGACCTGTTCTCCAGGTTGCCCTGCCTTTCCAGACCATCACATTCGCTCACCTTTGACGAAATAAATGGCAACGCTTTTGCCTCAACCTCAACTTGCAAATTGTTCAAGCAGCACAATTGTCACCGCACAAAATGAGCATTTTGAAGGCGAGATTGAAGTGGTTTGACCTCGATACCTTCCTCCATCTGGAGTTGTGCTTGCAGGTCTACTGCGATGTGCTTGGGGAAGAAGGAGAGTGAAAAAGAGTGGAAGTAACAACTAAAAGATGTGGATATCTTCCTGTTGATCCACTGATGTGGATCAGCTGCTTAAAGATGTCTCCATAGCCCCTCCACACCACCCTACACCACACGCACCACTTAGCGACGGAGTTGCCAGAACCAATCCTACAAAACGTTATCCTACGTAAAAAAAGTTGGCTCTTTTTCCCTCATTCCTTAATTAAACAGAATCCTACCATACTTAAGCAGAATTCCTAGGGTTTAAATGGTTCCAAAAGGCGAATTTGCGCAGTTTGCAGCAAAAAAGAGAGTTCTAGAAATAAAACTGGAATTCATTGTAGGGTTGGTATCCCTGTTCCATGTGTATGGTATGAAACTTCCATGGTGGGTATATCCCATAGTAAAACAAGTCATTTGTATTAAGGTAGATGCCAGATGACTGAATAGAATTGATGCCACATGATTACAGAACAAATATTTATATAATATTTCTGCATAGTTCATGGGTAAATTCTAACTGTGTTTTGCCTTTCTAAGGTAGAATCTGGGTCTTTCCTCTCTGGCATGTCTGCCTCACAAGTCCCCAGAGAAGCACTGCATTTCTCTCTCACATATGATGTAAGATAATTTGGAATACTATTTTAAATACCGCTTGAAAATTACATTACTATTTTTGGTTAAATTGACATATTTGCATGCTATTTATCTAATCACTGAAAATACATGGAGGATTGAAATCGGTGATTTAAGGTATAGGTGGTACTTAGTGAATTGACTATTTTATTCAGTTTACACTATATTACATTTAACAAGCAAATATGTACTGTGTTTTAATACAATTATTTCAATATCATTATATACTTGTTACCTATTTTCTTGTGATTAGAGCATACCCATAGGTATCTCATTTCAATATATGACTGAGTTAGTGATAATTAATATTCTAGTGGACATCTGTGATGGTTCTAGAGCCACTTGGATAGGCAGAAAAAGCTGCAATATGTTGAAAGGACTCATGAACTTGATGGAGAAAACTCAGCAGTGTTATCTGGCCCCACATCTTTCTGCCCAAAATATGGATGCCATTCTTTCTCCCTTAGGACTGCTCCTCAGTGCTCCAGTGTGCTGAAGTCAATGAGATTTCTGAATTTTAAAACATGGAACAAAAATTCACTTGACGATGTCGCTTCAGATGTCCTTTGAGTATCTACTTAATTGTGAACAAAATTGCAGTAATTAGTTTAAACAGAATCACAGCCAAAATACCTAGAAGTGGTCAACAAGTCACCTTTGGGTTCCCAAGGTAGATACAAGCTGTACTTAACTTGTTCCTGCAACACACCCTGCCAACCTTTAAGCCCCTCCAGGAATGGGGGGGTTGCATGTATTTCAGATAAATTTAAAATGTATTTTATTTTAATTCAGGGGGACCTGAATTAAAACAAATGCGAGAATTTTTAAAAGTGTGTTTTGGGGTTTTTTTAATCGGGTACTCTCATAGGAAAAAAGCATTTTCCATTTGTTGGGGTTTTTTTTCCCACATCTAGGGATTGTTTTTCATTTCATTTGTGTTAATGTCAGAGGAAAAGATCAATATGGCAAGAAATATTAAACTTCCTCTCACCGACAGAGTCAAAGAAAGTCACGAAGCAGATTTACACTTCTGGTAGAAAAACAAGCTCTACTGGAAACAGAAGCTCACCTGGCTGGAGAAAAAACAGACTTCCTCATATAGAAATAAGACAAAAAACATCTTAGAAAAGTACAATAATAATATAAGGAAAGGATGATAAACAGGATTCCTTTGTAAAAAATTGGGAGTGATATCACAACCCTCTTCCATATAGAGAAAACACCCATTTTGTGTCATAAGATTACAGGCATTTGGACTGTTATTGAATGCCCCAAATCCACCTTTTCATAGAAGTAAGTGTAAATCCAACACAAAATGTATCCTGGTTTTTCTGCATTTAGCAGTGATTAATATGCAAAGAAAAAAATTAAAAAAAAAAAAAAGGCGAAAAAAAAAAAGCCCCACAGGTTTGCTAAAGATGAAGATTCACACGTTCTAGTAACACAAATGTGTACACCAAAACATATTCCCACACCTTGCCAGCTTCCCATTTCAAGTGGTAGTTGTTTTCATTGTTATTCACTAAAATCATCTTATTATTCCAGAGAAATATTACAAGAAAAACATAGAATACAGCAAAGGAAATAATCAGTCACGTAATACCAACACTTATCCTTGTTCAAGCACAGTAAGAGGGTAACAGGTAACTGGTATATACGAGTCTCCGCAGGGAAACACAGCAGCAATTCTTGCCTCCTAAAGTAAAATTATTCCAGAAGAACAATTGCAGAATCAACTATCTACAACAACACAAAGAAACCCCTTTTTCCTCACAATGTGTTATGATACAGACAAAAGAACGGTGCAAAGCACCTAAAATACTAATACAAGTTCTTCGGAGAGAAAACAAGCGAGGAATGTTGGATATCCTTAACCTCCCCCACACAAACTCTCACAAAAGGATCCTTCCACTTCCCTTCCATTAGGACTAGAAACACAGGACCCATTGAATTCCTTCCCACCACGTGCAGCACTGTAGTTTCCACCACAGACTAGTGCAACAGTTTACCTTTGGAGGGGAAGTACAAGAAGGACCACCATGAACAAGTGAGATACAACCCACCAAAGGAGAAAAAATTATTTTCAGCCCTAAGTATTTGGTGATTAATTTACAATATGCCACTTGTTATTTGATATCCTTTACGGAAATTTCATCCCAATGCAACTGCAAATTATTAAATTACATCAAGAAATATATGCTCCATTTTTCACTCATTTATATTGCTACAGCATATACAGAAATTTTGGGTATTAAGTCCTCCCTTTAAGCAATTCAAGTGTCCTTCTTGCCCCACAGGGAAAAAGGAACCTGGAACTGACTGACATCTTTTACACCCCTGACATCTTTCACACCCCTGAGTCCACCCTGCTGCCCTGGTAAACAGCACAACTCAAAAAGCTTTTATTGCACTTATCAGTGCCCAGTTTTGAAAAGGCAATTTATTTATTCCCTTCCACCATTCCCCTAGCTTTGATAGTCAAATAAACTGAATTCAAACGTTGCTGCTAGATTTGAAACCAGCACTGAAAGAAACTTATCTTTTGGAAAGCGTTATCTTTTCAACCAGATACAAACACAGGGTTGCCTTCAACAGGCACCTGGGTGTGTACAAAGTGTACTTACGCAGCAAAAGGCAAAACACCAAAGTGCAAAACACCTTCATCTTTAAGAACAGCATTCCCTACAAGGTCTCAGACCCTAGAGAACAGCAACTGAAGGAGTAGGGATAAGGGGGAAACAAAGAGATCTGAGAAATCACATGTATTTAATCTTCAAAGCACCATAAAAACAAAGTAAAACATCTTTCTGTTTTAACTCAAAGCTGACTTTTTTAAATCAGTGCTTTGCCCATTAACAAAGATAAAGTTGAGAAAAACCTCCTTGTTGCCAAATCCAGATGGCTAGTCCAGAGCCCAGGGGCTGGAATTTGTTGAGGTTTGCTTCCTGCAGCAGCCACACCGTTTACCAGTGTCTTTTATTTGACAAAGATGCCTAAAAATGGGCAGAAAGCCAAGCTTAAATACCCCTCTCCTCCCTACACACATCGCACTTGGCATTTATTTCATACCCACAGGAGCTCCCTTTCCAAGAGTTTGCCTAAATCTCAGTGGGTGGTCAGTTGATTCAAAGGAGTCAATGGGGGGTTGCATGTGTTTCAGATAAATTTAAAATGTATTTTATTTTAAATCAGGGGGACCTGAATTAAAACAAATGCGACAATTTTTAAAAGTATCTTTTTTTTTTTTTTAATCAGGTACTCTCATAGGAGAAAAGCATTTTCCATTTGTTGGGGTTTTTTTTCACATCTAGGGATTGTTTTTCACTTAATTTGTGCTACTGTCAGACGAAAAGATCAATATGGCAAGAAATGTTTTCCTTTAAGGATATATGGCACAACTGACATGGAGAGTAAAATAATTAGCTGGGGGGGAGTGTTGATCAGCTGGAAGGCAGGAGGGCTCTGCAGAGGGACCTGGATAGGTTGGAGAGTTGGGCTGATTCCAAGGGGATGAGGTTCAACCAGGCCAAGTGCTGGGTCCTGCCCTTTGGCCACAACCACCCCCTGCAGCGCTACAGGCTGGGACAGAGTGGCTGGAGAGCAGCCAGGCAGGAAGGGACCTGGGAGTTTGGATTGACAGGAAGCTGAACAGGAGCCAGAGTGTGCCCAGGTGGCCAAGAAGGCCAATGGGATCCTGGCCTGGATCAGGAACAGTGTGGCCAACAGGTCCACCTGTACTCAGCACTGGTGAGGCCACCACTGGAGTGCTGTGTCCAATTCTGGGCCCCTCAGTTCAGGAAAGACATGGAGGGGCTGGAGCAGGTCCAGAGGAGAGCAACAAGGCTGGGGAAGGGACTGGAGCACAAGTGCTGTGAGGAGAGGCTGAGGGAGCTGGGGCTGTTCAGCCTGGAGAAGAGGAGGCTCAGGGGAGACCTCCTCACTCTCTACAGCTCCCTGACAGGAGGGGGGAGCCAGCTGGGGGTTGGTCTCTTTTCCCAGGCAATGATCAGCAAGGCAAGAGGGCTTGGTCTTAAGCTGTGCCAGGGAAGGTATTGGTTAGATATTAGGAAGAAATTCTTTGCAGAGAGGGTAATTAAGTATTGGAGTGGGCTGCCCAGGGAAGTGGTGGATTCTCCATCCTTGAAGGTTTTTAAGAAGAGACTGGATGTGGCATCAGTGCCATGGGCTGGGAACCATGGCAGGGTTGGATCAAGGGTTGGACTTGATGATCTCGAAGGTCCCTTCCAACCCAGCTGATTCTGTGATTCTAAGTGAAAGGCAACACAGTACATCAAAAGGATTCTGTGCCAGTGATTCACAGAAGTTGCACCAGGAAGGATCTCTTCAAGAACAAACCATCCTGGCTTGTAGAAGCAGATGTTCACCTCTGGCTTGTTTTTATCATATGTGGGTTCTTTGTTTGTGAGGTTTTTTTGTTCTTGGTTTGCAGGGCAGGTTTTCGCTAAAAGTACCTGGTGAGCAAGAAACTACTTTAATGGAATAATATCTGTCAAATCTAGCATGACCATGTCAGGCTGAGGAAGTCTTCTAGCTAAAAATAAAGCTGCAAGAATAAGGGAGTAGGAATACTATATGAGTTTGTTCTAATATTACTATTCCCTATGAATCCATTTATGGCAATAGGCAGATAAAATACCTGGAAGTGAAGGGAAACAGAAAATACAACAGATTCAGCAGAAACTACCCAAAAAGAATGTCTGATGGGTTTTCTTGGCCTTTTTGCTATAACAATATACACCTGATTCTCAGCCAGACCAAATCAGTGTAACACTACTGAAGTCAATATTTGATATTTTTCCAAAAATTGTCATTGCTGTGGATGCAGCCAAGAAACTCCTCGTTTACCTTATCTCCTCTTCTCTCAAATGAGGAAACTTCTTTTATAAACTAACTCCAAAATGAAAATTTGCAGAGGCACACAAAGGTAGAATCTATACTTTCTTATTCCAGACAGATGTCTCAAGAGAAAAGTCCAAAACATCACAAAAAGTATTTTTTCAAGGTCAAGCAGATCAACTCAAGCAGATCAACTTTAAGCTGAAAAATCCCAAATAAGGGAAACACCAGAAAACACTTTCTCAAAATGGTGAAAATGTTCATTATTAAACCAGGTGTTTATCCCTGGTTATTAAAAATCCTAAATTTCCCATGGGAGTCCAAATTCACCATTATGCTGATTATGGATGAAAATACTTATTTCTGCATTGTACCATCCATTATTTTTCAATTAGTTCTCCATGTTGAAGTAAAAGCAACCCCAGAAATTAGAAACAAGAGCCTTAGCCATTCTTCCTTGTTAGAATGACAGCAGCTTACACTGGGGCAGTTCCATTACAATCAGTACATAAAAGATTTCTCAGAACAGACAACAATTTCTTTGTAAACTGTTTATATAAAAACCAGATATATAAAATACATATATTTTATTCCCTTCTTAATTTTTAAAATTGTTTTTCTGGCCTGCTTGCCAGTAATGTTTCACCTGATTGCTTGTGTCAGATATATTACTGACCTGTCACAAACCATGCTGTATTCCAAAGCAGATTAACGATGAATATTTGGTTAGAGATGAGAAAACAACACTGCACTGATTTTTGGAAAGCAAGGGCTGAGCAGAATTAATAAGGCAATCTGCACGGGGCAGAGATCTGATTTGCACAGTATTTTTTGGCTTGGCCAGCCAAAAAGCAGGCTCAGACAGTACAGAAGTGTTTTCAGACAATGAAACTTTAGCAATTATTTTCTGATGGCAACAGGAATTTTTGTTTGGGAATCAAAATTTGGCTCAAGCAAACAAGACACGCAGCTTAATGTTCACATTCTACGTTCATTTACAGGAATGCACTTGCTGAATGCAAGCAGCTGGGAGTGGGTAAAACATGCAAAACCTTACCTAGAGCTATAGCATTCCATCTGATCATAAACAGTGACCCACTGATATTAATAAGAATTTTTTTCAAATTATTACTTTGCCACTTCCCCTTAAGATATTTATCCCGTTATTTTCCTGTTGAGCTGAGGCAAAACAAATTTAAGCCACTATATTGAATACAGTGCTGCTTTTAAAGACAGATACAGAGGGAAATGCCACTATTTTAAAGCAGCTCTTCACTAAAATTTCCACTTATTTGGGAAAAAAACCCTCACTCAAATCACAATTCAAGATGTGCACACATTCAACAAATATTGCCATATGTGTATAATAACCACCGACCTGAAATAACCCCCCTGCCCCAAACACCACTCCATTCTTTATTCTTGCACGGGAAGACAGGCACAAATGACTGTGATGAACTCACACCAAGGATAAATGGAATTCTGTCTTAACATTCATAAATTCAAGACTCGACACGCTCCAACACGCTGCTTTCCCCTCTCTGCTTTGCAGCACCCCTGTTTGAAATCTGCTGCTCCAGAGACTCTCAAACTGTTTCCCAAACCTGCTTTTTAATGTCAGCGCAGCATTCAATGGTCAGGCTACAATGTGCTTATCTGAATCTGACATTATGAAATGGAAGTGCTTGGCAGGGAGAAGAGGAAAAAACAGTTACCCAGATGCTACACTTTGAGCCATTTTCTAGGTAGATTGCATGTATGTTCATAGAGAAAAATCTTATTATTTTGTGACAGGACCGCTTGCAAATGTTCAGTTTAGCCAATTTTTCTTCAGAGTCGAGAAACAACTGCCCAAGTGGGGCATGTAATGTTTGTTCTAAGATTTTGTACTGGAGAGGAGCAACGGAATATAAATTTTTGCACTGTACTATTTGTCTACCAACTACATCATGCATTCCCCTCCCCAAATCCCAGGGAAATCTAACCAGCTGGCTGGGGACATACCACGTTGCTTTTGCATTTGAAATGGATGCTACCAAATATGTAATAGAAAGAAAAAAAAACCCTCTGGAAATAACTTATAAAATGTCTTCAAGGTCCAAAACAAGGTTCACTGGGAGGGAACCAGTTTGGTTTTACATTCACAACGCTCCAGCATCACAGGATGCATCACTGGACAAGGAGATAATTGCTTATAGGACATAAGCAGCCATACCTTTGGAAGCTTGAACAGAACAGGGGCATTTAGGAGACTCCTGCAGAGACTATATAGACTCACATGATGTTTAGTTGAAGGTTACTTAGAGCAGTGTAGTGACAAAAAAACCATTCTGACATTTGACTGAAAATCAAGTTGCTAGTAAGTGCTAGTTTGGTGGTTCACCACCTCAGATTTAAAACATTCCTTCTCTTTACCCCATTACTTTATTCAGCTTATTTAAGTGTGGTAGGAAACAAAGAGAAAATGCAAATACACCATATCAGAATAAGCAGTTCAAGGCCTCATTGTATCCAAGTGGGTGAGAGCTGTCTCAGCAAAACACTCCATTCCTCAAAGTATTAAAATAGCTTCTCTCAAATTGCTGAGTTCACAATATCTATTCCTTATCTATTCCTATCCTTAGATTTTTGTTCCTCTGGTCTCTCTCTACAATATCCTAAAAGACTGGTAATGTAATTTGTTTCAGAAATTAGACAAATCATCTACACCTCTCAGTCATGACAAATTTAGGCTGATTATCTACAGAGTGGATATTAAAATGTTCACGTTCATCTGTTTAAAACACACCTCCCTCCAATATCACAGGTACATGGTGTAAATCACACTTCAAATTCCAAATGCCTACTGGATGGTATTTGCTCAGAATTTACAGCCAGAAGTTGAAGCAGGCACTTGCCTGCTGTATCTGAAAGTCACAAAGAAAATCAGTCTGGCAACTCATGTGAAATTATCTTTTGTTATTTATTTTGTCTGTCAGTCTTTGTCCAGATGGCTTCGTCTTCTCTTTCAAGGTCTGTCAAGAATCTGTGCTTGAATCTTAAGTGACTATTGAAAAGCTTTAAACAATAGTCTATCTTATTCAATTGTTTTGTTCTCTAAATAGATACAACATCAAATTGTAGCTTGTAGAACATGAACAGAGTGAAGGGACATGTTTGAGCCACATTCTCACTCTAAAGGATGCCACTGAGGACCACTTAGCTCATATATTCTGTTACTATTTTTGGTATAAAAGGAATACAGACAGAAACTTTAGAGTGATTCAGTGTCAGTGAGTAGATTTGAAACAGCATCATCTCCATGGTTGAAGGACATTTCCCCGTTTCAGGTAAATGTCAATAGGTATTTTTATATTATTTGGCGGGTTTGTAACTGCCTTATCCAACAAAGAAAACTACCATTTAACTTGCTTACATGGTTATTTTCCCCCTCTTTTCAAAATAACTTGAACACCAAATACTCTTCTGTCATCTTGAAAATACATGTTTTGGCCAAAACCACAAATTAGGTTTAATTCAACTTGGGGAGGGGGGAAAGAGAGGAGGATATGGGGTTGATGCAGAGAAAAACAGCCCTCATGTTTTTAACCAGAATTCAGTCTCAAGGGCAAACTATGCGAACAGATTTGAACCCTTGGCAGTCACACTCCAGGAGAATGCTGGGATAACCAGTGGCACATCCTCTAAACACGTTCTCTCTGTGGTTTTCCATGTGGCATAAGATCATAAAATACCTGTTGCAAATATTTATACTACTTCCATGTGAGTCAGACATGAGACTACGGAGTTATTCTGTCTCTCATTCTCATTAAATACATGGATACACAGGACAGTGAACACCACAGAGACTAAAGGGTGAAAACACCCAACACTTGTTCACCTCAACTACCAGCACAGTGTTAATTTGAAAATAGGCCTTTCATCTGACTACTATTACCTTTCATCTAACCACCATTCTCTCTGACATAACACATTTTCAGATATTTTACACAAAACACCCCAGTGGGCACACAAAGGAAGGAGATTCAATGTTAGACCTTCTAGCACAGGCCTTCTGAACAGATCAGTGTTCCTGAGGTCGACTCCTCAGGCAGAAGCAAATGATAAAGTCACCCTGGGGAGTGCTGTAATTCCTGGGTGGAGGTGAAAACAACCTCTTTTAAAAACAAAACAAAACAAAAACCCAAACAAACAAACAAAAACCAAAAACAAACAAACAAAAAACCAAAACAAAAAAACAAAAACCAGCTTACAGCATCTATATTCTTTGTTGGAAATGACACTTTCACGAGCTCAATATATGTGATACTGTGCTGGTTTAACAGTTAACCAGCAGGGGAAATGAACTCAACTCAAAGGAGAGATTATAAATCAGAATAACAATTTACTAAAATAATACAGTAAGTACAATCAATCAAACAAACAATTGGTCTTAACCCACAAAACCCAAATGTATAACCCAGTACCCTGGGGCATGAACAAAGTGGTGTTCCTTGGGCCCCGCTTGAGTCCAAAGTAAAGGGAGAGGGGAAGAACCTGCTGGTGGGAGAGCTGTTGCAGTCTGGTCAAAGTGGTGATTGCAGTGAGATGCTGGGGGAAGAGCTGTTGCAGTCTTTCTCTGGATCCCACAGAGTGGTTAAAAATGTTCCGAGACTCCAAGATTATATATCCTCCAGCTCAGGCAGGAATGCCCAGCACTTCCCTCAGGGCGGGGAGTTCCACAAAGGGTGTGAGGACAGGAGCATCCTCCTATCTCACAGGCCTCTTAACACCCAGTTTATAGCCTGAGGAGTCAGGCTCTATGGGCAGATGGTGTAAATGGTTCATTGATAACAGTTTCTGGGAAATGGCATGGAAGGCTATAGAATACACAGTTTTGGGTTACACCCATACCCTGATGAACTGGTCTCAGTTGTCCTAACTAGGACAGATACCAAGAAACATAAAAACACCTTTCTCTCAAAAACATGTGGTCTCTATAATAAGGAATACTGTATTATATTTGCCTGGGTTTACTTAGTAGGCAAACTGCTCTGGTTAATGCTCCACATCACTGCCTGAGCTTGTACACAGAGCTCTGAGGTTTTGATCCCAAGCAGGAAATGTCTGGCCACTGTAATTAAAGCTCAGGGAAACAAGGATGTGTCACCACAGAGCTGCAAACCTTTCCTGTCTTCACTGGAAGTAGTTGAGGATAAACTGTTGTATGATGATGGCCACCTAAGAAAACACTGAACCACTGAGTATTGTCAGAAACTGAATCTCACCTGCCAGCCTTCATGGCTTCATTTCCCAATTTTGATCATCACTCAAGTCATAATAACATTTCATTCTTTTGTATTATCCTTTTGATTTTCACGTAGACAGGCAGCACTCCCAGGAGAATTTCAACACGGCAAAGCAAGCCATCAGTATCCTTATTTAATTCCCCTATGCTCCTCTCTTTGCTACTTGATGTATACAACGTGAATTTAAGATGAGTTGTATGGAAAACTTGAGGTGAACTTCCAGAATTTAAAACAAACCAAAATTAAGAGGATCAACATATATATTAATCCAATACTAAGATTATAACTCAGTTGCTCTTTTCCATGTGAACACAAATAGGAGAGTTTTCTGATTTGATCCATTTCTGTAAAAGAAGTTGAGACTTTCTCTGTAACAAGGTTTTCTGAAGAAACTCTTACAGATGTGTATGAATATATTTCAAATTGGTTAAAGTGCAGGTTTAGTAGTTTTAGAAGTGACAGAGTGATCAAAGAATTCATTAGACTGCCAGAAGTTCCTTATCAACTGAGGCAGATGGAAAATACACCTAGAATAAGGAACACTTTGAGAACGTTTTCTTTAACCAACAAAATCAGCTTTTTATTTAGAAGTTATAATTTCAAGGCATTTTTATTTTATTCTGATCTTGCTAATGAACAGTTGCTTACTGTGTCTGCACTGATTAAAATCCAGCACCACTATGTTTGTGGTATTGCCCTGACACTTTCAATTGAGGAATAGCAGAGTAGCACAAGGAAGAGTGATGGGATGCATAATTATGCACAGATGTCATATTAGCTAAAGTAACCCCCAACTGTTTGTGATAAAACTTCCAGCGGGGTTAATAGATCAGTATATTTTTTTGTTTCATTAGAAAGGACAAGGATGAAAGAAAGATGCTTTACTTATATCCGGGAAGGATCCACAGCTCAGTTGTACAATTAATTCAGATGAACACAGAAATAAATGTTCATGAATATGTTTCTGCATACTGAAATGCATCTACATTAATTGTTCAGTCACATATTGTATTTTACATAAATATTGCAGCAAGAAGTTTGAAGACAAAATGTTTATACAGATACAAAATTTCAGATGAAATGCTTTCTTTAAGTCCTCTGAAAATTTTAACTCATTGAAAAAGGAAACAAAAATCTCTGTGCAATTCCTGCATCCTACCAAACTGCTTTGATTTCAAATGGCAAGCATTTAACATTAATTCTAGACACGCAATTTATACCCCAAAAACTCTCCTCACTGACAGCTCCACCCCTCCTTGATGCCAAACAATAAATACATTTGAAGACATCTTAAGCTTCTTTGTGAAATCCAATTAAACAAATCATTAAGTGATTTTTATCAGTGAACTATTTCTACACATCACCTCTTTCAACACTAGAGTACATCTGAAATATGGAGTAAGCAGCAATGATTTTGAATTACACTAACAGCCTAAGTCACAGTGATGAAAAATCAGTGTAGACCCCAGTATAAGCTACTGAACATGGGTATGTGGACTTAAATTTTGAAATTCCAAAGGATAACACACTGCTGAGAAAAACCTAACAGTAATACAAGTCCCACAAAGGCTGAAATTCCCAAATATAGATCACTGTCTAAAAAAGGTAGAAGCATGAAAATGGTACATCTGTTTTCTTATCTGCCCTTCTAAAAGGTTAGCTTTAGTGCAATTAGAAGCTTCAAGCTAGATGTGAAACTTTCTTGTTCTTCTTATGTTTCAATCTATTTTTAGAGTAAAACCAGAAAACCTCAACTCTATTCAATCCCATGTTCTTGTAAGGCTGTAATTTAAAGAGACCCTCATGGTGTAAGAAGAAACTGCACAGACCATGGTTTTGAGAACAGAATCCACGTTAAGAAACACTTAGAGTGTCAAGAAATCTAACTTTATAATGTTAACCCTTAAAAAAAATTATTAACCATGCAATCACAGAGTCATAGACTCCAACACCTTTATCAAAGACAGGTGGCACATCCCAAAGTTGACATTAAGCACTGCTGGGATCTGTCTGCTCCTGTCAGCATTGGAAGGATTAACACTGAATTCCAGTAATTTATGATTGGGCTCTAACTAACCAGGAAGAAACATTTCATCCTTTGTCACTAATCATCACTAGCCAGGAGGTTTTAGACTAATTATTTTTAAACATCTTACAGGAAAACTGACTGTCCAATTCCAGTGGCACAAAATTCATGTCCCTTCACTTTGGAGGGCAAAAACTGTTCTACCTCACAGAGTCACACAATGGCCTGGGTTGGAAGTGACCTTAAAGACCATCTAGTTCTTATCTCCTGCCATGGACAGGGACACCCTTTCATAACATTCAACTTTAATAATGCTTCTTATAAACCAGTTTGCTTAATTGTGACAATAAAACATTAACTGAAGTCCTTCACAGTCACCTAAATTTTCTCACAACGTGCCAGTCAAGCTTGGCTTTGACTGGAAAAGGAAACACCACAAACAGCTCTTTTGGGGGGAAAGGGAGGGCTCACGATTTTTCACTTGTTCAATATAATCTTATACTTTTTAACTCTACTTACCCCGAGCACTCGGGAAGCGTTTCTGCTCGTTCCAATGCGTTCTGGCATCAAACATTTTAGTGTGGCCATGACAGCCCTCTGCAAGGCCTGCAGACAGAGAAAAACAGAAAAAACCCCTTTCTTTAAAGATAGTCAGGCTTATTTGCTGGGTTAGAGTTTAGGTATGCACAGAGCAGGCAGGTTTGGATAGTTTTTCTCTGACAGTTGGTGGTAGAAGAGCACAGAGAAGACCCCTTAAAGCAATATTCTTAGACCAAACAACTATTGTTGGGTTTCCTGTTGCCTCTACAGCCACAATCCATTGGACAGTGCATAATCCACCTGCACGGAGCAGAATAACAAAACCTAAGGTCTCATTTCTCACCTTTTATATAAAAGTTTGTGTTTCCAGACCCTTCTCCCACGTGTGGCTGCTCTCTGGTAAGCCACATGGCTGGTTAATGCTTTCACAAATCAACTTCATCTTGTTGCAAACGAGAATTTATCATTTCTGTGTTTAAAACAAAACCCTACACACAGCTTATTTTCAGTTTATTTAAACTGCATCAAGTCACAAAACAGATAGTCCTGCAGTTATCGAAGACGCATAGGAGGGGGCTTTTATGCAAATCCACAGTTATCCCTTTGACTTTTGGGGCTTTGCTGCAAGTTTTCTCCACTTATTTGTTTGATTATAACAGTTTTGTAAAACACCACGTCGTTTAAACACGTCATGTTTCACGCACTGAGTGGAAACATCAAAGCTTTGATGTGAGATTTGTTTCCACATTCCAACCATGTGGAGGACTCGGTTTTAACATCTTGAAGAGGACTTCCTAATGGGATTAGAAGGTCAGGGTAAAATCTAGAACTTGGAAACACTGATTCCCTAACCACTTCACTACAGGTTTTCAATTAGAGTCCTCTGCCCTAAAATGTAGCATTAAATTCTTGCCTGTTGTACAATAATTGAGGGAGGTAAAAGAATCTGAAAGAAAACAGAAAAGAAAAAAAAAATCCAAAGCCTTCTTGTAGTAAATTAACTTTAAAAGGGATAAATCCAGCTGAACTTGGGCTGTGGTACAGACCTCAATTATTCTGCTGCAAGAGACCAGAGAACACTGTTCTGGGATTCCTTTTAAATAATCTTTTCATTCCTGTGCATTATTAGATGTGATATGTTACACAGTATATGAATGTCACCTAACCAAGAATTTGGCATTACTATTGCAAACACATCTAACAGATAAAAGTAGCAAAACCTAGAATTAAGTATTCATGCTGTAAATTAATATTACCATTTGCTAATCAGCAACCTTTGCTCCTGAGGAGCAGCACCACGAAGGAAGAGTGTAACTGCAACTTCTTCTTCAAATATCAGTGATATTCAGTCTTTTTCTTGGCTAAAAAGCAGCTGTTGAGCACTTCCTTATTACCAGCCAAGCCAAACACATTTTGGAAAATTGTACTGTATGCTCCATGTGGAGCAGCAGATATGTGAGTTCTCCCAGTTTCTCCACAGAAGTACATCCTAAAGAAGCTGCTCATGGTTTCACAGCCTTTTGCTGGTAGTTTATTCCCTGAAAACTGAAGTTTTGATTTCACAGAAAAGGAAACTCAAAGCTTGAAAAGCTCAAACGTTCCAACTGGGTATTTTAAAATTAGTCACTGAGATTGAATCTTGCTACACATACCATGGAATATCAAAGGAAACAAAGCCAAAAATTTCTGATAGTTGTTTGTTACATTTCAAATCTGAGTGACAAAATAGTCACTTTTCTGATTTGAGCAAACTTTTTTTAGAAAAAAATTCAATAACTAAACTGAAAAAAAAAAAAAAATCCACTTTCTAAACTACTTTATTTCCATCAAGGAATTTTTCTCACTGACCCAAACACGATCAACAGGGTGGGGGTTACCCTTCTGCACACGAGCAGAAAGAGCCAAGAAAATTAAATGCATCTTAAATGATTATTTGTCTGTCATTTTGCTGCCATTTACATCAGAGGCAACTACTGCTCACAGGAAAAAAAGCATAAAGACTACACTGGAACCTGCTTTAAATTACCTTCTAGGATGAAGGCTTTATTTACAACCAATATATTCCATTAAGAAATACTTCCACTTTTTCTAGGTTAATCAATCTCCAGGGATCCATATGATTCAATGCAAGAAACAATAAGATAAACACCTTTGCCTTCCCCACACATTCGTGGCAAAAGCTTTTAAAGAACAAGGGCTATACTAAGCAAAAAAAAAAAATATTACAGGAGTTAGAAAAACAAACAAAATCAATACTTTTCTTTCATTAGCTATTCAAACAGACATTCAGTCAATACCATGTATGGGAAGTATCTATCACCACTTACAAAGGAATAATTTGGAAAATATCTCATTCTGACCCTAGCTCTGATTATTTAAATTAAGAAAAAAATTATTGGGATAAGTAACAGACCGTTAAAGTCAAAAGTGCTACTGACTACAGACTATTTAAAAAAAAAAACAGAACTAAAGTAAAATTAAAATACCAACGAATGATCAGAGTCCAAAAGCATCCCTAGCCTCAGAATTGTAGGTGTTCCCAGGTTAAAGGCTCTGCAATGATTTACTCTTGATGATCTGGTCTCTGCAGCTTCACTTCATTTACTCTAATTGCCTTGGCAGAGGCAAAGATAATGTTTGGCTGGACCACAAAGCCTGTGCCTGGACCTGTGTTACCAGCCTGACTCCTGCCAAGAAAGAATTTTTAAGAAAGAATTCCAGCAGGGGGGGGTTGAAGGAAAGACAGGACTAGGCTGGAAGTAGAGTATTAGGATAGCTTTGAAATATTATTGATTTGAACATTCTGACTGTGACCCTGACCTGGCCAGCACTGTTTGCCCAAACCTCCACCTCTGGATTCAACAGAAGTTGTTCTGTGCTACTGCAGTTGGATTTACAGGTTGGATACAACTTCCCTTTGCAGTCCTCAGCCCAGAAAATTAAAAGTATCTCCATGAAGTGTCATGAAGGGCTTTTTGCCCGTAATGTGTTTATTTTTAGTATCAGAAGTATCTTAATTTCTGTGCTAATGACCAGTTCAAAAATCTAAACCTGCAATTTAGGCAGCTGTATTCAGTACTGTACATGGGCCTCCTGAAAAGAAATCAATAATATAGTTTTAACTCATCTTGAATGTAATCAATTTATTTAAGTGCATGAATTTTAGATACATCCCCTACGTATTTTTCTGTCATCAGAAGTAAACTTCTTTCATTGTGAATAAAATGTAAATAACCTTGTCAGACAGAAGTCTATAAATCTGTAAATCAAAGAGACTTTTATCCTCAAAGTTTGTCTCTGTTCAGAATATTTGATCTTCCTGGGAAATACCCAGCCCTGATAAAAGGGACAGAGGTTGAAGTTTGACTTTTACATTTACATTCAGTGTCTGAAGCTGAGAGATGCTGAGTTTTGAGTCTTGCTGCCTCAGCATCTTAGCCTGCCACAGTCACAGCTTGCCAAGGCACTTTAAAGAAAGGCAGCTAAAAGTTATGGGGTGGTTGAATTGGATCAGGAAAAGAGCTACAGCACCTTTTTAATGTGAATTACGTTGCTTTGGCAAAAGCAGCCCCTTTTAAGCAGATTCCTAAATTAGAAACGCTTAGTCATCATTGAGTAAGTCAGTTCAAAGTGTTTCCTACCACTTGTTAGTAGCAGCAGAGGATCCTGGCACAGGTAAGAGCACCCAAACAACCTCTGGTTCACGTGATTCAAAGTGTATTTCCAGCCAAAGAACAGATGGCATCTGGAATGAATACCAGGTTTACAGGAAAATGGGCATACTAGCAGTTTGTGGAAACAAGGGGGCAAATGGAATGAGAGGAAGGTTCAAAAAATGCTATCAGAGATTTCAGGGGGAAGCTCACCAGTTACTTGGATCACGTTGAGAAAACTGCATTGAAAAATCTTCACCTGGAAAATTGATTTTTTGGTTCCCCTACCAGGCAGATACCCTGGTACAACAAAACACAGCCATTTTACTCCATGGATAGCCTTAAAATAACCTGAGTTACTTTGCAGTCACTGCACAAAGAGAGATTTAGGCAAGATGGAGCAATACATGTATGTGCATTTTTGTAACATGCAACAGTACTTGAGAGGGATGAGTTTAACATCTCTCTCTTACAGTACATACATTTGTCCAGAGCTTAATATAAACACAAATAACCCTGATCAGAAACAACTGTTATCAACAGCATCAACAGCTCTAAATTCAGCTCCAAGAAAGCAAAATCAATGATCTATATATTCATTTCATGCATTTATACAGCGTGATACAATCAGCCTAAAACTACTTTAAGTTGCATATTTATGTGTAATTTAACAAGAAAAAGGAAGGACTATTTGCATCAGTCTTGTTGAAATACCCACCCTTGAACCACCAGGCACTAAAATTAAGGTGTCCATTACAAAGAGTCATTTTTCATCCCTGAGGTGAAGTTATTTGTGCTGTTGTACAGACATGAAAGGTGCTGTCAGTTTTAGTCAAAGCACTTTCAGTAAGACAACCAACAAGCTAAATTTGGGTTCCATAGGTCACACCAATCACTTGCATGTTATTTTTATTTTGGCATTTTGCTTGGATAATCAGATTATACCTGCATTTCAGTCTTTCAAAATTTGATTAGGCAAAGCCTTCATTCATTCAAGCCACTTGCACAATTATGGCAGATAATTAAGGGAAGTAGACAAAGATGAAGAAGAAATCAAAGCTGACGTGAGGTAGGAAAAAAAATAAAAAAACCTGAATTAGCATTTTCTCTTTGTCAAAGAGGCTCCTTCTCCACCTGAGCTCCTTTTCCTCCTCTCAGGCATCTCCCTAAGCAGAGTATTCCCAGGTGTTGACAGGTTGGCAGATTTCTGTGAATTTTTTGGACCTGTGAATGTCCATTCTTTATTTAGCAGTGGTGCCCACCAGGTACCAGCAGCTCTGAAGCACATCAGGATGGGGTCTCGGCTCACCAGCACAGCCTCCCGGAGCCACTACTAAATTTGGGGTGGACAGAGGAACATTTTCAGCCTCTTGGGAGGTCATGATTCAGTCTGAAAACTTTGGCAAGCCTAGAAAATTCTGCCACTGCTGCTCTTTAAAAAAAAAAACAAAAAAACCAAAGACTGCAATTGTAATACAGATTATTTGGCAATTTTTGCTTATTTGCACGAGAAACCTGTTATTCAACAAGCAATTGGGTTGCATGTTCAGAATGCAAACCCTGAGAGCCTTGTTTTTAAAGCACTTTTTGTTTGTAAGCAAGAAGCAGAAAAGTAAGAGAGGGAAGGCAGCGTAAAGTGTTAGAGTAATTACTTACAAGGTCTGTTCCAATAGTCTCTAGAGGTGTAATTTGTTATACACAGTACCCACATTTGGATAAGCAACCGATACCACACAGCTCCAAACTGCTGCTCAGACACTGAGGCACACAAAGCACCCGTGGAGAGAGCTGAGCTTCCCCATTATTAATTTATTGTTATTCCTTCGAGTCTTCTGACCTCCCCCAAGACCAGCCACGTCTGACTTCAAAGTAAATTACACCAGGAAAATAATATTTTCCTACGTTTTAGATGACAGATCAATTAAAAATTTCTCAGACGGACACGGATTAAAACTCGAGAGCTGGAAACCGTGCGTGGCACAGCTTTAATGCAGCAGCCTGAAATTCAATAAAATAAACAAATGACTGCAAATAACTTCGGGATTGGAAGAAAAAACAAAGCCACAACTTTGTCAGACTACACCTCTGAGCACCATTTTCAGGCAGGCAGTAACCCACTCACAGAGGGTCAAATCCCCTCGTTCAGCTTTCAACACCACTGTCCAGTTTAAATTAAAACAGATTGAAGCAGAAAGTGCATAGATACTACTGACTATATTGTGGTGGAGTAAGTAATTATAAGACATTTTTGTCAAAATCAGCAAAAAGTAGCAGAATAGGGAAGTGTCTAAGATTATTTAGTAACTAAAACAACCATCTGAGCTGTATGCTATACCTACATAAATAACTCCAGCTGTATCACTGGTACTAGGACTGCTGCATCTGCAAGTTACTGTAGAATAGTCATATCCAGAGGGAATGAATCTGTGCAATCCTCCACTGAGGAGCTGTGAGGCTGCAGAGCTACAGGCAGCCTCCTGTGGTTAATAATTAAAATACTTCATTGTCTGGCAGGACCAGACGAGACCTCTTTAAAATTTGTATGACTCCAAGAGTACCAGAAGAGTTAAAATTAAGGGACCTGCTGGGTCTCTCAGGATAACCAAAGAACAGTGTCCCATGCCTGCTAGGAATTCCCATTCCCTTTCAATATCCCCACAGCATCCATCATTTTACAACATGTCTGATTCCACCAATGGTTTTTCTGAAGTTTTTACATGTGCACTGTCCTCTGTGCTTACAAAAGGATACCTTCACCCTTCAGTTCAACTGCACTTGAGTTTTGTTTATTCCCACCTGTTTCCTGCTCTACTGGAAGTTCAGGATTCTCTGAGAATCACATTCAGATGAACACCCCGAGCTCAGACATCAGCTAAAACTAAAGGTTGTCCCTTCAGTAGTGAGAAGATCAGCAAGTGTTTGATGAATGAGAAAGGTACTGCTGAAATTTATGAATAAAACTTGGACAATTCTTGGAACACCTGAATGTAGAGGAAGTTACTGCCAGAGAGCTTCTCAAAGACTTTTTATATTGCAGGCAGTTTTTTCCATCAGTTGCTGTATCACTTAATTGGGTTTTTTCTTAATTGAAATATTCCACCCAACATTAGTAGGACAAAAGGCAGCCATCAGCATTTGAGTGCAGAATTCAGAATAAAAACTGAAACTGTTCAAGCCCTCTTTTATTAGTACCTGTTTCATTGGAAAGGAAAAGCTCAGCTGATGAAACAGGCCTTGGAGGTTTGTTTCCCAAAAGCTTAAGAACAGGGAAAGGGTTCTTTATCAATGCTTGATAAAATTAATGACAACTTAGATCATTTACCCAATGTTAACTAACTTGTCCAGAATTACATAAATATTGACAGAAGTACATTGTGCTGTGTGACTGAGAGCCCTCCAGCAATCTTACCAACCTTTCATCATGAAATAACAGTTGATTTTGATCCTCTACATCTTCGGGGTTTATTTCAGAAGTTTGCTTTCTGTTTTACTGTATGCCTTAGGCTCACCTAAATTTTTTTTGAAGGTTTTGGATTTTCAAAGAAAAAAACAAAAATCCACTTTGGGAATGAGAGAAGATGTGTGGGCAGAAAGTTACCAGGCTATGTAGACCTCTTGGACTGAAAAACTATTTGTTAAAATACACAAAGGAGTAAAACAAGCTGCCCAAAACAGATAAAATAGTTAAAAAAAAAAATAAACCAAAAACAAAAACAGAAACAAACTTTAAAAATACCAAGAAACAAGAAGAGAGATGAGAAAAAACTTAACTGCAAAATCAGGGACTGAGAGGACTACATTTTCAGGAACAACTAAGTGCTTATGCTTTCCAAAAATACTTCAATCACGAGTTCTTTGTGATGCACCTCTGCTGATTTGAGACTGTATCTTCAGTGTTTAAATAGAAAGTCTCAGGAATCCAGAGTCCTTCAGCACAGATCCTTGCATAGCAAATTTACTTTGATTCCTGATGTCAAGGTACCAAACTATTTTTTCTCATTAAAAAAAAAAAAAAAAATTGTTTTGATACTAGAGTTGGGTGAAGATCAATGAAGATCAGCATGAGATGAACATGAACACTGATTTCAGGGAGGTTTCTCCTGATAACTTCCATTAGAAGAATTTAACTGCAAATGCTCGTTTCTCTAGTCTTACTAGCATGTTGATGGGACTGACAGGGACAGAGCTGAAACTTTTGCAGAAGAAAATCCAGGAAAAATATTTTCTTTTTTAAAGGGAAAAAAAAATTCACAAAATCCACATTAGGAAAAAAAATTAGTGTTATCAGCAGGAGGAGCACGTTCATGTGTTGGGCACTTACACTGCTCTGTCTTCAGAACTGAACCAGGCAATTTGGCACTTCCACATGTGCAACACTATTACTTCTACTTTATTTCCATCATTTTGCTTCTTTGAATGTTCTTTTCACATAAGAAGCTTAAAGGCTTTGGACTTTGGCTTTTTCTGACCTAAATATATGGTGCTACAGAGAATGTTTCATTGGGAGACACTAAAGAAAACATAACTCTTTAAAGCAATAAAGAATTGAGTGAAAGATTAAGATCTGATTCATCTAATGCCATGTGGACAAAAGCATAGCTGAGAATACACTGAAATATATCTCAATATATCATTATTTTTCATGTATATTGCAGTCACACCTAGAGCATTTAGCAAACTCTAAAGGAAGACAACCTCCTAATTCAGAGATTCCACTCTAAGAAGAGATGAGAAGTAACAGGATGAGATGGTGCTAAACCAGTTTGGCTCCAGCAGTGTCTGAGGTGACCTGCCACCCCCTCTGCTGCAGTTCCATGAACTCAGGCTGCTGAGTAATGTCCTTATACTGACAGGAATTGAACATCACGGTACAGCCAACTGTGGTTTCCCTCACTGCACCAACACAGTGCAGGAATGTGTTGTGTTACTGGAAAAGGCTTTTCCATGGAGTCAGGGATCCTCAGAGCACCGGCACAGCATGATGGCTTTGGGAGAGTGGGCTGGTTCTGGCTGAGGTAGGGTGAATTTTGGACATGGTTACCAATGCTGAGCCAGATCCAGGGCCCTAATTCAGCTGCTTCTGAGACGCAAAGCACTTGTAGATCCAAACCTTCCAGGAGAAGAAAAGTCCACACACAGAAAAAAATAGAATTAGATGTGATACACCCAAGCTTCAGTGATTCACATCTGCTGCAGCAACTAACCCAAATATGAAGAGCTGGCATAAAATAGATGAAGACTTGCACCCTTCTTGTGCTGCAGCTTGGACTCTGAACAGCAAACCCCATTTCATTTAGAATCTGCCCTCTAGGCAATGTAAACTCGATTGCTTCGCTGCTCATGCACTAGCACATGAGGTTTCACTTTCAGGACCAAATATTAGGTTAAGTTCAGTGAACTGAGTTGATTTCCTCTCTTTAGGAGGAAAACACAACAGTAATGAATGGCAGCCACACAGCTCTGGAGTGAGGAGGCATTCCAGGGATAAAGCCTGTAAAATGGGGAAAGGGGGGTAAGGTGAATCAGCTGTGCCAAGGTAGTTTTCATAAATGAGAGCAGTGACCAAACTAGAGCAGTCACTCTTTGGCTGCCTGTATTACTGCATGGTTAGCAAACAACTGGAGGGATTATGCATTATTAGAATGATTTATTTTGTGTATCAGTCACGTAGGAGTAATATTTAGCTCTACAAAAAGGAAGAGCTTATGGGTAAATACCCACTTGCCAGCTTCGGCGACGAACTGCATGTAAACAAAAAAGAGTCTGCCCACGTCTGAAGACTGAAGTCTGTATCAAATATCATCTTTGGTTCAGCCTTGTGACATTCAGTTCCCTGGATGAGAGAGGAGACCCACCCAACTGTTTCATTCACAAAGAAAGGAGCACATGACATAAACTTGACCTTCACCCAAGTGTATGGAGAGTGTTTTAAAACACAGCATTCTTGAGAAATATGCAAGTGTAACATTGTCATTTGCTCTGGTGTTACCAACTTAACATCTCTGTAATGCCACTCCTGCTCATTCACTTTTGAAATCATTGCTGTCAAGACCTTTAATTTTTGCACATGCAGATGCAGCTTCTGCTGTAAAAAGCTTTCTTCCCTTATCAGTAATCGGTGCTGCTTTCAATCGCCCCCTGTTGCTTATTTTTTTTGTTTCTACCCAAAATAATTAGAAGTTATTAACAGAAGATCAACTGACCAACAGAGAAACAAAGAAAAAAAAAAATCCCAGAAGTTTATTAGGGAATATCAAGAGTTCTGTGCAAAATAAACTGAAGCATCCACATGGTCTTCTGCCGTTGCCTTAATATATGGATATGGTTACACGAAAAGACAGGCAGGCTGTGAATCACAGCAAAGGATGAAGAATAAAAAAACCCCACCAGCTTTAAAGTGCCTAAATACCTTCCATGAAAAATAATTTAACTGATGTCCAGGGTAATCTGTGAAACTGGTGAAAAGCAAAAGCTGAGAGGGAGTGACTGACAGCGTTTTCCTGACTTATTACACGGGTTTCAACTGATCTGGTTGGTGATATTCAACTATACACCAGAAACTAAGGAAACCAGAAATCACAGGCCAGAAACACAACAGAAGCAGCATATCACCTAAACAATCCTAAGAATAGGTAAACAGTTGTAAAGGAGACTATCAGAGACATCTTTACACTGAACAACAGCTTGACTGAACACTGAATACAGTAAATTTTCTTCTCTCTTTCGCCAACCCTTCAAAGAGGCAGAAAGTAAAGAAAGCATTGAAATTACTAAATCAACAGAATAGAGGAAAAAAAAAAATGAAGCTCCTCTAAAATTAGGCAGGTAACAAGTTCCCCAGATATATACATCATCTAGGGGGAAAAAAATTTGAGGAAGAAGTCACTCTGTAAAATTCCAGAAAGTAATAAATCAGCTACATTCAGAATATTTTTTTTAAAGAAATACATTCTATTAGTAGGTCAAAACCTCAGCACAAATAGTGATGGGATAACTACAGTTATTTTTCTGTCTGAGGTGACGAGGGAACAATAAGTGATGACAAGAATGGCATCTAAGAGAAAAGTTTTATTGGCAGCCATTCAAGAACATATTTCTCCAAACACAAAAAAATGTCAATATGCAGCTAAAAATAATGGGTTTCACGGATAAAGCAGAAAATGTTTAAGTAATCTTAAAATGCTGTCAAATCGAAAAGAATAAAGAATTCAAAGTTACTACTAAAAATATCCAGAAATCGGGAGTACAAAAGAACCAGGAGTTTCGTGGCTGATTTTCATAGAGGTTCCACACTTCCACCATAAAACAGAGCCCAACAGTCCATTTTCTCTTTCCTATTTCATCTGTAATTCCAAGTGACTTCTAGTCTGGACACATCAGCATCACAGCACACGGGTTTTTTCTGTGCAGGTAACATGTGCAGAAATGAATCCTGGAGTTCATCAATCAAGCTGTGGCACAGGTTACAGTTCCTTGTTCTGAAGGATGTATGGCTAAAGGATGCATATTCCATTAAAAACAAAAAAAAAGGAATCTTATGCCCCCTTCAAAGGAACAATAAACAGATGGGAAATATATACCAATGAAAAATTTCTGCTAGAAAGTTGTTTTACTTTTGATGCTTAACTTTTTGGCAGATAGGACTTTTAGTTCAGTTATTTTTGTACAAAATATCCTTGAAAATGTATATATACACACACACTACAACTCAAAACCAACTATACTCAATGTTTACCCTCAGTTTCATTTTAAGGAGAGAGGATAAATATTTAAAACTGCACATCATAGGTTTCCTTTCCTGGCTCTTAGACAAGTACTCCTTAAATCCAATTCTTTTTGTCATTCCTGGCTCATTATATCCTAATTGATCAGGTGAAAGATCACCTATTTTAGAATTATAGACTGGATGTGTTATGTGCTGTTTCCTGAAGAACACTTAACATGTGCAATTTAACATGAAGTAAATAAATTTTTATTGCATTTAATGTGAATTTTAAAAATAAAGCAGTGGAAAAAACCCACTATACGTGCAAGAGCAACTTAAAGAAAGAACTAGACTTATTGAGCAGATATTCAGATATTTTGGACGGCTTCTCACCCTTTAAAGGTTCAGTCGAGGGAATTACAAAAGAATTACCAAAGGGTGGTAACTCGGGCAGTGAGTTGAAAGGCATTGCTGCTAACGGGGGGAACCTTCTCCTGAAAAATTAGTTATCACTGGGAGTCATTACATGACTGTCACCTGGCTCAGAGATGACATTCCACATTTGTCAGAAGGAGAAGCAGGGAGAGGGTCACAGCAGAATATAAAGGATATAATAAGAAACTGAACTAAAGGAATCTCGTGAAAGTCAAGTGCTGAAATATTTCTGGGGAAAGATAAGAGGCAAATTAGAAAGAACCCGATATCAATCACTGCCGAAGAATGATAAAGGAAAACATGTTTTGTGAAGAAATGGAAGGGTCACGTTTGAGGAGAAGTGGAGGCACATAGCAGAACAAATGACATTTATTTTGGTCAGCTTACTGGGAAAGCAGCAGATGATTACGAGGGTGATTTGAATGTCAAAGGAATTTGATGGGGCACACTTAGGAGCTCGGCAAATCCCGCACAGCAGCAAAACTAGAGGCAACTCGGGTTTCCTATAAACTACACGTGGCTGACTTTTAGCATACAGATTATAAAACTTAGTATTTTTCCCTAGGATTGGTTCTCAAGAGACACGATCCATTACAATGTGTTCGCAGCCTCCCAAGCCACGCAGACTGCGAGTTCACGGAGTCTGATTCTCAATTGATTCAAGCAAAATGTCAGCCAGCAATTAAAAAAAAAAAAAATCCTCTCTAGAGCACAGCAGAGCTGCCCCAGGAAAGGAGAATGTGCAAATAAACTCTTTGCCTCCAAACGCTGTGCTGCTCTGTACTCTTGTTCTGTCCTTTGCCTCCTCCCCCAGGCAATGCATTTTTGGGAAGGCTCCATTTCAGATCTGCCAGCCAAAGCCACTGCTCTAAGGCCACAATCCCCTTTAAAGCTCTCGGGCTGTTGGCTGATAAGTCACTTGGATGTTTCTTAAATATTCCCAGAAATATTGACTATCACACAACGAGCTGAGCTGGAAGCAGCAAAGTCAGAGTATCAGTGCCATTGGGAAGGCCAGGACACAGCACAGCAGTGCTGCAACAAGCAGAGATTCCCTGTTGTGGATATTCCCCCTTAGGGAAGGCACAGACCAAGGTGCTGAGTCAGTGGCATTGCTGGGAAATGCTAATGGCACTCTGAGATTTGGCTTCACAGATGCATCATGTCGCTATTTGGAGATGGAAACCATGACATTCATCTCAACTCAAGTATAAAAAGTTTCTCTTTCACTGAAGAATCAAAGAAGCAATTTCGTTGCAATTATTAAAAGTACTTTTAATTAGATCCATTCCCTTTATTTGGAAAAGTAAGGTTTGATAAACTTCATTTCCCAGCGGGAAAATGTGAATTAAAAGCGAGAATTCTGCCAGCTCTAAAATGGCACTTTATATCTCCATATTAAATAGATTAAATTACTTTAATACACTGACACATTAAAATCCAAAATGAAAGACTATTAATCACTACCACGTAAAATAAACAGAGCCACCATTAACATACACAACTATCTCCTTCATTATGTCTGTCATAATAAGCATCTAATTTTATGAAGAAACATAAATTTTGATATAGGAATGCACTGAGTAAGAAACAATTTTTGCATATATTTCTTATGCTTAAGAATAAGAAATCTACAAGTATCATAATACCAAATTACTGAAAGTACATGTATGAAGCAGAGCCTAAATCAGCTCTAGCTATTAACTGGCATTTCCCCAATCTACAGTGAAAACTGAAGTCCCCTGAAATGCTTTCCCCCTCACTTGGCAGCCCTTCATAAAGCTGGAATATTCCCTAGATACAGCTGGAGGATGTGTTTTTGGCTGTCCTCTACAGCCTCTGTCAGCCCCAGTTGCTTTTTCCAGCTATTTTTTCAGCCTGTGCAGTGACAGGCTCTAACCTTGCTTATCTGCTTTGTTGAGGTGTTTTGGGGTTTGCGGGTTGGCTCCCAGCAGTCACCAACCAGCAAGGTTCGTGTCCCAGATGCTGAGGAGAAGCTGAGCAGGAGAGATTCATGGAAAAGGAAAAGAGAAGGTGCTGGCTCTGAAAAGGTTGGGAGATGCTGCATTGGAAATTCACCTTTTCAATTCCTCACCACACATTCTTGTAGCATTTTTTTAGGCAAGGGTGTCTGACAAGAGGGTTATTAAAAGAAACATTTCTTTCTTTGATTTTTCTCTGTACATTCAAGAAGTAAAAAATAATTTATGCTCCAGTTATTAGTTAGTACTCAATGGTAAAGAATACAAGCCTTGCTGTACTTAAAACCTCATAATGTATGAGAAAACCATGAAGGTACTGATCTACCACGTACCATTTAATTAACCAGAGAAGGAGACAGTACTTAGCTCTCAGAACTATACAGTACTGGTAACACACACTCCTCTCAGCTGGAGATTTTTTTAAAAGAAGCTGTTTTCTGATACATCAACTCTGTGCCTGTCAGTTAGAGATGTTTCTAAGACAAACAACTGTCAAATGGTCACAACCAACTCACAACATAGCTCCAGATACCTGGTTCAGACTTTCTTCTCAAGTTAATTTCTGAGAAGACCAAGTATAAAACCCCAGTTTTAGCATAAACAAGCTTTATGAAGGATTAAAAATATGCAGAGCAAAGTAAATAGTGGATTTCCTTATGTTGGGTGCTTTAAGAAAATTAGTTTTCTATTGAAAGGTCTTTAAGAGTTGTTTCCACAACTAGACTCGAGCAAGTTATTTGCAGGGAGAAAAATTTATTCAAGCCTGGATTTGCCCCTACGTGAAAATGAGCTAAAAGAATTACATTACACAGAAATAGCTTTAGCTAATCCTTTATAATGCACCAGGGATGTATGCAAATTAATTTCCTTCTTAAAGTTTAAAACATTGCACAGTGTAGAATCAGTTTATGATTGTCTGGTAAAATTGTTATAATGTTTGTTTATGCCTGATAATGCATACTACAAAAAATGCAGGAATTTAACAACAGTGTACCAAGGGGACGTATAAAAAATGTTGTTATTTGTTCAGTGTGAAATAAGAGAGTCAAGTCATGCAAGGATGGATTATTGTAAAATAATAGGAATATCTGCAGCGTCTCTATGGAAAAGGAAGTTCCATATAAGATCTCTGAAGATTATTATGGAGGGCCAGCAAGTTGATTAGGGGGATGCAGCACCTCTCCTGTAAGGAAAAGCTGAGAGAATTGGGGTTGTTCAGCCTGGAAGTGGGACAGCTTAGGGATGACCTAAATGTAGCCTTCCAGGCCCTGAAGGCAGCCTCAAGAAAGGTGGAGAGGGATGTTTTACAAGAACATTGAGAGACAGAATAAGGGGAATGGCTTCAGACTGGCCAAGAGTGGGTTTAGATCAGATCTGCAGAAGGAATTCTTTACTGTGAGGGTGGTGAAGCACTGGAACAGGTTGCCCAGAGAAGCTGTGGATGCCCCATCCCTCAAGTGTACAAGTCCAGGTTGGGTGGAGCTCTGAGCAACCTGGTCTAGTGGACAGTGTCCCTACACATGGCAGGGTGTTGGAACTAAATTACCTTTAAGATCCCTTCCAACCCAAACCATTCTATGACTCTATTTCTTTTTAATGGGACATCAGAGGCTCGTACAGAAGCTGCTCTCTGGAGATCTTTTGGAATATTTTCCTTTGGGATCTATCTGCAGTAAATATTCCTAATGGGAACAAGGTTTATGCAGCAATGCTGATTTGCCTCACAAAGAAAACCCAAAAGCTAGACTGCCTTTGTTTGATGATTAAAGGAAGAAGGGAAGGAGCATCTCCTGCACTGAAGTGTCTGTGTAGGAATACAATTCCTAAGCACCACCACCCACTCAACTCCAAGCACCTCCCTAGGACATGTCACACATTACTGAGAGCTAATGCTTGATGGAGATGACAACTCTAAACAGTTGATTGCTAATTAAACCACATTTTCTCTAGAATGAGAGCTCCTGTAAATGACTGCCATCAGCTGCAAGTCATCTGTTAGCCTGGATGACTTGGCATCAAAGGGTATTACCTAAGAGAATAAATGGTCCAAGTCATCCTGCCATCTCACTGATCCAGCAGCCTCCAGGTTTTTTCCTGGTGATGGGCTGTAAAGAAGCAAGGACTAGTTCTGTATGAGTTATGGGGTTATTTAACCTGTAAGCTTCTTCCTATAAAGTAGAAAGATATCAGAACCTCAATTGTGGCCACCAGAAGCCCTCCAAGATAGCCATGGTGAATAGGAGACTGCGTTTGCAGTTGAAGATTAAAGATAGCAAAAGAATTTAATAACAGGAAATATAGTAAATTATGACCTTGAGTCTTCGTTTCTGGCTCTTCATTGCACCTCTACAGCAGTTTGATATCTGAACCACATTTTGAAATAGCAATGATTTTTTAATGTGTATTATAGAGACATAATGGTGAAATTGCCCACAGAACATCATACAGCCAAAAAATTCTCCACTTCTGTACAAATGCCTCAGAAATGGCACGGAATTCTATATATTTCTAAAACATCTATTCCAGACATTGCTAGAAACAGATGCAGTGGTGTTTATACCCTGATTCAAGGCCAGAATAACTCCATTTATTGCTGTGTGAAAGCTCTTTCACACATGTACATGTCAGGTCTCACAGTCAGCCCCTAGAAACGAAATAATTTTCCCAAAAAGGAGCAAACTCTTCCTCTTTTCATCTTCCTCCTCTCCCTCACCTGTTTTGCTTGCGTGGTTAAGGTTTCAAAGCTAGATGTACTGCTATATCTCCAAGTATAACATTGTACAGAAATCAAGAAATGATGACAACAAACTAGATATTAGACAGAGATTTTACCAGTAACCTTTGGGTTTCCATTTATGTCAACATCTGCTCGGGCATTTCCTAGTCCTGAGCTGCTTCAAACCGAAAAGGTACGATTTATTCCACATGATATTTTCTTCTGTGCCAAGTGTCACACAATGACTGTGATGAAAGCAAAGGCTGAATATGTGCTTATATTAATTAGCAATTATTAAAAGACAGGTCCCCATGATTACTGCTTCACGGGCATGAGAACGAATTCATTACGAAGAGACCGCTGCCACCGAGTGAATATCTGATCAGCCTTGGCAGATCACAAAAGCACATTAAAGAAATGAGTAATCAAATGATGGTGTATCATTTGTATAAATTACCAAAGGACACCCTCCCCTTCTGATTGAGACACACTCGGATTTACGGAGATTATTTACGCAGTTCCACCCAGCAGCAAATCCTTGGGTACCAAGGGTTCCAGGGGGAATGGTTGTTGCAAGGGAGATGGGAACAGACAGTGATGCAAACAAAGTTTTCCATGTTCTCACTGATGGTTCCATAGCACAGGCACACTACTGCAAAAAAAAAAAAAATCTAGATTTTAATTGAGTAGTCTTGTCATGGTTTGAGATAGCCCCAACATCCAATTCCCTAGCTCCATCCCCCCTCCCACATCTCAACCTAATGTGAGATGGGTTTTTCCAGACAAAACACACCAGACTCAAAGTGGGGAAAAGGGAATATATTACAATGACTGTACAAATAAATACCATATCACATTATACACATGATCACAAACTATCTCTACCATGACATATGTATTTACAATGGATCAGATCTCTTCTCCCCTCCAAATAAAAGTCCAGGAGGGAAAGAAGGACAGATCCCTTCCAGTCCTTAAGCAGCAGGATCTTCTAATGCAGCAGGTTTCTCCTCATCTCATGCATGCAGCAGCTGATAGCTGGCTTTCTGCCAGCATCCACGAGGGAGGTATCCAAGCCTCTCTCTCGGCCCCATCGCCTCACAACCGAGGGGTCTTCCGTGGGCTTCGTAACCCCAGACAAGGTCGTTTCACCACGTCATATCACGAGCACAGGGGCTTCGTGACGGTCTGGTATCTCCAGGGGACTCAGCCCCTTGCAGGGCCTCTGTGCCCTGTCTCTCAGGCTGCCACCGTGGCAGCAGTGCGAGGGGGGAGCCAAGGTCAACTCCCCCCGCATTCCATCTGGCCGTCCCGGTCCAGCTCCAGGACACTGTGAGCTTCTCAGCTCCTCTCTCTCTCCGGTGCTGCATGTCCAAAACTGCTCTCCAAAATAGGAGTCCATGTCCCTCTTCTCCAAGAGGGGTCTCAAGGGAGTTTTGGGGGGCTGATATCAGTCTTACCCCCAAGAACTCTGTAGCTCTCAGCTGCTGGCTCTCCTTTCCTCAACTCTCCTTCCAGGAGTCCTTTCTCTGGTGCTGCATGTTGCTTCTGCTGCTCCTCCAGTTCAGGTCATTATCTCTGGCTCTCTGCCACTGTTTCTCTGGTCAGTGTCGGCTGCTGCTCTGTGCCCATGGAGAAAACATCTCCCGGCATAACTACAGGCACTTAGCCCAGCCTTATGCTGTTCCAGGTCCCTGCAGCCCCCCAGCCAGGGGCTGGGAGGCCCCAGAGGCCCCAAGGGCTCAGAGCCCCTTCCTCGTGGCTCTACAACATGGCCACCTCTCCTCCCACAACCAAAACTACAACTCTTCTTTTCTGGTCTGGTTGTGGTATGTTTACATTTCTGCAGGAGCGCCCATTGGGCAGAACTTCAAAACTTCCAGGGGTTTCTACCCCTTGGGTAGAAACCCTTCTCTTAGCCTCTGGGGAAAACAAGGTTCAAACCACTACAAGTCTTTTGATCCACACCACAATCTCTCCATTTAGAAATCACAAAAGTAAACAAAAAACAAAGATCTCTGAGTGTGGACTGGGAAGGCAACTCAAGATATTCTAGATCACAAGCAGTAGAGTACACTTATATCCTGCTGTGCATTTCTGCACACACTACAAAGCATGATTATTTTTAGAAACAAGCAGGGCACCGGTAGTGAACTAACCCAATGTAACCTTAAAAAAAAAGGATAGAGTGTTTTCAGGCCCACAAAGGTGTTGTTTTGTATTTATGTACTACACAAACATGAGGGCTTTTCCTCATAACTGAAGTTATCATGAAAAACAATAAGCCACCGAGATATTTCATAAAACCATAGGATTCAATTGGCAAACAATTACTCGTTAATTGGTGACAGAGGCCACAACTTGCTGGCCACTTCTTCATCAGATTATAGCAAAGAAATAACTGGCAGCAAGGAAGTTATTGTACAGATTTGATTTATATACATTTGAACATATGTCTAAGAAAAAAACCCCAAAATTATCTGTTTCCTCAAAATTGATCTAAAATGGCTATTACATATGTTCCAGAATTCCTTTCAGCAAGCCTTGCCTATATCTGAAGCTGTGTCTTCAGCAGGACTGATATTTCAAGTTCATCTAAATTTAGAAGCAGTCCGTTTCCTAATGAATTTATATTTCCCAGATTTTATTATTGGGCATGTCTCTTGTGAATAAGGCTTATTTCCTGTGAATATATTCAACAGCAAAGAAGACTAGTATTATTATTCACTCTAATGATTTGGAAGTTAAATCATTTTTTTTTTTTTTTTTTTTCAGAAACTGGCTGAATTTTTCAAGTGAATCAGAAAATTATTTATCAGATCTGTGGGTGAATTCCCAACATTCTGGTTGCTGGTCTTTGGTCCAGTTATAGATCCATTTTATAATTAAAGAGCTCTTGAAGTCCCACACTTCCACTAAAGCATTATGCTCTCTCCAAAACTATAATTACATACCTATATGCAAGCATTACTATGGGAAGATTATTACTAAAAATACAAAAATTATATCAACATCACATATTTAAAATTTTTTAAATTTTGCTCCAACTTAATGTGTTTTCTTTGTATACTTTGCTGAGTACCTTGTTTTGGATATTTTGCTTATCACTGTAAATAATGTTTTTGCTTATCCAGTGTCTTTGAGACCTGGTGGACCATTATTGTTCATTCTGAGCATGAGTGGACAAAAAAATATTCACCTTGGCTTCTGCTTCAGTTAAAATTCAATCAGGATATAAATATATGTTTGCATGAAACTGTCAGCTGGGGGTGTGTTTAAAGAGGAAAGCTCAGATAGGCATGGCTGAAAATGCTGCACATGCAGCTTCCCATGAACACAGAGCAGCATATTTATTTAAATAATTTTGAAACTGCAAATTTGAGTACGTGTGAAGAATGGTAAAAGTTAAACCTTTTAAATAAAGGAGTGTTTCTTTTTTTTAATTTGTGATGGGGGACTGGGTAATTTGTTCTGGCTTCTCTGCAAAGCCAAAAATGAGCTAACAGGGCAAGTTCAACTGGTACAGATGAATTATTCAATTGGTACTGCCACTTAGTTGCAAAGTTTTATTAAATGAGTATCATTCAGGTGCTCTGTTTGTTACAGAATCATTGCACCTGGTTATCCACAATCTGTAACAAGCTTTAAAAAGCCAAAGGATTTGTAGAAAAAGGGCATCTGGAAGTCCAGTCACTGCCTTTTTGGCTTCTTGTGGTGCTCTTCACCAGACTATCAGCTGACACACACAACAAAATGCAAATGCAAAGCAAATAAATATAGTAGAAACAAAGGCAGCACCAGTGGGAAAAGCATCATCAGGCCAGTGTTCCACCACACAGGGCACTTGTGGTTTAGCAACTCCTGGAATTTGGGATCACCCACAGATTTCTCTTTCAAGAGAAATCATCCAACACTATAATAAAGGAGTTGCAGCATAACCAGAGTTTCCCAGAAACACACAACTGGAGTGACACTCCTGCTTCTGGATGTGACAGACAAGCATGACTTTTAAACAACATTTGCAGAAAGGCATAGAGCAGGAATTACAAGGTCATACACACATTTCCTTTCCTCTGCCTTCAATTATCGATTCAAAACATTGGCTAACTTGCACGTCGTGCATCCTTGCACACAGCTATCCATGAAATCCAGGTATTTCCAACATCCTGCTTCAGAACATGCATTGTAACCTCATGCTGAAACAACTCTCCAACACTTCCACATTATTATTATCATTTTTCCTTACTGAGTTCTTGTTTAAACAAAATAGATGCACACCATCCATGTCCCCCCAAAAAACTTACAGCAATCCTTTCAAGTTTTGTTTACTTGTCTAGATTATGATTAAAATCCTTTCTCACCAAGATACTTAGGTAAGTTAACACACATAATCTATTTCTAAACCTTCATTTCGTCCCTACTACTTTCCATTCAGGTTTTGCTTTTTTTTTTCCCCTTAGTGTTACTTTATCTCCTAAAGCTCTCCCACCTATTCCCCCAAGACCATTATTTTTTATCACAAATAACGTATGCACATGCCTGTAGTGCCATACTGCAAAGTGTGTATTAACCATATTAAACAGATCAAATACACACAAAGTCAATAAGCTGAAAATTGGCTCAAAAGTTCTGAATTTTTGCAGATACTTAAGAAAATTTCTGGAGCAACAATATTTGCAGAAATTTCTACTTTCATCTGAGTAACTTTTTTCTTATTGTCACTATTCGATACATTGCAACTAAGAATTTTTGCTAAGGTTGATTGGCAAGGTGGAATTCCAGTTTGAAATTACAGGAAGGCATTTCCTCATTTCAGTTAAACAAGAATCTGGAAATTCCTTCAGTAAAGGTAGACAATTATAAAATTTACTAACATAAAGATTTCAGACTCTATAAAAAGTAGGATTCATCTAACAACACTGGTCGTACCAGGTTAGGGGTACAGTCAAAGCTAATTATTGAGGCTCTCTCTACATTCAGTGGAGGCTGATGGACACAAGATGACATTTTATTCGGTAGATCAAATAATTAGGTTGACCAAATCCACTTCTTAAAATGCCTGATTTTCTGCCTGGGACACACAGGGAGCCTGGGCAACTAACTACCTTAAAGTAATGATACAGCTCTCAGACAGCTGAAAGCAACTGAGATGAATGTCATCCTAACAGTGTGACTTTTAAAGAATGAGCAATCTCACTTTTCCTAAAATTCACAAGTCACTGGGACTAATTGATAGATTTTCATAATGATGATCCAGTGCCCTTTCCTGCAGAAATCCAGGACAAGTAAGAGAATATCAGAGCACACCACCTTTCAAAACAGCTTCCACAGTCCCTAAGCCACGGGCAGTTTCTGGATAACTAATGTCATCTGAAAAGTAGTTGGATTATTTAGTCATTAGTAACTAATAAAGTTACTCTTATTTTAATGTTAAAGATAAGACCTGAGCTCTGCTTACTGCTGCAGGAAAAAAAATAAAGATGAGAAGTATTTGCCCACAACAAATCCTACCTATTTGTTGCATTCATGTGCAGCAGAAAATATTTACTGCACCAGCATCCAGTAAGAGTTAAAATGTGATAAGTACTGAATTCAACACAAAGACATTTCCACAGGAAAATTTTACCTGAATAGTGGAGGATGACAATTACAGGAAGCCTCATGCCATCACACCATCACAAAGCAGAAAAAAAGTGCTGCTTTCACAATATTCCCACTTTGCCAATTAGTCAATGGTTATTCAAGGCAGAAATGCAGTAACAACTCTGAAAACCAAGTATCCTTCTTACACTTCAATAGATCTAATTAGAGGAAAACACAGAAGATGTACTGCACGCACCTAACACCAAGACACAGAGCTCCTGGTAATTACAGGTGCTGGAATTTTAATTGATTCCCATCAAGAGCCATTAAACCTGTTCTGACTGTAGGTCTGTCAAACTAAAAAGTTTCTTTGTAAACGATCATCCCATTTAAAATGTGTCTCTATGGAGATACAAACAACAGTTGTGCCCTGAATTGAGAGATCCTGCTAAAGAAGGACCATACTTACTTAACTAGAATCACACTGTCCTTCTTGCATCTCTTTAGAAGACTCCAAATACAATCACAAAACTGCTCTAAGAAATACGCGTTCTTTTACACACCTCCTATGTTGCACAAAAAGGTTAGGAAAGAAAAATTAGAGTAAACTGACACCACCTGGAATCTCTGTGGGTAATAAAATGCTTTTCAACAAGAGCCCAGATTTCTACTCAGCAAAGTTCACATACACACTGCTTCAAGGGTCCCTCTGTGTCCATGACCCTGTAACGATGGAGACCTTGGGGAGCTTCTGGTTTAGTTGTTTTTATTAAAAAATTCATTACCTACCCTAGTGCCAGGACAAAAGCCAGGAAAAGGGCATCTTTTGCTTTACAATCATGATTAAAGAGCCATTTAATTCACATTTACATGGGAAATGTAGTCAAACTCTTCTTCACTAAAGCAATGGTTTCTATTTTAAGATTTATTTCAAATTAGAGCTTAATACTTCCTATTCTCTGCGTTAAGTGTAAGTCACATCAAAAATTTAAACACCAGTGAAAACTTGTAACTTCTCTTTCACGAGCTCTATATTAGACCTTCACATTTTTGGCATCACTCTTGGTTATGTTTCCAGAAAAACTATCAAAAAAGGTTTCAGCCAATAAGCCTTTGAGTAAGCCAAGACATAACCCACAGTAAAATCAACACCAAGGAGGTTCAAACTCTTCATAATCAGCTTTAATTGATCATGTATTTCATTTTTCACATAGCCAGTCCATCAGTGAATATTTACCACAGTGTGATGTCAGCACTGCACATCCAGCTCCTGATGTGAGCCCCCCTTCCCATAACAATGGCACTTCTTGCCTTGGCACTGCCAAAGTTCAGTGACATTTCAGTAGTTTGAGTTGTTTTTGCCATCCATAGCATAAAACAACACCGAGGATTTGCAGAGGTACTGGCAATACCAAACACTCGCTGAACCCTCACACATCCAAGCACAACTGAGAGAAAACTGTGCTGATTTGTAAAGAAAGATTAATAACACCCTCAGCACCAGCACACGTGCTCTGTCACATGCAGCAGCCCAGGTCCCAAAAGAAACTGAAAAACACAATATTGATCTAAAAGCCAGAATATTCATCAAAAGTATTGGAAGCATCAGCTACCTAATTAGGTGATTAATCAGAAGCAGTGTGACTGCTTTAGCATAAGCAGTCATTGTTGAACTTTCATTAACAGCACCGCACTAATAGGCCCTGTAATGCACACTGGCAGAACTGAAGCATTGCCTGAAACCTGTTTACAGGCTTCAGAAAACTGCATTTGGCCCTCAAACTTTTTCCAGCTGCCAAAAAATATCTTGTGGAAACGAGCATAAGAGACTGAAGGGTCATAAAAGACAGGCACAGGGAATTAGGAAAGAAATATATTTAACTGAAGACAGTCAAATTAGCACCAGAAAAATTGAGAAGATAAACGGCTGCTGTATATGCACCAAAGTTTCTTCACAAAGCCCTTTTTCCAGACAGGATCCAGGTAAGACTTTGGAAAGTAACCAGGCAAGTTTTAACTGCTCAACATCACATCGTCTTAAGGGACCTTCCAGAGCAATCTCTCAAAGGACATATTTCCATATCACACAGAGTTGCACCATTCCAGTTTCACTGGAACTGCAAATGCAATTTTACATTGACAAAGATGGTCATCAAAACTGTCAGGGATTACAATGACAAATTAAATTGCTTGTTATGCAAATTTGCAATCAAGTACCTCATCAAAAAAAAGCAGCAAGTGAGCAGTTGTGTTTCTCTACTTCATCACGGCTTCTCCATCAGGAAAATTAAGCTCTGGGAGATTTAGGGCAGGAATGAAGGCAAACATATTTAGATTATTAGAGCAATGAACTGTAACTGCATTGTAATTTTTCCATACTTCCAATTTACAAAAACTGATTACCTTTGTGGAAGATTCATCTTTAAAAACAAACTAGTGTTACATACACGTGAGATTAATAAGTTACAGGGTTAAAATTGTGTCGTGTAAGGGACTTTCACACGTGCTCCATCAGGTTTGGTGATTTTGTGGATCCTTCCTGCCTCAAATTCTATAAAACCAGTACATGAACTAAGAGAGCATTTAGACTCCTCAAGCTTGCCAGTACTTGATAGTTAATATGGTGAGTTATTTTGGACTACAATTCCATAAAGGCACAATCATATTAGATTAATGACACTTTTCCATGAAACTAATGGTATCATTTTTTTGTTCAGCAGTGTGACTGTCTGTGTGGGAAACCTATATCAATGCAATTATTCAGAAAAATATTCCAAAACAGTTATTTTGAGACATTTGCATATGTAGACAAAAAAAAATCTTCAACACAGGCTGGACACAAGTCATATTCTCTTTACCTCATTAATTTAAGACAATTTAGTTTGATAGGAATGAATTCATCCTCCTGCAGTTTCAACTTGCCCCTAATTCACTAGATAAGTACTGTGGAAATTGCCTGATTATCCCTTAAGTGCCTTGGACATCCATTAGCAGCACAATAAACAAACAAATAGTAGCTTTTCATAAAAAAAAAAAAAAAAAAAAGAAAAGAAAACCATAGCGTACAATTTTCCAGTCCCTCGATTTTAAGTGACATAATGGAAATAATTCACAGCTGAAGAAAATAACATTTGGGTTTTATTCAGCTGTTTAAGAGACTGGAAGTGACACGGGGAGATATTAGTCCTTTAAATAAATTACTCTCAGCATCGTTTTCAGCACTTCAAGTACGGAACACATGGCACAGCTCCTCTGCAAGTGGAGCACGGTGTGATTCACAATTAGCAAGTTATAAAGCAAGAGAAATTATAGCAAAACAACCTACCCCTCGTATATTTTATCAGAAATTAAAGAAGTGCTACAATATATAACTGGAAATGGTAGATCTGCCCTCAAGAGCAGAATTCTAAAGCTCGCTGTCCAATTTGAAAACAGCCTCTAATAACTGTGCTTCAGACAGGAAACGTGCTCAGCGTGCACAATTACTGCTCTGAGGCTTCTTTCACACACACCAAGTTGTTCAAACTGATTTGCAAATACCTAACCTTGCAGTTACATTTACATCCTCTGAATTTGACTGAGGATTGATCCCTGCAAGGGCTCTGCTTTCCAATCAGACCTACAGCATAACTTCTAATTAAAATCAAGTTTCTTGAAGTAAAACAAATAACCCATTGTTATGGACATTACACATGCTAAATTTTCATTAAATGCCAAGATTTAGGGCTTCTGAATTTCATATCACAAGAAAAAAGAATCTGGCTCGTCAGATGAGGTGTGTTTGGGTTGGAGAACTGGCAAAGAAGGACAGATTGTGTGAAAAAAAAAATATTAGAGGTTTTATTTCAGAATGTTCAATGTCCCAAATGCCTGTTCCTTCCCTCAAAACACAGCAATAGGAACTGCCTCAAACCCTGTTAAATTCCATGAAAGCAGTGCTGGAAAAGCTGCAAACTACAGGTTTCAAAGGAGGCAGAAATGTTTCTCTCCTTCTTCCCCTTCTAGCTCCAGGATCAGTACTTTAAGAAGACAACGATCTAAACCAGTAATTAAAAAATTAAGCTTAAACTTAGCGAGAAAGGAATGTCATGGGCAAAACAACTCCAGCGAGCGAGTGACCTGAGCATATGTGCAATCACAAGGTAAGAAACTCATTTTCATGGCCCTCTGCTCAATTATTGTGAGCTGGCACGCTGTTGGCAGTTCCAAAGGTTAATGCAGTAATGAAAGATGACAATCTCTCCTAAGCCATTACTGAATGCCCGGGCAGGGATTCACATTCGAAATTAAAGGTGCTCCAAGCAGCCTGAGGATGGGAGGTTTCGTCCCAATTCTCTCTCTCAGCCTGTGCAGGGTGTTAACTGAGGCTCCACTGCTCCAAAGCACCTGGCACAGCTCTGGAGCCAAGACGATGGCAGAGCTCCAAATGCAATGTTCTGCCCAAAACTGAGACAAAATTAAGTCACCTGAACTGCTCATAACTGCATCCATTGTGATCTCTCAGAAGACAAAACTTCGGGGGTTTTTAGGCTCCTGCCTAACGTTTCCTAGAATCTCATTTAAATCTTGTGAGATGCGTTAGGTAAATCAGGAATTAAATTAGAAATTAATAACCACAGCTCCAATTCTCTTTTTAAATAAACCTTTACAGGTTGATCTGATCTCACTGATGGCTGTCATGTCATGTCATGTCATCTGGAGATAATGTTCTCCAGGGACAGATCCAATACTGGAACTTCCAGCATGCCCAAACAAATGCTGTTAGACACCCAGGTGATGTAGCTAACAGAGGAGAAGGGGGGCTACTACACACTTACACCCTGGGTAACCTCAAGCCCACTGAAGTCTTTATTGTGCCATTCATAAATAAAAACATAAACAAGCTATAACTAGCAGCAGTGAACCAGAATTAAGGGTCTGTTCAGGCACACATTTCAACTGCATCTTCACCACACCACTCACAACACCAAAATGCTCTCTTGGCCACCTCAGATTTAAACAAAGCAGTGGTATTTTTACATTCATAGGCATCATAACATCTACAAGATGGTTAAGAATTTCCCCCAAGCATTTCATACAAGGCCAAGAATGACAGCAATGATAATATCTCCTTTCAGGGTGAAAGGGCTTTGTAATTAAGTCGTTGATTAAATCCTGCTTTGACCATTTCTTGCAAGTCTTGGGTCTTTTTTCTGATCATCTCTGCAGCTGAAATCCTGGAAAGGAGGTCTAAAGTTTAATTTCAAGGTTACTTTGTGCTAACTGTAAGCAGATGAGGACAGGAAATGTTTAATAAGTGAAAGAGCACCACAGACTCCTCCAGAAAAATAAACTGTCATAAGCTTCCCAAAATGTCATAAGATATGACACTCAGAAATTATAACCAAACAGAGGGTACACAGAATTACTTTAACTTGCAGCTTTTACTAATGCCAAGATTTAGGGATGGGTAAATAGCAAGCTCTATCTGGAAAGGAAACCAAAGGGAGATGATACACACTCAGTGATTAAGGAAGAAGTTTTAGAGAGCCAAAATAAGTCAGTTTTCACATGAAGCACGCTTTTTTGGTACTGTTGTAGTCAGTGGTTTTAAGGCAGTTACTAGTTTCCATAAGGAACATCTCCATGTGAATCACATGAAAAAGAAAAAAAGGGTAATCTACTTTTTTCCCCAGAACCTCCCATCGGCTTAAATTCCAGCTTTGTTACTAATTCTGTTGTGACAGAAGGGTCAAAATGGAAATGGCAGGAATGTTGTGTCCCACCACGATCTGAGGGCATGTTTAATCCCAAATCAGAAATATGAACCCATATCTTTGTGTAAAAATTAATTATTAAATGTCTCAAAGACACTGGAATTCAAGCCTCTTCACACCAGCATTACAGACATACTGATGAAAGCAGAGAAAAGTATAAAAGGAGACATTGCAATGAAGTTTTTCAGCTCCAGGAAAAAAAAAAATAACAAACCAATAGTTACTGCTGAAACTAAGAAACATTTAAACTTTTTTTTAATCTCTACACAGTCCAAGAAGTAAGCACCTCCATGTGAAGTTTTATGTGTTCCTTTAAGAGCAAACAGCAGAAAGTTGACTAAATATTCAAATTTCACACATTTAGCACTGATAACAATTTGTTGCTAAGATCACAAATTATATAGAGATCCTGTTAAGAGTAAAGGTTAACACATCCACCTGATGCATTTTCAGCATAAAAAATTGCTAATACAGTGTTTTGAAAAATGCAGCTGGGTTTCCCTCTTGGAAACAGGAGCAAATAATGAGTGCCCTGATTCCAGATTTTCCTGGGTTTAAGAGCTAATGAGATTTTGGGTTTTAAGATGGGCATAGGAGCATGTAACCACTGGGGCAAGAACAAATGCAAAAGGATGAAGTACTAACGACGTTGAAGCCACTTTTGTTGCCAGAGACAGCAAAATACTTGGATTCACAGAGATCTTCTCCATTGAAACAGCAAATGAACAGCCTCAGGAATGCTGAGCTACCTCTCGAGTGGACGAAATACTAAAGAAAGACCTGTTATTTACACAAGTACAGCTTTTATCACGGTATTTCTCATTAAGGAGCGGTGACCAAAGCCCACAACAGTGATAAGACGTGCTCAGGTGCACTAATGTGGCACATTCCTGACAGAAGGAAGAACTTTCTCATCGTTAGAGCCTCATCCACAGAGCCCCTTCCATTATGGGTTGTCACCGAGTCCCACTGAACCCTCTTCAAGGCTCATTAATCCCTCTCAGATCACTTGGTGTGTAGCCACAGCAAGTCTTGTGATCAGCAACACACAGAACTCTGGGCATGCCCAAACCAGCTACAGAAGCTGTGTCACTTGAAATAGTTTGTTATCTGTCTGGAATCATTTGGGTTTTCGGTTTTAGTTTTTTCAGCAACGTGAAAAATTTCTCTGCACTCCCAGTCCCGGGAAAAGATGAGAAAAATAAAGGCAGCATTCAAGTGAAACGTTCCTAAAATGTTTCTAATTTTGAGGATCATAAAACTACATACTCTGAGTCTTATTAAATAACATATTCAGACAGAAGGTTTGTGCAATATCTAGGCATGCTGATAATTTTTTTGGTGGGGGGAAAAAAACACAAAAAAAAGAAAGGAAAAGGTAAGGGAATGTAGTGACATTTTATTACTCAAAGTGAGACTTAACTTTAACATTTTCTGCCATTATTCTTCATGTCATTCATTACCACATCCTTTATTCCTCAAATTAAAATGTTCATACAAACAGAAATTAATTTTATTATATTTAGCACCTGGCAGGCACAGAAGGGTTTTGAATCCCACCCAAGGGAAAAGATTAAGCCTAAGGTCAAAACAAAGTGAATTCCTGCCAGCTGTCCTTTAAGCAAACTGAACAAAATGGATTGAAAAATGGAAAACTGACCACGGAATATATTACATTTCTTTGGGTTTGAATATTTTATGTTTGAAATTAATCTTTAGAATAACAAAGAAGAAGCAGCAAAGTTGTAAAATAGAAACAGCAGCAAAGTAGTAACCACTTTTTCTTTTTTTAAATGGTGATTTTCGGTGGTACCCTTTATATTGCCTTCTGTTATTGCTTAGCCTTTTTTTTAAATAGTGGAAGCTGATGGAGGACAATGAAACCCTTCAATAAAACAATGTGCAAGGGTAAGGAAGAAACTGAGATGCCACCCATTCCTAGAACATGCACAACGCTGAGCTCCTGGCCTCCTCTCAGAGGAGGGACCCAAAACAATTCACAGCCTGCCAAGTTCCTGTTCTACAGTCATTATGTTAAACAATCTGGGGGAAAAAAAAAAAAAAAAGCACTCAAACCTCAAACAATTAAGAAATTACAAACATTTTATTTGTCTGTATGATTATGTTACCCTGTTGGGTTTTTGAATAATGAAATCTTTCACTTCATGGTCCTCCTTATCCAGACTCTAAGAAACAGCAATTCCTTCACATGCACCCTACAACTGTATAGTTATTTACTATGAGAGTTCACATTAAAGGTGAAACAAGACAGTTTTCTTTATAGTCCTGCATCTAAGCTATCTTGCTATAAACATACCTTTATACTGCCCAGAGTTTAACTAATGATATAGAAAAAAAAAACAAAAACTGATCAGGTCAAAAAACTTCCAAGTTCAGGTTATGAACTGTAGCCTTTTCTTTTTTTCTATTAGAAAAATACACTAATTTTATTGCTATTTTACAAGACCTTCAAAGGCTATGCTATTATTAAATATAACAATCTTCCAACAAAATATTGTCCTTTTACTCGTAAGCCTTTATCTGCTAGTTGCAGATGATATCACATTCACTTTTTAAATAATATTTAAAGGTCAAACCAATAAGGCATGGAAAATGTTGAACATCTTGTACAATTCAAACAAAGCACTGCAGAAGCCACAAGGGGGTACTTGCTAAAATGATCAAGCACTTTTTAACATATTTGTTCAATGATTACCAGGGGCACAATGTAATTCACTTCCCACGGGAAGGGAAAACTCTGCCGAAAATTCATAAAAAAAAAAAACAAAAACTTCAGAGTTTTTTCCTCATCTGTTTTCAAATCGTTATGAAGGAGAAATTATAGATCAGAATATACCTAAAGGAAAATTTATTATATAAAGATGCCTAAGCTAGTTTTAAACTGCTTCAGACAATAAGGACTTCCAGAGGAGGGAGGTGACCAAGCTGGGATGCACAGGGGTCCGTGGGACAGACAAATCCCACCAGCCTTAGGAGACTCTTGGTGTCTTACCCAGGATAAAGTTTTAGCTCCTCCCCTAACTCAGTCTCACTGGGTTATTGCAACTTTGCCCTGGTTACTGTCACCTCACCCCAAGGAGCAGAAAGAACAGACAAGAAAAATGTTCATTTTTCCAGTTCTGACTAGTGCAATGTACCAACCCAGACATCTAATCTACATGCAGAGCTAACAAACAGGTAGATATTTAACAATCCTGTTCCTATTTGAGATTTAGTGTGTGCGTTTTTTTTCTTATGCCATGAATTTGTTCAGGTTAGAAGGGACCTTAGGGGAGCACAAAACCTGCTACTCCAAGAGTCTCATTGAAACAGCTCAGGGCTTTATCCAGACCAGTATTTATGGTCTGCCATGCCAAGTTCTAGGTGTTCAGCCTGCAGCAACTGTTCAGCAATCCCTGAAGCCATAAAATCCTATGTACATACACTCCTACGTGCATGAAGTGCAATAAACACGTAGAAAAAAATTCAAAAGCAACAGTGGCACAGAGGGGTGTTTTGAAGTCAGTACCTTCTACCTGTGTAAAAAAAAAAATAAAAAAATCAAGCTTTCAGTTCTTCTGAGAAGAAAAACATTTACATCAGTTTTCTTGCTCCCTGCATAAGTAATTGCTGCAGTCTATAAGCCATTACCTGTCGAGTGTCAGACATTTCTCTGATCTCACACACACACACACACACACACACACACACACACAAGAGAAGAGGGAGGCACAGACCTGCAGGAGATGTAGATGTGCCAGCAGAAGGAGACTCCAGTACTGACAAGAGGCAGCAGCCAAGCTCCTCTATCCTCTACCCCACCAGAACAACAACTTTTGGATGACAGAGTTAAGGGACAGCTTCTAGGCAGCAGCAGATCCTGACTGCCAAATGTCACCATGGTGGATTGAGCTCTTCTTCAGATCCCTGTAATTCTGGGCATCAACTCTGTTTCGAGGTACCAATTAGGAAAGCACTTGAGCACAGTCTTTTTTAAGCCCTCATTTAAATTAAACAAATGCCTAAGGTAACATTCAGAAGTGCATTGGCTTTATTGGTGAGACAAAAAAGAAAGCCTTCATGCCAACACAGGTATGTTCCTCACTGAAAACTTATACATGGAGGACAAAACAGAAAGAGCATAGTAGGAAAGAAGACTTTTAAAGCAAGACTCGACTTCCACTGTTGGTGCCACGTGAACAAAACACTTCAAAGCACATGTGTGTGGTGGGTACACTAAAACTTTGTAAGTGTGGGGGCACATATGCCTATAACAGATATTTATGCATTAGATTTATGAGAATTTATGTTATATTAAGATATTAACATAATTATATATATAAATACAAGTGATATTCATGTATTCAAATATGATTGCTATAGTTTGCTAACAAAAAATCAACTTTCATGTGTCCATCCCACGGCAGCAGAGCTGCACTGCACTTGTTTCAGGGGAAAACCATCTCCAGACAGATGGATTTTAACAAGTCTACTTCCTTAGAAATCCCTTCCAGCAGGGACTTTCAGAATTTCTGTTGAGTAATATTTATCAGTTTTTGCAGACTCACCTACCTGTTTCTGGAGGATCGTGCTCCGATTTTGATTGATGGAGTTAATTATTGTGCCAGCATTATCTCTCAGCAGTAGCACAACTTTCTGCTTAGCTCGGTGTTATCATGGATATTGTGCTGGTATTGACAGTCCAAACACCAACAAAAATGCAATTTTCATATTCCCAGAATGTTAAAATATAAAAAAATTTTCTCCTGCTCATGGTGAGTCTTTCAGACAAACTCTATCTCCTTTGAAAGAGATCTTACATATTATATTCCTAGTAAATTTTAAAATAGACAAACCTCCAGCTTATGCAACAACAACAACAAAAGCACCAGAAATACCTTAACCATTTGGAGATTTGTTACCTTGCTTGCTTAGACTGAACACTTGTGTGAGTGGATACGTTCTGTGTAGAATATATTGAGGATATTTAGTTCTGAAAACAAAGGTACTCTGTGATCTTCTCACTGGGTGAGAAACAGATCTATTTTCTATTCTAGACATCATCTTTTTTCACATGGGATCCTCACTTCAATCAGCAGCAGGAGCCTCATGTCCTCCCAGGAATGCCCTGGTGTGATCCATACCACTGGTGTCACTACCAGCAAGGTGAATAAAAGCCATTTTATACATTTAACCCATAAGTCAGTGGTGGTTACACAGACCTCACCCATTTTAAACAATTAGAAATGTCCCAGCAGATGAAATACAAACCCTGCTTAATGCTAAGGCAGACACTGCCTTAAAAAAATATATATAAACTTAACTAAAGATATTCAGAAGAGGTAGAAAGAGATGAATATTTAAAAATATAAGCCACGAGCTGTACTTGAGTGATATTGAAGGGAAGGTTCCTTTCACTACAAAATTTATAATAAAAATCTCTTCCTTGACAGGCTTATAGATATTAAAGAAGGTATTAACAGATACTTTGCCAAATATGAAAATACATTAGTGAAAGTGGGTTTAATCTCTTGTGTTACTGTTAAAATTTTCATCCTGTTCTGGAGCAGCAACATTCAAAAAGAGACAGAAGAAAACAGCACAACAAGACACCACTTGTGAAGAAGCAGAGAGAGAGCAGATGTTCTGATCAGCCACAACTGGGCTCTTTATCTGTTTGTTTCCACCTTTTAAATGCTCAGAATTTCTCAGCAGTGCTGGAAGTTGCAAATTTAGTTTTTCAGGTGTTTGTTTTCTCCGCACAATGCAGATGTTGTTGTCATCCATTTCTTCTCTTGGTAAGTTCCCTCTATCTGGCTTTGCCAACAAGGCAATAATATCTTTTAAAAATAAGAGGATGGCCAGTTGATTTAAAGAAAGTTGTTCAATGCTGTAATAAAACAAGTTATATCATATTTCAATCCCTAAACACTTTTTCTCCCAAGAACAATAGAACATCCTATTCCCTCAAGAGCTTCTCCACTAACTGAACCTACTTAGTTACATTAATTATCATTACAATAATTTCCAAATGCTGTTTAATTGTGTTTTCAAGTCACAATCTAAACAGGTACTTGAATTAAGGTCATCAGAACAGCTCAGTTCTGAAGCAAGTGGGATCTTGCAGGAGACAGTAAGGAAGTGAGACAGAAGAATATATCCTTGGGATGCTGAACTGTGTTTATACACTTGTTCACTCTTTCTTACAAAGCAGCAGAGAAATGCAGTGTGTAGACATCCTGTTTTTGCTTGGTTTGCACCAGTCTAAGTAACCTGTGACCTTCCCAGCACAGGCTATAACTCCTGCTAGTTTACATGATTCAAAAGCAACTATAAAACTTTATTAAAAAAAAAACAGGCTATTAAATACAAAACTAAAATATATTTAGGTCAAAGAGTCCATAAACAGCAAATTGGTAATGGCTGGCAGCCTCTCCAAGGAAATCTCACTAAAAGCTTGCCTAGTTAATCTATTTTTTTCCCGGGCATAATCTAGTAGCCATTTAAAGCACAGGACTGAATGGATAAAAACCTCATCTGGTCAAGCTGTTCATTTTTTCTACTGGAAAAAATATGCTGAAATATTCTGAGGGCTTTTTTTTAAAAAAAAAAAACAACCTACACAAAACACAACACCAAAACCAACCCCCACTGTGTTCTACAGATGGGTAACCAGAGATATTTATCTTTCAGAAACTGGTTAGAATGTGTAGTAGGAAAATAGAAGTTCACCAGTTTCTTAAACACCTGGATCTCTTCCCTAACCAGACATCAGATTGCCAGCCCTCTACCTCAGAGAATTTCTCCCCTACCTTACTCAATTTTTATTTCACATCCTCAGTGGAGGAAAAATTGCCCCCTTTTCCTCTATTTCTGTGTTCTCAAATGAAAAGTCCACAGACATGGGGGCAGTGGTGGTGGCAGTGGTTCCAATTCCAAGTGCATTCACTTTTCAGTGTGTTTTTAAAGGTCAGAACTGTGCTGATTATTCCAAATGGAAATATTGACACTGACGTTATACAAATCAATTGACTTAAAACCACACAGCAGCGAGACTTATCTTGATTTCCTCAAAAGGTAAGTCCATGCTCCACACAAGTGACCATGCACTGTGCTGTGCACAGACCAACTCACTGCAAAGATCAGTGCAAACACAGCTCTTCTTCCAAGTGACACCACCCAACTGCACCTCTGTCAGTTCTGCCATTTCCCTCTTAGAAACTTTTTGCAAAGAAAATGATGCAGGCGGCCCGAGTTGGCAAGTTCAGGGTCCCGTTGGGTTGTCGGTTTATATCTTAATGATTCATTCTTATTGCCTTAGAAGGACTATTTTGGTTTTCCACCATAAAATGCAAACTATGTATTCGAGATGCTCCCACGATTCAGCTCTTGGTTACTGTGATCCACTTCAGCAACTGTTGCAGTGATGGTTTGTACAGTAGCCAGTAAGGCAGCGACATTGTTAGCAACAGGACAGATCTCAATGACCCTTTGCATTTTTATGCATCATCAGAGTTGATGGAGGGAGCAATGGAATTCCATTCCCTCTCAGAAAGGAAGCTGGCACTGTTTTTTTCCTCAAACATGTCCCAGCCCCGTTGGATCCCAAAATATAATACCTGCAGAAAGAGGCTTAATGGGTCAATGCAGTAAACCCTGGGCAACAGAGGCTGAGAGGAGTCCTGTGACCTAAAGGACTGGGCCTTCCTCACAAGACCTGTTAAAGTTCAAACTTATGGATTAACCTGCCTCCTGTAGCAAAAATAAGAAAGGATTTTGAGATGATTGTATCAGACCATGTTTAAACCCTTTAATCTTCTTCCCCCCCATGTAATCTTGGTTGAGGGAAATATTAACCTGTTGGGTAACTGTAGTAAAAACTTGTGTAATTCCCTAATTAACATTGCTCATCCTCCTCATTAACATGTCCAACCTCCAAGGCCCTTAAATTGTGTTTGCATGTTCAATAAAGTATTCCAGTTTTCCACCCCGTGCCTGGGATCGCTCAGTTATTGACTCCCCACTCAGCCCCACTGAAGCACTGAATTTGAATTCCCCACGTTATGAGACCTTTTCAGGCAGAGCTCCTTTCTCATATAGATTTCACCATAACCCCCCTTAAATGTCATTTTGCTACCTGCTTCCACAGAAATACTTAGAACATCTTGCTGTTATTTTTCTTCGGATCCATTTTTTATAAGTGACACTTATTCTACTTTATCTACAAGGCCTTGCAGCACAATGAGCAAAATGTGACTGCTCCAGATGTTGAAGACCTTGTGGACACACACAACTGACCTGCTGTGTGTGCACAGCAAATCTGACACCTCTGATGTGTGCACCACACACACAGCGAGGGCTTTGCACGCCTGCTACACTTCCTTCCCATAAGTTTTACAGTAAAACAGATTAAAAAAAAAAAAAAAATGAAAGAGTGCCTTTGTTTCATGAAATGCTAATGCACCAACATACACTTTCTGAAGTGCTTCTAGACCATACATTGCACCATTAGGATTATTTTTCCTTCTATTTAATTCAGTCTGCTGCTTCTTGTGAAGTAAATTCTGTTGAGTGACTGACTGACAACTTTTTTCAGCAACAACTTCATTGTTTCAGTCAAATCTGCTGTGTGGTTAAACATCCCTGATTATTTGCACGATCTTTATAATGAAAGTGTCCTCAGTGTGCTGGCTGACTTTGCCATGTGAGGCCCAATATACACATTAATCATGGAGCTAATCTAGTTCTCATCTGACCTTGATTTAGTAAAACCACAATATTGCAAAGAAATTAGGTCTTGTGGAGATATTTTATCAGGCTTAGAAATCTTTATTGCTACCTACTTTTTCACTTTGCAAAAGGATTGGAAGGTTATTGGATACTTTACTCATATTCTGCCTCTCACCTCTTTCTCCTCTCTGGTTATGAGTTTCAGCCAAACACTTTGCGGGGGGTTTTTCCTTCTCCCTGAGGATTTAAAAATAGTCTTGGGAAAAACAGCTATTTTTGTTAAGGTTTTCATTAAAAGACTCAGTTTCAGGAAAGCAGAGAGTAATAACACTGTGAAGGTATTATAGCCAGGTCATAACCTGCTCCCATAACACTCCCCTGGCACGTTTATTATTAATACAGACTCTCATACCTTCAGATTTTTATAGTAAGAACGCGGGGAAGGGGAATTTGCTCATTAATTGGAATACAAACACAAACATTCAACTATGCCCTAACCCTTCTTCCATGAATATTTATAGCCTAACAAGCTTAAGTTCAAAGGGAAGGGAGAGGTGTGACAGGTTCACATGGGACACGAGTTCTTGTGGACTGCAGAACGAGTTCTGAAAAGCCCTACAGACAAAAACCACAAGGACAATAACTGGCACTGGAGAGATTAGGTATGGAGTAGAATAAGTGTTACTTAACCCCAAGTGTTTCAATTTAACCAAAACCCCCCCCTCTGTAGCTGAAGAGGCTACAGAGGCTGTAGGAGCAGCTCCACCGCCCTTCTCCCAAGCAGAGGAGTGCTCAGCCTCTCTGATGAGGGTTTATGTAACAAAGGAGCTGTTAAAATGCTTTAAAAATTGCTTCAAACTAAGAGTTTTTCTGACCTTTCAGTGATGAATGTGAACTGAGAGATGCTAAGGTTCACCCTCCCATGATGATAATCCTCTTGGAAACCTGACCAGTGTTCCTCCTTGCCTCGGGCAGGTGACGGTGGCAGTGATGACATGTGGTGTCACACTATCAAAGTTGGACAACTTTAACTTGGCACTGGAGGGCAATCTTTAGACTCGCATCACTACAGTGTGACCCCTGTATATCCCAAATACTCTGTTCCACAGAGGTTTATCCTTTATGGAGTACAACATGGGTACTGCTCCCCCTTACAGCAGTGTTCCAGTTTACCTGGATGACCCACACACATAAAAGTTGCAGGGGGAATGTTGAAGACACCGGTTACTGAAACCAAGGACCAGAGAAAGATGCTGGTGTAAAGGCAAGGCTGCAATCAAATTTTTACCTGTTTACACACAGCTTGTAATTATTCCAAAGCAAATTATTTTAACATGGCAATTCTCTTCCGTGTTATGCCTGGCATCTTGCCTCAAATGAAGAGCACAAAGTTCAACAGCACTTTCCTTTCCCTTCAACTATTTAACCTTTTGCTTGGGAAAAAAAAATAAAATACACTTTTTCACATGGCAGCCTTAGGATCCAGGTAAACCCACTTCAGATCCCCACAAATATTGGGACTGATGGTCTTTATCTCAGCATAAACTCGAATGAGGTGTGCTCAGAAGCCATGGGACAAACTGCCCTGAAGGTACGAATGAGAAACACAATAAAAACAGGAAGAACAATGCAGAGAACTGAGGGAGAATGTGGCAAAGTTAGGTCAGGGGGCCCAGCTAATTCATGATGTACTTGTTAATCAGGACCTGGTCACAGCAGATGACAGGCCATATTAACATTTTTGTCTCCCAACACTACAACACCCACAGGAGTGGCCTCTGCCTTTCACTGCAGTGAAGATCTGACCAAGGCAGGCTTCGACCTGAGCTGCAGCCCCATGTTAATGAGCCCAGTCTACACTAAACCAAAAACACATTCAACTTAAAAAAAAAAATCTGTTGCTGAGCTAACACTGCTGGTTTCAAAAGTTTCCAGTACTTACACATTTTTTAAATGCACCTGCCTGTGCTGTTCTGCTCACAGCAGAAGGTGAAATGCTGCTAAACACCACTTCAGCAGCCTCAAAACAAATGTGCCCATGAAACAGGGAGTAGAGGCTTTTCAGCAGGTCATCCTGATCGTGAAACTGGACCTACAGGAACCAGGAGGGCAAAAGCAACACTGTAAAGTGTCATTCAGATGCTGTTGCTGTCATCTGCATTTTTGTTTAGCACTGTGTACACATCTGAGAACAAAATCATTTTTATTATATCTGCAAGCAAACACACTCCCTATCTTATTTCTACTGCATCTATGGTACTTTTAACTTCTAATACATATTTACATGGGTAATTAAGCATAGTGACTTAAAAGACATTTTTAAAATGGTAATTATCAACTGGAATTATTCCCAGAAGTAATTTCTAAAATCTGGGGCACTGCATTTCACCAAGTTTCAGTAGTGCTATATAGTTTCCTACTCTTTTTTTTTTTTCCAGCTAAATGTAGATCACAAGACTATTTGATCCAGATGAAATTGCTGTGATAAACACACTGTGGCTTTTCCCAACTAGTATTACTTCTCCAGCAATTTCAGAGAAATATCTGACAATACAGCTAAGACTGCAAATATCTAAATAAGAGACTCCCTGCAATTTGGAAAGGGAAAGTCAACAAGCACAACGCTGGCTTCAAGATGGTGCAGCATTGAACAGCACAGCCATAAATTATTCTAAAATACCAGGAACTGAAATTCCCTTTGCTCACATGCACAGGAAAAGCCTCTTCCTTCTCTAAAACTGAACATAAGCTGCTGGAGCTGAATCTTGACATTCAAAATTGACAAGTAAATGAAAGGTGTTGTCTCTTGATTCACCTACACATCTTAAAATAGTCAGTCTCTTCTTCAACAGTGTGTTTTAATAATCAAGTTGCACTTAAAAGTCACTCTAGTTTTGTGCAGAGGTCAATAATGCTAAGATGATCCTGGGGAGGTGAGAAAACTGGAATGCTTTATTGGACTCACAAGTTCATATTTAAAGGGTTTAGGGTTTACATATTTAACAGGGGGTTTACATTTTCACACTATTAAAATTGGGGGGTTTCACAAGGATGACATAAGGGAAAAACCCAGGTTAACACATCTTGGGGTCTTAGGAATTATTTCATGGGGAAGACCCTACTTTGCCTTGGGGGATTTCATGGGGGAACAGGCAACACAAAGGGAGAGATAAAACACAAAATGCTTTCTTCCCAGGTTTGATGAGATCAGGGCATGGTTTCTCCAGGCTTGGGCAGGACATTCCAAACCCGTGACATCAATGGATCCTTGTCTGGACTCCAGATGGAGGTTTTTTCCCAGTCTCTGTCAGCCCAAGGCTTTTATTTAAACCTGGCAGTTTTCTTTTTCTCATATCTGATTTTTGGAATCCAACAGTTTTGTCCCGAAGTTCCAGTATTGATAATAAACCCAATTTAATTACTCAACTGGAAAGCTTTATAAGTTCCCCTGCAACGTGGGACAAAGGCACCACAGTTGAACAAGTGAGCAGAGCTCACAAAGCATGAGCCAAATGAACAATATCAGATTCATACACCAGCCAGAGAACACAAACGAGCACACGGGCGTTTGCTCCTTTGGAGGCTCTTGGAAAAACTAATGCTGGCAGTGGGAAGCACTCAATGCCTCCACATCATTCAGTGATGAGCCCCAAAAGGACTGATTACAGCAGATTTTCTTTGTGCATGCTAGGCCCCTGTGATCCAATCCTTTCTACCCCAGGACAAAAAGCATCCTGAGAGAAGCCTGAGGACTCTGCAGGTCCCAAGCTAAAGCCACCAAAGAGCTCCAAACCTCTGTTTTTTCTTCTGTGGTCACTTCTTTCTTAACAACTCCTTGGCAAACACCAAGCAAAGCTTCTCATCACCCCAGAATCCTCCTACCAAGCTGCCATAACACCTCATGCAAAGTTGTAGCCTTATTTATTAAAGTTTAGGTTGCCCTTTCAGGGCAAATGAGGATTTTCAGAGCAGAGATATGCACTTCACCTTAATTACAGGTACCACAGCACTTGCCTTTCATTATAGGATGATAATTCCCATTTTAATAGATTCTCCTGTCAAATTACCATTTTACATCTTTATAGTTCAGAGCAGCACTTTGATATTTTATCTTGCATCATATATATTTAGTTGTCCTATAGGACAACTTTTCCTCGTGCTGTGAATTTCCTCTCACATTAAAGTGTTTTTTCTAAAAAAAAATAAAATTCTTTTCCTTCTTCCCTATGAACATGCATTATAAAACAGTCCTTAACTGCCTGACCATATTTATTTAATCCACAAAATTCCCACTTCATTTAGTGGTTTAGATTAAAAATAAGAGATGCAGCTATTTCTTAAGGTGTCATAATTTTATAATTTCCTAGATTCTAGTGCTTGACTCAGCAATCTAATTAATGTTCTTATGTATGCTTCTGTTAGACCCCTACTTCAAAATTCTTGATAAATATATATTTATGGTAATTTATCAATAATTAGAATTGATCACCATGTCTCTGGTCTATATAGTTCATAAAATAATTATTTAAATATATAAATCAATCTTCTAGTAATTTCTAACCTTGTAATGATTAGAAGTGCCTAAAAATCACATTACCAGGAAATTATTCACTTTTATCCCCGGATGTTTTCACTCCTGAAGTCTGGCCAGAGATAACCATCAGCTTTCTCTTAAGACTCTTTTTTTCTTTCATACTGGTGGGAACCTATGAATAAGTATCTCTAGGAGAATCATTAGCTGGGTCCCTGGGTACACCACAAAAAGTACCAAAGCCAATAGGAATCTTCTATGGAACTTGCAAAATAGGTTCAGTTTACACTGTTCCTACGTGAAATACAATCAGCATCCTATGCACGAAATTCTCCCAGAGGCCAATCCTCCTGCCAATATTTCCCAAGACAGTCTACACTACTGCTTACTGCTAGAGTACCAAAAAAAAAAAAAAGGCATTTAGTTTAAGAATGCACATTTAGACATGTACCTCTGCACACTGCCTCCTTTCTCCCCATGCCCCTCCAGTTGTTAATCCTTATTTTTTCCTCTAGATTATAAGTCTCCCAAGAAAATCCTGTGAGTTTCTATGGCACTTTGCTTCCATATATCCTGACTTAAACTGGTCATTAAACAAAACCACCGTAAAAAAACAGCTTTGAACCTCCACAGCAGCCTCAGATCCCTGCAGCCAGGGGAGCGAGGAATTCCTTCTATGGAGTTCCCACAAGACAGGATTTTATACCTGAGCATCTGCTTTTGTTAGCACAGCTTTCTGGATAAAGCACATTTTTATCTCAACACTGGTGCCTCTCCTATTTCAAAGTAATTTACAGTCAGATGGTTCACCATTTCTATGGTTAAATTATATTCACCCAAAAAAGAAGTGTGATCCACTTTGAATAGGGCTTGTGCTTTCTGAGTGCCAGAAAAATCATGATGGATTCATACCTTTTTCCTCATGATATTTTGAGTATATTATGGCATACCACAGACGAGAAGGATTTTTTTTTTATGTGTGGCAAATTAACTGACTGTTAATTACTTTTGCTCTTTCATCAAGCTGTTTTGTTGGTTGCTTTTCCAGATGAATCATTTAAATCAATTCAACTACTGATCAGATGAAGCAGATTTTAAGCAGCATTAAAATATCCCCCTAATTCTGTGCTTTACAAGCTGCCAACAGTGTGAACACCACCACATCCCTGCACTGAACCTGCAGTGTTCTGCACTGAGGCCACAGCTTGGTCCAAGGCAGGTATTTCCATGCATTTTTCATTGGAGGATCAAATCTTTTCCACATTTTCTTGGCATCAAAAATATGCCAAGTTTCTCAATAGTAAATAGTTAAAAAAGAACAGAATAAGATCTGATCAGATGTTCCTTAATATATCCCAGGCTTGCAACACAAATGCTTTAAAACTTCAGTCTCAAAATTCAGTAGGTACAAACATCTTTTATCATTATCTCTAAAAATCAATAGGAAAAATTACCTTACATTATTTTAAGTTCTTAGGCAAGTAGATACACCAAAAGGTCATATGTACCCTCGAGGTCAGAGTCTTAAAGGACACCTGAAAAACCTCAACAGGAAGTTTCTGTAGATGCTTTCATTTATATTTTGCTGTGGGCAAAGGAGCCGAGCAGTTTCTAACAAATCAATGCAAGCCAAACCAAAATTAGCAAATTGCCTGATGTGACAAAACAAAGTTGAACACTCACCTTCAGAAGGAGGAAGCTAGCAAAGCTCATAAATACAATCTACTCTGCTGCTAACAATCTGTTGTGGCATAATGGTAGGAACTCCATTTTAGAGGTCTTTTGCAGCCTAAATAATTTAATGATTCTATAATGTAGAAGGTTCATCTAATAAAAGAAAACTCAAAAATAGTTTTGTGTCTCTTTTGCACCACATTCCCCTCATTTCCTAGTGGGATCACACTGACTGACATGCAAGTTCCTGAGGTTTCCTGTTGTTCCTTGCTGAGCTCCAGAGGCCACTGGTCAGGTAGGGAGATGAAAGGTCATCGTGCAAGGCAAGAGGACACCTCAAACAGAAAGCTCTGCCCTGAACCGTGATGCCTGTGCTCTCCTACTGCCAGAGCAGGAAAAACAGCTTCCAGCTCAATCCTAACCAGGCATTTCCCAGCTAACAGGTCTCCCATCCACTTTCTCCCTGCAGAAATTCAGCAGCACAGCTGTCTCTCCAGAGCAGGTACCGCTGCTGAGCCCGTGTCACTGCTGCCAGCAGGGTGAGGGGAGCACCTCGCTGGAGACACAGCAGAGGATCTGTGTGGGGCAGAACCCGTTATTTACATCCCTGGGTGATTTTGGATAGAAACAATCAAACATTTCTACTAAAACATTACACAAATTTCAAGTGACTTCACAGTTCTACCTGGCAAAGAGCTGGTGTGTCTGGAGGAGACAAGAACTCTACTGGGTTCTACTGTCTCACTCCCACGGGCAGTGGAGCCTTCTTGGACAGAGACAGGGGGGCTTGGGGGTGAGTTTTTCTGGGTGTTTTGGGTGGTTTTTTTGATTGCGTTTGGAGGTGGGTTTTTCTTAGGTTGTCTTGGTTTGGGTTTTTTTCCTTTTTTGTTTTGGTTTAGTGGGTTTTTTGTTCAGTAGGTTTGTGGGGGGGCTTTTTGGAGGGGTGTTTTGTTGTTTTGTGGGGTTTTTTTTTGCTGTTGTTGGGTTTTTTTGGTTTGGTGCTTGGTTGTTTTTTTTTTTTTTTTTTTTCTGGGCAATTAAGTAAGCCATATTTTTTTGAGGTCAATTCTAACAGCTTGCAAAGCAATTCACCTGGAGCTGAGCATGACCATTTGCCTGGAGCTGCAAGATCAGGAAAACCATTGGTGTGACCTTGATGTCATTTCTGCTTGAAGCAGCGTTAGCAGGCACTCGTTTCTCCCCTTAAACTATTCCCTTTTATGCAGAAACTCTCCATGGTGGGAAGTTATATTCCTCCTGATCTAGATTCCTAAAGCAACCCAGGGCACTGGTGTACAAGCACAGCAGCCTCAGGGGAGTCCTAAGGAGCAGAAAACATGATGAAGCTTTCCATGTTTCATTCTGTAATACAGCAGCTGCAAAAGCAGAGGAGAGTCTGCTGCTGTATGTCACTCAGAAATAATCTCATCCAGACTGCTCTGTGATAAAGATATAATGCACATATGCTTCTTGAATGATAACAATCTATTTCTCTTTTTGAAGTTCGCTGTGAATCCAAAGTGATGTTTCAACCAGCACACAATCCACCACAATTTTCCTGCACAGGCTACAGACATAGCTCATGCATTTAATAAGTTATATTTAACAGGTCATAAGCAATGCTATTTTCATTTAAAAGACTACTGTAAGCTATTCTGTAACTTCATGCCTGACTTTTCACTTGCAGCTATGATTCTGGATATTTATGTGGGTATTTAAGATAATACAAGGGACAGACACAAGTATATATTATACCAGTTGTTGACAGGCTAAGCTGTGGACCAGGTTATTGTTTCTCTGATTAAAAGCAAGATGAATTCATGTACCAGAATAACTTATTTATTTCTTACAACTTCATATCACCAGGGCTTTTCTTCAACCTGTCAGATGAAGTGCACGTTAAATATTAGCAGATTTAAATCTAACATGTTAAGAGTTTCTTTTTATGCCCTTTTTTGCTTCAGCTCATTACACACATCAACACAATAAGCTGTGAGATATATTGCTATATATAGTGAACATATTCTCCCTGACATAGAATGCTAATCTATTCTCAGGATTAAAAACTGTTACAAAATACAATATAGAGGCACTTATTTATTTTTTTCTCCTCCCCCCCCAAGATGGGCTACAAGCTCCCACCCAAGAAAGTCTCAAGCTATCAAAAATCAGATGATCTTCTCAACACCTTTTCAAGTTTGCCTTTGCCAAGTTCAGTTAAAATTTTTATTTTAATGCTTCTTGGTGTTTCAGATTTCACTCAAATGCAGTCAAGTAGGAAAAAAATTTATGTACCAATAATAGCTGGGTCATCAAACCAGGTTACAAAGGGGAGGTTCCTTTTTGCCATGTTGTTGAAAAATTATTAAGAGATATAATCATAAAGCTAGTGCAGGAGGGGGAAAGCCAATCTAAAATGACTGGGCTGTGTTCTGCTTTGGCATAACCAGTAGCAACTTTGGCCAAACCAGTGGTTTCACTGTGGTATGAACAAAATTAAAGTTTTTTTCAGTTCACATAGAGTGCCACAAACCTTCAGTAGACTCAGTGCTCTGACACACACACAACAAGAGAGTTATCACCTCCTGCCCTCTGCTCACCCCCCCAGACTCCATCCCAACAGCAGGGACACTTGACCCACTCCTCAATCAGCCCTAAGACCACAATGGTCTCAGACAAGCATATTTGGGTAAACTGGTTAAAGAATCCCTATTCAACAACTGATTCCCAGCCATACTTGATATCCCTCTCCAGGAATAAGGCAAAAACCAAGTATTTGAGAGTACAGTTACAATTCTTTTAATGTTTCTCTCCACATGCAATATCAGAGCTATGAGCTAGCAGAAGTCTAAATAAATTTTATTATCGACGTCCCTACAGCATTTTGCTTGGGACTGGATTACAGCTGCAGAATTCAAAACAGACTTAAGATTTTGGGTATTCAGAGTCCAGTTATAAAGCAATCACTTCAACAATCCCTGAGTCCAGGTACAATCCTGTGTGCATGTCTGCTCTTCTTGATACCTGGGCATCAGTCAGTAAATCATTCAGATCTACAGCTGTTACATTACTGCCTGACAAATATATTCCCATGCTGAACAAAACCAAGCTGATGACCACAATTTAAATGGCAACCTGCCCTCAGGTTCTGCTCAGTCCACACTGGCATGAGGAGGGGACAGACACAATACTTATCTCTTGGCATGTCTTTTCTCTCACCATAAGAACAGAAATCACTTACTCAAAATGAAGCCAAAGTTTCAAAGCCAGAAACCTGATGGCAGGATCTTGACCTGGCCAAGTATTAAGTAGTGTTCTTAAATCAAGGAAGGTCTAACTCTTGTTTTATGGCTCATGACCATCCCTGCTATTCTCAGCCAGGCTGCTGACACATTGCCAGGCTCACAAAAGGGATCATTTCAACGCACATGCTAGAAAAATAGATGGCAAGGCACTGCTGATGCTGCAGTAACTGGAAGAATGTTCTCTATTCCTCAGCTGCAGAATAACGTTATTTTTAGACAGAAATAAATCTAGCCATCGCTGAAAATGGAATCTATAAAAAATGCTGAACCTCTGGTTTGTTTTATTAAATCCAATCCAATAGGAAGCCACGTATTGTGATGCAGATTTCCTGCAAAATACCTCTGTGCAAAAGCACTGAGTAATGAATCTCTACTCTTATACTCAATATGCGCTTTGGCACAATATTCATGATTGCTGATTGCTTATTCATCTGATTTTTAAGGTGGAATTAGAGGATCTCATCCTGGCATCCCTTCCAAGCATGAAAGCAGAGGGATTTAAATAGGCTTTCAAATCCAGAGGAATTTATCCCCTGAGAAAGGTCTAACCCTTACTGTTTCAAACTTTACTTTATAGGCAAATAGAAAGCATATCTTTCATTGATATATAAAACACATATAAACCAGGAATGTATTCTTAGTCTAGCTGATATTTAACAGTCTTAGCTGAATTAACCACCCCAGAAAAAAGAATGAGAATGTGTGTGCATATAAAAATGTTTGCCTTTCTGGAGTTACTCTTGCCTTACTCCTCTGAGTCCTTCAGCCAGGGGTTTGATTCTGGCCTTGGTGTGATTCAAGAGCTGCCACCATCACTAGGCCTTTGCTGGGGGGAATAACATATTCATGATGATGGTTTTTATTTCCTCACTCTGAGACGAGCTCGGGGAAGGGTTTTTTTTTAAAGATAGGTGTGATAACATTTTCTTAGCTTTTTCTTTCTACCCCACTTTGCAGCTCCCCATTACACCCAGATTTACCATATGGATGTTGGGCAGTATTGCTTTGTTCTTAAAGCCAGTTTTGCCCAGCTCAGGTGGGCTGCATCTCTTCAGGTGACCACAACCTACTCACAGCCCCCATGGCACCTTGTGCCTGTGCACCTCCACGTGCCTCCTGTGTCTCTACTCTTCAAGACCCCCATTGCTACACCAAGCCTTGATTTATCTACAGAATGTCATTTGTGAGTCACAAAACTGCGGTGGCACCATACAAGGGCTCCGGGTTTATACCATTTGTGCTGCCTCCTCTCAGCTGTAGGACACTGGTTACACCAGGAGGGAGAAGGCACAGAGGAAAGGAGGACTGGAAGCAACTCCCAGCACAGCCTTCCAAGGCTATTGCCTCCAAGTCACTTCATGTAACATAAACAGTGCACATGGAACTCCAGACCAGCTTCCCACACCACCAGCAGTACTGATGCAGTCAAGCAGCATAGAGCATAATTCTTGTTCTTGCATTTACTTAAAGCAGCATCTCATTGCCAAACTCATCTGGTGCACAACAAAATAACCAATAAGCAGAAGATTTTATCTTAAAGTGAGAAAAATCTGCTTTAGTCTTTCAAATCAAAATTACGAGCTTCGTGCTTCAGCTTCGTTTTGCCTGCAAACTACCCTTGTTTCACTGCAAGTTTGAACAGCACTTAAAGTCAAAACCTACCCATTGTGAGAAAAGCTCTTTATAAGGAAAGATTAGTTCATTATGCATTCAGTGAGATGAGTATAGCATATTTTACTGGTAGAGTTTTTAGTATTTGAACAAGGAGAGGAGTGAGCAGCAACACACCCCACTGCACATAAGCCTTGAGGCTGTTCAACATCTCATTTATCAGTGATGCTCAGATGGTTTCCAGCACTGACACAGACCTCCACTCTCATGTAACCCATCTGTATTCTAATGTGTTGTACAGATTAAAAATATGTGGTTCAGATGAGGCACCTTTGCTATAGGTAACCACAAATAAATAAGACAAAGAAGTACAGAGAGGAAACTTCTGCATCTTCACAGTTTGTGAGAAAGCACCTTCAGTAACAAAAGCAAAACTTCTGCCTTGAAACGTGAGAACCAGTGTGACATAGGAGTGACTGCAATAGAATTGAAACAGAGTTGGTAAAGATTAGTGGTGTAGTTAAGAAAACTGAAGCTCCTTTCAGTGGAAAAAAGACAGTAGTAACAAATCTGCCAAATTTTCTGGTGTTGACACTACAAATTTCTTTCCTGCGTGCTAAATGTAATCCAGAGATATGAGTAGACAGAGGTAAATCTCACTCTTTTATAAGGGTGGAGGTTTTTCAGACAGTATTTTTATTATTTCTATCCAGTCTTTCCTATGTTTTGCTATCTTTCTCCTGCTTTTGGTTCCAGCAACAATTTTAGAGGCCAGTAAAACTCTATTTGCCCCAGTACTGCAATGCTCCATTCAACACCTGCCTCAGTGAGAACCAAGTGAGAGCCTAAATTGACATAATTTAGCTTCTCAACTGAATCCTTTAAGGTGCAGTTGGATAATGCAGCACAGTTTGAACAGCAAAAAGGTTAATGAGACATCTCTAATTCACAGCCACACACCAACCTGTAAGTTACATGCTCCAATACTGTCCATATTCCCATTTTTAGCCCATTTAATCTTTATAGACAACCTTACATTACAACCCATTACTCTATTATGCAGTGTGTATTCAGGGGCAGTGCAATGTGTTGGCCTATGATGTGGAATCTTTTGAATTTGAGGGCACTAAATGGCATTGCAATTTTGTTTAATTTTCAAATGTACTACTCTGCACTAGATGAAGAAGGCAGCAATGTTTATTTAAGTCATCTTTGCATTTTATTTTCCTTTATTACAGAGCAGGATACAGCACTGGGGTACCTTTCACACAGGCTGCTGCAGGTCGCAGAACCGCAGCCCCTCCAGACCTCTATGTTAGGCTTGCTCAGTTTGTTGGGATTTTTCCCCCTGGGGAGATCCATCTCTTCCAGGTCAGCCTGAGAAGTTGAAGTTTGAGCCAGTGTAACCCAAAATTTCCCCTAATCCAGGAAACTGAACTCATGCAGCACTCGGCTATCAGCGATGGCCAGCTTGCAGATTCAACCCCATTTTTATCTTGTGTGCCTTATACACACACAGAGGCCACAGAACTTGTTGGAGATTGCAGAAGCAGCAAAGGCTCCCAGCTCTGTCCTCAAACATGCACGGTTACAACGCTCTCCACTTTCCCCTCTCTTCAGGCTCTGAGAGCTGAAGTGTCCTAATGATATCTGGAATGTGCTTAAATCTCATCATTTAAAATTTGCCTGATGAAGGAATTAAACCCCCCACACTGCTCCAGACCTTTGTGTGGGGACACCCCTCCTGCCCCTGCAGCCACAATTTGTCAGTCACCCACAGTACTGGTTATCCCAGATGCCTGCAGGGGACAGCTCTAAAGACATGTCACACTGAACAGCAGTGCCAGAATCATTCCATCACTTCTGGGATATAATGGACCTGGGAGCCATCCATAGCAGATGGCTGCTGAGGCACGAAAAAGAGCATTCCTCCTAAGCAGGGGCTGGCTGGACATGGGCCTGTAACACCAGAAAAGCCTGCTAGGTCTGTACAAAACCTACAGAACCATTATGTTCAGTGGTGGACACAAAGCTTATAGCAGCAGTGAGGGCTGAAATGAATTCCACAGAATTCTAAGGATGACATCTGGAGTCTCCACCCTGGCCTCCAGAGCTCACCAAATCCCCATCCTGCAGCTCATTGGGATGGTGTCAGGTATTTCAACCCAAATTTTAGGTTTCATTTCCATGTAAAAACAATGTTAAGTTGGGGTGGGTGGGTGGGGGGTGGGTGCAAAGTAAAATAAAAGTGTTCAGAATTTTAAAACTTCGTAGAGTGCTAGAAGTGTAATACAGGTTTGCTTACATAAAAGCAAGAAAATAGTGTTTAAGTATTCATTAAATCATCTTCACCAATTAGGAATTAGGAATAAGACTATTCTGATAGGTCTGATTTGTATTCCAAGTGTATTCTGCACAATTACTCAGGCTTTTGAGAAGAGCTAATGAGAAAAATTACTGACAAAGAAGAAAACGCAGCAAATATAAATGAAATTATCTCCACCTAATTAATCAGTCATTCCCAGACAAGAAAAATATCTAAATAAATTCATACTCTGCTTTTACATCTTGACCATTATTTCCCATTGAGTCTTAGGACCCCCAAAAAACCTATGGAAAGCATTTGAATGTTACCCAGTTAAAAAAAAAAAAAAGCATCCAAACAAGATGTAGTAAAGCTTAGCTGCCAGTCCTCTTTTCTCCTGCATTACAGTTTGCTCCCTGACACCAAGTAAAGCATTCAGAAAGGTTCTGGGGCAAGTTCAGGGTCTTTCCAGTGAGGTTCAGATGGTGATGTCCCATTTGAAGTGTATCCTTGGGCTTCACTTGATCCTCCTGGACAGATACGTGTGGACTTGTCACATACTACATTAATATATTTTTGTCTATGAAGATTAAAAGTTTTTATATATATTATATATATATTAAATATATATAATATATATAATATATATTATATATACATTATATATTATATATAATATATATAATATATATTATATATTATATATACTATATATATTATATTATATATATTATATATACAATATATATGTATAATTTATATATACATATATAAAAACATATATTATATATATATATAGTGTTTGAAGAAAGTGTTTCTTCAAGTTCAAGTCAGTTTGGGAAGCTTCAGGCAGTTAACCACGTCAACTTGTAGGATTGCAAGGAGACATTTAATCATAATGTATTTTATCATCAACAGCTACAGCTTTAAAAAAGTTGTGGATTTTTGTTAAGAAAGCTGAAAATCTTGTGGGCTGTACAAATTCCAGGTGCTGGTCTCTCTTCCAATAGAAGGAATCAGTTTATTACTGTTCTAGACAAAGGCTCTCCTGTTCTTCCTTTCTCCATAAATCACACAGAAATAGTTACACCACTTGTTTTTACCTCTGAATTAACTGTAATCCCATCAGTTCCTTTACAATCACTTATAAACTCAGAGAAATTTGCAGCCACAGGCCAGACTGGACCACTAAGATTGCAGCCACCTCCTGCCATAGCCAGCTCTGTGCCAGACGTGGCTGTGCCAGGGACGCCCCGACTGACCCGCCTGCCAATCCCCTCTCCCAGCACCTTGTGTGACACAGCCAGCCCTCTGTAGCAAGGCCAACTGAAGTAGAAGTTCATTCCCACACCACACCAGACTGAAAACTGCTGCTCTTCAGGGCCTCGTTCACGAGCTGAGCAGACATTCCCGCCTCGGGGACAGAAACATCCGTCACAACCACGGAGAAGATGGCTGGGGACAGCAACAGCATCTGTTGTCAGGTCTGATCCTCATCCCCACCCGTGTCTCTCAAGAGCCTGGATTTTCCAATGGGGATTAGGTTAAGCCAGAAAATACCTTTGTGTTTACAAGATCACAGCAAAGCCATCAATTTCAAAAAGGGCCGTTTGCTTTCGTTGAGCAAAATTAGAACCAAACCACTGAAATTTATATTCGTGCCCTTCTCCCCTTCTTCTAATGTTACACCAAAAATAGCTAAATATTTAAGATGACTCCTAGACACTGACTACTAGAAATCAGACCTCTGCAATAAAGCTCCATTTAAATAAATATTAGTGAACACACATTAAAATAACTTCATCTGATAATAGGATGGAACATTAAGTTCTGATAGACAATAACTGAGGGTAGGCATGTCTTTGAAAACACACATTCAAGCACTGTGGTCAAATACACTCAGTGACAATGAAATTAAAAGAAGTGTTACTTCATTTTGGAGATCGAGTCTTCTAAGATGAGGTGACCTGAGCAACTTAATGAACTAGCAAGTTACTTGAAGTTTAATTGGAAAAGTACCAATTTGCTGCCAGAAGCAGCACATGGCAATTGTCACCTCGACTTCTGAATTTGTTCAGTTACTTTCCCCAATATTTGCCAAGAATTGCTGGTTTCTCCTGACTGAACTCATTTCAACACTTGTTTCCCCACAGGATGACAGATGTGTGGGGTTTTGCCTGCAGGTAACAATACAGGACTAAACATTAGGTTGCATGAGCTTTAACCTTTTCAAATAGAAGACATTTATACCATTGAAAGTGCTCTCGTTTTTAAATCATTCAACTTCAACTAAAAAAGCCAATTCCATGTAATTTGTAGCCTTACATGCATTCCAGGACTTGTCCATTTTGCTCTGTTATCTCTGATTCTGCTCAAAGTTTTGTCAGAGGGGGAAAAAAAAAAATACTGGTTGTGTCCAGCTGCTCATCAGCAAGAACACCTCTGGTTATATCCAATGAACATCCAAGCCAGAAGACTGGCTAAAAACAAATACTTTAAGATATACCTTTAAGTCATAGAAGATTTGTATCTTTCTAGGGGAGACAATATCTGCTTGTAAGTCAAATTTCCTGGTTCTTCTGCCTTGTAGGAATATATCACCTGGTAGAGCCACTTATGATGGCAGCAAGTTTGCTCAGTGTTTTCTTGCTCCTTAAGTAGGTGCTGGGTGTCTCAGAGGGTCTGGGTTTTGCCAAAAGAATAAAGGAACAGATGAACTGAGAAACTTAACTTTGCAATTTTAGGAAGGGATAGTTTGGCTCTCTTCTGCAGTAATTTATTTTGGACAAGGTTGAATATCATATTCCAGCTTAATTTCAATAAAACAGGACTGAAATAATAGGTTTTTAATATAAGGGTGAAATGAAAAAATCAGGATCTGGGACTAAAGGGATTACAGATCATCATGATACTGTTTTCCTAAACAGTTCAAGTGGCAAGAGGTAAATTCCACGCTGTGCAAATTTTAGCAATTTTATCCAGTGCAAGCCAGGGTATTCAGGGAATGAAAGAATGGCAGAAATACTGGGTAAAAACAAATATTCCAGATCACTAGTTTGGGCCTGTTTTTTTTTTTTAAAGATCTAAGCACATAATACCTCTCAGCCACAAAAACCTCACAGAATACAAACAGACCACAGAGGTGGGGGAACAAGCACCAAGATATTTGACAGAGAGATTCTTCCAGAGAATGGGAATTGCAGCAACCTCTCTTTCTCAAATATATGTTTGAGATATATTGCTTTCTCAATTTATATTATTCAGTCCCATCCTTTATTTTCCTATTTTCATGTTTTATCTCAGAATTAGTTTTTTTTATCTGCCAAAAGCATCTTTAACACTGTGGCCAGCGCTGCTTGCACTCTCTCCCACTCACCGAAGCTGCAAACCAGGAAGTTCATCCAACACGCAAGAAACACATTATATAATTTTTTAATTAAAGCAAGTTTTTTATTCATCACAGCAAGTGCATTTTTCTAGAGGCAAGGCCGTGAGCTTGAGTGGAAAGGTGAACATTTGGCTGCTGCTCTTGTTTTGTTGAAGATACTTTTACATGACACAGGGTTGACAGGAAAACTGCAGAAAGTGCTTAACGTAAAACCATTATACCAGCAATAAATAATAATAATAAAGTATTTGTATGGTGAAAGCTATTTTTAGCAATAGAAAGAATAGAAGTTTTGGAGGAAATAACTATAAATATGAAGTAGTAGGAAAGCCCTAAGTTCAAGTTTCAAACTCCAGAAATGTCTTTTGTTTAGCATAACTCTTTAGCATTCAAATTAATAAAGCTTCTAATTATCAGCACCAGAGCATCATTTTACTCAGGGTGGTCCACTCACCATAGGCCAGGCAACAGGGACCACCCCCACAGGCCAGAGGCAGCATTTTGAGATGCTGATGGGTCACAGCCATGAGGAAAGCTCTTCTCCTGCCACCCTCCCTGCACCCACACATGTCACAGGAGCTCTGACTGCCTGCACGGTCCCATCCCACAAATTCTGCTCACAGTCCACCCAGCCAAGCATGCACAAGAACTCATATAATTACTCCTGACTTTAATTGGTCTTACAGAAGGTCTTTTTGTTCCTCTATTCCACTTTCATTAGTATTATTATCTTCCCCTCTTAGTATCGACTTCATAAATGCTTTACATCTTATATTTTTAGCACTGTTGCAAAATATTTACCATTGCTACATTAAAAACTACAAAAATACTTAATTTGGATTAGAAATTTCTAAAATTTACTTCCACTTAAGAGTCACAATATCAAAGTAAAACCAGTCCATGAAAGTCTTTTGAACAAAAGGTATTATCACTCCACAAAAATTCAACTGTAATTTAAGAATATATTTGTTTGGTACCTGAAAACTTTCTAGCAGGATGTTTTCACATCCTTAAAATAGCCCTAATATTGGTTTTCAGATTTCTGCCCCACCACACTATCGCCAACTTGTTTGTATGAACTAAAATTATTATTTCCTCAGAATGCTACATGGGAAAAACTCAAGACAAGACAGCTGCTATTTTTACTTCAATGAGATCGTACAAGAACGCTGCAAGTTAGAAAAATTATTCCAAATGGTAATGCAAAGTCAGTGGGGAACCAGTTCACTTCATTAAACATCTGCATCAGAAGTCTCAGACTCATATAGAAATTAAATGGGTTGACTGTAATCCATAATACTTATTGTAGCAAGTTGTCTTATGTTTTCTAGTATAAAGTACTAAACAAAACCAAATCGGTCACCATTTCTTTTCCATAAGGGTTACATTTCCTTTGTATTTAATCTATAAAGCACTAGAAGTGATTTAAGGTGTATTCCCCTGGATTATGGAAGAATTTATACACTTCTGTTCACCTCCTTCTACCAATTAATGCAAAACACCAAATACATCCTGAAAGCATAAACTATGTGATGTAAACCCCAACATTTCCCCATAACTTGTTTCTTCCACACCAACTGTCCATAGCAGAGTACTAGGAAGTTGTTATAAGAGCTAAAAGTAAACAAACATGATCTTCCATGGGGTTTGGCACATTGAAGGCTGAAGGTAACAGAGAACTGCCCACAGACTTTCTTTTGGATGAAGATGAAAAGAGTGCTCTACAGTGTTAAGGAAAATTCGCTCTCTCACCACCCAGGAGCCACTCTGGCAGTCACACCTTCACCACCTGATCTGGGACCAAAGCCCCTTTGCACTACAGCCCCCAAACCCACACTCAGACCAGGTTTCCTCACTGGCTCAACCCCAGGGTTCACGTAGCAGAGTTTCAGACTTTTCAGTGGCACTAGCTCAGAGATCTTTGTTATTCGGCTATTGCACCAATATTAAATTATTTTAAGGATTGAAAAGGGACCTCGGACAATGAAAACACTGGAGTTTTATCCCCTCACAGTCCAAGCACAAGTCTTGCTCTTCCTCCTGAGCCCTCAGCTCCTGCCTTGTCCCTGAGTGTCCCTCACTGCCCAGTGTTATGCAAAAGGTCAGCAGGTCAGGATCCTGCCTCAGGATCAGGCTCCTGCCCCACAGAGCTCAACCTGCAGCTCCCACTGCAGCTGCACCCCAAGTTACCTGCACCCAATGTATTCCTCAATATACAGGAAGGAGGCAGGAATACAGAATTAGGAACTTAAAATGAGAACTAAAGACCTTTCTATGAAGGAAAAGTCACCAATTTACAGACCAAGAGAGTAATCTGCACGTATGGAGTGACAAGATCCCTTAAATTATCCCCAGGAGATACTTGAAGTAACTGATAACAACTGCTGATGACAACTTTAAACTGTATTTTTATAAACCAGTCACTTGCAAAGGACAAGTTTTCACTTCACCCCACTGAAGTTTAACACTGAACATGAAGTGCACCAGGCACGAGCTGTTCTTGCTGAGTATCTTTAGTTAATAGCTTTGGTTGGGACCCTTTCTTGGTACACTTGGTGCTAGAAACACCTTCCCACTTTCATAAGACCAAGATACTCGCTAATGAATTTCCTGTTACTCAGACATCAGCACATTTTCCTTATCAGAAGGCATGGAGATAAGAAGTCTGGGGTTTTCTCTCCTCCTCCAGGTTGCCAGCTTCTCTAATAGTGCCAGGGTGCAGACACAGACCTGGCTTGAGCTTAGGGCAGAGGACAGCACGCAGCTCCCTCTGTGTGCATCCCAAGACAAACAGGAATTGCATTACTGAGCCACAACAGTTTTCCTCTAACTCCCCCAGCAGTGTGACGGTTGAACTGTCCTTTCCTTTGGGATGAACATCACAGCTGAGCCCACAGACCTGAACAAAGTGCCTGCCTCCACAGGCAGACAGTTCCCCCAGAATTCAAAGAAAATGGATCTCGTCTCATTCTCCTTCCTTACCCAAAACACAATGCTGGAAACATAAAGGAACTTACAACTGGAATATCTATTTCAGGGCTAAATTTGCTACCTGCCTTCTCAGTAAGACTCAAGTGTTTAAGGCAGATAACGAGAAATTATTCTATCAGGGAAGAGTAGATTAAGTGATGCTGTAATTTATCCTTAATTAGTTGTTTTAGACATCTGCAACTTAATCTTGCTTGAAACCCAAGAAACTCACTGCACAAATACCATCAATTCAGTTACCACTATGTATTACCATAATACACCTTTATAATAACAGTCATGTACTTTTCACACTAAAAGCAAGGGATCATAATATAAATGCTGTTTTCAAAGTTTGCCATTTACACATCAGAACCATGATGATACAGCATTACCATCCTGGCACACTAAGCACAAATGAGAAACCTTCTAGTCATATTTCAAAGACATGATTTCATTTGACATCCAAAATAAGAACAGATACAAGAAACTTCAGAAAAGGGCTTGTAAAATCCTACAGGAAGAGAAAAGTAATTGGTCTGAAAAAAGAGGGAACGACTGAGGTAGTGGAATTAAAAAGTGATGAAGTAGAAAGGATGTTCCTACAAAAAATGTGTTTTGTTTCTTCATATTCCTCCATACAGCCCAAAGCACACGTCTGGGTACATGACACACAACCACAGCGTAGCACACAAATTAAAATGCATTGATTTTCACCAAACAAATATTTGTTTTAGTGAAAATCTATTGCAATTACTTGAAGTATCCTTTTTCAATACAAATTAATCTAAGAATACACAGGCTGGCTGCAGTGGCAAAACAATCACAGGGCTTATCCTGTATGAGATGATAGAGCTTTGTGATGCCCTTGAGTTTTGCCCTTTAGAAAAAAAATCATTACAAGCTCTGCAGATATTTGCTTGTATTGGTTGGTTGGGTTTTTGGGTTTTTTTTGTATTATCACTTCCAGGACAATCTCACCTATATTTCCATGTGGGATGCATATGACTGTCTCCATGCCCACTTTTCTGCTTTCAGTCATTATTCAAAACCAACACGAGTGTGGTCACAATCCTTGGCCCAGAAAGTTTGACTGGCTACCTATCTTTGGGATTTGGAACCTTTCCTACACAGCCTTTCTCCACCATCAGTTCGAGTTACACAGGACACAACACTCTAAGGCAACACCTTTACAGGAGCATCACCAGCCCTTTCCACACAATTCCAATGTAACTCAGCATGTCTGGATGCTGCCACTGACCCCAGCTGGATGCTGCCCTTTTCTTTGCACTCACTGGAGGTCCTGGAACTTCAGACATTGTCTCAACTCACAATCAAATGGTGAACGAGCAAAGCTGTTCCTTCATTTACATTCTCATTTCACACAAAAATGAGGTTTGTCTTACACATGCCCTTCTCCACCCTTTTCAGACAGCTCTGCAAGTCAGTCATCATAAATCTGTCATGTTTAACTAGCACAAAGCTCCTAGTACACTCTAAGCATTTAACAAATGAAAACAACAACTCTAACTACATTTTAAGTTAAGGAAACATGTTATGGCACTCTCAAGTGCAGCCAAAACACATCAAGTTTTAACATAAGTCCAGTTACAGAACAAGGTAAAAACACTCAGGGAAGATACAGATCTGACACCATGAAATTAACTGGTTTTATAAGTAAAACTGGAAAATCAATTTATATCAGGAGGGTTTTTTATTATTTTCTAAGAGATTAGAACAGCCTCATTCTACCAATATTCCCAATATAAATTGATTCCCCATAAAGTGATATTCTTAATAAAACTGAAAGTAAGCACCTCTCAAGAATCCTGCAACAATTAAATGAAGATGTTCTCATAACCTCATTCTCTTGGTTCTGTCCTGTATTAACACACACAATCATTTCACCAGGAGTCAAAATGTGAAATTTATTCAAAAAGGAGTCACTGCATGTAAACTACCCCTGCTGATATACTAAAATGATATACTTTCCCATTGTACACTGTTGCTAGTTACCCAATTCAAATCCCTCCCAAATAAGATGGCTTGGATTGTTTATCATTTTTACAGAACTCTTCATTAAATACAACACCAGGCAGGCATTATTTGCCACCATTACACAAAATGTCTCACCCTTCTAAATTATACACTTTGCTTGATCAAAGCAAGCCAGGGAGGAAATCCTCTTGGAGCACATTTCTGGACATACAAAGGTACAGAAAGCAAGTCAGTGAGGATTTACCAAAGGGAATCCCTGCTGGACCAACCTGCCTACTTCTTATAATCAAATGAGCAGATCTGTGAAGCAGGGGAGAGCAGCAGACAGCATTTACTTTCAACCAGAGCCTCTTCCCAAGTTCTGCTGTCACATTTGAGATGGATGGAGAGGTTGAATGGTTGGAAGACCAAGCTCAGAGGCTGGTGGTCAGTGGATCTCTCTAGATGGAGATCACTAACTTCCCCTTGCATGCCTGTGGCAAGGCCAGGCCTAAGGCAAGAGCTGAGCTGAGGAGAAATGTTCACTTGTGTGTTATCAAAGACAGCTCAGCCAGAGCAGCCACTGACCTGCTTGCTTTGCCATCTTTCCAGGTGTCCAACAGGGACATGAGCACTCCCTGGGTTGCAGCTGAAAAAAAACACTCTTCTGCATTGCTCTCAAGCAATTTATCTTATAATCCAACTGGAAAAGAGCTATTTTTATCATTATTTCTGTTCACAGAGGCACAGCAGGATTACCTCAAGCTGCAGTAATGCTCACTGTGTTTCAAGGTTTGCTGGAAAGTTGTGAGAAATGGTGAAATCATGGGCTGTGGGAAACACTGGCATCTTCCAGAGTGGGATCCAGTTTATTGTCACTTTACTATAGATTTTTAGCCAGCCAAGTTTAAGACACTCACCCCACTTTGGCACTGCTTCCTCCCAACCACTGCTTCCCAGGACCCTGGCAATGATCAGCCCCACAGCCCTCCTCACCTGGGTCTCAGCAAGAGACACTCCAGAGTCAATTCTGGAAGCATTTCCAAAAGCACAGCCATGATATTCTTCACAATAGTTTCCTATTCATTTTTCACTAATGAAATGCTAATATATAAATAACTGAATATTTATGGAAGTTGAACATTAACAATGAACACAGTAATAAATAGCACAAACAGCCATTTAGTATTTAATTCTCTGTAATTGTGTTTTTCCATTAATTTGTGTTTTGCTACTGCAATTCCCTTCATGGAAGGGTAACATGTCACCTAAACCTTGCATTTTAGGCCTTATACAGGTGATATGTGGACACTTTCTCTTAATGAAAAAGCCTAAGCTGTAAACTTAGAGAACATATTTCTGTGGGTAGAATTCACCTTTAACTGTGGATTTATTCACAGTTTAAGATTTATACACAGATAATCATAGATTTTTCAGGTGGCCATCTACAAAACAGGCTGCTCTGAGGTTCCAGCTGTGCAGAGATTTATATTCCCTCTAAACATTAACTGACAGAATTCTTGAGGTTTATATCTGTAAGTCATTCCTGGTTTTATGCATCAGAAAAGCTTTTTATTAATGGCTTAATATCACACCTATGGACAATATGCTTGCAGTATGCACCAGGTGACTCATTGCAGTTGTTGATATTTTTATTCTATTTTAGGTTTAACTTTGTAAACCTTCCAATAAGGTAACAGAGTCAGAAAAAAAAAAGTGAGAAAAAAAAGCTGTAAATGGAGACCAGAGAAAGAGCAATTAACAGCAATTTCTGGGGGAAAAAAAAAGAACTTCTATGAAGTGTAGAAGTTGTATTTGTCATCATCAATGACATTGCCATTGTCATCATTAATATGTCTCCTTACATTACTGGCACTTTAGTGCAGTTAATGGCCCATTTCATGTGCTACCTCACTCTTAATTTGTGTCTCTCTTTATTAAACTGCTGGTAAGAGAGCAGAGACAGTGCTCTTTATTAATGCCTTCCAACCAATGTTGCATTGCTTCAAACAAGAACCACACAGATCCTTAGAAACACTCTTAAATGATAAATAACCCATGCAATTCATGTCTTAATACCCATAAGTTCAAAAACTCTGTGGCAATTCTTTTTCAACCCATACTTTGTTTTAAAAAGTCCGTTCCATTTTCATGAGCATATTCAGAGTCACAAATGCAGCACTTTGTGTGTCTGGAAATCCTGATAATGGTGGGGTTTCCGCTTACTTCTGGTTTAATAAAGTCAAACTGATTTTCAGTAATATTTTTAAGTAACAAATTGTTGTTCTACTGCTACTTTGAAAATAAAATATGCATTTAAGGAGAAATATTTTCTTCCACGAACAACTAGAGAAAGTAGTTTCAAGAAAACTAAGAATACAAGCCAAAATATGGAAATATTTTCTACATTCTTTTTATACGAAAAGCAGAAATGAAAGAACTGCTGGTTCTCAGACTTATTTTTTTCTAACTTTTTCACACTTCTGTTCCAGAAAAATAGCCTTTAACTGAATGTGCAAATGCGACCGTGTCAGGCCACACACTGCCACATAACTGTTTATCTGGCAGAATATTGCAAATAGAGTAAATCAAGGCTCTCAAGAAGGTGCCTGAATATTTTCCTTAGGGTTGATTATACTGATATAGGAAGGTTACTCATAATTTTGTCTTTCTTCCCCGTCAGAGCAAGGAAAGGAGGCAGGGACACATATGTTGTATCATCATCTGTTTTGGTACAAACACAGAGCTTCACTAAAATCATACTGGATTGCAAAACATTGAAGGAAGTAACTGAAAAGGTCTGCTAATGGTTATGCTTACAAACGTTATTTTTCTCTCACGGCAGTTTTCTAGCTTTTATTGCAATGGAAAGTTGCAGGAAGCCACTTTTACTCAATCCTTTCCTACAGTAAAAACAGATCTCTTGATATATCACTGAGATGTGGGAAAGTAGTGAAATATTTCAGAACAAAAATATTCCTTGACATCAAAACTTATTTGGATAAAGTAAGCTGGAAGTTGGCACCTGGTATGAGGTATAGCTCTGACTGAAATATGTTCAGGGAACACAAGTCTCATGTCCATCTTTTCTTTGTCTCCTGAAGAGGCAATCACCCAAAATCTCATCTGTCACAGAAAGCCTGACTACTGCACTCAGTTTCTTTGAGGCTCAGATCAAATGTGATGTGTCATTTGACTTTGTGAGGCTCTGTAAAGTCATCCACTGCATTCTTTAAAGCTTTGCATATCACCTTGTGCATAGAAGATGCTTAGGGGGAAAAAAAATAAATCACCAAGATGATGCCACGAAAAAGAAAAAGGGCAGGTACTAAGGCAGTGCAAGGAACTGATTATTTTACCCTCAAATATTAAATGATTGCTTTAAGACTTGGCCTACTTAAGACATCAGCATTCATTTATAATTCTACATTGGAAACCTTATTTCCTGTTTGAGTCTGACCTAAATGCACTAACAGTTTCAGATCACATTGCCCTGTATAGACTATTCACTGAGGCAAAGGCATCTCCAACTCCAAATATTAAAATTTTGAGAAAGTTACCTTAACAGATTCTCCAAGAAAACCCATAAGAGAAAATATCCTGGCATGGAAATTTTCATGATCTTTCATGTTAAAAAAAACCTCACAGAAGGCTGTGGGGTTTCTATGGGGTTTTTCCTCCCTTTTTAGTCAGTCAGTTGCCTTTTCTAAGGGTCAGCTTTACAGTAGGTCACTGAATATCAGAGGTGAAGAGGTAAGAGCAGCAATAATCTAAGAAGCCGTGTTATGCATTATCAACTACGAAAGAACAACTTAAACCATGTGGAAGCACAAAAATTAGCCTTCACTTCTAGACCTATATCTCATTACTTGAGCTTTGAGTCAGAGCTTCCTAGGACAACTTATTTTGATCAAGCACAAACCAGATGACAGCGTGGTTCCTATCCAGCCCATAGATAATGCTGTATGTGCCCAAGCATCATGTAATACTTCAGCTACTATCTGTCCATAGAGACAGGCATCTTGGAGATTATTTTTGCAATAATTTCCCTGCTACCAGTGTGAGATGCTTCACATGATTTTTTCCTACGTGGTTCTTGAAATAATTAAGTGTATCTATTACTCTGGTGTTTCATTCAGTACCATTGTCATATAACCCTTAAGTAATTATTGCACTGCCAGGCTGCCCGACATGCTTTTTGCTAATTGCTGAGGGCCACTTCTATTTATACAGCATTGCATGGCATCACACACTTTCTGCCTGATCACACATGGTTTATATCTGTTTTAGCAAAAAAAAAAAAAAAAATAAAAAAAAAATCATAGAATATTCTGAGTTAGAAGGAAGTCACAGGGATCATCAAAGTCCAACACCTGATTAAATTTTCCATTACGCCTGATACACAAAATGAAATCACCTCTAGCTCTAAATATTAAAAAGATTCCGTGGCTGTTTCCAGCTGCCAGACAGAGGCAAATTCACTATTGATCTTGTACTATCCCCCCTTGGAAGATTTAACACTAAAATTGGCAACAGTGAAAAACAAGGCAGATAAAATTAAACTTCAAATATAAACAGAGAGGAAAATTGGGTCAAGTATCAGCCTATCCTTTAACTCCTCACAGCTAATTATAACTTACCCAAGACACACATGTATTATATAAGCAATCAGCTAGAATATAAAAACACTCATTATTAAACACATCTGGAAAATCTGCACAGAGTTCCTAGAATAAGGGCAAGAGGAATGAATAACATCAGATTTGGAAGTGTCACGTGCAGTAATTGACTGTTAACATTTACCCCATCTTAAAAAAAAAAACCAAACAAACTATGCTGCTGAATTGCCAAGAATAATATTTTTCACTGTTCTCAAACAGGTTTTCTTGCTGTGTGACTAGAACATATTTTGCCCCCTAGGTAAGTTAAAGAACACAGAATATTCAAAAGGAAGAGCTAGTTTTCACTGGCAATCTGACCCATTGGCTGGCTCAAAACATCTTTTTACAAAGTGGCTCTTGATGAATAGATATTGTCAGAAAAATCAAACCCCTCTCATGTGGTAATGACTGGGAATGTGGCAATTTCCACCCTGGTGGTCTGTGAAGAGCAGCTTCCAGCCTTTTAAAACCTGTCTGAGTATTGAATCTGCAAGCTGAGATAATGCAAGACACCACTCCCGAGTGATGGCTCAGTCATCAAAGCATTAGGGAGTCATTACTTCCTCATCCCTCTGCTGCAAAAGCCGCGGGAGCTGTAAATGAAGTGCCTCCTACAACACAAGCACACCCAGCGCTACCTGTGACTCCAGCTAAGGAGTTCTCATCCCAGAAATCACCTCGTTGGGATGGGGATCACAGCCCAGCAGCACCCAGAGAGCTCTGAGGGAACGGCAAACTCAGTCAGAACTTCTGGTGCCTCGGTGCTATCCCACCATTTATCGAGCATTTAGTAAGGGAGGGGGTTCCTAGTTTTGATAGCAGCACCCTAAATAGGATCTCGAGATGGGTGTTCTTATATGGCACAAAGCACATAGTTTTTATGACCTTATAGGAAGGTCTGACAGAAACGAGCACAGAGCCAAGTGTTAAGTAAATTGTCTGCTATGAATAATCACAGAACAGCTAATGGTAGGAAAAACAACCTGGCCCATGTTATGGGAAGGAGCAATTTGTAGCCTGTCCAGTCACTTCACTCAACACCGTTCTGAATTTTGCAAAAAATCAAATAAGACATAAGAAGCCTAAAGCTGAATAATATTTTCAAGACGACAACCTAACTCATAAGCATTGGGGAAAATTATTTGTATAGGACCTTAAGGAAAAAAAACACACCTTTTTTTATTATTTTAGGAAAAACAGATAATCTGGAAGTAAAGATTCAATTGTTCCTGTTGAAGGGGTTACCTACTGCAAGGAGCAAGGCAGTGAGTGGGTTGTCCAGAAAAGGACATATGTTCTTGTAATGATTATGTGGTTGAGCACGGATTTTTGCTCAACTTTTGTTTTAACAACTAATACAACCATTTCTCCAGGCCCCTGAACTCTTAGTCTTTGCTTTCTCTAGTTCCACTTTGACAATTTCGGTTCTTTAGCTCAAAGAACTGTTTTGGTAAAAAGTCAGTTGCTTTATTGTTTCACTGCCTCCAAACAGTGATACCACGATTACATGTTTAAAAGCTGATTTTTTTTTTTGGCAAACCAGCAAGGAGCATAATTTCTACGATAACAATACAAGAGTTTAGGGTGATGGGAGGGAGGGTGGTTTGGGTGACTTAGATCAGCAACCTTAATGCAAACCAAACAGATAAAAAAGTACCAATCCCTAGCCAGGTATGATTTTATATTACCCAACTTATAATTCATTCACTATTAGCATTTTTACAGGAGCTTCGTGAAAAACATAATTTAACATTTCTCATTACAATTTCAATTCAAGGACTGACAATATTTTACCTGTATACTCTATTCAAGATAAGGGCAGATAGGGTATTGAAGCTACATTGAGAAAATATCATAGCACTGCAATCACCTTTATGTTTCTACAGTAAAATCACTGTCAAAAGACCTTGTTACTTGTCCAATAAAAGCTATAAGAAAAAACAAGTTCTAACTGAAATGCAAACCAAAGTAAAACATTTTACTGAAGCATCTAGAGAAGATAAATACTTTAGCAGGACAAGGGAGGTGAGGGTGGGGAGGCCCTGGCTCAGTTTGTCCAGAGAAATTGTGGCTGCTCCATCCCTGGAAGTGTTCAAGGCCAGGTTGGATGGAGCTCTGAGCAACCTGGGATAGTGGAAGGTGTCCCTGCCCATGGCAGGGGGTGAAATGAGATGATCCTTAAGGTCACTTCCAACTCAAACCATCCTATGATTCTAACAGGAGAAAGCTAAGCTTAAGGTTTGATCATTCTTAACAAATCACTGCAGTTAAATTTGCAATTAATATTGCCTTAGCCACTATATAAAACAATCTGCTTCCTAGGATGAAAAACCCCTAATTTTTCTGCATTTTACTCATTTGAATATTTATAAAAATAATCATATACAGCAAAAAGTAATCTCTTGCACAAGGCCTCTTTCAGCTCAAAAAAAAAAAATCTTTCCTAGTTATGTCCTTACAAGATACACAGGACTAAAATCTATTTTTTTGAGAGCAAGTGACACTTAGGATGTCAGGATCACATTTCACATGTATTTGTGTCATCCACTGTCTCTGCAGTCGAAAAAATGAGTTTGCTCCATGCATATTTTCCCACTCATCGGGAAACTATGTGGTAATTTGCCACAGGAATTAAGCACACCCCTCAACCTGCTGAGAATCTTGCACATGTGTAATGGCAAAGCATTCAGGTTCCAGAAGTAGAGGTTTAAACTCCTTTTTTTTTTTCCTTTTACCCCTGACAAAACATTCTTGCGGGATTTGAACAAGAGGAAAACCTGAATACCTGTCTGCTGTGGCATCTAATAAATGAACATATACTGGCAGCATGAGTTCTCCTGATGGAAAACACTTCAGGGGTACAATGGACCAGCATTTCTGGGACCAGTTGGAATCAGTAATTCCAACAGGAAATTGAGAGTTTCCGGTGCAATCTCTCCCATTCCTAAGAAATAGATTAGGACAGACTTAAGCAATGTAGTGTTTGTATGAAGTCATTAAAATCCACTGATTCTTGATCATTTACATTTAGTTCGTAATTAAGTATTTTAAGTAATCAAATAATTTATATGCCTTTCAAGACAAAGTTTTAAGTAGCATTACAATACCCAATCATTATTTTAATCTGCTGTTCTGTTCATTACTTTCCTCTATTAAATCACCAGATCCTGTTACCTTTCATACTGAACACTCCAACATTGGCTCAGGTCTCTCAAATGTGCTACATTAGTTTTACATTTAATTTCCCCAAAATTCACATTTTTCTCTTGCATGATACTGAACTCAGCACTGCTGCATCAGTAAACCATTCAGTAAACTGGAGTATTAGCTGACCAAAGACAGGAGAGGGGGGAAATCTCTACAGGTCTGTGCTTTTTTAGAGTAACCTTCTTCTTAATGGGAATTTGCATTAATTTAATGTAGCTCTGAAAGGGAAAAAGGAAAAAAAAAAAGAAGAGTATGGATGAATTTAATAGACACTGCAGTTGTGTGTATTTCAGAAATTTGAGAGAGAATTAGAAAACAAACTTTAAATTTCATACCAGACTAAAACCCACGGATGAAGAATAGGAGAAAAAAGGATGTTTAAAACAGAATGTCTATATATAGATAGATATTAGTTGCCTTTAGAAGCATAAATACTGGAGCCAGGTTTTGTATAAAAGCTGGTTTAGGTTGTTTGTTTTTTTTTTTTTTAATTTTCTGGAGAGTTGCCTGGCAGTTCTCACCTCTCAAGCATCACTAGTTAACAGGCTACACCGAAAAGCAGCTTAGGAACAGCCCCCCTGGTGACACAGTGCCCAGCCACCACCGAAACAATGCTGGGCTTCCACAGAGGATTCCCTCTCTTCCCATGGATAACTGCTTTACCCTCAAACAGCAGTGGATGAAATGAGTGTATTCTCACTTGTACACTCTTGCTGCACTTCTGAAAATACCCTGAAAAAGCTCCCTGTTCCTGGGAGGTTCTATTTCCATCTAGAATTGCTGTTCCAGAAGTGCTGCAAAGAAGAGACATCTGTGGCTGCTCGTTACCATTTCATTGCTCTGTCTCTCACGTATTTTGGAAGCACCTTTGACTGGGTAATCATTAACAGGTTTGGGGTATTCTGCAAGAGAGCACCAAATCAAAGCAAGATGAAAGTCCAATCTCGTGTGAACTTTGATGTCTGGTAGGTCAGAGACCTCAGGGAGAAACGCAAAGGGATTTTAGGAGTCTTTTGTTTGAATTTCACACACTTCAGCCACATTACTTTTTTTTTTTCTTTCCACCTATGTGGGGATCCAGAAGAGCACCTGAAGCAGAAGGAATGGGAAGGCTGAGCAGTAGGTCTGAGGAGTGACATCCCTGTGTCAGCCACTAACTGGGAATTTGCTCAGCCCTGGGAGTTTTGCCGTCACACAAGGGAAGCACAAAAGCTCCAGCACAGAGTGCTCCACACAACAGTCCTGGAGAAAGCAGGGAATTACTGCCACGTTTACTTCTCTTAATCCAACCTGTTGGACCAACCAAACAATGAACTGGGCACAGCACTCTCTAACAAGTACAGTCATTTATTTAGCACCTACCTTGCTGTCACTTAAACTTTTACTGCAACTTCTAACTATTCCTTCCCACGGGTATCTGATTTAGCCGTGCTGTACTTCCTAAGGGTGCCTTGATTTTTATCCCAGAATTCTGCATGCACACGCTTGGCTTCTCAGGACCAGGTTTGGTTGGATTTCATGTTTCGGGAGTATTTTGGTTTTGTTTGCTTCTGGAGGCTTGTTTGGTTTTGGTGGGTTGGTTTTTTTGTTTGTCTGAGGGGTGGGGAGCGTGTTTCTTTTTTGCTTAAATTATTAGCTACTTTGCTTTTCCTGTCTGAGCTCCCCCTGCCTTCAGCAGCCCCTTCAGGAGAGTTTTCTTAGCTCAATTTGATTTTTAAGCACTTTAAACACCTCAGCTGCTGTTTCCTCAAAGGCAACAGTTACCCAATTCCAATCCTTGTTGAAAGCCTTAGTAAAAACACATATCACTTCCAACCTATACATAGTACTGAAATATCATTTTCCTGGGTTGTTGGTGCTTTATTTTTCCTTTCTTTTTAAATTGGTTGTCTTGTGGTGGAGTTTTTTTTGCAGGTAGGGGTTTTTTTTTTGGTTGGTTGTTTTTTTGAGGATTTTTTTTTTTACACAAATATTTAATTTTCTTGTTAAATGGAGTTTTCAGCTAATTGGACACTTTTTTTTTGGTTGTACCTTTGCTATTGGTTTTGCCTGTTATGACAGACATCAGGTACCTGAGCCACTCATTCAGCTGCCAGACTTAAATAATGATTCCTGCTAGAACTGCCAAAATCTCATTTTTATGGTTTACCTTTGAAGTCACATAGGGAAGGAAAGATTGGGAAGATATTCATGCAACAGGACAAGGAATGAAAAGAGCACACATATTTTCCTGCTTAAAGCAATAAGGTACACACATCACTTTCTGAAATAAGATTTTGCTCGTATTTAAAATTCCTCACACAACTGATCAAAATGATAGTAGCACCACCCAGCCTTCCACTGTCTATTGAACTCAAGTTACTTAGGTAAACATTTGTATTTGTATTTGTGCAGCAATTATATAAATAGAATTGTCCCATTTACCTTTTAAGGTGTAATGAGGTGGCTGCTCTTATGCTGTACAGACTTGTTTCTGTTTGTTTATCTTAGAAGAAATTTAAAAAGGCAGACATACATATGATTTTTTTTTCTATAAGATATTTCGCAATCTATTCATTTTGACTTTGATCTATCCATTCCACAGTAAAAAATATCACTTCTAGGGTAGCTATTAGCAAAATAGTCTTAAGCTAATATTTTGACATATTGCCTAATGGCAACGAGTCATCAGTTGAGCTATTTCCAACAGACACCACAAAAAGGCTTTTAACATAACAGACTTTTTTAATATTGTTTCCCTGGAGATAACATGTGAGCTTGACTGGAGCTCTCTGCAGTACGTAAAGATTTTATACATTGGAGAGACTACTGACAAATATATCTGGATTGAAGAGATAAAGCAGACACATACAGTTAATAATTAGTCATTTTCCCTAAATGGAGACTTCTGCCCTTCAGAGCTGAAGGTATTTTGAGTATATCAGTGTCTCTGAAGATGTTTTAGAGTGATTTCACAAGAGTGTGAAGAGAACAAACTAATCACAATAAACCTTTTTCTAAATGTTGCAAGGTAATCTGCTTAAGACTCAGAATTAGTTATTTTGTTCCTTGAAAGGACAATAAATGAAAATGCTGAATTTTACTCGGACCCAATAAATGATACTTAATCACATGAACTTAAACTCAGTCTAACAGGAATGAAAGTCTAGCACGACTACTTTTTATCTCCACTTGATCACCACATCAGTTTGAGAAGAGGGACTATTTCCCCTTTGTGTAGTCACTGTGGGTTTCAAATACTGCTGCACAAATAATGGAATAGAGGCCATGGCCTGAAACAACACAGTCTTTGCAGGAGGGGCTGAGATACAAGTGTGATATATAAATAATTGTGATTCGTGAAACAAATGGGTGATTACATAAAAATAAAACAAAGGGACTGTAAAACTTAATTAAACCCCCATAAAGAAATAAAACAGACCCTTACAAGGTCAAGAGGCCTAAAACCTCCTTACTATCCTAAGAATAAAATATAGTAGAACTTTAAATCTTTAGGTGCCTGTTCGTCCAAGAATGCATGAATTATGACTGGTTGTAGAGATAACCCTTTTAGCTTTAGCTGTAAGAAAACCCATATATTAAATACTTAGCAAAAACCTGTAGAATGTATATGTATATGATATAACTAATATGCATGAAGTAGCTAAGATAAATACTAAATGTACCCTGTAGTAGGTGTGCAGATTTGGGAAACTGGTCCCCATTTCTGTCACCCAGCCGGCTGCTTGCTTTTTCCATAAAATAAACTGTTATTCAAAAACTTATAGAAACTCGAGACTTTGTTTATCACATAAGGCACAAGGCATAGAACTGGTTAAGAAACCAGTACAAATCAGGATGTGTGTGCATCCAACACCAAAGTGATCTATCAGGAGTAAGATAGCCCTAGATCCATTGTGTATTAGAGCTTCCTTCACCAAATACCCCAGAGGTGTGTGCTAACACCACTGCTATGGACATCACGGGCAATTAAGACACAAGTGCAAAGCTTACCCCTTTATCTGATAAAGGAGTGCTTCAAAGCAGCACAAAGGTACCACGTATTTCAATATAACAAAGATCCCTCCAGCCGTTTATTTAATAAAAAACTCCCTTCTCTCATTTAACATTGTGCTTAGACATGAATTTGCAACCATCAATCTGCATGTTATCTACTGTTTTGCACGGCTTCCATTTCATCAGTGTCAAGATACCAACTTACAATATCAAGTTTTTCAGTACAAATGTGGCTCCTTGTCTTCAAATGAAGAGGAGAAAAAACAGGCAACAAATGCACAACTACACTAACAGAATAGCTTGAATACAGCAATTGGCTCTAAAATTCCAGCACCCTAAATACATTCACTTTGACTTCTTGATAATGGCAATACACAGAACAGAAATTGTCTCATGGCTTTCAAAGTAAAATAGATGCATGCTGACAAGGCACATTTTAAAATAATTCTTCAAAAGATCTCAACACAGGAGTGTACTTGCATGAACCAGAAAGGTAGAAGCAATTTGAGGGAGCAAACTCTATAAAGGAACCAAATAATTTAGCATAATGAATTTAATTATTTGGGCATTTAATCCTCCCTATTCAATATCTAACAGCCCACCAGATTTCCCTTCCAAAGGGAAAACTGGGATTCCAGGAATGCTACAGGACTTTCCACCTCTCATCTCCTTCATTAACATGCCTCTGGCTGGTCTGCTCTGGAAACACAAATGCAACCATCATTTCCGACTGAATGATTCATCCCTGAGCTTTCTATTCTGGCATCTCCTTATGGCTCCTGATATTTCAGCTACAGCTCAACAAGGCAAAAACGGAAATCCTGACCTTCCCACTCAAGTCAAGTCTTTTCCTAGTCATGCACAGCAATACTCTGCTCCCTGTCACTAAAAGTCATCACCTGTCACTGCCAGCTCTTTCCCTCCCATCCAGCATCCAGTTAAGCCTCAGTTATTGCTCTTGCTACATTTCAGGGTGAATTTTCCTGTCCATCCAGGCACCGAGGACTTACAGCCACTATTTTCATCACAGCACATCTATACAACTGCAACCAACACGTTCGACGTGATCTAGAGAAACACCTCCTTGGTTCACTTCACTGACAGCTCTCCTCATGCTTTCCCTTATTCATCAGGATCTTATACATCAGCTCTTCTCAAGAGGCAGCTATTTTTCAATGCCAGTGTGTACAGTGTAAACACAGACACTGAGGTCAAGGCATGACAACCTTCACTGGTTACAGCTGCTGTGAGCCAACTACTGTGTCACCATCACACACACACACAATAAATAATTCAAGTCACTGCATTCAGAGAGGAAGAAGTAGCAGAAGCTAAGACTGGTGGGCAGAGTTCATATATCACACAAAGAAAGGATGGGATGGAGGGGGAACAAATGGCTGTGCTGAAGCAACAATATGTCTGTAAGGAGCAAGGACATAACAGGTCCCAAAGAAAGCAGGCAGCCCAAAAGAGCAGGTGTTTCTTACAAAAGGGAGGCAGCAGGCAAAGAAAACATAAGAGAGTGGCTACACAGAAAAAGTCAAGACAGGTGATGGTTCCATGTTTGCTGTGAATCTCTCCTTTCGTGGCATCTTCCCAGGTAAGTGATTTTTAAGCCCAAACCCTACTGGACAGTGATGGGAGCAACAAAAATTTCATGTGAAAAAGTCCGCCAGGGTGAAAGGATGCTCAGGTCAGAGACAAGCTGCACAGGACAAAACAACACCTCTGACCTGTGCAAAATCAACAGGAATCCTTTGAATAATTAAGTCAATGAATGAAGTTTTGGTTCAGAGGAAAGGACAGAGAGGGAGAATAAATAAATTTATAGGTGAAAATGACCTGGAGAGTAAAGGAAGCTGAAACAGACTGAAAACACTGATTTTATCCATTCTTATTGCTAGTGTAATGAACTTCTAGATAACTTGTCTTCTGCAATTATATTTCAAGTCTTGACTGTCATCAATACAAATACAGTAAAAATACATAGTAATTATACAAACTATGTCAGTCTTTATTGTCTTATTAAAATTAAATTTGTTTACTCAATAAGTCTCTCCTTTCAACATAAAGCATGAGGGGACAAAAATCCCGTGGCAACCAAATTAAAATATTAACCCCTTCTTTATATATCTTTTTAAGCCTACGTACAATCCAAAATTCTAGATGTAACAGAAAATACCTGATCCATAGATAATAGTTATTATCCCATTCAAAGTGTTTAATAAAAACGAGATACAAAAATTCTGAAGCAGTTCTACTTCTTATTTAAAATTACATCTTCTACATGTATTCTTTTTAAGCCTTGTTCCAGGTTTCCTAGGGCTTTGATAATTTTCTTCTCTAAAAATATCCCCAAATTCTCTTGCAAGAAATGCTAAATGAAATGCTGCATATCCCTTCTGAAGAAAGCTCTCGCAGAGTACAATTAGAAATGTCAATCTGAAAATGTCAAAATCTCTCAAAAATAAACCTCTTGAAACCGCAGAAATTTGTTTCAGCCTAGTGATCAGAAAGCTTTTCGTCAGGTCAACAGAAAACAGCACACTGTCTGCAGTGAAGCTTTTTGGTTGGATACCTCTACCCTGCCCTAACTGTATTAGAGCCACTCAAATTGTATTCCTTGGTACACAATTAGGTGACCAACAGATCATCAGACAGAATTTGGGCAAATTTAACTCCACCACATGGTGAGGGGAGGCATGTTCTTCCAGTGCCTACATACAGGAGAAAAGAGCTGTGCAGGAATAAAGGACATTATGTTTCATGCAAGTGGTTTGAAATAGCACATTTTGAGTCAGTTCAGCACAGCAAAACACTGCTCTGGGAGCAACAGCAAAGCCCTTCCCTCTGTTTTCTTGACGGGCAATTATCTGACTTTCCTAGCAAGTGATGCCAAAAACTTGGTGCTAGTCTTACAAAACACAGGTGTATTTGGCATTTAGGTATTGAAGAGATGGCTGTGGTTCAGCTGCTCAAGTCTAAACGTTCCTTTCAGAGCCGAGCCCGCAGATTCAGTTCTGTGGGCTTTTTTTTTTTTTCCAGGAAATCAGATTTATTTCCCTAGAAGTACCTCCAGTAGCTGACTACAAATATTTGCATGACTAGGAGATGGATATTGCTTGGGATGGAAGTGAGGAGATAGATCTGTGAATGCCAATCTGCACCAAGGAGTGTTGCTGTTTATGGCCTTTCTTTATTTGAAAAACTGAGGTAGTGAGGCTTGTGCTAATTTGTTAGCTGTGGGAAACACCCAGTGGTCACCCATCACAAATTACCACATCCTACAGGACACTGAACAGTATATTGTAAGAGAGAGATGAAAAGGTCACATATCTGCTCTGCCTTGCATCTTTTGGAGCCAGCTTGCCCCCAAGGTCTTGCATCTGTCACATCCCCCTTGCACTTTAATTAGTAAAAGTTTATAGAGGTGCAGGTAATCTCTTTTTTTCTTTGGTTGGTTTTTGTGTCTTCATTTTTTTGGGGGTTTTTGTTTGTTTTCTTGAACCATCACACCATACACACAAATTCTTTATATGCTCAGGCCAAGTTTGGTTTTCAACTTATGTTTTTGCTTTCAGAGAAGACCAACCTATCTCTTGAACTCCTTGGAGAAAAAATAGAGGTAAAAATTGGACACACTCTGCAACCGCCTCTGTCTACAGAGAAGTGAATGTGTTGGTCCATCATCTCTTTGAGACTTCAGAAGGGGACACCAACTGGCCTGGAAAAACCTTGTTAACATATTTAATGATTAGCTCGAATTTCACTTTCAAGTAGGGGCAGGGAAATTCAGAGGTGAGACAACTTTTGCAGCCAAATGCTAGGAAAACACAAATAAAACCAGGAAGTGATTGACACATTAAAACTAACCACAGATATTTAATCTCCATTGTCTCTTGGTAGAAAGATATTTGCAGAAGCAGTCTTCTCTATAAAAAATACTGAACAGTGGAGCTCAGCATATCCTATGGGAAAATGTGTCCATGTCTTCTCATTATTACCAGGTTAATGCTGACGTATCAGGAACATTAAAGAGGTGAATACTATTTAGGAAAAGTACCTGAATTGATAAACAGTAGAAGACTTTGCTTTTTAATTAGAGACAACTGAGCTAGTCCAACATTTTTCCATGCCTTTTGTGAAGTTTAGTTCAAGGTTAGAACTACTTTACACAGTGAATTTATAAAGTGCAGCACTGACACACTTTTGAACAGGATTCTTGAGTTTCATCTTGGAAAAAAAAGGAAGAGACACAGACTTGAGGACACGAGTGATCTTCACAAGCAATCGAGTATCAGCAGAGCTTATTTGATTGCAATATACATATATTTGGTTTGCTTGGTCACCTCTTGTCTGTTATAAAAGATCAGCTTCTCTGCACGTTACAGAGCAAGGCTGGGGAATAGTTCCAGGTTATGCAGAGCGGTGCACACACAGGCAACCCCAACATGAACTGGAAGCTACTCATCATTCCCCAAGCTCCCAAAACCCTGCTCACAGACAACCTGTGAACAGAAAGGGATGACAATGACTCAACTTCTCGCACATTGCAAATTATCTGCTATTATGAATTACTCCTTCAGGTTCTAAACACCATATTTAATGGTGTGAATCTTCTCACTTCCTTGTTAATAGTGAAGGGCACTGTTGCATTTACATTTCTCTTTGAAGGCTGGTAAAGCAGTTTATGCCAGATCCTCCTGGAAGAGGAAATTGATACACACTCAAAGTTCATTTTTTTTAAGTTACTGTCACTTGTCAAAGAGTTTTATGTCAGAACATATAAAAAGTATCTCAGCTCAGTGCCATGCCTGTGCCAACAGAGGAAAAAAAAAAAATCGCTCCACTCTCTTCCAATAATGTTATTCCACAACCAACAATTACTGTTGAGGCAATAAACTCCTAAATGTAGGTGGAGATAAAATTAACTCATAATCATCACCTCTAGAATAGAGGGGTGAACCCATCCTGGCTGGACAGCAGGTGCCCACCAAAGCCACTCTATCACTGCACTCCTTAACAGAACAGGGGAGAGTAAATAGAACTAAAGGCTCACTGGTCAAGGTACAAGCAAAGAGAGGTCACTCAGCAACTACCATCATTTTACCAGCAAAACATACTTGACTTGGGGAAAATTTGGGTTTCAACAAGTAATACAATCTGTGTTACCAAAAACAGAAGTGGCAAACAACATTCCACACCAAACATCGGACTTTTCATACCCTCCAATTGGATTCCAACGGGGCTCACCTTCAGAATACGCAAAATATTCTGTTGTTATGTCCCCTGAAAGAAGGGGATGGGGAAGGCAAGTCAGCCTGATTGACTGGAACAAAAAAATAACACTACATATAAACTGCTTGCTCTTAAATGTCCACGTTAATAATGTTCATCTTGTCCACCAGATAAGACACTTGACAGTTAACTGCAAGAACGTACAGTGTCAAGAAAAACATAATTAATACACAGTGACAACTTCAGCTGGCTGAATGAAGCAGTTTAATGTTATTTGGTTTATTTTTTATTAGTGCTTGACTGATATCTTGGCCCACTTTCAGGATATTTTTCAGAATACCCCTCTGAAAGCATGTACTAGTAAGTCAAGCCTATACTGAAAAAGATATTCGACTCCAAAGCCCCGAAGACAGGAAGCAAGGGAAGAGGATGAGGTTTAGGTTTCTTATTCTAAAATCTTATTTGTGCCCAAATTACAAATTCATCTTATTTTTACAGATGTTTCCCTCCAAAGAAATAAGTAAAAGAGCTCAGTCACTATCATAAAATAAGATATGCACCTTCATTATCTCCACTCTCTCGAGTTTCTTCTATTTTTAATTTTTTTCAATAAATAGCTTAAATATCATAGGTATAAGACACATGATGACATCTCAACTACAGAACACATCTATTGAAACATTTAAAGTAGTAAATTGAAATAGATTATAATGTAACACATTCTAACCAGAAAAAAAAAAACTTATTCACAATACTATTTAAAATCTGAAAGAGTTCACACAGTGAGGCAAAACCCAAGTATAATGTTGAAGCTTCATTTTGCTGATCTGGTGGGTACAGACATATTGGGAAGAGGGTAATGTAAATTATGGAAGTTCATCTCAGTTTGCAAAAGAAACCATATGTACAGAGAAAAAAACTAAAGAAAATATCATAGCAATAAATATGAACTGGGAGCCTCAAGTTACACAAAATAATGAATGTTGAAGGGCTAAAAAAAATAATTTTTCAAAACGGTACCACCAGCAGAACTGAAAACAAAAAGCAATGTTCTACCACAAAAATAGTCATTTCCAAAATGCTGTCAGTATTACATGGTAACATTTAAACTTCATATTAGCACAGGAAGACACAGTGAAATACCCTTTGTCACCCTCTTCCCTCCAAAATGGAGGGCTGCATTTATACAAGACTAAATGGTTTATTCCAAGAATAACCCTGGAAGATATTTAGAAGCCACTTCAGCAGTGAATACTTTCAAAACATCAGCAACGTGATGATTTCAGCAATTTTTAGAGATTTGGTCAAGAGTTGAGCAGATACCAAAACTGACCTGCAGTGCTGAACTGACCTGCAGTGCTGAACACCATACCAGATACCTGCACCCAAAATCCAGCAGAACAGGATGATCTGAGAGCCAAAGAAATAATGGAATGGTTGATATATAATGATTTAATGTTTTTAACTGAGTTAAGAGGACAAATAAGTTTTGACTCTCTCGTTGCTGCTTAATTTGTCCTTTAGCCAACGTGCTGAGGAGGTATGAGCTGCTAATGAAACACTTACATGGAACTATCTTTACAAAACCAGCGGCCTCGACATCTTTGAGCTGTAGACTGAGTAGCAGTCTGGTATGACAGCAATAAATCTGTGCTGTGCTGTTTCACTGAGCCACCCTTTGGAGAACACTTCTCTAGGGCTCTCTTAACAGCCATCACACGTTTCTGCATCCCCATTACACTCTGGGAGTGAGACAGTAGTGGCTGCTTCACACCAGCCTGAGATGGACACCAGTGTGTGATGCAGCTGCTGTACCGCATTTACTCCCTGTGTGCTTGCACAGTTACAGGGGTTATGGCTGATTTTTTGGAAGAAATTCATTGTATTGTGACCCTCCCTGTTTGTTACAATAAATAAAACACTGCTCCGGTGTCACCTTGGGGGGTTCACACCTTGTGGTGCCTCTGTCGGGGTGTCCGGGGCCACTTTGGGGGGTGGGGGAAAACCCGGACTGGAGTTTCGCTGGAGTGCAGAAAGGGGGGGAAACAGACTGGATTTTTCTGGAGTATGGAATGGGGGGGGAACCCTGACTGGATTTTTCTGGAGTATGGAATGGGGGGGGAACCCTGACTGGATTTTTCTGGAGTATGGAATGGGGGGTGGAAACCCAGACTGGATTTTTCTGGAGTACGGAATTGGGGGAAAACCCAGACTGGATTTTTCTGGAGTATGGAATGGGGGGGGGGGAACCCTGACTGGGTTTTTCTGGAGTGTGGAACGGGGGGAAAAAACCCAGACTGCATTTTTCTGGAGTATGGAACGGGGGAAAACACAGACTGGATTTTTCTAGAGTACAGAATGAGGAAAAACCCAGACTGGATTTAAAAAAAAAAAAAAAAAAATGAAATACTGAACTTGATGATCTCAGAGGTCCTCTCCAACCCAGCTGATTCTGTGATTCTACGAACACATAATTAATTATAGCAGCTACTGCATTTATGGAACTAGACTGTGTTAATATACCCTGTGGTAAAACATTGCGTTCTTCTTGAGCTTTGAGCTATATCCATATGGGGCAAAAGATATTTAAGCACCAGAAATAGCTATACTATCCAATATCAGATATTTAGAGACTTCCAGAAGGAGTCTGCAATGATTCCAAATGAGCTTTTGAGTAAAACAGATGCCTTCAAATTATACAAGCCTTAGGATGGTACATTCTCACAAGCTCCCAGTACAACAGCAAAGCAGAAATCATTAAGCACATGTGTTGCTGGACAAAGGGCCTCCCTCAACCCCAGGTTCCTTCCTGCTTTCCTCAACATCCTCAACATCCAGAGGACAAAGCCAAATAGTTTGGGATGCATCACTAACATGGTTTCCTCTAAAGTGTATTTAGGGATGAAAATTATCCTGTTTTAATATGAATTAAAGACTCACTCCCATCAAGCTTTGATATTTTTTTTTTTACCATTCTATAGAAACATCTTTATATGAAGTATGCAGTCACTATAATTGTATGTAGAGCCTTATTTCCTCTCAAGCAACTTTGTAATTAATGCCATTTTATTTTATTTCACTGACATTAGGACCAAAGATGACTGTTAAATCAATCAAAGTTTGTGGTGAGGGGGCTGACACACTGGCACAGGATGCCCAGAGAAGCTGTGGATGCCCCACCCCTGGAAGTGTTCAAAGGCCAGGCTGGATGGAGCTCTGAGTGACAGGGTGTAGTGACAGGTATCACTGTCCGTGGCAGAGGGGTTGGAACAAGATGATCTTTAAGGTCCTTTTCAACTCAAACCATTCCATGATTCTGTGACATTCTGTCTTTGTAAAATTGAGCTATCACTCATTTCTATCACCCACAAAACTATTAAAAAAAACCCAAACAAACCAAAACCAAAAAACCCCAAACTTCTAGCTGCATATTTCTGATTCAGAACACAACAGAAACATCCTGATGCTCTTACCAAGGGTGCTGATATCACCTAAGTGGTCTGCCAAAAGGAGCCATCAGAAAGGCATATATTTGAGCTGTGCTGGAGAAAGGGGTCGGTGTCACTCGTATTGTTTGAAATGTAAAAGCAGTTTGAAAAAAAGGATTCAATTAGCTCATGCCTTCACTGTGAGTAGGAGGTCTCATTGGGGTTGTCAGAGGAAATGCTATTTAATCAACACAATGTCACTCAAGCGCTTGTCAAACCTACTGCAATTTTTCAAAATCCAAAATGTTTCATACAATAATTGATGAAAAATTATATGTAGAGATCTGGCCACTTTAAAATAAATTACAGTATTTGAGCCTTTTCTAGAAGTTTCTGGCAGGAGATATTGTTCCCAGGTTTATTTTAAAAGCCTCCATTTCTACAATATGGAAGAAATGTTTAATATCCCTCTGCCCAAGTATGATTTGGACCATCTACAAGAACATTTAATTACATAATTATGAAATTACACGAGACAAGTATTAATTTAAGCTGTACCATTTTCTCCCTGAGTTGTCTTATAGCGAGTATTCATTGTCCAGGAACAGGCTGCCCCTCGGAAGAGTGTTCCTCCTGGGGAAAGAACACCTGCTGCTGCACCCCACCTCAGAGATTAATCAGCTTTATGTTAGGCCATTTTAGCAGCACTGCCTGGTGCCCAGAAGGATTCGACCAGGATTAGAGTTAAAAGGCTCTAGAGAAGAGAACACAAGATCCATTATGAACAAGGTTCAGGGGAAACGGCAAGAAGTCAGTTCAGAGCTGTAGTTTAGTCTCAAGACCAGCTGCTGACTTGGCTTTGATGCTTGAGGAAGGTCAGCCTAGAAACCCCAGGACTGCCTCCACACTGCTGTGCTGCCCTCCTGGGTGACTGCACGGTGAAAAATCTCTGAAAGGGCCAGAGCAGGCACTTGGAGACAGTAGTGGGCCAAGCACCACATGAAAATCTTGTAGAATTCCATCTTCCCATTCTAATTCTGGGAATTAGAAGCTCTGTAGATTTATCTGGCACAGCCTCCAGTTTTATCAATTTACTACCTCTATCCACATGTCCAGGAAATTTCTCTTAGGTAACAGAAAAGTAATTTTTTTTTTTTTTATGAAGTGAAGGTCTAGGCAGTGAAGCAAACCAACAGTATTCAATAACTCCTAACTACTGCCCTTTGGAAACACCATGTTTTTGTACCACACAGGGATGTAGATTAGAAAGGCTGAACTACAGGGAGTGGTGTGGTGGGGTACTCCAAGCCTGATGATATGAAGGACTAAAACCTCTGCATCAGCCTTCCCCAACAAAGAGCAAGTTCACTTGAGATGAGGGTCAGGTCACAGGCACATTCTTCTGGCTTATGCAGAACTACAGAAAAAATATGATGGATGAAACAGCTTCATAAGCATTCGTGAGCTCCAGCAGGAGCTCTCAGCACAGATAAAGCTCTACAAGTTCCAAAGGAATTATTCATAAGAGGAACAGACATTCCTACAGCAGTAGATGAACAAACCACTAGACCCAAATCAAACGCTGAAGACTTCTTGCTTTTGAGCTTGATATACTGATTACCAGCTCCCCCTAACTGAGGAGGATTTACAGTGACTTGGCAAACAGCATTAGGAGACTAGAGGCAAACTGATATTTATATAATCTGGAACAGAAAAAACTTACAGTGTTGGCAATATTGCAGTAAGGCCCTACTCAAAGCAACAAGTAGTTTACCGAAAAAAGCTTAGTTTGATTAATAAATCTTTGGAACTATTGTGTCATAAGTCTTTGCTGCCTTCCAGTAAGCTCAGGTTATAAAAGGTGTTTCTGAGAAATCTAACTTAATTTTTCTTAGCTTTGGAGAGTAACATTCTGGAGAAAGGCTTTTGAAATCACTGGGTGTTTTGCAGCTACTGCCAGAATTGGCCAAGGAATGAAGACGGTCTCCTTTAACCATATTGAGCTATAAACTGTTATTAAGGCAGCGTGTCCTTCTGCAAAGCATGATTCAAAATTACACACCTGTATTATATACATACATTCAATGAAGAAATTCTAACTATGCATCTACACATTTAGCACCACCTGACAAAAATGCAGCTTTATTATTTGTAAAGAAAAGTACACTTTATCACTAATTTGGCTCAGAGCCATCCCCAGTATCAATACAGACTGCAGGATGCACAGATCAAGAGCAGCCCTGTTGAGCAGGACTTAGGGATACTGCTGGACAGAAAAAATTTGGAAATGGGGCAGTAACGCACATTTGCAGCACAAAAAGCTGATCTTATCCTGGGCTGCATAAAAAGAGTGGCCAGCAGGTCAAGGGAGGTGGTTCTGCTCTACTCCACTCTCATGAGACCCCTCCAACTCTGGGGTCCCCAATACTAGACAGATAAGGACCTGTGAGAGAAGTTCCAGAGGAGGGAGAAAAACTACTGGAGGGCTGGAACATCTCTCCTATGAGGAAACACAGATTTTGGGATGTTCACTCCGGAGAAGAGATGGCACCTTACTGCAGAGAAGAGAACTTACTGCAACTTCTCAATAAATAAGAGGGAATAGGGGACTTATAAGTAAAATGAGAGGGACATTTTCCCAAAGCCTGTAGTGTCAGGACAAAGGGTAATAGTTTTAGACTAGATTATATCCAAACTAGATTGCTGTAAGGAAGCCTTTTTTTTGTGTTAACACACACAATGAGGGTGGTGAGGCCCTGGCACAGGCTACCCAGAGAAGCTGTGGATGCCCCACCCCTGGAAGTGTCCAAGGCCAGGCTGGATGGGGCTTTGAACAACCCAGTCTAGTAGAAGGTGTCCTTGAACACAGCAGAGGGGTTGGAACAAGATGATTTTTAAGGTTCCTACCAACCCAAACCATTCTAGGATTCCATGAACCATCCAACAGTTGACCAGTATATCTCTAATTTTCAACCAAAAAACCAATACCAGAGATAGTTTTGGGCTGGCGTTTTTAGGGGTTTTTCCCCCTTCAAAGTTCATTAAATCCCAGATACTTTGCACAAGCAGCAGACAAAGAAGTAGTTAGTTCTAAAAGTGCCTACAGCATTTTACATCGTACAACTGGACAACCAAACACGCTGAGCTTCACTCTCTCAAACATCATCAATGGAAGTACTTGAAAGCTCAGAATATTGAGACTGCTTTGGTTGGTGTCTTTGTTGTGACAATAAACACTTTGAGATTCACTTCTTCAATCTGTCACCAGAGAACTACTCTTATGTAACACATGTGCTATATAATAAATACATACATTTTAGTTAAAAGCCTGAAAACTCTGGGTTCTCTGCAAGTCTGAAGCATTTGTGGGATAAAACAATGATTAAAAGCCTAAATAGCACATTTAAATGCCTGGCTATTGCCACATCTAACCTCTGCATGTTCACAGCTGATCTACACAACTTATATAAATAGACTTCTGCCTCCACTAAGAGTCACCATTTAAATGGACTTTGTTCCACACATACCACTAACTCTGGAGTCCATTCCACAGATACGGGACTACAGTTTTATTTCAAGGGCTTTTTCCTCATTGTCAGGTTTCCCATACACCATTGGAAACAATGAGCATTTGAATTAGCAATCACCACGGTTATGCTTTTGCTTCTTTATGGTTGTTTGCCACCGTGTTTCAAAGAAGCTCAAATGTAACTTTGAGAATTTAATACAGCCTATTTTTAGTAAGTGCAAGAGGTCCAATGGCAATTTTTTTTTCATTTTACAGTTTGTATAAGATGGGCATTCACATTTAATCATATCCAATGATTACCTCAATGAATACAAATGTGTTACATTATCTTTAAATAAATGAATGCCAATATGTTTCAGGGTAACAGAAGTAATTGCATATTGATAACAGTCATTATCATAAGTCATGGTTGCTGGCAGAAAATCCACTTGTATTTTTTAATAAGGTGCAATATTATGGTCTATTTTGAGATGATAGCTTTCTATTTCCCCATACATAATGCAGTATCACTTCAATATAACTGGTAGACGCTGGAAATAGATAAAAATTCAGAACGCAAACCTGCAAACTGTAAGATTTTAGTCTTTTGAAACTAGGCTGGATAGTCCAAGCACCTCAGCAAAAGTGATATGAGGGAATCATTATCTCTTGTCAGGCTGGTGTACCTTCCATTCCATTCACCACGGCAGGTAACAACCAGCACATAATCCCAAATTGATACAACCAGATATTTCAGATTTTTGCATAGCAGCTTACTGCAGTTTACAAAGTAATCTGAAAGACACTTGAGAAAGGAACATCTCTCCCTCATTTTTAAGAGGCACAAAACTTTAAATGTAACTCAGACACTCTGGATGGATCTGCTAAAAGAGAGCAAGGAAGTTATAACACCCAATATCAAGACTGGAGGTTTTTGTTCTGCACTGCTGCTCTATTTTATTACTTTAAAACAAGCAGACAACTGCAGAGCTCTGCAGTGTGGACAGAATATCTCCTGGAAACTCAGGTTGGAGATAGATGCTTTTTTGAAAAGCTGGCACACAACTGAGGGGTCTTATCTGAGGTTTTAATGTGAGTCTATAGTGTGTGGATCAGCAAGGTCACGGCAAGATCAAAGCTGAGTGACTCTACCCCCTACTTGGCAGCTGTGAGGCCATACCTGGAATCTCTGCCTAGTTCTGAGTTTCTACACACAAAAAGTGCCAATAATTGGCCCTCAGTGGAGGCAAAAACAGAGTGTATCTTGAACTTCCCAATGAAGCAGAGGCTTGAGCTCAAGAAGGGTAGAAAGAGCCTGAAGATACAGGTTTTTATTCACCCTGGAGAACAGGAGGCTTCTAAGAGATGGGTGTTGCTGCTGTCCTCAGCAGCCTAAAGCACAACTATAGAAGGACACCACTCTACTCCTCCCCAAGACAGTCAGTGAAAGGATAAGCAGCAACAAACACTGCCTTCAGCAAAGGAGATTCCAATTGCACACAGAAACTGGAGAATTTTACACCAGGAGGGGATAGACCCTAGCACCTCCTGCCCAGAGAGGAATCACCACCACTGCAGATTTCCAGAACTCAAACAGACTGGGCCTGGCTAGGGCAGAGCTAGTTTTCTTCACAGCAGCTCATACAGTGCTTTTGTTGCCTAAAAGCAGCACTTAAAAGAATATTTAAGACTCAATTTGCGAGTTTTAGAAGTCAGGCATTCCTTTATTATGATGTGCTGTGTGGTCACAGCACACCGGGTGCCCTGGGAATCAGTTCACCAACGTGCACACCAAGGCCTTTTCACTACAGCTCATGTGTCAGCATTACATGATTATTCATTTTTTGTTCCCTGCATTCCTATTACATATTCATGACACTTCCCAATGCTTATTAGCATATATACATATTCTTGTAAGGTCTCCAAGGCTCTTCATCGGTCTTCTCTGTCTGAAGCCCCTCCCCCTCCCCCTCCCCCCCCCCAGTTCTAAGTGACCACTTTGTAAACTTTAAGACAATGCACATGGTTAAAAAGTAAGTGGGTGTTGCCTTGTTTCTTTAAATCACTTGGCTCAGTTATCTCTGGTTTCTGGGTTGTAAATACTATCAGTTCTTGTTACATCTCTAAACCTGGACACCACTCTGGTTTAGATTTTTGACTCAAACACTTCTGGCAAAAAGTAACATCATAGTTTTTGCTGAGTAGTAAAACCTTTTGTTTGTCACTCTGCCTCACAAGTGACCAGACCAGAGGGTGTGCTGGGAGGGGACACAAAGCATATTTATATGCATTAAATATCTTGCTTTATTCCCTTCTATTTTTCCCCTTATGACACTCACAGAAGGATTTGTGTGAGAGATTCAGAAGGAACACAGCTGAACAGACCAGCCAGTGTGCTGTGTTGTCCCTTGGGAATACACTGGCACAGACCAAGTCCCATCTCCTGAGGAACACCCACCCAAGCGCTGCAGGGAGACCCTCGCTGATAATTACAAATGATTTCACACTATAAGGACACAGTAACACTATTTTGTAGCATAGTTGTGTCACTTTATTGTAGTCCAGTGCAGGGAAAAGGAAAGTATCGGCTCTAACTTTGCTTAGTCATAAAATGCTCTGGCACCAAGAGCTGGAGTGGCCAGTGAGCAAAGTCATCGTAAAAGCTTTCTCCTCATGAGAGGAGTGGAGTCTTTGGGGGGTGAACAACCCCTGTGTTCTCCTCAACTCCTCTGTGGTGAAGTGTATTTAAATCTACATTTGTTTCTATGTGATCATTCTGTCAAAACCTCAAACCTGAAGCTTCCTATTCAGCATCCAAAGCCCGCCATTTTAAAAAAAGCCAACTATTTTTAAGTATAAGTAAGAAAATGCCTCAAAGACATGTCCTGCAAGGTCAGCACTGCCCGGCACACCCTGAGTCCTCAGCCAGGCAGGCACGAGTGTGGGAAAAATCCCTCTTAGTTTTAGAAAGGTGGCATAAGCTCAGGGAACAAAGAAGAATTTATTTAGCACGCCGGGTCCTTCCCCCACTGAGTTTTCAGGGAGAAAGACCCCTTGGCTTTACATCTCATTCATTTTCCAGTTTTACAAAATCCCACCCTTTTTCAGATAAGTTTAATATATTCATTTTTACCTAAAAAGGTTTCTTTTCTCTAAAAGGGGCTTTCCTTTTATTCTGATTGACTGCAAGGTGTCCTCTGTCAAGGATAATTAATCACCTTTGTTCTCAGCCCACAGAGAGAGAAGAACCCCTTTTGTACAAAAACGGCCCCAAAAGATTTTTAAGAACTCTTGCATGTCCCTTATCCGGCCGAAAAAGACCCTGACACTCAAGTCCAGCATTTTTGAACTTGGATATCTCACAACTTCGCGATACGCCTATAAAAAAAAATTCTATTTTTGTTTCTCATACGGGTACCGTGGGCACTCAACAGCGGTAAGACAGGCCCCTATACCGCACCCCACCAGCTACTCGAGGCACACACACAGGTGGGGTTTTCTATTTTTATGGGACTTTTTTTGTTGTTGTTGTCGTTGGCTTTTTCCCCCCTAGTTTTTTTTTTTTTTTGATTTGTCGTTTCACCTTCGGCCCGGCCGGCCCCGCTGCGCGCTCAGCGCCCGGCCGGGCTGTTGCCCGGCAACCGCGATCCGCCCAGCAACCAGGACCCGGCGCCCCCGCAGCGGCGGACCAATGGCAGCGGCGCCCCCGCAGCGGCGGACCAATGGCAGCGGCGCCCCCGCAGCGGCGGACCAATGGCAGCGGCGCCCCCGCAGCGGCGGACCAATGGCAGCGGCGCCCCCGCAGCGGCGGACCAATGGCAGCGGCGCCCCCGCAGCGGCGGACCAATGGCAGCGGCGCCCCCGCAGCGGCGGACCAATGGCAGCGGCGGGAGCGTCGCGAGGGGCAGAGGCGGCGCCATGGCCGCGCCGCCCTCAGCACAGACACACCTGCAGAGCTGCCCCGTTACCCTCCCCATCCCCATCAGCAACGCCCCGGTGCTGGAAACGACACAACTTCCCTAATATTCTATAATTAATTGGTTTAGTTAATCACAAGCAGTATCATTTTCCACTGTTACCAGGTTTTCCCCCAAGCGGCTGTTGTTAAAACACAGTTGGTTGGGAGGGCAGGGGGGGAAAAAAAAAAGAAAAACACTGAAACTTTTAAGTTTTGCTAAACCAACCTTGATATGCTTCGGTGCACAAAGCCTTGGGGAAAGAGATATATTTCTGAGAACCGGACAGCAGCAATACAGAATTCATAGACTACAAGGACATTTTGCAGAAACCAGAGAATACACTAAAGAAGAAACTAATCAAGACAATTTTACAATTGTACAGAAACCCCTTCTACCTGGGAAAAAAGATAATAAAAAGACTGAAAATGTGGACTAAGCACAAGAAGCAAGAAATCAGTAATCAATAACCAATAGGAGCCAGAATACTAATTGATAAAGAGAATTATGTAATTTATAGCCAGCGAACGTTAATTTTTTTGCTAAAAATGCATCAATAGCAAAAAGTTTTGAAAGTGAGTGTGCATGCTTGGGGAGCGACCCCCCACACACCCAGTGCCCTGAACAAAGAAACACCTGCTTTCTTACACCAAAAATAGCACATTACAGAGTTTGATTTATCTCCACGTTTTCAGCAACAACAGGGCACCACCACGAGTTAAGAGCCACAGCAAAGCCCTTACCTTCTTCCAGGCTGAGCCACTGGTATTCCCTCCCGGAGGGACTGGATGCTCCTGCCTTCCCCACGGCTGCTCCTGCTGGTCTGAGGTGTGGGCAGGGCAGCCCCCCAGCCCAGGTGGGCAGGATCAAACCCACCCTCCTCTGCAGCAGCAGCTTTATGGGCACAGTTAATTGGGGCCGGCTGTGCTGCTGCAGCAGCACCTGGACGTGAGCATCGTTAATTGGGTGCAATCAATCCAAGGCATGTGGTGGGAGAACCTTCTGGAAGGGCCAGAAGGGCTTGGGGGGCCTCAGCATCAAGCTGGGGGGTCCCCAGGGCGTTGGCTCTGTAAATTAGGGCTCATCTGAGGGCCCTGCTGCCTTGGAAGGCATGTCAGATGTTGGGGCTTCAGAATGGTTCTGGATCAGTGTGATACCAAGGAAAGTCACCCCTTCCCCTGTGCCTTTCTTGTCCTTCCCAGAAACTATATCTTCCTGAGCGTACCAGGAGTCTTGTAAAGCCTCTGTGATCCACCACAGACCCAAATTCTCCCCAGTTCCACGTGTAAGATGTGGGAAACACTCCTCTGTTGCTTGTGTACCTGACATCCACCTAAAGATACAGCTCCTGCCAGGGAATAACGGTCAACAAAGACATGTCCTTCTGGGACCAGTTGTGACTGAGCACAAGCACTTTAAAACAGATCTCACTATTCACATACTACTTATTTTTAATGGTAGAGGTCTGCCAGTGTTGGTATTAGTGCAAGTGTAGTGTAAAGTCCACTTGAAAGTGGGCATGTAAAAATACTGAATTTGTAATATTTTACTGCCACACAAAAGGCACCTGGTTTGGACAGGGCACATTTTTGCTGTGAGTAAGCATTTCTATGAATTTCAATACACAGTTTCCCACAGAGTGAAATTTTTACAGCGAGTTGCACATTTCTGAGCTGCTTATGTGTGTGTGCTTAGCTAGCAGTTTTATGAGCAGCCCAGTTGTGGTTGCTGTCAGGTGTCTTTTTCTGCTGTGTGCTCTTCTTTAACTTCCCAGCAAGTATAAAGGTTGTTCTTAGGAGAAAATCACCTTTCCACTGAGAATTAATCTTTTTTGGTGTGCTCTCTATTTCTGGCTTCCACTGTTCTGCTGCTGTCAATATCCAGGTTCTGTACAAGGTGACTGGAAAATTGAGTGCCCCTTCCTTTCCTCCTTTTTAGTAATAAACGATCTACAAATATAATTATTTGTTTATGCTTTTGTATATTTTTTGGTGAATTATTTTTGCCTTTTATATGACTACTCTTCTCCAATTTCAGGCTGAAATAGAGCCACACTGTTAAAACTATCCAACGGGGACCAAAGAAGTCAATACTTGTCCACTTATATAGATAATTTCCTAGCATTTTCAGGGTCCCCAAGATTTAAAAGGATTCTCAGTTGACTGTAGCAGCTCTGAAATTGGACTATGTTCTCATGGATAGTTCAGTGAAGGTCTCTGCTTAATGAAAGCAAAAAAGGGGAATGATACTAACATTGATAGTATTTATAATGCATTTAGGTACAGGGGTAAAGTTGTCCTCAATATTGATCAGTATAGGAAAAGCTATGTGACAAAAGGGAATTAAGGCAGAAAAGGCTATAATTTAAAAAGAAACTTGGAAGATGGTGTTGTTAACGTTCAACAGGAGACACAGAAGGCAATATTTTAAAAATAAAAATGTTTGAAATATTTCCATGTATCTCATAATGCTACAGATTTTCCCTCTGTCCCTGTACTTATATATAGAAACTATATTATAATGTGAATCATCAAAATAAAATAAATCCTAATGGGGAGATGGGGGTGGTACAAATAGCAATAATAATGAATTTTCTTCATGGAGGGCTGGTAACTCTGTTACTGAGTGATGTAAATGAGATCAGAATTTAGTCCAAGGTTCTGTTCTCCATTTCTAAACCAGTTACCTCCCACTGTGGCAGATGTGAATACATATGGGAGAAAGAACAGAACAGATCAGATCCATCTAGTGGGAGGACAGGAACAATGTACATATTGCTCTATTATATGTACCCACAAAGCAAAGTTGGAATTTTCTCATGGAACAGGAACATATGCACATGTTTCATATATGATAGACTTGCACTTTTAATAAGCATTACATTTAAAATCATGTAAAGTGATATCACATGAAGATATGATAAAGGAACATCAGAAGTTATGTCACCAGCTATTCTTTAAATCAACACATTCTACTGTATCAGCTTTACAGCTAATGTTAACTTGAGTATTTTTCTATGTTTGAGCTTGCAGTCCTTTAAATATACCTGACAGGAACTGAAGTATTTCTAGTAAGAAATAGGGCAAAGTGGAACTTTTTTATTTCTAATTCTTCACCCTTGCCCTGTCTGTAATCTCACTCTAAATAGTATTTTTTTATTCTTTACAGCGATCGGTGTCTTGGAAGGCATTTGCCAAAGTGAGTCTGTGATAACCATTCATTGTGATGGGATTTTGTGGATCTTTCTGTCAAACAGTAAAAAGTTAGCTTTACAACAAAAGAGCTTGAAGTCATGATAGAACATCATCCAGAAAGTTTCTGAATTGTTAAAATATGTGAATTATGCAAAACTAAGTCTTGCCTGAAGGGTGAGAGACAAGAAGCCTTAAAGTAAGTTGACACAGCTTGTGGAGTGACAGACAGACCTTGTTCTTGTGTGGTTTTTAAAATGGTAGGAAATTCCAAAGTGAAAAGCTTAGTTAAACTGAAAATCACACAGCTCCACGAATCTGAAGGAAATATATCCTGGGATGATTCCTTTGCTGGTGTGAATGTCCAGCAGCTTGGCACATGAGAGTCATCCCTGTCTGGTCAAAAGTTTAATGTGACAGGGGCTTCATGAACACTTTCACCAAGTTTTCCAAGATTTTTACATATCTACACAAAGCAGAAACAGTAATTCAGCTGCTGAATTGTTTTCTCTCTCTGTTCTATTTTACTGCAGCAAAAAGCTCAAAAGTAGTCTAAACCCAGAAACAGAGAGGAGGCAAAAAAAGAAAAACAGAAAATGTAACTAAATCAGGAGCATCTCAGTTCTATGGAAATGAGACTATTTTTTGGAGATGCCTCCAGTCCCTCATGCATATGGTAAATTATTTATTAACAAGACCTGGTATAAAAATCATGTAAAAAAAAAAAAAGATAAAATTAAGATCATGGTAATCAGCTATCAAATGTTCACTATCTAGATTTTAGTGGAATTCTTTTTATATATAATATTAAATGCCTAACAATGGTTGGGTTCAACCATATCTACTTAGGACTAATTTTTTTTTTCAAGACCCATCATAATAAATTCTTAGGAGTCCTGGATTAAATGTCCATATGTCATATTGCTGTACTGGTTGGAATCAGCTGCTATTATTTGCTCAGAAGCCTGTCAATACTCTTCAGGGTTCTTAATACCACCTAAATTTAAATTCTTACCTTACCCTCTCTACATTATTTATGCTGTCCAGAGGAAAAGACTCTTCATAGCAAGAACTTTGTTTAACATTGTGGATTGCCTACTGCAATGTCCTTTCCCTATTAGTCATATGCTAAACTGAGGGGAAATATTCTTCTAATTTAGATATTTTAGCTAGTTGCCAAATGGCAAGAAGGATAAATATCCTAATTTCTCTTCTTTTTAAATACTTCCCTCAGGATCTCATTTGATCTTAGGGGTAATTTACTATTTTAAAAGCAGCAGGACTGAGCCTTTAGCAAAAAAATGAAAGCAAAGTTACGGAGAAAAAGAATATGAGAAGGAATAAAAAATTAAGATGGCAAATAATTTAGCCATTTTTCTATGTTTGCATTTCAACCACTTCTTATAGCTAATTAAATCAGGACTTTTGGTTCTATTTATTGTCTTGAAACAAATTTCTGAAACAAATTTTTTAGACTGTAACAAAAAATGTGCATTTCATCCTGAAATCATGGATCAAGTTAAAATAGAAGTCAGTGAGGGTAACTACAACAAAAAACAATCCACTCTAAAGATACCAATTTGTGCCTTTTTAATTCACTTGGTAAAGAAAATTAGAAATGTTTGAACTTACTTGGTTCAAACAAAAAGTGTTGCTTTGCTTTTTGCCATTTCTGAGATTCAGAAGTATCTAAATCTCACCTCAGGTCTCTTCCAGTCCATTTCTTCATTATTTCTTGTAGCTTTTCCAGTTTCTAATTTTCTACATAAAATGAAGATTTAACATAAAGAACATAAAGTGAAGATTTAAATACAGTAAGTGCAGACAGCAAGCACAAATTCTTAACAATAAGGGTAATGGACCATTCAAACAGGCTCCAGTTTCCTGTGAACTATTCATATCTTTGCCTTCTAGGCAGTGCTGGAAGATGTGTGTTATGACAATTGTGACTATTAAAAAAACCCCATAAATTAGGCTGTCCAATTAGGGTGTTTGAGACTTCTAACACAGAGGTATCAGGGTGAACATGGAATCCTGTGCTTTACTAAAAGATAGACAAGATGATCTCTATGTCTTCTCTGCAGGTACTTGATTTTTTAAAGTCATCAAAGCAAATGTTTCAGTCATAAGAAACTGCTAAAAGTTAGAGTTTGCAATGCAAGATCCAGTACTGCCTTCTACATCAGCAAAACACATCTATTATTGAAATGTATGTATGTTAAGTATATTATGTATATTAGTGCATGTGAGTGTTACCCACACTACTGCTCTGTAGATTGAACCTCATGTTTGCAAATCCCATTACTGGTGGAGTTCATAATCCCAAAATCACCAAGCACCAGGAAGCCTTGCAGCAGACTAACAGGACAAGGCACCATTGCAGAAATAAATAAATATATATCAAGTTGTGCAAGAGAATTTAAAAGTTGAACTATATATATATATATATTTGAACTTTTCTAAGGCTTAGGTAAAAAGGGAGCCAGCTGAGCAGAATTTTAGCTGGCATGAATACAGATGGTGCCCCAACTTCCTTAAGGAGACATCAGTGTCTAGTCTGTTGTATCCCTTCCCATAAGAATAAAAAGAGGACAAATATTAAACCCTATTAAAGAAACCCATATGGACCCCCAAAGTGATAAAGTGGTTGGTGAAACAGCACTTGGTGTTCCTTCCATGTGCTAATTCGTGGCATAAATTTGTGTTCACTCTCCTCTTTTGTAGCCAGGACTGGTTCTCTTCGTGACTGAAGAGAGTGCACAGAGTGAAACAGTCCTGGAAATAGCAATTTAAATCACTTGCTGACTCAACAAAATTTAGATAAACAAATGGAGTCTTCAAATGCAGTTTTTCCAGGGGGAAAAAATGTTTCTCTTAAACACTTATTGAAAGGTCTGGAAAAAAACATTCCTACCATGGAAATTTTCCCTTACTTCCTTTACGTGCTTCTTACTTATCCCTGCAGAGAAAAAGAGGCTTGCATTGGGCTAGAGGCTGATGAGATCTCTTTCATGTGAGATATTTTAATTACTTTACTAGATATAAAATATATAACATATTTATATTTTCAAGTATTACTTTCGCTGACCAAACTTTTCATAAAATATTGATTGCAATTATATTTGTATTACAGATCAAGAGAAAGTAGGAAGCAGAAAGAAACACAAGGGGTCAGTGGAAAGGGAGAAGATTGAAATCAGTCTGATAGAAGTAAATGTAAGAAGAATAAAAGTTATTTTAGACATCTGATATCTGGCCCATAAAACGTGTAAATCAGGAGAGCAGAACTCCTTTTGGAAAGGCATAAGGTTGTTTCTTTAGACACAAATAGCTCAGTGTGCAAAACAGTGGTTAACAGGGCATATAATTTAAAAATCCTGCTTCCACAACAGATGGCTTTATTTACCCTGTTTAGAAACTTGACATGGGGGAATCTTCCCCTGGAAGCACAGTTGTGTGTGCTGCAAAATAATCAGATCTGGGTCAAACATCAGACTGTCCTAATACTGAGTGTTTATGTAAGATTGTCACAATCTGTCCAAAGCAGAAACAGATCCAAATAATAAATGTATTTAGTGTATGATGTTTTCCCTCCTAAAATAATTGTGACTGTGTCTCGACTGGAACATCCGTAAGGGAACAGATTTCCAGTGCTGCTTTTTTTTCCATTCACTACAGTGTTTGCAGCGTGACTGTTGCAACATCCTTTCTTGCCATGAAGACCTGTAACCATTCAAGACTCTTCCAGTTTCCTTGCCAGTGAATGCCTAAAAAGACACCAAGTGATTTTCCCTCTCCTGGTTTTTATGGCCAAGAACGCTGTTGGCCACTCTGACCAGAGGGAAGGTAAAAGGCGCTGTGGACCAAGAGCATCCAAAGTAATCAAAAGGAGAGGCTTGGGGGTTATGGCTTGATCAGCTGTAAATTCTGCAGTGCAACAAAAAATTATATGCCTTTTTTTTTTTTTAATTGCAGCACTGATTTCTGTGTTTGATTCTCCCCTTTTCCTCCTACTGAAAGTTTGTTGTCTCGCTGATTTTCACACTGTTGTCTGTCCGAGCTGCGCCTGGCTCCACTGAACGAGCCTGATATTTTGGCTCCATCAAACCCAGTGGCAAGCTGGCTGCAGAGAAGGGAAGGATTTCATGTGTTCACAGCAGATGTTGTGAGTTGCCTTGAGGGCATTCTCACTGAAAAAACAGGAGAATAGGACAAACTCTACTGTGTCTGACATGCCGGAAGCTTCTCAGAGTTTCAATCTGCTGTGGAGATATTTTGCAACATATCAATGCCAGAAGTTGCTACTCCAACACTTTCCATAATGATTTCCAAGGAAAGAGCTCTAGAAGCTGGGAAAATGCTGTGCAAATTGTGTGTTATTCGACATCAGCCAACTCATTTGAAGTGTCAGTTTGGAGAACTTGTCTACTTATTCTGGTGATGATAGATTGTTGAGATAATTGATAACTGCTAAAACAGAATAGTCCTTTTCTTCTTTAAAATTTTGGGTATAGCATAAATTTCTTTTTAGGAAGCCTTGGGGGTCACTAATAAAAATTAATTTTCTTATGAGGAAATTAAAAAAAAAAAAAAGGCAGAAAAATCAAGTATGGATATTCCAGACAAAATACTTTGTATTTGTCTCCATCAAAACAGTGGATGAAACTGGAGGGGGCAGGCAGGAAGGAGGGGGAAGAAAGGAAAGAAGGGGATGCTATTTTTTCACATCTCTAACAATATCATTTATTTTACTTTTGAATTTCTTCTTGGCCTCACTATTGCCTCCTCAAGGAAATGAAGTTACTCAGATCACTCCTGCATGTGTTTTTTCTATTAATACCACTTGCAAGCAGCTTTCCTGCAGAGTTTCACTCCGTGTCTTTCCCGGGCCACATCTGCCAACTGCGCGAAAGCATCTGTGCAACGTCGGTGACATTGAAGAAAGGCAGAGCCCTGACACCAGATCAGTTCTCCATGGGCAGGGTAGAGTGGAGCACTGGCCCTTCTCCCACCAGTGGTGCCTTGGAAGGGCAGGCTGCCAGGCAGGGAGAGCTTGGCATGGCACCTGGGCAGTCTGAAAGCACCCCTGCATGTCTGGGTCTGTGGGAACAGGCTGAGACAAGGACTGCACAGAAGAGTGGAGATTTCTGCTGCAGCCAGTTCAGTTTGTTGAAAAAATTAATCCGTGTGATTATGGAAGTAGGCACAGAAATGAGCATGTTCTGACCCCTCTGAAGCCCCCTGGGTTTGTTTAGAGCATTAATCCCCATGGTGTACCAGGCCTTCCTAGTTACTAGATCCTGAATGTTGCTACAGAGATAGCAAAGTTCTACTAAGTCCTACCAAGAGAGAGATTGTTCTCATGAGTTCTGTTTGAAAATCAATCTGCTCCTGATTTCACGTGTCATTTCTGGATAATGATAAATATTTAATAAATAAGAGGTTCAGTATTATCTCATTATCAATAGGGTTTTTTTCAAAATATAGGTTTTTCTTAGACTTTGGCATTGTGCCAGTGGACATAAAAATTCACAAGGCATCTTAGTGACTTAAAATCACTAAACTAACATCTGAAAGAGTCCTGTGGGAGTTGTTTGATGGTTTGAGTTGTGCTGATAGTGATGGATAACTACTTCAGGCACCAGGCCTTCCAGAGTGAATTATCACTGTCTCAGAAGAGTCAGGGATTGCAGAAGGTGAGCATGGAAAGTCGGGTCCTTGTGAATGAGTTCAGCCCTCCTTGGTGGACACCCAGCCTCCTGTAGGGTGTGGGAAGTCCTGTCCTATCTGCTGGGACTTTCCTTCAAAGAACAGCATCTCGCCTTGCTGGGACCTGGCACTGACCTGTAACTCAAACATCAAAAGAGGCAGATATTTTCAGGCCAGTGCAGTCAATCCTACCAGCAACAGGCACCTAAGGCAAAGAACCTGAGTTGTCTGTGTGTTGAAGGGATGTGACACCAAACATGTCTGCCTGTAATTAGGGAGATACAGAGACTGAGAGCTGTGGCTTTTTAAATTTAACACATCATTAACAAGAAACAAGCTTTGATTTGAAAGAAAAAGAGAGAAGACAAACATTAAAATTGTTTTCAATCATTTAAGTTACATAGTTCTCACTCCAGAAGCTTTGATCATGTATAATCCTGTTGAAAGGCTGACTTGCAATCAGCCTCACATACATTATGTTGCAATGCTGTGGCACTAGTGCATGACAGAAATTTATTTTCCATTAATTCATTCTTTGCTGGAAATATAAACACTCTATATGCTTAACAGCCCAAAAAATGAATGTTATTGCTTTTTAAAATTGCCCCTTAATGAGAATTTTACTTGCTATTAAAAAAAACCTCAGTGCCTGAGGACCATCTTTCAAATGCTGACACACCTATTTTCAACACCAACAGTGTTGAACAATCAAAACAAAATCATCTCAGACACTGCTTTAGGAAAAGCTACCACGTTTTTTAACTGATGAAAATAGATGTTTACAGCATCTGTGAACCAGGACTGATTTTAAAGTAGCTTTTCACTGAGCTTACGAACATTTCCACATCTGCTCCAGTGCAGGAGTGATGGCTGTGCAAAAACATCCACGGAACAGTTATTTTCTTAAGAAAAGGTCTGTTGTTCAAGAAGGCTGTTTTCAAGGTAAGAGCTTCTGTGTGCTAACAAAGCACCTCATCAGTGACAAATGACAGCACAACTGTGCCCTGCAGAGAAAGAATGGAATCCATACTGCTATCAGTTTTGCAGAATGTTCACTAAATCTGGATTATCCTACCTGGAGTTTTTCATGTAGACTTGTGAGAGCAAAAGCTTCCTGCAGCCAGAATCTGAAAGGAAACAGTTGCACAGAATTGTTGATACAAATCTTGTGTTTCAGGATTAAAAACTCCTCTTCCCAGTTCTGCAAACTTAAAACATTAAAGGAGAAACAGAATAATTCCATATCTTATTTTCATACACAAGTGAGGACTTCTGATAGCTTCTGGTGACTGATATCATATACCTGTGGATTTAAACCTTACTGCACTTTGAATATTTGATTTTTTTTCTTCCTGTTTTCTACTTTCTTCTTCATCCTGTGCTGGGAGACGGGGTGGGGGGAATCCTTTCAGCTTATTCTATCTATAAGTGTTAAACTGCAAGGTATCTTGGAAAATTCTAAACATATTAGAATGTAGCACTGTTGCTGATAAAGGAAATAGCTGAATAGCCCATTGAAAGATGCTAGGATTATTGTATGTAGCAAAAGAAAAAGAAAGTGTAAAAGAAAACATTTCCTCAAGCTTCCAGGTTTAGCGTCTGCTTTTTCGTAGCTCCTTATAGATCTATGATAAATTCTTTGGCTTATTATTATTACTTAATGTTAGTCCTGTCTATAGTTAAGTGGATGATTTTTGACTGCCACTATTAACATAAAGAAATTTCCCTATTCTTGGCAGTGGGGTTGGAACCAGATGATCTTTAAGATCCCTTTCAACCCAAACCTCTCTCTGATTCTATGTAAAAAAAAAAAGTTTACTAAATTGATTGTTCTGGTTTTTTCCATCATATTGGGGAAATAGATAATATGCACATGAGCATGCTCAAACATAAACTATGCATTATCTTCATCAGAAATCGTATTTTCATTATATTCTAGTAGGATACAGAAATACCACATCTAAAAATATTTCACTTTGTCCTTCTGATGTCCTGTGGTGGTGTTCTGAGAGGGAGCTAGAGAGCTACAGGCAGCCGTGGGTGTTTTTGTGATTGTCCCATTCTTATTCTATATTAAATTGGAAAAAAATGAAAGCAGGGCAGAAATTAAGTTTAGGGGAAAAAAGAGTTTACCTCCACTCAGTTGTCAGTGAATATATTCACATTACAAAATCTCCTTTGCTGTAGTTAATTGTGATGGGGGAGTGAGGGGTGAGGGAAAGATAAAAAATCTGTGCATTTATCACTTGATAATGCATTTTAGCCATTTGGCTAAAATGATACTTTTTTTTTTCCCCCAGACATTCGCATTTGTTTTGTCACAAAGCTTTCTTTTCTTAAATCAATACTGGGCAAAAGAATAGAAATTAAACATTTTTAACTTATTTATCTTAAATGAAAAAAAATCAGGCTGAGAAATAAACATTCTTCAGGAAAATGTATCATCCTTCTACCAAAATCTGCTGCTGAAGGTACTGTACAGTAACTAATTAGTGCTCAAGAGAAAAGAGAATTTTTTTTTTTTATTTTGGTTACTGGCTTGGTTGTTTGTGTGAAAGAGGAAGCTGACCAAAAAAAGAGAAAGTGATATTAAAGAAAACAACGCTTTCTATATTATTTATACAGAAAATAAATTGATAGAAACACGACATAAAACTGTGTTGCTTTATCAAAATAATTTCACTGACACCGCATTTGTAATGACACATCCGGGGTATTTGCACAGCCAGGGAAGTTTTACATGAATCATCTAATAATGGACCTACTGGAGATGCAGAGTTATAATTTAGGAAACCCTATATATTCCCAGCACACCACTGAGAATACTTCCCTTTCCTGGTTTAATTTCCAGCATATCTGTTTGTATGAACTGTGCACTACTTCATTATGGATAAATACATATTTTTTTCCCTCCAGGCAATCACCACATAACAGATAGAGGCTGCAGACCTTAACTGTACATAAATAAATAGTCCCATGAGGACTTGCTACTGAGACTGTATTTTCTGATATTCAAAAACACATTCTCCTGCTCTTTTGTCAGATCTCTAATTTCATTGTGCACCTAAAAATACACAAGGATACCAAGCCAGATCCTCACACATTAGGAAACCCATATATGCCCACAGCACACAGAATTAATGGCTCAGAAGGTCACTAGGAAAGTGTCCAGTCAGGATTTGATACCAATCCATGTCTATTAGGCATGAATTGGAACTTCAGGGTAACCTTTTTTAACTGCACTGCTTAATATTTTGCCCTCAATACCACAGGGTATACCTCAATACCACCACCTTCAAAAACTGAACCAAAAAATAAATCAGTTCAATCTGAAACAAATATATACGATCCCTTTTCCTGGTTTAAGCAAAAAGGTCACTTGCACACAAAATATTTGACTGATCTGCAACAAAACAGGCTGCTCTCAAAGACTGAAGGGTAAGATTAGATTGCACTAAACAGCTTATCAGGAGTGCCTACAGCTCCACTCTCAACCAAGCCAAGAATTTTATTTTATTTCAATGGAAAACTGTTGTTTTGCACATTGTCCAACTCTGACCATAAATTGGTGTATGATACAAACTGGTGACATCAAGGAGGGAAGACAAGCCCTGCATGGAAAGAGTTTACAATTACTCTCCTCATCTACTATACTGGTGTGTGAAATAAAGATGAAGTGCCAGTTATAAAAGATTTTAAAAAAGTCTGAAGGAGTGAGGAGGAATAGGTCTCCCTGCTACCCGGAGCCCTGTTTCTAAGGGTAAGGAAATTGAAATGTGTCTGCTGAGGTCTGTCCTCATAACCTGGCTGTCTAATAGTATCCTGTAGCACTGGGAAGTGGTACACATGGTAATAAGCTGGAACTTCAGATTAAAAATATATACAATATGATGAGAGACTATACAAATTGAAATTCCATCATTTTAAAATGATCTGAGGAGGAAGGCAGTGGTGTAATTAAAGTACTTACGTTTTTGAAGAGGATAAATGAGGTCAACTCGAGTTGCTATGTGCACTGCAAAAAAAAAAAAGGGAATTTAATTGTTAGTTAAATAAAAAATAAGCTTGGAGCAGATGTTTCTAACTACTTTTTCATGTACAGAATTATAGTGAAAATGTAGCTGTATCAAACACAGAAAAAAATTACTAACTCATTCAAGAAAGAACTAAAAAGAAAACACACAGGCAATAGGCTACAGAAAGAACCTGCAAGTATTATTTTTAGGTGACTGAATTATAGCCATTAAAAAAGTGTTTTTCCCAGTCCTCACTCTGCCTTTACTTTCCATAAATTAATAACCTACATTCTGGTGGAAATAAAACTCTATTGCACATCTGCCTCCAAAAACGGGTGAAAAATGTCTGCTGGGTCACACCAATAAATCCAGGCTGTCGGTATCCCAGCTCTAGTAACAGCCTGTGAAAGCAGGTGTTTGTTTCAAGCATTCCTGTTTATCTTACACTGAAGTCATTTTATGCCATGAATGCCCAGTTATAAAGATGTAGAAGACTAGATACAGTCTTCTCCAGAAGTGATGGCAGTTTTCATGGAACAGTGTAATTTTAGTACAGAAGAAAGAACAAATCAGTGCTTTAATGGCAGAGTAGATATTGAGATTACACGCAGCAGGTCAGCAAAACCTGCCTGGATTTCAAAAGAACAGTGCATGAACTGAGATTTTAAGAGTAGAATGAACTTTCCTTGACTTCTCCACTGTCCTTGCACAACACATCAGGAAATGTTCCCTTTGGCTCACACGCCCCACTTTGTACATCTAGAACCAATAGAAACACAAAACAGCAAATTCAGCAAACACTAAATGACATCAAACACCGTTCAGCAACTGTTTTCCACTTAACCATAAGTCAGCCTTCACCATGCAGTCAGGTCATGTGAGAGCAGAAGCAATGCCAACTGCATCTGCTTTACAGAACTCACTGCAGATCTTCGGCAAGGTCAGGGATTTTGCCAGTCATACATCACAGAATGGATGGTGGTGCTTCTTCCAGGAGTTTGAGCCCTGTGGTCCAGACACCCTCTGTCATCACTGGCCTTCCATATCATATCCAGCACCGCTGAAATACAGAGAACTTTCAAACGACAGCTGACTCCCTGGAGTCCTTCTCCGAAAAGGCCTCCTCTTTCCCAAGATTACTGGTGATATTTTGACATGCAGAACACTTGGCATACATGTAATGCATACATTAGTATCCAAGCCAAAAGTAAAAGTCAAACTATTCATTTGAAAATTTAGTTCTTAAACTTTCCAGTTCTCCCTAAGAGACGCAAGTCAAGATGTTCTGTTGCCTGAAGGAGATCAAGAGCATCACTGTGATTTCTTTATTTTATTCCTCTAAACAGTTCCTACCTGGCACATCTTAAAAGTCATTTCAAACTGAACCTGTATGATACAAACTGGTGGCATCAAGGAGGGAAGACAAGCCCTGCATGAAAAGAGTTTACAATTACTTTCCTCATCTGCTATACTGGTGTGTGAAATAAAGATGAAGTACCAGCTGAATTTCCATGCCAGAGAGCTGTGCTCAGGCCATGCCCTCGATCATCACTAACCAGATTCCCAAGGCAGCTCCCATGTCAGCAGAAGGCCAGGATTTCTTCAGCATAGGGTTGATACCTGGCTCAGAACGTTTCACCGGAGCGCTGTTGAGTCTCCACCCTTGGAGATACTCAAAAGCCACCTGGAGGTGAGGGAGGGTTGGAGAAGGTGACCTCCAGAGATGCCTTCAGCCTCCAGCACTCTGCCATTCAATGAGGGCCCACAGTATAACTACCAAAGGCTTAACAGGCTTTAGTAGTCTCCATGAAGCACTTTTTACTGGATTTCAACCCATGGATTGTATGTTCCTTCCTTTATCAGACTTTAACCTGTGTCTTTCTCCTCCATTTGAATCTTCATGATTGCACCCAGGCTGTCTTCCAGGCACGTCTGGGTTGTATGAATGAAACTATCGGGCACATAGAGACCATTTCAAGTTTTAGATTCCCCATATGGAGCTTGGTACCTTGACTCCTTGAGTGGCAATTTTCAAGTCATTATTCTGATGGGTATTATTCTTCAAGTTTCTTTGTGGTATTTTTTTCATGTGTAAGTGATTTCCCCTTTATTTACTATATTTTATTGTAAACTGCTAAGAACTGCAGGAAGCCAAAAAACAATAAAGTTCCAGTGGTACTTTTGCCTACAGTTGGAGAAGCTGATTATGTGCCAACTGACCCTCAAATGGGATCTTTTCTAGCTCTCCACAAGAATCAAAAAATCTTCCCTTTGCCTACCAAAGCAACTCAGTGAACAGTAATTTCCAAAAACTAAGATTTGCTAAAAATAAAAAGAAAAATAAATACATATAATCACCAACTCTGCAAAGTCTATATCCTGATTCTCTATATTACCTTGCTAATTAAACACGAAGGGTTCTAATACGGCTTTCAGGTAGACACGAGAAATATAACTTGCTTTCTCAGCAATCCATCAAGAAAACAGAAATGTCCACATTTGCTGTTGTACCTGTCAGATCACAGGGCCAAAGGAGAGCCATGGACCAGCAGGGTTTCTTTCACAGGCTCCAAAACGTTCCCGCTCAGATGAAAACTGAAACACTGGCACTGTTTTCTTGCCCTGAAGTAGCTGATTTCATCTAAATATTACACAGTCCTATGGGAACTGGAAGGGTGAAAGCAGGAGGCAACTTCAAAAAAGAAAAGATTTAGGCTTTTCAGGGCAGGGTTTATCGCTTTGTTCTACATCGTTAATTATACATATCATGCATCTGATCTGACAGTTTCCTAATGCTTTGTAGCTTAGGTGAATCTTTTCCCTTGGGCAGGGAGGAAAGAGAAATTAAAAACTTGCCAGGGTTAAAACACAGGAGGAGAGATCCCTTGTCAGGATATTTTTTTATATTTTTTTCAAGTCTATAGAGTCGCTGACCACAATTTTCAAAGCAAAAATTTGTGTCTAAAACTCAGATCCTTAAATTCACACTTGAGAAATGTAAATGAGAAGGTTGATATAAAGCCAAGCAGCCAGTAATCCCAGAAATGCCAGAGAACTGCTGGATGCAGTGCAGGCTGAAAAATCAAGCCACCAAACTGCAGATACTACATTTTCAGGTTTTCATGGAGATACAGTTGCTGAAAATTCTCAGATTAGCTGGAGACTAGAGCTGTGGTTATCCTACAGGAGGAAAAGGAAAATGCATAATTTAAATTTAGATGCTAAAACTGAAGCCTAGGAAAACTTGCTTCCCACCTAACTCTCAGTCTAAGATTTGGAACTTCACCTGTAAAATGGCTGTAACATTTTTTCCTACCATTTCTGCTGAGCTCAGAAGGCCTCCAAAGGCCCAATTCCTTTACTATGCTTATGAAATTCATATGCATTTATATGCTCCATTTATATGTGCACTGCTTCAGTGTACACCAGAATAATAGCACACCAGGCTAGGGAACACACACTAGTGCAGACTTACTTCTTAAAAATGAGACCTGATTATTAGAAGAAAAGTCAATGTTAGTTGATCACCTCCTCAGCCCCCTCTCCCCCTCCCTGCAGCCTGCCTTTGTTGGGTGCCCACCCCTCAGAGCCAGACCTGTCGGTGCCCCAGGCAGGCACTATGTCACACCACCTTCATCCCTCCCCACCCAGCCAGGGGAATCATGTGGCTCTGTGATTTTGGGGACAGAGTGGCTGTGGCCTTTGCATCCTCTGTTTGGTTTAGGACCTTACAGCTGAGGAGACTTGACTGTCAGGACCCGGCTGAGCACCTTCCTAGCACATCCCGGAACGGTCCTGCCTCAGCCAGTTTGGAGTTTAGTGATTCATGGGAGAGATTTTAGGCTTCCCAAACATACCACCTATTAACAGGCAGCTTGACGACCAGCAGGCTCCTGCCCTGCAGCTTTGATTGAAGTGCATCCCCCTCGCCCGAGCTCCACCACAGCCAAAGAGCAGCGCGGGAGCCGCCGAGCCCCGCATCCCAACTCCCGCTCTGCCGAGCGCACGGGTTCGCGGGGGCAGCAGTCGCTCCTCATAAGAGTTTACACCTCTTCCCCGCGCCCTGAAGCCTTGTTTCTGGAACATCTAACGCCAGCCTTCTGTGGCTGACCCTCGCTGTATTTACCGAGCATCTTTTGTCTCAGCAGCTTCTCTGCTAATCTGGCGCTGTGGTGCGACGGCAGCTGATGAGGTGAGAGCCCCTTCGTGGAGCTGCTGCTGCAGAGGACCTTCAGCTTAAACGACAGTGACAGCACTTCAGCGAGGCCCAACGGACATTCTTCGACAGAATATAGATTCACAAAGAGAAGTAATTCTTGCCGCTGTCATAAAACACTGCTTTCTTCAAACCTCAGCACCGTATGGCACCGTCGTCAATAGAGCAGCTGCTACCATCATCTACTGGCAAACGCAGAGAAGTGAAAGAACAGCGGGAGTTCATTGCCTTGGAGTGGATCTCACCTGAAAAAAAAAAAAAAAGAAGAGAGAAATATAGTATACGATCACCTTTCAGATGTACACTAGGCAGTGCCACACTAATGACAGCTCTCCAGTCGTACTGGTAGGGAAGAGCCTGAAGAGTGAGCTTCCAGGTAAAGCCTGTTCTTTCCCTGCAGCCCACAGATGGTGCTTTACTGTTCAGTTCTGCCTTGCAGCAAGAGAGAGCCTGGCTGTTCTGCTCTCTGCTCCACTTCGACTGGGAAAACAGCACCAGGATATGGTGCCACAGGAGAGCAGCAAGTGCTGGAAACACAGAGTCCTGAGAGAAGACTTTGTGTATCTTAGAGGAATTCAGATTAGATGGAGCTGTGTCAATGTCACAAAGTAACTGGGAATTATAAAAGAAAAAAAAAAAACACCTGTGCTATAGTACTATGATTCACTAAAAGTCTAATCCAAATATAATCAAATAAGAACACCTTCTTTTACACTCTGTTGGGAATTAAAGCAAGCACTAGGCAGAGTGTATTGAAAGGGAAGCTTGATACTTCGTAAAAACTTTTCTGTTTTACCTGTAAAACTGCCTTTCCTCAGAAGGATGAGTGTGTAGTTGACTTAGAGATATTAAGCACAGATTCCTGGAAGGTTTTCAAGCTTTAACATTATTCAAGTCTAAAGGAGCATGCAGACAAATAGCATCTTGGTTTAAGAAATCACAGTGTATTTCCTCATTTTTCACTGACACTGATTGAAAGTTAATTGAGGGTCTCGGATTAGGTTCTAACATCAGGTGAATAAATTAATGCCATTGTATTCAATCACTTTTGGTTGTGTTCTCTGCATAAATCAAGTCCAGAAGAGGTCTTAGCTAAAATGCTTAATTCCAATTCTTTTAGTTGACAGCTAAAACAGATCAAGATGATTTTATGCTCATTTATAGATTATCACAGGGGATCATAAAGAAAAGCACCAACACCTATGTCAGAATCAGGTATTCAGACTCACAACCAGACAAATCAGGACATGCTGAATTACCAAACCCCTCAACCCCACACTTCTTCTTGAGCAGTTGCATGGGTCATCTCTGCTCTAACCTAAAGGACAAATGACAGTCCAGATCTGACCTTCTACCTAAATGTGAAGATGGCTGACAACCAGTCTCACTCTCTCGAAGAGACTATCCCATTTGAAGCAGTGGTCATCAACTTTCAGGCTTCCAGACAGTGATGCTGATTCATCACCACTTAAATCTTCACAGTCTCTGCTATCCTTTACTGGATAGAGGGCAGAAACTACAGCTGAATGCTAAGGAGTAGGAACTGGTGCAAACATGATGTAATACAGTCAAGTCCTGAGCCAGGGTCTGTTGAACCAGCCAAATTGCATCCCAGTGAACTATTTGAAACCATAAAACCATCAGTTCTGATAAGTTGTACTCTGCATCAGTGCCCAACACCAAGTACTGCCAAGACATCTTACTATATTTTCCTTAAAGCAACCCAGGCATTTGGAAGCTTCCAGAGACAGCACAGACCCCTCTGCCTGTTTCCATCAGCTGAGAAAACACCAGTGCTCCCACAATTCACTGCATTCCTTGAGAGATTGTGATACCTTGTATAAATTTTACCCAAAAAGTGGTGATCCAGACCAAGTTCTGCACAGTCTCAGGACACAGCCCCTTGAATCACTGTTCTGCTCCACTCAGGAGACAATCCTTGTCTTCCCTCAAGTGATAGGAACCCACCCTCGAGCAAGAGTTGTAACAGCTGCTGCTTTAGGACTCGTGATGAAATGACCACTCAGATGGCAAAACATCCCCATCCTTTATTTTATGTGCCAACTACCTACCTGTGCTACTGTCCTAAAACATATATGGAGTCCTAACCACTGAGCTACAAATGTCAGTGAGATCCAGGCTTAAATTTGGAGAGTTCACCAGTAAAACAATATAAAGACTGCAGAGCTTGTGTTGTGAAGTGTCTGCTGCTTCTGCCTCGTCCCCTTTGCTCCACCAGCCCCTCCTGGATTGCCAATGGCTCTTGAATCTCATCCTGACAGCTCTGTAACCAGCCTGAGTTTGGTCAGTGCTCCCACACGGATGTACAACAACTGTGCTCCATGTCTGCCTCACTTCTTTTTCCCTTCACCAAATATCAGCAGTCCTCTCTTCTTTTACAGGCTCCCTCCTGGAGGCACTGCCTTTGTCTTAGGCCACAGCCACTGGGGCTTATGGATGAATTCTCGTTTAAAAGAAAATGTCTTTAAACTTTCTTTGATGAACACATACAACTGACCTGTTTCTTCCCATACCAGAGGGCAAAATACCACCTCGTGACAGTTCTGACAGTTCTCCAGGAAGTATCTGAGAAGCAACAAAACAAAAGAAAGTAAAATAGTTTGTCAGAGCCTCTCTGCACCAAAATAACACAATTTCTCTGATGTTTTGTAGTTGATTTATTTTGCAGTTAAGGTTAGAAAAACAAAGGAAATAATTCTGGCTTTTTCTCCTTTTCCCACTTCCTTTTACAATGCCGATGCAAACAGTATTATTTCTTGAGAATACCAGTTACTTTGCTTTAATATTTTTGGCTTTTCACACAGTAAGATATTCCAAGGAATGTTGTTTCTCTGCATGAAAAAGCCTAGATAGCCCAAAGATTTCATTTGGTTTCTTCACCTATCCTTAAAAGCTAATTGGTTTTGGTTCTTTCTCCAGGTCCTGCTCTGGACTTTAATGACCTGTGACTGCAGGAAGGTAGTTTTGTGGTAAAAGCATAGGCAGGGTTATAGTCTTGATTCTCTGCCACAATTACATGACTTCCCATATGTCCTATTTCTGGGCTTAATTCTGACCCCATAAATCCTGTCAGATGCTGCAGGTACACGGTGTCTCCATTTCCTACTCATTATTTTATGAAGACATTCAGCACACCATGGTTTTAAGCTTTGTTGGTGCCAACAGCTCCCAGCTGGGTGAGAGAACAGAACCGAGCTCTCTGCGCCTGTATCTTCTTTAACAAAGAAAATTGGGAGGCATAGAAAGCATCTAAATACTTACAAATCCATCAAAATTCAGATGTTGAAGTCTTCTAAAGTGACTTGGGTGTTAGATGCCGAGTCACTACACTGTGTGTAAGTCAGGAGGACTCACACCCCCCTGAGAATTTTAGGCAGCAACTGTTTCTTCTCTTGCAGCAGTGCAGCAATGCTTATTAATTACTCCAAGAGCCTTAGATGAAAGGACTCGTAAATGTGGAATACACTATTAACTCTCATTAATTCATTTCATAAACTACCTCAATGACCCCCTCCTGATGTCCTTCTTAAGTTGCTGCTGCATCTGGAGCTGTTTCCAGCCACAGCTGAGATTAGCATTAGACAAAATGCAAATTTGAATAACCTGGCTATGAAAGGAAAAGAACAGGCTGTGCACAGCATTTCTATTTGCCTTATTATGTATTTTTGTATATCCTGTAAACATTCATGAACAAGCAAATGTTGACTGTCGGGCTGACTTTTTTATGATGAATTTCCTCATATTAAGCTATGATCCTCTACATTTCCCTTCAAACCCTGTTGCCTGAACGAGTCATTAATATTCCAACTAAAACAATTCTTCAGTTAAACTCTTCTTCATCTCTATAGCTTCTTTAAATATCCAAAGAGTGCTGTACATGTACCAGAGAAACAACTTCCCTTGTGCAAATAGGAAATCCCCGTTCATTTGCTGTGGAGCGGGAAAGGTCATTTTAAAATGAATGGATGAAATAAACCCAACAAAAATAGTGCTGTATGGTTGAAGTGTGATTCACCAGTTGCAGCTGCTTTAAAAACATCCTCTTCTTTAAAACATGGTTTTTTTCCTTCAAGGGAAAAAAACCCAAATCTTGAGGGTAAGATTATCCCTTATTTGATGTTAAAAGAAAATAGTTCACTGTAATCAGCTTTCTTCATCTCACTAATGAATAAGTCAAGTTCATTTCAGGAACAGATTAGAGTTTCTCATGATGTGACATCCCCTGGAATGCTATTAATGCTTTGTGCTGCACATACAGTGTTCATTTGGAGCTACCTATACACTGCTCGGAGCACTTAAAGTGATTACATAGTAGGTGTGTTTATATATAGTGTGTAATCATCTCAAATGCTGGGATTGCAATGTGAATAGGTAATAAGAAGTAAACTCTACTTTTGATTACATAGGCCTGTGATTAATTGTTTGAACTTTGGTAAATGAAAAAGACTTAATTAATTAAAAAAAAATAATACCAAAACCAGCAACTCCTGAAAATGGACTGTTATTATTTAAGGTTAATATATATTTTATGGAGTTTACGTGCAGAGTGTTGCACTTTTTTGGGTTTTGTTTCATTTTTTATTCAATTTGGTTTATTACTTTATTCATTGATTTTCCATAATAATGCTTGTGGTTATATACTGCCTTTCAGCTGGGGCTCATAAAGTATTTTACAAACATTAATATATTTTTCTCGCACATTTTATTTACATTCCCCTTCTAATGAAACTATCATAGGCTAACTGTATATATATTACACTGAGGGAGAGAGAGAAGTAGAAGGCAGAACATGTACCAGACAAAAAAAAAAATATAAATAAAAGTTACTGGAACAAAAGCCCAAAATGCCACATCCCAGGTGGCTGTTCTGCCTCCTGGTCTGCCCTCCCCAAAGAGAAATAGGAGTGTGGACAGTGTGGCTGCTTTGGGGCTGAGCCAACTATCCAGTGAACACTCAGACACTGGGTTAACCTGTTCTTAAAAACTTCCAGTTACAGAGATTGGCTGTGGAGAGCACAGACTCTGTTCTCACACTGAACCACCTGAGCTGCTGGAAACTTTTTCTTAATATCCAGTCTAAATCAGTTGCTTCAGGTTTAGCTCATTACTTCATGTCCCGTTCCCTTGGACATGGAGAAAAATTGTTCCCTACCTCTCCAGCAGCCTCAGAATTCTGAGTTTGAAGGCAGTTATCGTGTAGCACCCTGTGTCTTCTTTCCCCTTCAGATGAAATCACACCAGTTCATTAAATCTTCACAAGTTGTCATTCCCATTACCTCACAATTCCGATGTTATGCTCCTGGAAGTGCAGTGTTGGAAATGGACACCACATTTCACCAGGGGTGCCTTCACTTGCCCTGCAGGGCATGTTTCTTCTCACAGAACCACAGTGTCCAGAGGTGGAAGAGATCCACAAGGATCATCGAGTCCAACTCCTGGCCCTGCACAGGACACCCCAAGAATCCCACCATGTGCCTGAGAGCATTGTCCAAGTGCTCCCTGAGCTCTGTGTGCCCACTGTCCTGGGGAGCCTGTTCCAGTGCCCGACCACCCTCTGGGTGAAAAACCTTTTTCTAATATCAAACCTAAACCTCCCCTGACACAACTTCCTGCCACACACACACAATATTTCACACAGACACAGAATCACACAGAATATTCTAAGCTGGAAGGGACCCTCAAAAATCATCAAGTCCTGTTGCTGATCACCCAAGAGATGAGACCAGTGTCTGATCCTGTGCAGCCAGTGGGTGCTTGTGTTCTGCACAACAGCTTGACAGTGTTTTTTTCCACTACTGATGCTCAGTAAGAGCCCAGATCTTCCCTTGCAGATCCACCACCCAGCTTGTTCTGAAGTGGAACAGCTGGTGTACAAGTTCAGCACCTCCTATTTGTCCTTCATTCAACTCCCATTCTATTTTTCAGACCATTTCTCTAAATTATAAAGCTATTGGAAAAAAATTTCTTATTTTTGCAACAAGCCTGAATCTGCCCAGAGTGGCATTGCCTGCAAATTTACCACACATAACCTCTGCTTATCAACCAAGTTACTGATGGAAAAGTTACTGCTGCACCCAGAGTACACAGGATCCTGCTTGGGAGTTTGGTAGTGAGTCATTAATAAAACCATTATTAACGTGAGTCAGTCTTAAACCATTACACCCCTGTAAATGCAGCTTTCCAGACAGTCCTGTATCAGCCTTGGGGCAGTTTAATCAGACATACTTTTCCCAGTGTACTTTGGAAGCTGCCATGTTATGCTTGCAAAGCTCATGGTACCCCACGCTGGCCAATTCTACTACAGCCACTCTATCCTTTCACAGGAAAAAAAGTGGGGTTAAAACTTGGATAATTTGCTGTTGGCAGTTGTTTCACACTTCTTTGGGTTCATTTTGTTCTGTGCTGTTTGGCGTGTTCTCCTTACAAATGATTTGATTGTTTTTTCAGTATTTTTTTTCTGGGAAGGCTGGCTGGTCTTTAATTCCTCCTTTTCCCTCTTTTTGAAGATGAGGATTGCATTTGCCCTTTTCCAGGGTCTGGGACTTCATAAATCCTCCACGCTTTCTCAAAGACAACCCTTGATGCCTCCATTTGATTCAACTCATTCTTAGCTCACTGGGAGAGACCAAGTCCACCCAATCTCACAAGTGGAACGTTGCTTAGTTCCCTCTGATGATTTCTTCTCCTGCTGTAGCCCCAAATCCTGTTTCTTTGCCACTGCTAATGTGCAGCTGATCTTCCTACTGGGCGCTGAACTCTGATCCATAGGGAAAAAAGTGGTATGAAGTATGTTAGCTTTCTCAGGGGTACCTATCAGGAAAATTGCTATCTGAAACAGTAGCCCGGCACTCTCCATCATCATTGACACTCTCTCTATTCCTTCCTGGTGTGCCTTATTTTGTGTCCTAATGAAAAGGCCGACTACTGCAACAACCAGGATAACTCCTGCAGAATCCCACTTCCTCCTGCTTTTATCTCACTTTGTACAAGGCATCATTATTTAACTGGTCTTATCAGTATAAAGGCCTACTTGTAAGACACAAAAAAATCTCTGGGCATCTTCCTATTCCTTCCAGTTACAGAAATACAGATTTGGCAGGAGGCTCGAGAACTGCCCGTGGAAAGCTCTTTAACCACAGGCACTCACCACTTTCACCCTGCTTGGCATTGAACAGATTTCACCTATGTGGGTACAATATATACAGCTGTGGCACAACACCTGACATCAGAAGAGTTCAAAGGACTTTCACACAGAACTTTTTAATAAGGTAAAAGTAAGTAAAGTGACTTTCCTGAGGTCACCGAGCGAGTTCCAGGCTGAGCCAAGATCGCAGTCCAGATCTCCCAAATCCCAGGCCAGTGCTCCATCATTATGCCATCCAGCCTCCCATATTATTAATGCTCAACCTAAATATATTCTTGTAACAATTGATTTAATGCCATTAGTTTCAGACAGCTAATCCAAAGCTCCTTTAGTTATCCAGCCTCCAGGGATTTACTTGAACAAAGAACTTCAAGACCGATCCAGAAAATAACATAATAACTTTGCCAGGAAGCCTAGGTACAGTTTTTTAGTGGGAATGTTATTTTGAAGGGAAATGATCACCTAATGATCATCTAAATCCACTGAAAATCAAATGGTAAGATTACATTTAACTGAGTACATTTGTGAGCAGGCCCACAATGGTTTTATCTATTTCCTTTCTGATGATAACATTCAATAAAGATGTATGGTAGTAATTAATGGCCTGAAGTCAAGATAATGATCATGAGACATGAAAAGAGAATTAAGTAAAAAATCCTTAGGGTCTTAAAGAGATAATAGGGTGAGTGGAGTTGGAGGCTGTAGAAAAATTGCATTCATCCACCACCTCTTGGCACAAGAGCAGATAAAGGTTCTGTGTGAATTACAGAAACATAGCAGATTAAACAACAACAAAAGGAAGATAAAGTGCCTTCACACACAGCCATGAAAAGGACTTTGGAGTGCCTAAGTCCTCTGGCAATGCCTAGAAGGGGGCAGTTCAAAGTCCTCTGAAGGTGGTAGAGAAGTTGGAGAGCTCAAAGTTCTGTAACTCAGTGTGTGAGAACGCAGGGGAACCGGGACAGCGACACAAACACGTGCTAAGAGGAAGATCTAGAAGAGGTACAGAAATCCTCCCAGCAAATAAGGCAGGCAGTTTTCTGTGCTTTTGGCTTTCCTAATCCACCCTGTTGAACTAGATGGGAAAATTGAAGGTAAATACACTTTTCAGTCTGGTGTCTCAGATCTGTATATAGATTTTCTCACCTGGATTTCTCCGTGCTGTACTTTCAAATTGCTGTAGCTCTCAGAAAGCTCTGCTTATGCTGTGTGTTCTCCAGGACTGTGTATCAAATATTCTCTTCTTTCCATGCATGTTGTACCTTTTCTTCACAGAACATCTGTTTTTTCTTGTCCAACCAGCCTTGTTGGTAGTCTTTGGATCAGACCTAATTCTTTATAGTGCTTTTTAATTGCCATTATATAACAATGCCAGTTTCTAGGTTTTATGTCAACGAAATCTGCCACATCTTTTACAATTTAGAATAACTTATTTTTATCATCTGTGCTTCAACATAGATGTCAGTGTTCCTAACACCAAATCCAGTAATGTAATAGCTTCTGTTTTCTACAGTTGAATACATTAAGAGAATGCCTTGAGCTCCAAATACTCTATTGTGTACACAGACAAAATATAAAATAAAGAGATAAAACACAGAATCAATGATTTAAAGAGAAAATTTAAGAACTGCAATAATGGAACACAAAGACTTTCTCAGTCCTAAGCAGAAATAGCCCTGAACATAAGGAAAAATTAAATGTCATCCTACCAAATTTTCAGCACATTGATGCCACAGTTTTACATGGATAGAGAAAGACTAAACATCTGATTTTCCTTTACACTCAGATTCAGAGTCCACCAAGCCTGATGCATTATACTGTCTGATTCCATCACAGCCTCAGAAGAATAACTGAGGTTTGAAATGGTATATCTTAGAGAGACAATATTTAGAGAAACAGCAGACTTGAGGAAAAAAATTCTCATTGTGTTTTGTACAACAAAGACCACTGTAGTTACCTATGTAACCAAACCAAGATTTAAATATGCTTTTATGTACATAAATACATATATAAAGCATACACAAATATACTTGTTATAAAGTACCTACGAGTGTATTTTAAATATGCTTTTCGTGACAAAGCAGAAAAGAAAAGCCTGTGACTCACATTTAGGTTGCAGAGCAGGTTTACATGCAAATCTCTCAAGTCATTCCCAGGAGATATTTATCTGTAGGCAGAAAGCAAACACCTCTCAATACTGACCTCATGTGATTGATATCTGAGTGTCAGAACTCTGAGCTCTGAATCTCCAATAAATTGCTCATTCCACACATAATATGCTACTGTATCCATATGTGCCATGAACCCTGTTTGAATGCAGTGCTGCTCGTTTGATGTCAGGCTGTTTATCACCACCCTGCTCTCAGATCACAGGAGCAGTCAAACATCTGCCTCCTGCACTCAACTGAACTTGGAGTGCTCAAAGGAAACCACCATAAATATCCCACACAGTAATTTGCAGCATTTTATCAGCACCCACTAGTCCCTGATGACACTGCAGTGCTCTGCAGTCCTCCAAGCCTTGATCCATCCTGGGATTCCTGCTGGCAGCCCACCAGCAGCTGCCACCTCAGCAATACGAGGCCACAAACATTGCACTGGCCCCCACCCCAGCAGTATGTGGCCACATAAACATTGCTTATGGCCCATCCAAGAAAAGATAAAAATTGTAAGAAACCTACTTTCTCCTTCCTTTCCTTCCTAACCTAACTTTCCTTCCAAAGTTGTCTCCTGACTTTGCCTGTGTTTCCTAGTTCTCCGTAGCTGTATTTTCCAAATCAAGATTCCAGTAAAAGTGTCAAATTGAATAGTTCTATCAGACCTGACAGAATGATTTTTATTGACTTGCTTTGTTTGCTTTGTCGTTTTTCACCTTCAGGAATGAGAAGCACAAACTAGGGAAGGTCACTTTTGTTTTATTTTGGACACCAGTAGTTCAAGAATGGAGATTAAAATGTAGAACAACAGCTGCAGTTCCTTTCACACCAAAGCATATTGCCTGGGCTAAATTCTGACTACAGAGGGGTGAGTTCTCTTGTATTGGCTCTGCTAGTGTTGATTTGCTGCCTGCTCTGAGCCAAGCACAAACCTTGTGGGGTTAACAGTTTTCCTTTTGCCTTTCACCTGAATAAACCCCTTCTTTTACCCTCCAGGACTGACACTCATGGAAAAAAACCCATGCAAAGACATATGTATATACTAAATTGAGCTGAAATTAGATGGCCATGAAGCAGCAAAAGTTTTTTTGTGGCATAGATGTGTTTGGCCATTTTCCCTTTGCGTTGGTTGTGCCTCTTTTGTGTGCTAAACCACTTGCAAAAAGTTGTTCAGGGGTCTCTTCAACTGTTCTGTGCTAATGGAAAATTTATATAAACGTCAGGCTGATGTTTCCCACCTAAGCTGGGCTGAGTCTGGTGCTTACAGAGGTAAAAGCATAAAACAGCCAGGAAGTATTTATTTTCCTTTCAGAAATTTTTCTGTGGGTTGAACTTATGAAGAGGTCCTGAGAGAATTCAGTGCATCTCCTGAACACACGTTTCCAAATCTCCTTTCAAACAGCAACTCACCACATACCTAGAGATGTGTCCACTTTCTGCAGCAAGAACTGTGCTGTCCTGACAGGATCAGGGCCAGGATCCAGCCTGGATCAGGAAAACGGCATTTTAGAAAAAAAAAAATAAACTTTAGAAGAATTTGTATATTATTGTTACAGTCTTTCTTGGCAGCATCTAATAGCCCAAGATTTGTTCATAAAATACAGGACAGTCCCCCAGAGCTGATGGAGCAGCTGGTGCTTATTCTAGTACAAACAAATTTTTACGTGGAGCATCATGAGGAGTTTAACTTTGAGTTCCCTGAGGTTGAAGAGAATAGGAAAGAACAAGGGACAAACATCAAAACTGAGATAAAGTAGATCAGGTTCTCTCATGTGTGAATGGAGGCAACTTCCTGAGAATTTCCAAATCTGTTTCATAGCATTAGCACTTCTTAAGTAGTTTTAGAATTCTTTGTTTCCACCTCACTTCAAAATATATCCCTGATGGAACATCTCCTCAGGTAAACATTACCTTGATTTCATCAGCCAAAAAAAGTCTTTGAACTAAACTTTTCCATTGGCAGCTGAACAATTTCTGTCCTGTTAGAAGGACAAATACTTCACCATGGCAGGTATTTTCAAAGCTAAGTCGAGACCTGACCTCAGTATCAGCAAACACAAGACACATTTGCAAACTAAATCGTGAAGGTAAAATTCAGTCTGCATCTCCACGTGCAAAATTCACAGTTTGATATTTAGAAACAAACTAAAAGCAATCACAAAAGTATGGGCAAAACACTTGCTCAAATGAAGAAAGTAATTTTTCTTCCAAATATTTACTCCTTACCTGAAGTGTCAGCCCAAGGATTAAGTGCATAAACAACATATCTTATGTATCATTGCTAACATGACCTCCCATGTTAAAGCCAAGGTACCAAAAGTTGTGATAGATTTAAGGTCTTATTATTCATATTAATATTCATATGAATATCATAAGATATTCATCCCTTTTTTGTTTAAACAAGAGACTGGAGCTTGCAAGTTTCTGACATTTGTTATTTTTGGTAAAACACAAAGGTTTATAAAGGTTTGCTATGTGCAGTGAATTAAAATGCAGATCTCCTTAGTATAATGAAGGCATTTTGTACAGAGGGTTGAAAATTTACCCAAACTACAAAAATAAGTGAATAAACAGTTGCATTCTCAACTATTCACTGGCTTCTGCTCTTGTAATTTATTTTCCTCACTCATGGTATCACTAAAGGAGTCATTTATTGAAAGCTCATTTCATCAGGAAGCCCAAAACTATTAAGAAAGGGAGCAATTCCTTCCAGTGCTTTGAAAGACAACAGCTTGATGTGCTGTGTATACTGCCAGAATTTAAAGCTATTTAGTTTCTCTTTCAAAGGAAGATTGTGACAAAGCTGTCTCAATGCAACCCATCTTTAATCACAAGTTTTAGTCATGATGAGATCGAATATTCCCGGGCTGTTTCACCTGACTGTATTTAATAGAAAATGCATCAGTCAGCCATGTCAGAAGAATGAGACTCCAGCTCCCCTTTGCAATATCAAATCATCTGGTAAGGCAAATAAAAACACAACACATCACAGCTTGCAGCTCCAGCTTCGGGTTGTAGAATAATTATGTGAAGTAGTAAGTGGCATATTTAAGTTTAGGATTGTTCCAGAAATAGCTGGTGCTGCAGACTGTAAAGAAATACTAAGAGAACAGGCCACTGACAGATCAGAGTGATTTTATTACCGTGATTTGGCATTATAGACTTGCACATCAATGAAATATGTCACTTAACACATATTACTATTTTCTTATATGGAAACAGTCTTTCTCAGTTAATTTAAACTGCAGGTCAGCTCTGAATGGGGTCACAGTAAAAACTGCTTACCTTTCCACAGATTTATTTCTATGTCCAGGTACAGCTGATATTTCACACCATTAAATCCCTTTCTTTTCCCTTCCTCATCCATTTTTCCTCTTAGAACAAGCACAGAACCAGTAGAGCAAGGAGTGTGTGAGCAGATGACTTGTCACCACAGCCACCAAACCTGTTCATATTAATCAGAGTAATCATATCATTATCCACGTTGGATTTATTAATGCTGAATGATGCAAAAGGAGAGAAGAACTGAGTTGGGCTCTCAGCCCTCCATTTGAATTTCCACCAAGGAAGCAAACAGTTCCATGAGCAGCAAAACTCCCAAAAGTGTGTCCCTGTGGATTTATGTCCCATGGTTGTCCAAAAGTGCAAATTCTCCTTGAGCTTCCTCAGTGATAAGAGAGCATTTCTGTGTGGATGCTCTGGCGCTGAAGAGCTGAGAATTTGGAGAAGTTTTGAATTTATAAAAGTGCAGCAGCACGTAATTACAAATTACAACATAGACCAGGGGCAGTCAAATATTCAACTAACTAGTTTGATGATTTCTTCATACATTTCAATAAATGTTAATTTCCTGCCAATAGTGTACCTGATTTTAATTTTCACACACAATAAAACACAGGCCAGTGAAAGGTAAAGTCATCTACATGATTTCCCAGTAATTAATGATAAGACTGATGTAATAATTGATTTTTTTAAAGCAATTCTGTTTAAGCTACAAGCATATGAAGCTTTTGTAATGAAGTATAAAAGCTCATAACTAATTCCTTTCCACAGAAACACGGAAAATAGGTCTACTTCAAGAATAAATTTTTAAGGAGATAAAAAAAAAATTAAAGTAGTGCTGGTCCTCACAGAAAGCTGAACACACATATATATAATTTCAGCACCAAAAAAAATTATTGTATCAATCGTTCAGAAAAATAAATAGCACATTTTCATCATGTGAACTACAAAAACTTCAGGGCAGATGTCAAAAAGCTGGTGATGACTGTGTTTAATTGAACTGGGGATCGCTTTGGACATTTTTGTGCATAAGATCAGCACAAAAACATTCTCCAACAGTTACTCAGCCCAAAATGCCTCGGTGGATTTATTCCTAAGAGGTACCTCTGAAAGGGAGACTCTCACTTCCCGTGGTGTCGTGGATTCTGATGATGTGATAGGAGCTTTTGTGGATTATTTCATTTCCAATGCATTGCCACTGTTGGCAGAATGAAACCAATTTTCTGCTGAAGTCATCTTAGATCTTCCTGTTGCCTTCCCAAGAGCTTAAAAATAACTAGGCAACACTTTATGTGTTTGAAGTAACATTTCTGTTGTTTATGAACATCAATAACAATATTAACTTAGAATTTCAAATAATATCTACGTCAAGGCACGCCTGTGCATATTTTGATGTATAAAATTCACTGACCTCACCAGTGTGAATGACTGAGAATGACCCACATCCACACACAAACACATGGACCTCAGACAAACAGGCAGAGTTTTTCTCCACAGCTAGAACACTGAAATGCAATAAATCCATTTATAATCATCCTCCAAGCACAAGAAAAGTTTCCCACAAATGTTGTCATTTGACCTTTTCAGAAAAGGTCACCCAAAGGCCATCGATCTCTCATTGGATTTCGATTACACACACTTGGAACCAGGGATCTTTACATTTGCTGCTCTCATTTATCACAGAATGTTGATTACAGCAAACATCCAAATTCTGACATTTCAAAGGTCAGTTTGCAATTTTTAAAAATTCCCCTCCATTATTCATTTTACAGCCTGCTCTGCTCCACAAGTAATCCATTAGAAACACAAGTTTACTTCTAGATCTAAACAATTGGTATCAGAAGCTCAGATTTGAGTGGAATTAAAAACAGTAAAATTAAAGACAAATGGTTTTGCTCAAGATAAACATCTTTAAGTTCGTATAGATGTAGACATGGTTAATTTTTTTTCTGGAAGGGAGGGGAGGGTTGCTCTTGGTTCTACTAATTATATTCTAGATAAAGGGTGAGACACCAAACTTGAAAACAAGGGGTGTGTATAGTTTTAATTTCTGAGTTACTACATTGCCAGGTATAATGTCAGGAGCACCACAACTCCCCAAATTCCCTGAGGTCTTCAAGTTCATGCCTAGAAAACATGGCAGGCACGTCTAATCAGCTCCTACTGTTTCAACATTTCAGTGAAACACATTCTCTTTTTAAATGCTCATAAAATATATGTCTTCTCCCATACATTTTAGTCATTTGAACGATAATAAACGTTATGGATTACTTGTCATTACACATAAATAAAGAATTTGTCCTAAATCTTGATTTGGTGTTCTGTTGCAATAATAAAGTGAAATAAATTTTCATAGTTTTGAGCACTAATGTGATGCTCAGTTTCTCAGGGAAGGAGAACACTCAGTTGTGATTTGTTTATTTTTTCATGACACAGGAAGGTACTTTGCTTTCCTTACCAGTGGTTGTTCTGGAATCTCGATAGGAATGTGTTTCTAATTGAGCTGGAAAATCCCACAGATGTACATCTTCATATACACATATACTGGGATGACCTGGAAAAGGATATTAGAACATGAAGGGGGCTTTATATTCAATATCAACTATTTGATGTGTGTAAATACCATTAAGTACATTTGCAAGACCCCCTCAAAATGCACACCATGGGTATGCTCAGGAGTGGTATCATAACTTTTTGTGCAGGAAACAATTTCTACCTCAGGATTTCGTACTGGTTGCCATTCTGAAAGCCATTATTTGATGGCAAAGCACACAGCTGAGGTCCAGAATCACTAAAATATTAAATGTGATTTTAATGCCATAGAAGACAGCAAGGACCATGAAGTGCCATGACCAAAAAGTGTAGAAACAGCTCCTGCTGAGCATCTGTGGACTCACAGATGCAGGATCAGGATTGTGATGTGCCCATACAGCTCATCTACTACAAGGCATGGAATAAATCTCCCTGCATTAGTAAATGCCTAAATGGTAAATATCAAAATTAAATGGAAGGAAAAAAAAAACAAAAACCACGTGCTTTTTATTCCCACAGCCCAAACTTTTTTGACTTCTATTTTCTGAAGAGCTACAGCATGTCAGATGGCTGCTCTTGTTAAAACCAAGAGTTGAATCCCTCAGGCCCTTCAGATTTGAGAAATGGAAGAAAACACTTCTAAATTACTTCCTTCCCTAGCATTTCTAGGCCCTACTCTTGATTATGGGTTTTCATTTTCCTGCTTCTAATTCAAATGAAAGAAGGGAGAATTCTAAGCCACAGCTGGCAGGATATCATACTCCATTTCCTTAGTCTTTTTTAACAAAGATCAATAATATTCTCTCCTGTTTTGTTGGGATATCACACTTCTTTATGCATCATGAGAAGCACTTTTGCTGGACTAAATTCCAACTAGTGCCATACGATCATCCAGGAAGAGATATTAGGAATCCTTCTGTTTCTCTGTGCTTATTTCTCTGCTGTGCATAAAAAGAAAGAAATTAAAGAAAAAATTTTGAAAGAAGTTACATTTTCCACTTGTAGCTCACATTTTATTCACACAGATTATCCAGGGTGTACTTTACAGGTAATATTTTCTCAATCCTCGTTCTGAAGTATTTGGGATTTTGTAGTGTTTGCAGTGTTGCTTAGACTGTTTATATTGTTAAGATTAACAGCAAACTCAGGCAAACAGTAATGAGCTATACCTTCTCTATGGTGCATATTTGAGCAGTGAATTTATTCAGAGCATTACAGGTCCTCTTTATGCACTAGACTGAGTAGCCTGGACTTACTAGCACCACTTTCATACTTCGTGAAAAGTTAACTTTAGAATTGAATGTCTGAACTTATTTGCCATGTTAAATGTAATTGAGCAACGGGAACATTTCCTACATCACATATTCTAAGGAGGACTGCAAGTGCAAACTACCTGAAAGGGCTGTTTAGTACTCACCACAGCAGCATAACATATTTCTTTTTATGTTCCTGAACTCAGCCCACTTCATAAAGTGCAATAATTTGTGCTGTAGTCATATCAACCACCTCGCACTGCATTCTATGTGAAAACTGTTGTTGTTGGCTGAGTAATGTTTTCTTTTATGTACTGAGCTGGTTTTGAGGTGTTTTTGTTCACATGTTTGATCTCAAATATCTACATCAGGATGAGTTCTCTGGCACAGCTCATCTCAGAAGATGTATTACAGACTAAAGCAGAACAGACACCCCAGTGTCAGCTAGGAGGGAAAGGAAAGTATGCAGTGCTGTAAAAAGAATGAAGTGCAGCAAAACTGCCATGCTGTCCGAGCTACCTGATCTCCTTGTTTTGTTTCATAGAGTTCCATCTCACCATTATCACAATTAGCTGAGTTAAGACAATTTTAAAGCCATGATGTACTTCCAAGATACACAGCTGTAAGATACAAGCAACTGCAGATGGGGCAAAAATCCCAGTTCACCAAGAAGATGCAGCACAGGTCTCAGCTGAAGTACAAGTCATTCCCAGTTGTATAAAGCTCAGCTGAGCAGTGCAATGTCTGAAACCAGACCTAATTTCTGAAAGTCTAAATTACCTCCATTTCTCTCTGCTACAGAATTGGGCAGTGAAACTCGCTACACTGAACACTGACTGTACAAAAAGACATATATTCTTATTCAGTGGGGTGTCCCCCATTTATCTAATCAGAATAGAATTTATGGTGATCTATGAACACCATATTTTTATGGAAGTACCTAAGGTCCACTGAGATAATATCCTCAAGAAGGAGGAATGGGCTAGACCCTCGGGAATATAATTTATTTTTAGTATTTTCAAAGCCCTTACTGGTCTAATAAAATCCCTGTGTTAAAGCATATATATAAATGTAGATACTTCAGTAAGGTTCTTCACAATCCATGACGGCCCAAAGCTCTCAGGAAACCTTCAGTCCCTGATACAGGCAGGGAATTTGGACTAATGTTATCACAAAAAGGAATTCACCATGAACTATTCAGTACTGTCAAAACTGCTGGCAGTTTGTAAACAAATCCCATATATTGTAATCACAGGGTTGTTTTGCCACCACTCCAAGTGTGTTCCTTTCACAACACCACGTAGCTGAAGTAGCACAACAAAATACGCCCCCTTAGAGGAGGAAAATGGTTGTCATTTCTAAAATCCCTATTTGCCATAAATGAAGTCCTCATAAGAACTTTCTGACCAGGAATCATATGCTTAAAATCCATTCTTCACAGCCAGAAGGCTGCATACAATTCTCTAATTGCATTCAAGTACTGCCTCAGGACATGACAGGTGTAGGCAGGAGTAGTATATTCAGCAGAACTCCTGTGTGTGCTTTGCTTCAGTTCAGAAATTATTCTTTTGTTAATTTGAGAATATGAACTTCTTGAACTGGTTCAACATTCAACAAGCATTCCTGAGGCTGGTACATGCACCCACCACCCTCCTCCACTGTTCTGTGCTCAGCAGAGAACCCACATTTAACAGAACCTGCCAACTATCAGTTTAACCAAGATATTTGTACTGTTTGTACCAGTGAACACTCAGTGTCAGGATGAGGTAAAACACTTAAGAGATTGTTGTGGGGGAGATTCTTTCCCAGCTCTGAAAGCAGGCAGATTAGAAGGCAGAGCATGTCTCCAACTCAACCGCTGCGTGACTGCGCTTTACCCGTCGTCCTCTCCTTATGCATTTTCTCTCACAGCTTTTCATCTCGTGCAGCAGACAGAAAAAGCTTGGGGGAAAAAAAAAGATTCAAGCTGAGGCCAAAGGTGGCTGAGCTTTGAAAGATGAGAAGATTTTGGTTCCAGGAGGGTAATTCCAAAATTGCCTTTAATGGATCTATTATTTCAGAATTTAGGTACCTTAAGACACAGGGGACACCAATGGACTTCTTTGAACTTCAGGGTGGTGTTTGAATCTGTGCTGGAAACTTTTTTGATAAGAGAACCTATCTTCCCTCCTACATCTTATAAAATGAGAAACATTGTCAGAATTACTTCTTAGTGATCCTTAGGAAAGTATTACTTCAATAAAATTTTAAGTTCTTAGGCACCAGGAGCCCAAGTGTTAATTCAGCTGACTGTTGCTCACTGGGTGACTTGATATCAGCATCTAACCAGGAAAATCACAATTGCTCTGTCTCTGAGACAGGGTTTACTCCTAAAAGGCCAGCAAGAGTTTCATACCCAGCATATCCAATTTCAGAAAGGAGAGACTACAAAGAAAAAGATCAGATTGTGCACCAAGACAAGGTTGCCTACAAGATTCGTAAGCTTTATGTCTTTGTTAAGTGAGAGGACAAGATTAAGGAACTCCAGCACAGAAAATTACATGATCACACAACACCATCATAAGATTACAGACTTGCAGGTTTGCAGCAGGACCCGTGCTTCATGTCTGCCCCTTGATACCAGTGTCAATTTGAAAAGAGAGCTGTGAAAGATTGCTTAACAGCAGGTTAATCTCATGTATTCTTAGGCAGCCTGCTATTGTAAAGGAACAGCAGCAGGCCTGAAGTCAGAAGTGCACATTAAATTGCCTGCTTTTTATATATTTTGTGTATTTTTTTTTTCTGGCTGGAGAGTGAGTTATTTCTGGTGGTTCAGCCTTGTTACACTCTTCACTGAATGCTGAATTCTGTATTCAGATACCCCACGAACAAGGAGTGCCGTGCACTTCCATCACAAGGCCATCTCTGATACAAGGTGTCGATAGACTTTGGCTCTTGATTCTATTAAAGTTGATAATAAACAACCCTCTTTAACAGCCCCTCACGGTGGGAAGAAAATTACTGAGCTCGGCAGAGCGGTTTTTGGGAGCTGGTGTGTGTTCTCCAGCCAGCAGTGCTGAGCACAGCATCTCCTGCCTGGGCAGCTCTTGACCATTTCAAGGGTACTCACGGGCTGCAGCACCACCACGTTCCATTTTCACTCCAATTATTGACACCGAAATAGATTCATGTTGCAGCACTTGCTGTTTCTCACAGCCTTTGTCTGAAAAAAATCAAGGCTCGAGAGCAGAGTATGGTATTTGTCAGGAAATTGGTAGAAAGGCAGTGTATTTTCAGCTTTTCCCATATTTTGTAGTTTGAGTTTCATCAGTTTTGAGGTTTGGGGGTTCTTTTATTAAGGCTACAAAGAGCAGAGAAATGGCAATCAGAAGAAAATAAAGATTTCGCATCATGAAACACCTTGTGTGTGAATGTATTACATTGGTCACAAACACAAGGATTGCTCCAGTAGACAGTGGGGATAAATGAACCACAGTACTTTTCTCATGTCTAACAATTTTCTCCCTAATCAGCCTCCTTAGGGATAGTCTCTTCACCAAAATTAAACTTGTTCTGTTATCACAGAATCTCACTCTAAGACTGTAGTTTACATTCAGGAGTCCTTACTCAGTCCTTACATGCTGCCAAGCCAAGATAGGAATGTAATCCATTAGCTTTATGAATCAGTAGTACTATAAAGACCAAGGTACAGTTGGTACTAACATTCAAAATGAATAGCTAGTATATTTTTAAGCAATTTATGCTATAGTCATCCAAGAAAAAAAAATAATTAAAATTTACTCAGATTTATGCCCTGAATGAACCAAACTGTTGAAGAGCAGAGGAGAGCGAGTTGCTCGTGGACCAAGACCATGCAGGCAAACTTCAGAAAGAAATGAGAGGCATTCATTCATACAGAGGGGGATTCAGGACAGAAAGAGGGACAAGGGCTTGGGACACTGACACTGGAGCAAGTAGAGATCAATATGGCACTGATGGGACCAAATTCTAACAGGGCACACAGTAGCAGCAGCCAAAATTAAATCCTCTGTAGGATGGTCAGAGTAGCCAGTGGGCTCGTTCGTGCACTTGAATTTTAATTGCATTGCAGGAATTGTTGCTGACTGGCACGAATCATTTGCTCCTGTGGATTGCCAGGGTGAAAGAGCAAGAAGCTGGCAACATTTCTGTTTCCCCATTTGATCAGAAAAACCCATCAGGGTCCCTAAAACCAACAAAGCTCCCATTTTACAGAAGCAAATGTAAAATCCCTACACCAGCTTACCTGGAATCCACAAAAGTGACTGCACCTCCCTTCACCTTTTCTTAGTCATTTCCATCACTTGCTTGTCTGTTACTGTACATATTTTTGTTTTCTTTCTTCACTGGCTCTCAGAATAAGCAAGACTGTATGGCAGCCTTCACATATATTTGCTTTCAAAGTAACCTTGAGGAGGGGGGAAAAGAAAAAAAAGAAAGCACTGACATTTTATGGACAAAGACACTTTTAAAACTTTTTACAGTAGTTTGCATTGAGCTTACCGAATCCAGTCTTTCATGTGATTGACTCATTATTCCCCATCAGTCAGAATGATTTCCAATACTTTTCAGAAAAAAAATACAATGTTGGTAGGGCACAGTCAAACACAATGGCTGTGAGGAGCTCAATACAGTGAATTACTCTTGCACAATTCTCTTTGCCCTGCAAAGAGACATTTTGCAGCATCAATTAAGTTCAGCAAACATTTCGTTTAAAGTCAAGAGCTGGAAGAATAATGAATTTCTTTGAAGTATGATGACAGCACAGGTAACAGAGCAACTAGAAAGAGAAAAATGGTCTGGAAAACTCATTTACTTAAGAAATTGTATCAGGTGACCTTTTATTAGATCTGATCTTGTGAGAGCTATCACTATACAAATTCATTATTCTGCAAGCAATTCCTCATTTGAATAAGGACTATTTGCAGCAAATTATTGCACTGGGCTCAGCGACCCCCTAGAAAGGGTCAGTGAGAACAGAAATGATAAATACAATGGACAAGTGCAGAGTACTCATGCCCAGTGAATTTCACACCCTATCTCTATTTACTGTTAATTTGCTGCAAAAGGAAATATTTGAATGCTAATGGATTTGCACTGTGAATCTTTAGTGGTTTTTGGTTTTTCATTTTGTACAAAGACACCAAATATATTAATAAATTGTAGAGATATATAATCACGTATTTCTGGTTCTTACGGGTGTCAGAGGACTCTCAAACAGAAACACTTTATTTCCAAGATTGCAAAAATATACCTTCTTGCAGTCATTTTCTTGTGGGTTTTTAGCATGTTATGTTGCAAGGCATGCAGATATTTCTTCTGGGATTTCACTGCAGCTCTCAGTAGCCTCACAATGAAATTATTTTCTCTCCACAACAGCATCATTCAGTGACTGTGCCAACAACTTCAGCCGAAAACAGTTCTCCAGACACTGCCAAATCCAAAATGCTGTAGTCAATAAAGGATGAAATCAACTAGCACTGATTTATTTCTCCAAGAAAAATCAAAAGGTTTCCTAATAAATGTGCCAACTTTTGAGAAAAATAAATTCCCATTGTTCAAAACAATTGCACATTGTAAACTTATCTTTTTCCTGATCAGTTTATAATTTTTTGACAGTGAATCACAGTCATTAACAAGTATTATTAAAAAAAATAATAATTTAAACCTTTGAGCATGTGTTTATAATACAGCATATACAGATAGATAAATAAAAATAATATTTGCTCTTGTTTTTAATTTTCAGATTACAGAGTATTTGGTAATAGAAAACAATATTAGTACTGTGGACCTTCTTGCTTTGCAGCTTGAGAGATATTTTCATCCTGTTTCCTTCTGGGAAACTGTGTGTTAAACCCTTTTTTATTTGCCTTTTCTGAGGGGAAGGAGAGAGTGAAGAAAGTTTTGCTCCAACAGAAATAAAGGTACTTTTAAAATAGTCTTAAGTGAGATGAATCTTAGTTTCATGGAGGTGCAGTATTGATTTCCTATATTTACAATTCAGTCTCCTTTCTAAACATCATGATGGTATTTGCCATTGAGTCAACTGTATGACTGTCTAAATTACATCATATCACTAATGATCTTCCACCCCATCCCAGGATTTTCTACATAAAATAAAGCAATTTGGTTTGACTTTACTAAAAGCACCTGCAGATCCAGATATTATTATCATCATCATCATCATCATCATCATCATCATTATCATTATTATAAATTGATTTAAATGTTTAAGAATAGGTTTATTTCTATATATTATATATTCACACTTAGCTACGAGTGTTTTTCAGCATTCAAATGAAAGCCCAAGTGGCAGATCAGTTATCCTGCAAATGCATCCAGGCTCCAACAGCACCCAATTATTGGCCACAACCAACAGTGGCAAACTATTCATTAATGGACTAATAACTCAGGCACCACCCTTGAAAGCACCTCCTGCAGACAGCTTTATATAACATCACTGCACTGACACAAAAAGAACAAAATTACTCTGATGTTTGAAAGAAGATGCTGTTGAAACATGTATCCAACCAACCCATATCCCACCAGGAACCTGTGACAAATCCAAGTGTCCAAATCCTGATCCAGATCCTGTGACAGTCTGTGTATCCCAGACAGTCAATGTCCATCAAATTCACAGTTAGGGTACCCAGGGACAGCAACTCGGTTTTGAGGGTAAATAGATGAGAAATAAAGTAATTAAATACTAAGAGTGGCCAGAAACATTTCGTTTCCTAAAGCTGAGGTTTTAGGGACTTGAAAACTGAACTCGAAAACTCAGGAAAGTTTGGATTAATATTCAGATCTGTCTTACCAAAAAAAAAAAAATAAATCTGAATATATATACACATATACATATACATATATATATATACACACACACACACATCTTACAGCTTCTTGAACCAAAAGGCAGAGCGTTGAATCCTACAATCATATGGGCCAGCACTGTTATTCCAGCCAGTGGAATAAGTCCCAGGCACAAGCTCACTCTTTGGCTACAGTTTCCATTAATAAAAGTGCTCCCAGTGCAGCTGCCAGAGTGAACAGAGTGTTCAGAGCTGTTAATAAATACACAGAATTAGAAAATGTCTCTATACGAACAATGCGTCTGAGCAAGCCAGATTAGAGGATTAAGTTTCCCACTGCAGCAATTCATATTATGGTGACACAGAAATGTCAAGGATAACAGAAGTTACTGCTGAGGCATTTAAAAAACTGAAATTAAAAAACCACGACTTTAAAGCAAAAAAAAAAAAAAAAAAATTCACAAATCAAATTAGGCAAAAGTAAAATAAATCCTGAATAAAAATTATTCAATTGCTTAGAAAAAACTCATTAAAAGGTCAGGTCTCAGACAATTCCGTGTGACACACCAAAACCAGGGGATCCATTTTCTAACCTGCAGAAAGGGGTATTTAGGATGAATTTGATCAATTCACCTCTTAGTAATTCAAAGCTTTCTGGAAGTATACTTGCACCTAGCAAAAGCTGCAGACTGTGTTTGTGAGAAAACTAGTGATTCATCTTGCTTTCAAAAGCCTGAAGGTGGGGTGGGGGGTCTTCCTCAGAGAGAAGATCCTCATGTAAAACAAACTACATTGTCTAAACACAGAATCATCTTGCTTTAAAGCCTTATCTCATTTCCTAAAACTATGCTCCTGTTTGTTTTTGCTGTCTTTATCATAAAACTAGTACTTGTTCCACCTTGCAATTATTTTTAGTAATAACTGCACAATAAATTGGACATTAAATAACCACATCAGCAGTAGAGAAGCCTGCTGGTTTTCCAGTGTCCCCTGTATCATGGAAAGAAAATCTTGCATGGGTTATTCTCCTTGCTGGTAATCGCAAGCTTGGAGCTGGAGGAGCAGGGAGAAACACTTGTGACCTTCAGGACACTACAAATACTCCACATCAAACCCAGAGAAAAGGGTTTGATGTGGAGTAAAGGTAAAGGTAAATTTGCTGCTGGTGTGAAAAAGTGGATGAAAAATTGCAGTTAATGGAGTTGGTCCCTCCTAAATCGGTCCCTTTGCACTTATGAAAGTTATTCTGTCAGGGAAAAGAATGAACTTTCTTCTGCAGTAGATCAAGAGCTGCCCGTTACCTTCTTTAGGGTCAAGTCTTTCACTTCTGTCTGCATGGGCAAGTTGCAAAAAGCCTTTCATTTTAAATGCATGTGTGCACCACCGACACGGGCTGGGTGCTTGTCTTGCCAGCTAAAGGGTTCTGGCACCTTCACTCAGGAGCCTCCCTCCAAAGTTCAGAGCACAGCTCCAAAACTGAGGTTTTGCCATCAATATTTCGCATTACTTTTGGGAATTACATCCCTCAAGAAAATAAAATGTAAATATAGCCTCTGTCACCCTCTGCAATGAAGTCAAATGACACAAGTACTTTCTTGCCATCTTTTTTTGCACATAAATAAATAGACTGGAGTTCACAGCTGGTTCCAGTTCTCCTTTGAAACAGGCAGTGACTGAGACCCACCAGCTGTTGTTCTTCCAGACCTCTGCACTGTACCTTCTTCTGGGTTGGTGAGTCAGCACCTGCTATTAAAGGTAAAGAATTACACAAGAAGTTGTTTTTGTCAAAGCCTGAAAAGGAACCAACAGGAAAATTAGCATTTGTCCCTTGAACTGATGTCTCTGACCTCCCTTGGTCTTTTTACTCATTTGTCTTTCACTATAGAGTATGTGTAGCATCAGATAAGAAAAGGGAGAAAGGAAGTGACAAAAGTTGAAACTTTTGCAAGAAAATCCAATAAACAGGCATTTAGAATGCAGACATTTCTGAGCCACCTTTGCTGAGCACCATCAAATTCACCTTTATGCTGCAAATCCACCATACCAAACCAGCTGAGACATGCCAGCAAACTGAACCACAACAGTCGCTGTCAACATACCCAAGCCTCTGAAACCCGGCCTAGTGACTGTTATTTATGTTTTAAATCTTTGACAGGCATAAACCAAACCCACTCCATGCAATATATGCAAATGTGCTATCAAATACTGATGCCTTTGAGATTTCAAAGCACTTATTTTCTTGTGCTGTTTTCCACATAATCTAGCCTCAAATAAAGGCATCAGTAATTTTGACTTGATTACACTATAATTATTTAAATATCTTTAATTTCATACCCTGGACTAATTCCCATATCCGTTGTTATCATTAAAAGAGATTGTTATAGATAATAGATCTCATGTATTCCCCCTAACTGAAAAATGCAGTTCTTAAACAATAACAGTTCTGACAGAAACAACAATCCTGTTTAAAGGCTACTTTGGCAACACAGCTGGAATTATTGCAAACAAACTATGGCAAGTCACCACAACTAACAGCAGATCTGAAGGACAAAGTGCTGACTGTTAACTTGGTCCTTTTTGCATGGTTTCTGATTCTTCACCATGACCCAACAGACAACGTTGGGACTTTGTCAGGGAGCCCCCAACACTTAGTATTGATAAAACTCTATAAAATCCAGGTTGCATCCCAAGTAAATTCAGTGCAGTTGTCTTGCATGGAAGACTCTCCAGAACCAGGACCCCTAGCTGGGCCTTCTAGCAGCTGATGGCACCCAACACAGCCCTGGGTGATGGTGCAGCATCAGAATAACAGAATGGGTCAGGTTGGAGGGGACCACAGAGGGTTACCTGATCCAACCTCCCTGCTCAAGCAGGGTCATCCCAGAGCACATGGCACAGGATTGCATCCAGATGATTCCACAGTATTTCCAGTGAGGGAGACTCCACACCCTCTCTGGGCAGCCTGATCCTGTGCTCAGTCACCCTCACAGTAAAGAAGTTCTTCCTCATGTTCAGGTGGAACTTCCTGGGCATCAGTTCCTGCCTGTTACCTCTTGTGCTGTTGCTCAGCACCACTCAGCAGAGCCTGGTCTATTCCCTGACATCCCCTCGAAGGTACTGATAGACATCAATGAGGTTCCCTCTCAGTTGTCTCTTCTCAAGGCTGAACAGGCTCAGCTCCCTCAGATTTTCCTCCTAAAAGAGATGCTCCAGTCCCTTAATCATCTCCACAGCCCTTCACTGGACCCACTCCAGGAGCCCCATGTCTCTCCTGTCTTGGGGAGCCCAGAATTGGACACAGCACTGCAGATGCACCTCCCTGGGGCTGAGTAGATGGGCAGGATCATCTCCCTCGACCTGCTGGCAACGCTCTTCCTAATGCAATGCAATCATCTTCTCTATTAAAAGATGTGCTTTCCCCAGATGACCTTTCTCATTGGCAGAGTCTTGCTGGATATGGAAAGTGAGGAGGGGTAGAACAATTCACCAGAAAAAGTGGGATTGGACAAACAAAGACAGGAGTTGCTTATTCCCAGATCTTCCTCAAAATTGCAAAGAGAACCAAGAGGGGAAATATCAGACAAAAAGAGTCCAGGGAAAACATAAGAGAATTGTGAGAAAGGTTTAAAAATGGAGACTGAGACAATAGAAGAAGTTGTAGAAAATGAGAGAAATAAAGAAAGGGGAATGTTAACTGTGAGAACGGGAACCACTGCTGAGGAGAGGAAAACCAAACAATAGTCAGACATAAGAGAGTACAGATGCATGAATTTCATATTTGCCAAACACCAACACAGCTCTGAGGAAGAGGTTCAGGTGCCATGTACCAGAATAAAAGAGAGGGTGGAAATATCAGATGCAATGATGAACAGTGTGAATATAGAGTGGCATTAAGATTGAAAGCTCTTCAGGGAAGGATTACCTTTTTATTGTGTGCTTTTGCAGAAGTCAGGAGGATTTTTAGCATAACTCTTTTCTCCAAGTGTTACTTCAGTACAAATAATTAATAACAATAACAGTCAAAATAATTCATAAGACTAATGACTTTACAAATGATCTTGTGCAGTTCTCAAGGGTAAGTGCTCCTTTCCCTCAATTCACTACCCAAAATTCACCAGTGAATGTAGCTGTCCCTTGACAGCTCATCTTATCTTTCTCCTTCCCTTATTTCAGCTTGAATTATGGACCAATTAATATACTTTCTACCTCATGAGCGGAGCCACAGTAAGCTCCCTGCTGAAGCTGACTGCATGTTGTGCTGAATTTGTAATGAACACCCTTCTGCTGGCACTCAGCACTGCTTTTTCCAAGCCAAGCATTTTGGATAGGTAAATAACAAATGCTGGATTTGTCAGATCTCTGGAACATTGGCATTTTACCATGGATATCACAGTGTCTGATTACCACACCACAGCGTTAATATCTCTTTTTAAACGTATGCTCTCAAGAAAATGAGTTCCACTACAATTGCATTTGATCATTAACTTACACTTACAAGTATGGACCAGTTCCAGCACAGCCTACTCACTCTGCCTTCATGCTGATGTTCTTCCCTTCCAACACACACATTGGGCTGATTTTTTAGCAAGAACAGAAAAAACACAGAGAATGAAAGGCCAGGGAGCGTTATCTGGCCTGGCTGCAGGCAAAAGCCGTGCTCTGGGCTGTCTGGATGTGAATCCACTCTGGCCTGGAAGTGGATTTCAGGACATGCCAACAGTCCTCCAGCGTCTGCAGTGGTGCACCAAGGTCCACCTGGGAGCACTGCTTTTCTGGCAGTGGAGCTGTCAGGGGAACAAGGGAATGAGCCCAGACATCTGCTATCCACAGCATTTGTCCGTGTTTTAGCTATCCAAAAACACTGCATGCTGTGAGGAAAGGGAGACTTGGATACCTTTAGTGTTGGAAGCCTTTTGTTATCCTTCTGCAAGCTCCTTCTAGTTTCTTGCTCTCTTGATTTCTAAGTGAAATATTCTTCAGGTGCAATTTCTCAGAAGAAAAAAATCAAATCACCAAACACCAGAGCATATCATCACCTCCCCTTACAGCCCTTTTGAAGTAAAGTAAGTGGACTAGCAAGTATTTCTCTGTTGAACTGTCTTCCTGAAAGCCAGCTGTCAGATAGCACTGTTGTATTTCATCAGTGCAATTTTCATTTCTGTAGATGAAACAAACGTCTTTGAAATAAAATCAATGCAGATTAAAAGGCAAGCAGGCTGATCTTCTCCAGGATCCTTCTCCATCCTCCTCTGTTGCTACCTGTTGTCTAAGATGGAAGGTTCAAGGAGAAAAATGGAAGGCAGTGGACATGAGTATTTCCAAAAATAAGTTATTTTGGCCACCTGTGCATTTTGCAACATTGCAATCTCTCAATTCTTGAAAAACTGGTGGACGTATTTTAAGAGAATCAGGGAAGAAAAACTAATTCATGTCATCTTTGTACTGGTCTGCTACTATTCCACCTTTTCCCTGACTGTGACACAAGCAAATAGATACTGTAGAGGGTTTGGGGGGGTTTTTTGGCAGAGGTAGAAGAGGGTCTGACATTTCATCAACTCTGTTTATCAGCAGAAGCAGTAGATGGGCCATCCATCTGTAAATAGAGCTTCCTTCTTAGGAGTGACATAGAAGTGACTTGAAGAGATTTAAAGGAATGTCACTGTGCTGAAGGTCTGTTGCCACCTCCACTGTTCTGAGGCCACTGCTACCACAGGTGGGTTTTGGAACTCAGCGCACATGCTTTTAAGTCACAGATCCATTATTTTTAAGTAAACCCTCACCACTATCTCTAATGAATGCATTTTAGTGCTAGCAGCAGCTTCACTGCAATAATTTTAAGTCAAACTAGTGTGCAAACTGATCCTGTCTCAGCATATCTGAACAAGCAAGGCTCCCCTGTAATTGCAGTTTTGTTATAAATCTAATAAATAATAATGCAACATGAAATTACATTTGCTCTTTACACTGCCATATCACATCAAATTTATATGGAGTCATTTGTCTGCTCTCAAATGAAAGGACCCATCAAGCTGCTCTCCAGTTTTTCCCTTCTCTGCTTCTAAGCAGTATTCCCTAATACTGTTGGGAAAGCTAAAAATGAGCTGGGGGGGATGAGGAGTGTGTTGCCTAGGAGGCAAAATATCCTCAGTGTTCACAAAAATAAGTGAAAACAACAAATCTGCGTCAACTTTCCTTAAATAACAGCAGGCACACAATGACAGGCAGCACTGTGTGCTCACAGAGACAGCTGGGCCTTGGTGGAACAGGAGGGGAAAGAGGCAAAGACCGAAATCAGTGTCCTTGAGCTCTGACACAGTTCATTTTGTGTATGGTAAACGTCTCTAAACAGCTCCCACAGTGTGGGACACGGGTTTAGACAATCCTATGATAGAAAAATACATCAAGAGAAACAGGATTTGTAGCAGCTCCTGGCAGTAGTAACACGAGTTGGTACCACTTCTATCCAGCAAGTAACGTACAGCTGAGCCGGACTGACACTTCAAGGAGAACAGATCAGTCTGAGGAACGTTCTTAGCTGGATCTGCTTCCTCACTTTGAAAACTACCTTCTGATGCAAAACCTCCAGTGCATGATTGATCTGACACCAGGTCCCAGACGTCCTTGACAGCCTCCCATATCTCCTGTAGGCAGTGAACAGCCTGTGTCTGCTCTTCAGCCGTTCAGCAATTAACAATTCATTTTTATCATGCAATATTAACAGCTGTAATAACAAAAGCAACCCAAGCAGCAGCAAAGTGAGTAACAACAAAGGGAAAACCGAAAACTGCAACACTCAGTAGACAATTCAAAGGAGCTGTTTGCTTCAGAAAAGTGGAAGGTGGTTAATCAGGGATGAAAAGAGGGATAAGGAAGTGGAAAGGCTGGGGCCAGGAGAGCTGCCTCCCCACATCAGTTTTGAGCTGAGAAGATGCAAGTGGTTTGACTTGTTTGAAACCAAACACCAAAACACATTTACATTCGAGGCCAAGATAGGGGCATGTACCAATCCTGCAGCTCCACATACACATCACATCACCATGTGATGGTAAAGGACCACCACCTTCACACAGCCCCTGGGGCTGCCTCACTGGCACAGAGGTTGCTGAAGGGACCTGTTGGGGAAAACACAGCAGGAAAAAAAGCACTTGGCCAGTTGGCTCACTCAGTGGGATCACCTGCACGTCCAAAGAAGGGCAACAGAGCTGGTGAAGGGTCTGGAGCACAAGTCTGGTGAAGAGCAGCAGAGGGAGCTGGGGGTGGTTATCCTGGAGAAGAGGGACTCAGGGGGGGACCTTATCACTCTTTACAACTGCCTGAAAGGAGGGTATAGGGAGGAGGAGGAGGTTGGTCTCTTTTCCCAGTTAACAAGCAATAGGACAAGAGGAAGCGGTCTCAAGTTACACCAGGGATGTTTAGATTGGATATTGGGAAGAATTTTTTCACTGAAAAGGTGGTCAGGCATTGGAACAGGCTGCTCAGGGAGGTGGTGGAGTGGCTGTCCCTGAAAGTGTTCAAAAACATGTGAATGTGGCACCTGGGGACATGTTTTAGTGGTGGCCTTGGCAGGGCTGGGTTAACAGTTGGACTCAAGGACCTTAGAGGTCTCTTCTACTATTATGATTCTATGATTCCATCATTATGTTCTATGACCCTTAAGCAAGAATCACAAGAAGGAAGGGACTGAACATGCAACAGATGGTCACAAAGGCTTCACTTACCCTGGTTTCTAATGCAACTACATTAACATTTTCCTTTCTGAGTCTGGCAAAGATTTTAATACACAATTGATCAGGCAGAATGTTTGTGGTAGTTATCTCTTCAGGCTGAAACAGCCTGTGGGAAGCAGTGATTGACCCTCGTCCAAACCAAGAAACGCCAGCAACAGGTGACATCAACACCTCAGTGGAACAAAAGGCACAAATACAGGGGGCTAATTGTTACCTATAGATACACTTATAGGATCACTACAGGTACAGAAGTGCCCTTTTTCAAGGTACAGATGTCCAATTCCCTCAGCCCACTATAAAGCTCTGCAGGCATTCTTGCCTTTTTTCACATCCTGAACTGCTGCTGGAAATTATCCACGCAGGCCAAACTGAACACAAGTGATCTGCACTGCAGGGAAGGGAGGTGAAAGGTACGTTTGAGGGGAAAAAGTTTAACTGATTGGTTAAATCAGTCAACTTAAATACTTGTCTATAAAGATTCCATGATTTAATCCTGTTGATATTTGCATAGTGATAGGTGGGGTTTAAGCTTCAATCTGCCTGAATTAAAGTGAATAAATTGGATGATAAATCTTCAAAAATCAAGCTGCAACTCCTGCCTTACCAATTTTATCTTTCCTTTGGGACTCGATGCTATTCTGATTAGACACTTGCCCTTTTCTCAGTATTCCATATTATAAAAATTTAATTATGATGATTGCTATAACCTGAGTAGCCCTGACTGTAGAGGCCTCCTCCATAAATCTCTTCTACCCTGTTTCTGCCAGGTTCTGCAGTGGCATCAGGATATGTAGAGAGGACAGTCTCAAGCAAGACCCAGCCTGTGAAAGGACTTTGCCCATCCCATCCCTGTCCCATTTCCAGCAGAGTCAAGGAGCCACATTATCACTCGTGGTGAAGGCCATGACCCAAAATGCCAGTTTCCTGTTGCCTGGGAAGGAAGAAAAGGGGAGGGGGAATTTGAGAATACAGTAGGTACTTCAGCTGAAAGAAATCAGATGTATAAAAAAATTTGGAGTTTTAGGATGGGAAATCTTGGAATATTTCCCCTGAAAAAGTTAGCTCAGATTTATTTAACTAAAAGAGTCAGAAGAGGTCCTACTTAGCCCTGCAGCATTGCTGCTTAGCCAAAGCATTCAAAATTCAAATCATACCATTAAAAGCAAAAAGATAAAAAATAATGCACAGTGATGGCTTTCATTCACTGCTTCCAGCTTTGCTCTACAGATATAAAACATACTTAAAACTCTGGTACTCCATTATCTCTTAAATTACTTCTTGTTTATAGTGGATATGCTTTCCTAACCGTAACTGGCATGTTAGGAAGTTGAGCTTGAGTGACACCGACAGGCTTATAACTATAAACATAAGATGCTGTGTACATTTTATCAGGAAATAGTGGGCTCTGTGCACCATTCTCTCTCCTTTTGTCAACAGATATATCAGCTGTGCTATTCCCAAACATGAAAACCAAAGAGGTAAATAATCTGTTTAATTTAGTAATACCCAAGGCTTTAATATGTGAGATCAACAGACTTGATTTCTGAGTATTAGGAGAGTACCTAACAAGTAGCACAACCCTGCAAGCCTCTGACTTGGTTTTACTCTTCCTGACTAACTTTAATCAGTTGCTGCAGTCACTGATCCCCATTAACTGCACTGTGGGTTAATCAGCAAGTGCCTTTTGCCTCATTGCAGAGTGTGGGGAGAGGAAAAGACCCTGTGCAGTAGAGGAGTCCATAAAACATCTTAACAGCCTTAAAAAGCAGGAACACCTGCTGCAATCACACTGAAGGAGTCGAAAAGCAGAGCTCTGGAAACTGATTGGTCTGTGCTGACTACCCCAAACACAGTGGGACCGAATTCCCAGGTGGAGCACGAAATAAAACAATTCCTCAAATAATCATTCGCAAAAGAGAAATCCAGACCACCTGCAGCAGCTGCACTTCACAGCCCTGCAGGCACAGTGCTGGCCCAGGGGAGAAATATGGGGACTTGGCTCCAACCAAGGAGCAAAATGGCAAGACTTGTCTCAAGGAACAACTAAGGAATGAAGGCAGGCTCATTCACACACTGGACAGCCCATTTATGCTCACGTGCACTGAACCCAAGCGTGCCCATCACCTTATTGTGCCTTGTTAAGTTGTGCAGGGTGAGGGGAAGATGCTCAACTCTTTAAATACTGCTAAAGCTCCTGCTATACTGAATATCTATTTGCAGCTCTTCCAAGGAATGAGAAACCATGTGCTTGGGGGAAGAGAGCACTTCTCTTTGCTCATGAAGGTTGCCCAGGTAGGCCATGCATCACTCCCTTTGATGTACACTCCAGTGTTGCTACCAGCCTGGGAGACAAAACAGAAGGAAAGAAAATGGTGACATACCTTTTATTAAAGAAGGACTAACTTAAGACTTCTCAGATTTTGTTTGCTAGGGCATCAGATATTAATTTTACCTTTATGCAGACAAGGCTTCAGGATTTGACTTGGTAAGAATTACACCTTGAGAAGTGCATTGGTTGGGTTTTTTAAGTATTTTCATAGCTTTGTAAGAATCCCAGCATGATGGACTCCTGCCTCTTGGCCACAACTGTGGAAGAGCTCATCCTGAAAATCCATCAGAACGTCAACATCTCCAATCATCAGGCAAAGCATCGCCAGCCAGTTGAGGGAGGGGATTGTCCTGCTCTGCTCTGACCTGGGGCGGCCTCACCTGGAATATTGTGGCACTTTTGGCCACTGAAATGTAAGAAAGATGTTAAGCCATTAAAGAGCATCCAAAGGAGGGTAACGAAGATGGTGATGGGCCTTGAGGGGAAGCCGTGTGAGGAGTGACTGAGGGCACTTGGTCTGTTCAGCTGGAGGAGAGGAGACTGAGGGGAGACCTCACTGCAGTTACAACTTCCTCGTGAGGGGAAGAGGAGGGGCAGGCACTGAGCTCTGCTCTGGGGGGACCAGGGACAGGACCCGAGGGAATGGCCTGAAGTTGTGTCAGGGGAGGTTTAGGTTGGATATTGGAAAGAGGTTCTTCCCCCAGAGGGTGGTTGGGCACAGGAAGAGGCTCCCCAGGGAAGTGGTCATAGCACCAAGGCTGACAGAGCTCAAGAAGCGTTTGGATGACACTCTCAGGCACATGGTGTGACTCTTGGGGCTGGTCCTGGGCAGGGCTGAGGGTTGGACTCGATGATCCTTGTGGGTCCCTTCCAACTCAGCATATTCTGGGATTCTGTGTGAATCAAAAAGTCATTCAGCTGCACTGCTGTAGCACTGCCTCTCACCAAGGATTATTAGTTTAGAAAAAGCCTTGTACTAATGCAACTACAGAGATTCCAGTTTAGACCAAGTCTGCATTTGAAGGCCAAAAATGCAAGCAGAACTACCTGAAAAAAAAGAGCACAGAAGCACTAAAGGTGCTACACATGTAAACTAGTCATAAGTACAAAAATACCATCCTCAACTAGGGAGGACTAATTTTTCTTTTATCTTCATATATTTTATTAATCAGGATCAGTTTAGCAGGGAGCACTTTCAAAAAGCACATCAGTCAGCAAATCTGACACTGCCTCTCAGTGAAAGGCCAGCTGATGTTATGTTGCAAATTAACCCCCTGTATGGCGAGCAAGAAACTCTCTAAGTCAAAAACAGTTGCAGGATTAAAGGTTGGAAAATGATTCAGAACCCAGTGGCATCACATACTCTGCACCAGCCCACAGGATGTGGCAGATGTCCTTCCCTGCTACCTCACGAGGTCTGTGCCACAACGAGACTTGCCAGGTAAGACACATCAGACTGAGTGACTTGTCACTCACCAGAGGAGTTGCATCAGTGGCTGCTAAACTAAAAAGAATATCAATAAGAACACAACAAGTGTTATATTTCCCCCTCCAAGAACTAGACTCACTGCTTCTTCCATGCTTCCACCTCACAGCAGCCTCAAGAAGTTAGTATCTGAACTCTGGATGTGAACTTGGATTCCAGTGCTCACATTTGTTAAAACAAACACTAAGTGGCTCATGGATGATTTACCACCAAAACCCAGCAGCAGGCACAAGGCTGTAGGTAGGTCAATATTAAATTGGATTTGATTGCATTTCCCTGGGTTTTCCAGAAGCATTTCTTTCACATTAACGCTGCATTCAGGAGCCCACAAAAGGGAGAGTTAGGAACACAATTTTAAGAGATTTAAAATATTTATAGACTGCGGTTTCACAATTACAATAAAACCTATTGCACTTTTGGGCCATCTCCATTGTTCAGGTATTCAAGTTCTACGAGGACTTTTCCATTATTAACAGGAGGTTGGCAAGTAATTTAATGGTTCTTTTAAACATCATGAACAAATTTTTGAAGCGAGCCTGTGTAACCCTGGAAGGAATTTGTGCATCCTGTTCTAGATGCAGTTTGACTCTTGTCTCTGAAGGCAACATGATTTTCTCCTTACTCATCGCTTCTGGCTCCAAAGCTCAACTTGTGTGACTTACTCAGAAATGGAGTAAAAGAGACCATAGAAGCAGCAAACATCTGCTGCAAAGGATTCTCTGCAGAGCTGTACAACTTCTCTCCATTTCTCAGCATGCATTTTTCAACATTGCAGCCTCCCAGAAGCTTTGACAAATTGGTAGGCACATCTTAAGAGAATCAGGGAAGAAAAACTTAATTATACGATCTTTGCACTGCTCTGCTAGTAAGACTCTTTGTTACTGTGATTTCTGCTAATTGTGACCCAACACAACATGTAGGGGTTATCTGTTTGCTTGTCTTTTTGCCTAGGAGTTGTGAAGGGGATGTAACCAACTGTGCTCATCCACAGAAGTGGTATCTCAGCCTGTTGTGTACAAAGTTGCTCCACTTTGCTTTGGCCAGCATTTTGTCCTGCAATTACCAGCCCCAAATGAACCCTTTGATTTGTATGAGAAGGGCAGCACCAAGAACAAACAGGCAGACTGTTTATTTATCTGTGCCAAAAAACCAGCCTTCTAACGAATTGTAATTAATCGTCATTAAGTGGAAATACAGAGATGCCTTGCCTGGCACTGAGTATTAACATCAGGAAATTACTATTTGGGGTAGAAATTAGCTGGTTTTAAACTACCAGCTGGTTTTAAACTGCAGACATACTCTACTAGGAACTGATTTGCCTACTATAGACACAGCATTAAGCAATTTTTGTTCCTTGCAGGAGGCAAAGGTGCCAAACCCCACCAGGTCAGCAGCTGCAATAGCCATGGGTGACAGTGACTGCACTTCTCCACATACAGGGATTAAGCAAAGTCATGGCTTCCCTAAAAAATTGGCTTTCAGAAGCATTTATAAGGACAGGGGAAGTATTTGAGAAACGTGTATCAAATCCAACTGCTTTCTGCAGCAAAAACACACATTACCTCTACAATTATTTTTTAAATTCTTTTTTTTTTTTTTTTATGTTAGATTCCGATCAGAGCACATGAAATTACTTCATTTCATTTCAACCAAGGGAAATCTCCAGATCTCAGCATTCCTGTAGTCAAAACCAACACCATGGCACCATCTTCTGGGCACTTTATAAAGCAAGTTCTGGAAAAGCCAACACTGCCCACAGGTACAGGCTGCTTGTTCCACCCCTAAGCTCAGGTAGAAGCACTGTGTCAAAATGCATAGGTTTTAAAATCTGAAATGGTTCAAATCCAGCTGTTTAGGGAATTAATTTTACAAGGTCACCATCAGATTTAGGAGAATTTACATAAATTTTTAGTATGATTCTGTCACCAAAAAATCCTGGGTCCTAAAAGACAAAAATAAAAAGTAACCTAATCCTCAAGCCCTGCAGATAAACTGAATCCCCAGAGGATCCTCAGGGTGAATCCTAAACAGGCCATATGGATATACATTCTGACTCCAGGAGTAAAACCATTTCTGTCATGGAGGTGGGGTTTTTTTTGGTTTACCACAAAAAAAATTCACCTGATTTCTAGTCCATACTTTGGTGCTGGTTTTAATCACAAAAACCATACACAGCTTTAAACTCCAAGCCCTGACACAGTGACATCAAACTATCCAAAATGCCCAAACATCTTATTTTTACAAGGACAGAAGAGAAGAAGGGGAAGAGGAATATTATACTTCTACATTTAAATTTATCTAGCTCTTGCATTTTGGTTAGCAGTTTCTTTCAGACACAACTTTTCAGCTGACAGAAGCAACAACTGCACTTTGAATTCCATAAAAACATGCCTATCACCTGCTTGTTCATTTTATGCCTTCTCTGTCCCTGAATGCTTTGTCAGCAAGTCTGCAAAGACATGAGGAAAGTAATTACTATATTCACAGGTTTTACATTTAAATTTAGACCTTTGAGAAGCAGGCATTAAGAGTTTACACAACTACTGAGGATGAGGAACAGAAAAGTCTGCTTAAGAACTCCCAGGAGACCACATCATAAAGACTGAATTTCCCTGTAAAACAGTCTAGGCATCACAGCAATTGGTGCTACAGATAAAGCAGCAAGGGCTGGCATGCCTGGAATTTCCTGCAACCTTTCTTCCTTGCATTTGTATGTCTTGCCTCTAAGCCAGTGGTCAGGGACTCAAAGTCAGTTCTGCCCATGCACCCCATTATTTCCCTTCTAGGCTGTGGGCAAGTCACTCTTGGATCAAAACCACAGTAGCTCTTTACACTACTGGCCAAATAAATAATTGAACAGAGTTAAGTAACATCTTACACCATTGCTCAGTGACAGCAGTACCTGAAAGCTACATTTCCTTTGCTCTTGGTGAGAGGGGCTCTGAACAGGGAGAAAAGCATCCAGCCTGGCAATCCCAGGCTATTGCAGCAAATGTCACTGAAAACAATCTCCAGCCCCAGCATTCATCCACAGTTCAGCTGGCACCATTGCCCTGGATTCCTCCTCCTTGTTGGAGATTAAAATGGCTGAAATCAAACATGAAATACTATTTCAAAAATCTGATTGGGAATTCAAAACCCAGGGACAACCAGACTCTGCAATAGCTCTGATGCCCTATTAACAATTTCAAAATCCTTTCCTCCCTCCAGTCTCAGCAGTAAAGACAGCTTTAAAACATTCTGTGTTTTTATTGTAGTTGACTGATTTCTGCTGAGTGTCTTTGCCCTCTCCTTCCCTCCTTCAGTTACACCAACTTCACAGGGAGAGAAAGAGGCAAAGCAAGAAGCATCCAGGAAAAGACTGAAATCCTACCCCACTCTGCCTCCTGCAGGCATGAAAATCAATCCTGAAAATTCAAGTGTCCATAATCTTTCAAGTGCCCCCTTGAGAAACTCTCTAGTGATCCAATTGTTCCTAGATCTGCTGGAGCTTATTAAGAAACACCTCTGTAAGCAGAAACAAGACCTCTCTGCCAGCTGCTTTGTCTCAGTGGAGAATTTGGTGGGTATGGGTCCATAATTTAGTCTTGACACTGGCAGCATATAGGGAGAGATCTCCAGAGGCTGAGAGACTCTACTGCTGCTGCAAGCACAAAACAGCTTCCAGGGTTTACAAGACTGAGGGCACTCAGAAGGGATTCAGAGATCCAACCAAAATTGTACAGCAATGAGTCAGCAGTCACCGAGTGCAGGACCTGGAGGAAACACACACTGGATAGAAATATGAGTGATTATCATTCCAAACATCTCTTATCCTGCCATCCCTTACGTGCCTATCAGAATACACAGCTACAGATGGAACACTGACATGATCCAGCTTGAAATCACAGCCAGAAGGAATAAAACACAAAGTGCTTTTGGCTGCTCTGAGCTGACAAAGCATCAGTTTGGGCCTATTAATTAAGTGCTCAGCTGGGAGGCTGGAGAACTGGACTCCCCATTCCTGCTGCTGACATCATGCTCTAAAACAAAACTATTAATTACACAACATATTTCATTAAAGGAGACATCGTCATGGACATGGGTGTAAAAAGCCCCGTGACTCTCAGCATGTAGCACTGCTGCTGGAAGACAAATTTAGAGCTAAGGATAATGGGGAAATACACAATTAAAGCTCTACTGCATGTAAGTGCATCTCTAAGTGCCCAGGAGAGACCTGAGTACCAAACACTGCCCAGCTCCCTGGGAAAAAAAAAAGATATTAATTTTCTCACAGATTTGCTCTGGCTGCTTGCCAAGAGTTCAGATGCAATTTCCACATGCATTTCCAGACTTTCTAGACTTTTTATGCTTATATACATGCATGTAAAATCTCAGTGCACTCAGTAAGGTGTTTGAAGTGTGATCAGCACAGACTTGGAGGGAAGCCAGAGGTCACAATGCACCCAGAGGTCACAATGCATGCAAAGGAGACCCACGGTGCTTAAATATGGACTTCATTCTTCATCCGCTTAAGATAGGGCTGCATTTAGCTGTAATTCTGATAGATACATAATATACACAAGTATGTATGATACATATATTAAATATACCAGTTCTGCATTTAAAAACATACATATTCTCAGCAGCAGAAAAAAAATACTGCTCATCAACTGAATTCCTCCACAGAAAAAAAAATTACACTCAAGGGCATGCAAAGACCACTGAAATAATGAAAGAAATCTGAAAGCCTACAACAAGCCTACAACACACAGAGGTTTGTTCCTTTCACATCTAACAGCAAGCAGCTTAGGAACTCTATAACCAATTTACTACTGCTACTGCCATACAAAAGAGTGACCCAAGCTCCAACCTGGGGGAATAGTTCTGCAAGGTCACCCCAACAAATACATCTCAAAATGCAACAGAAACACTGGATCTTGAGGAATAGTCCAGCTTTACCACTACATTGTTTGAGACAGGTTAAGTCACCTCTTCACATCTTTCCCCCCACCCCATCCCTTCTGTTCCTCTCATGCATTTTGATTACTAAAAATTTAGAGTGCAATATCTTCTTAGCCACTGCTCTATTACTCAACATGAATCATATCTACTATTTTTTTTACTTGCAGGTTTCTTTGTAAATGTAATGTAATGGCCAGTCTTCGCGAGCGAAGATTTGGGAAAGGTCATTAACCCTTCCAGCCTGCGCAGTGGATTTTTTAGGTGAGACACAGCGTGCGCTGAACTGAGCCCACCCTTTAGTCCTGAGGTTCATCTGCCGGGGCCGAGCAAAGCTTGGACAGTGGCAGTGAGGTCCCCAGGATGTAGGTTTTGTTTAGAGTGACCTTCTCTTAGGTGGATTGCCTTCCACGGCTGACGAGCTCCACCTGCCCAGGGGGCCGGGAATCGAACCCGGGTCGCAGCGGCGAGAGTCAGACACTCTAACCACTAGACCACCAGAGGCCTAGGTTTCTTTGTAGAAAGGAGTAAATTTGGTCAAAGAATAACCTATGTATGAATTTCTGCTCTTTGATATGCAGCTGAGTCCCTGGGTGCAATAGAGAAATAGCTAAGAGAGCTATTCAACTATGAATCCATTATTTCATGGAGTTCTATACACCCAATTCCTTCACAGTTGCAAAAAAATTATATTTTATTTTAACTGGAAGGGCAACAAAATTTAGAGCAGCATCCTTAAAATACCACCACGGGGATTCGTTCTGTGAATTAGGAAGGGGAGGGAGGGGGAATTTAGAGTGAGCTACTCATTTTGATCCAGACCATACCTACTGTGTTTCTTTTTCCTTAAACACACTGAAACAAAAATAAATGGCCCCATTGGCCAGTAATTTTCTTCTTTCCTAAGGAACTTGGAGACTAATATGTCACTTCCAGAGAAAAGAGACTCAGGCTGCAGGCTTGTTCAGCACACAGAAAATAACTTATTTCTGGGACTCTGTTAAGAAGGCAGCCTGCCTCTTTCCATTTCTCTCTTCATTTTGCTGTTTCAAAACACAGAAACAAGCAAACAATTAGCTCAGTGGGCTACTACTGATTACAGTCTCTTTGGAAGGAGTGAAACGTGAGTTCTTGAGTTGGAGAGCGACAGACGCGAGATCTCCAATAAATACCAGAAAGGAAAGGGGAATAACGTTTCACCATCACCAGCCCCCTCCTGAGGTCGTTCTGTAGCTCATGTCTCTCCCTCAAAAGGCTGACAAACACAAAATCCTGGTGGTAAGTCCCCCCTCCACAGAGAACTATTTCAAACCACAATGAAAGTAAAGAGCAAAATGCCTTTTAACCTCCATCACCATGCCCACCTCCCGGTACCTTCCATGCTAGTTGTACCCAGCTGGAAAAAAAAAAAACCTGGAAGGGCAGTTTTGGGTTTTTTTTAAGATTCCATCCCTGCTGTTAGAAAAATTCCTCTTGCCAGGTTGCTGTGCTGCTTTCAGGGCTCTCCTCTGCTGTTTGACAGAGGCCTGTGGCGACAGGCCGAGGGCTCACTCACTGCCACTCACTTTGGGACTCCAATAAGCTCTTGGTTGCCCAGTTCCAGCTCCCTCTGAATGCTGCTTGGAAAATAAGAGTCTCAGCAGTGAGGTTTTATCCACTGACTCTTAGTTCAAAGTTCAACAGCAACCTACAGATCCAGTAGTGCAGAGCATTTTCAGAGGACAGCAAGTATGAAACACTTTACAGCATGTCGTGGAGGAGAGTCATTGTCTTGGGTGAAACTGGTATAGATCCCTGATCTAGTTATCTATAAAAACTGAAAAGACTGAAAGACCTTCAAGCTGCCAAAAAAAAAAAAAAAGGCAACACCTAAGTTCCTATTATCTAATTTGCCTCGATAAATAAAGTGAGCTATCACTGCTTGGTCTGGGCTTTACGGTTCTCAAGAACTTAGGGATTAAATTATTCTGTGAAGAAGAAACTCTGTCAACCCCAAGTTTAAAACTGAGGAAGGTTCCACCTTCTTCAAGGTGAGTTTATACTAAAATATTTAGTTTTAAAGTCAGAACGCCAGGTTTTGCTGTGGATTATTACAGTGAAAAACTCTGAGGGAAAGATGCCCAGCACCAGCGCCTTCATCTCCTTCACAAACCACTATTCCAACACAATCAATCCTCCTAACCCTCCACATGGCCAACACCCTCCCAGTTCCCAGACTGGTGGAAGGAGTTCACTAAATGCAGGCACAGTACACAGAGTCCTTACTAAGCAAATTCACACTGCAAACAATCTGGCCAATTCTGCTAAGGGGAAAGCTGCAGATCTGACAGGGTGAAAAAGGATGAGCCCAGTGCATCTGCTCAGTGACAAGCTGTGGCAGCTCCCATTTCAGAAATAGTAAGAGTATTTCAGACTTAGATTAAGAAGCTTTCATAGCCTCTGTATTTGCAGAACAGAACGTGGGGTGAATTGATTAATCTTCATCAAACAGTAGGTAGTACAGCCAATAAAAGAGTAGATAACCTCAATTTTAAAGCTGATTGTTTTTCCTGGCTTTATTATAAACTAGTTACTCCCAATCTGAAGGAAATTATGAAATCATCTGCTGTCAAACTTTAAAAAGAATGCCCTATAGTACTCATCTATTTAAAACTTTAATGAAGTTTAACTAAAATCTGTTTTCTGCACCCATGTTTCCACAGAGCAAGCATTTGGATTTGCATTCAACACACATAAAATAGGACATTAGGCTTTGGGAAGAATGGCTACAGAATTGCATCTACCACCATTGCAAATAAATTCCAAGTCTGCAGCAGTTGTATTTTGTTAATCTCCAGATGAACTGGAGAGAAACTACACAGCCTGAGTTGCCCCTCAATTGTGAAAAACATCTATACGGCTTTGCTCTTCTTGTTAACCCGTGGGGTTCCCTGACATAACAGAGACTGAACTGGCTATACACATGTACCACATTCTCTGCTCTTTACTAGTGACCCAAGAGAAAACTAAAGGCATGTCACCATTTCACTGAGCAGCTCAGTTTTGTGGTTCATATTGCAACAGAATGAGAATTTTACTCTAAAAGCAATAGTCACACCAGTATGACTCTTTATTTCTCCCTGTTTGCTACCTCCAACTATCACTGCAAGGTTTTGGTCTTTCCTAAAGCATCCTGAAGGTCATTATTACTACATTTCTGAAGTTCAAATATCCTATCACTGGAAAACACAGCAGCTAAACAGCAATTGCAGTGCAGTGCAATAATCAGTAACATTCATAAGAACCCAACTAAACCCTTAAATCCTTCTCAAACAAAAGGAAGAAGGAGCCTGATTGTTTCAGGATTCATAAGAAAAGCTGTGAAACTATTACTGAAAATTCTCAAAAGGTGATATAGACACAGACTTAAAGGAGGAGTTGTGTTTATTAGCACTTTTAAAGTCACTCTGAATTTTACAGAATCAGATCCTAAGCCAAAGCCCTAGGGCAAAGCTAAGGGACTCCTTCCCTCCACTGGAAATAAATCCATTTGTTCACTGCACCCCTGCAGAGCTGCTGTAACCAGCCACATTTAATGATATTTCTAGTTTTCACAGCTTTGCTGAGAAGGTTGTCACATTTCAGCAAGTACCTCAAAGGGAAGCCTTATTTATTAAGTTATCATAATTTCACCCAGTGCAACAGAGCTGCCTTGAGTGGCACAGCTGAAATTCTCCAGTTTCATCTGCTCTGCTTTCCTATTATACTTCGGACTATACTATGTTTATACTGTAATATTATACTACATGCAACTCAATACAGCTGTTTTTATAGCTGTGACAACAGCCTCTGCTCCCTCAGCTGTATCACTCTCTGCTCTAACCTGCATGTTCTTTAATGTGATTTTCTCTTCACCTGTGCATTTATTCTATTTTTGCGGGCAATCGCGTCGTTTTTAGTCAAGTTGGCAGGAGAAGTTAAATGGGAAGTAAATTGGTTTTTCAAAGCCACCAGGACACGCCAAAAATAGTAAGTAAAAAAGGTAGTAAGGTGCAGCCCTGTAAGATTTTGCTTCAGTAGAAAGAAAGAAAGAAAAACAGTGGCTGTTCATAAAAATGCCAAGTGAATTGATGTTTCATTAAAGTAAAAAATTCCAGTGGCACAAAAGACTAATTTAGGTCTTAACACACCACATAGCCACTGTTTACTATTCCCATAGACAAAGGGTAATATGTGTTCACACACTGGTTGTCTGTGCATGTATTTATTACACCTAAGGCAGCTTCTTCAGATACCCAGTGCCCTTCAAACAACAACTACAACAAAAACAATTACCTATTTTAAAACAAAGTTACTTGAAAACCAAGAAGCACAATAAATCATAATTTTCATAGCCCATAATCCTGAACTAAAGACAAGTAATTTTGGAAATGAAAGATGTTCATGTCTGGAATATTTTCCTAAATCATTGAGTTCATTGAGTTCATTGAGTATGGATGCCAGTTCACCTAAAATACATTTTTGCATTTTTTGAAACACCTTGGAAAATGGGATAGTTGTTTCAGAAAAATAGAAGAAAACTAAGAAAGAAAAAAAAAAAAAGGCACGGGATGGGATGAAAGGTTATCTTACACTGCTCTAATTCTGGGCTACAGACTACCATAAAAAATGTGCTGAAGGGTAGTATTTTAATATGTTTAAAGACAACAGCTATAGTGTTTCCTTGACCTTTTCCAGCCTGCCCAGCACAGTCCATCCTTTATTCATCAAGGAGGTCACCTTTTCCTCCAGATTAATAAAGGCTTACAGGACAATTTATGGATTTCCATGAAAGCCTTGTATCAGTAGTGGTTCTAGCTGTGTCTTGAAACCTCCAGGACAGGGACACCCTAACAGAGCCATGACAAGATCTTTGGATCTCATGGATTTATGTATTTGGTTGGTGAACTCTTAAAACTAAACTACTGTTATAGCAATCAAAAGGGACATCACTGAGTGCTGAAAAATACACCAGAAAAAAAAGATAATCAAGTAACCCCCCTTGTACTAGGAAGCCACAGGACACGGTACATGCAGGATATTTCAAATTCTTTCCCCACACAGGTCATTGCACTGCCACTCTAATTCTCAGGCTTCTCCTCTAAAGAGGTCTGGGTTAGGACTAACTTTTCCACAGAAGTAGGCTCATAAAATAACAACAGTGAATAGGAAAAGGGAAAGTATGAAATTGAAATTTGCAGTCACCTCTCACACCCATAGCTCACCTCTCAATTTTCTAAGCCCTACTTCCCCGGTAAAGGGATTTTTTTTCCTCTGCTGTCTACACATAAATTATACACATATTATGCACATAAATTATAATGATTAAATAATTTTAATTGCTCTATCTGCTTCAAAAAGACTGATACTCTAATAAGTATGCATGCTCTCTCTCCATGTAAGCAAAGTATTTCTCTCCTCTGGAATGATCTATAAACAGCCTGAAGTTGTGTTGTCGAGAGAGAGAACAGTAGGAGTGTAAGAAAGATGGAATATCTCTGAGGCTGATTTTACCTGCACATACCAAACAGGTTTACACTGAAATAGGTGGATAAAAGTTTGTTCAAGAAATCCTTTTCCATGCTTAAACTTTTACCAAAAAAATACATCTGGGAAACACTACTGCACTCCTTGTGCCTACACACACACAGAACATTTTCTCTGGATGTTTCCCAACTTAAGCTTCATATCAAGTATTCTGGAAGCAGATCCTTTGCTCCCACTTCCCCCATACACTGTTTTACTGAACACTTTGTAGTCCTGAATCCATCTTTGATTTCAGTAGTTATTCACAAAGCTATGTAGGAAAAACAAAGGTAAATCATTATTTTTAGAGTTTGCAGATCTGATTTCCCCACAGAGCACAGTCAGCAGTGTTTGAGGACTGTAAGGATCAAACCCTGATCATGCAAGGAATTAGTGTTTTACCCCTTAGTTTAACCCTTTGGTTTCAGTGGTGGCAGAGTTCCCTTCTCTATTTAAAAAACACTAAGAATTTAAAAAAAAGCCAATGTTCCAGGAAAGAAATATTGCTGGAACTGTTAGAAATTAACCCCCTTTTTTCTCTTCTTTTTTCTCTTCCCCTTCATTTTCCATTTGACACATATTACTTTTTCTAATGCTACTCCCTTTACTCTATGTCATAACTACTTTTGTCAAACAGTGTTGTTATAACCACTGGGATTCAAGTGGGGCCAGAACTTTGCTGGTTAGCACAAGTTGGTCTTCCAAAGAAAAGTTCTAAAAATCTTAACATTCTTTATTCCATATTCATCTGCTATAGAGCACAAATTACTCTCTGAATTGTTTTCAGCCTCACAGAATATATTCCAGAGATATAACTTTATATTTTAAGGAATACATGAGACTTTTGTTTCGAGATCATTTTGTTTCAACGTCACAAATGAAGACTGACACTTCTTTAACTGGGCACTGTTGACAAGGGCCATTTAAGCTGTCACACACACTAATAAAAACAGCCATGCACTCTGTGGGCATTTGGAAAGAAAAACAAAAATAGATGAAGATGCTTTTGAGCTATAAAAGCTGAGCAGTGAAAATGGGTATAGCTTGTTTGCAAGAGCAGGGCAGGGCTCCAAACAAGAGTACTGCCAGCCCACAAATACAGTGGGACCATTAGATCCTGAGGTGAAAGGGAGGAGCTCTAAGTTGGTACTAAAGCTCTCAAGGACAACTGAGACTCTGCTGATGCCACTTACTTAGCTTTAAAGCATATTTGGAAAAACTGACCTACAGGAGTCCTTGAAACAGCCACTGGTACTGAACATTTCTATCCATTTTTATTGGCTGCTGCTGCCAAGGAACGCATCAAGTCAAAATAAAAGTGCCACACGTGTCCTTCAGCATAAAATCAGTAATTGTTATTAGTCAAAAGTACCTTCATTATTCACAGGGATTTTCCTTCTGATGCTTTTAAGCTGAAGAGGGTTAACTTGACGAACATTGTCCTCGGTTTCTTTTTATAAATACTGATTCTTAAAGGTCACAGTGTTTTCTGCTGATGAAACAGTTTTCATTTTCAGAACCAACATTAGTTTGCTGCACCACTGGTTGAAATGCAAGCATTTAGTCAAGCTTGTTTCCCTGGCTGCCTGGCTTTGCACATGTAATGAGAATTATGCCTTTCACACTCGTGCCAGTCTGCATTCTGTAGATGCAAGAATAACAGTCAGCACCACATTAAGACAGACAGCACTGCAGAAAATAATCCAATACAGTATCACCCAGGTGGCATTCCAATTTCAAACGTTAAAACTAATGAACAAGGGCTAGTGATAGAACACAGTTTGTTTCTCCAGTCTAACCTGGCTTACTTTAACCCGCTGCTGGATGGCTTTTAAAATGCAGTAGCTTGAGAGCAGATCCTGTGCCACACACTTTAGGTAAAACAACACTGCTTAAGTAGTCTGTCACCTTGCATTCTGGCTGCAAACAGGGAAAAAAACAAACAAACAAACAAAAAAAACATTCGAATTTTTACATAAACCACTTTTTGCTAATTTTCACTGAAGACTGCAATCAAATCTCTGCTTTGTGTACATTGTTTTGCAAGGCAGGTTTCGCATCTGAAAACTACATAAGGTTAATTTTGCACAGGAATTCATGTAAGCATATGCAAGTTTTGCATTACCAGTACAGTTAGTACAGTATGCAAAAAGAAAAAAAGACCAAAAAAATTAATATTTTTTCTTGTTATCCAAAAATTGTATTTCAGTTTAACATATTTCTGATATTTACAGGTGTTTTTTTCTATTCAGCAAGCTCTAGGCCTCCTGTGAAACCTTCACTAAAGTCCATCTATTTAAACACATTATTTAGAGGCAACATATCTCTGAATAATTTTCTAAATGGAGATATCCTAAGAACTTGCATATTCCTTCCTTGAATTAGGACCTTCATCCTCAGACTGGCTCAACATGAACCTGAACTGATCATTGCCAATAAAAAGTATTATCCAGGGCTGTTGTCAGGCTGTTCCACGTTTAAACACAGACAGTATTTCCAAACCAGTTCAGCCAGACATGAGATAACAGAACATAAATCACATTTTGAATTATAAGTTTTTTCTTGAACATCAAAGTATTTTAAAATTTAATAAATGAACGTTTTTGTAAACTTGCCTTGTATTTCCATGACCAGAAGGATTCTCTTTGCAGCACTAGAAGGACAGACAATTGAGGAATGAGCTGTTCTACTGCATTACATGACAAAAGTACCTGACAGTCTAGGTAGGTGAGCCCATTCCACTTTTCTCCAGTAAAACTGTGTCTGGTAGGCAAGGATTTATGAGTGGCAATTACAGTCAATTATGATTTAATCAAAAACCTGGCTTCTAATTTGTGCCAAAAGCAGATATCCCATTTAAAAACAACAATAAAGAATAAATTTTGTTTTTCAAATACTAGCAATACTGAGAAAGTCTCCTTGATATTACTAATATAAAATCCAGAATTAGACCATCATCATAAAACAAGAACAACAAAACAAACTGTTCCTGTCTTTTAAGTCAGCTTGATATCCAGTTTGTAAACCAACATGAGATGGTGACTCTTGCACCATTGCAGGGGTTTATCTGGTTTTGTTTCCTATACCATCCTTACCTGGGATAGGACTCAGTCCACTGAAGAATTAGGTTCTGTGTGCCCTCGTGGTGATGCAGAAGCAAAGCAAGAGCTTACACTACCAAAATCTGATGGAAGAAAATATAAACTTAAATATGATCACTAAACTGATGACTAAAGGAGTAGATGCACACACAGTTTACGTTATTTAGTTCAATTTTGTATAAAGGTATTTACAACACAACAACAGATATTGTCACACCCACGCCAATCTGTTTCTATATTTTTTAATTTCTGATTTTTAAACACCATGTGAGAGTTTTAGTTTGATCTGTTTCTTTATCTCTTCTAAATTACATAGGATTTTTGCAGTCCAAAAATCAGTCTAATATCACCACTATTAGAAGGACCTAAATCTTGAATTAGACTTTTTTGAAGTCACGATTGGATACCAAGTGACATCCATTTTCTCCCTCATATTTCTAGTGAGTAGAAGAAGCAAGGCTAATGTGTACGACCAGAAAATGTCAAGGAGAAAAATGTGTGAGTGCAGGCACTCAGCAGGTAAGACTACCCCAACCAGCACTGGTGTTGCAAGGCCTGCTGTCCTTTTTACACTTCACAAAGTTCTTTCTCATCCTAGGAATCTTCTGCAGAGATCTTTTTCTAAATCCAAGCTCCCAGTAAGAGAGAGCGTGTGAAATCTTAGCTGCAGCAGTCACTTCTGGGATCCCAATTGGAAATATTCTGATCAATACCTGAGATTCTTGCTCTGCTTCAAAATGCCAGGTCACGAGCTCATTATTTTTTGCCATCATCTCTGTCAACTTCCAAAGCCACGTGGCCCCTCCAGAGGCCAAGGCCTGCAAGGCCTGTGGTCCACATGCACACTTGGCTTTTGTACAGGCTACACCTCTGCTGCCAAGATGCTCATTTGAAGTTCACATTCCCTGTCCTTGGGAAGAAAATACATATAGTAATCCATACAGATTATTAAAATCTGAGAGGGGAAAAAGAAAGGAAGGAAAATTTGATGGATCACTTCTACTTGTCACCAAAATCTCAATCCACCACCACAACATTCCTACCAAACTTACGCTTTAAAAAAAATTAAGAAATCCTTTATGCATATATTGGGATAGATCTCATTTTTGAAGGGTAGCTGGGCCAGTTAAATCTCAATCCAACATGACCCTCTGTTAGGAGGGAATAAAACAAGCCTTCTCCCCCTCACTCACAGAAGTTGTACTGTGCAGTTGATACTTCAGCTATGGGGGGCATTTCCCCCCCTTTGCTGTTGCATAACACAAGATTCTTTTGTTCTCTTTTATTGAGAGATTCCTATTGTTCCTCCATGACAGTAGGACAACCTTCAGGCATGTAATGTTGCTACTGCTCCATGACACACCAGCCCCTTCTTTGCTATTTCTATTCTCCTCTTTGCTATTATGACACAAAAATGGCTGCATTGCAGTGACAACACTTGCTGGGAGCCCTTGACTTTTAGATGATGCGAGGTGCTACAGCATTTGGACATGACAAGGTAAAATGTAGCAGGAGCTCATTATTTCTGTCCCCTCAATAAATCTGGGTTCCTCTTGGCAAACACACAGCAAGCACAAAAGGGGGGAAAGATGGGAGAAGATGGGAGCAGGCACTTCCACCTCTGTATGTTCACGTACCAAGAGAGAAGGTGCACTAATACAGCCTTAACCACTCTTTTCTAGCAGAAGCTGCCCAACACTGAATCCTCTTGAAATAAAATAAATTTGCCAGTTCCATAGTGACATGAGCAGAAAATTAAGATGCTCTTTATTACACTGCTAAGCCATGATCTATAGGTGTTCTGCTGCTCCACATCCACCATGTAATCCTGGAACCAGCAGTTTAATCTTTAAGCTCAATAATTTCCACATCTACAAAGACCCCAATTTCCACCAATTTCACATTTCCAGGTTTTAAATTCCGCAGGGCAGTACCCACTTCTTCCAAAGTGTCTTTGCAGTGCTTAACAAAGGCACTCTGACAAGAGTGAGAGTCTAAGACCAGTATGAGAGCACAGGCACCAGTACAAACCGTTCTGTGTTCCAGGTCTCACAACTCCACACAAGACTTAAAAGATTGTAGTTTTTAGCAGACTTTGAGTACTTCTCTGAAGACAATCTTCAGCAAATCAAGAGAGGAGATCCCTGGGTTCTAGACAGAGATTCTCCTGGAAGAGCAAGGTCCTTCCCACACAGTAGTGAAACTCTGGAAACACACATTTTAGTGGTAACTTAAAGCTCCTCAGCCATCATCTTTTATGATTTACTGTTCCCACGCTTTTTCTCCCTGCATGGTGAAGACCACGTGGCCTTTTCCCTGCCTAGAATCTTGGCAATTAAAATGCATGAAAAGAATTCATTGGTTTATCAGATGAACTGAAAGGTATTGGTGTCTCCTCCTATCAAAGAAGGCTTTTCCTGCTGTGCCAAGGTCAGCCTGAGATGTGATCAGTGAATCTCTGAACACTGACCCAGCAATAAAGGAAAGAACTTGTGCTGAAAACCTGAGGCCTTTTTCCAATAGCTTGTGAGGTTTACCCTATTTTTACTGAATTTTCTTTGATGTGATTAGTACATTTGTTTCTATGAGGTTACGATTAAAATAATTAAATATATCCACGAATCACTTAACACACTGTCAAACTCACCAACTATTTTAGTCCTGTCATTGCCTAGCTGGAGATTTCAATTTTAAGATTCTCACTGGCTCTAGGAGGCAGAAGTTTGAGAAAACACTCATATGGTAAAAAGCACAGAATAGGAACTATTACATTTTAAGACTTCAGAAAAGAACAAATAGATTTGCAGTTTGGCTCTTAGTGACTTCAGAGAACAAAAACAATAAACTCTTCAAATGCAGTTAACAGCAATTATCTGGCCAATCATCAGTCCTACCCAAAACCTGAGGTCTATATATGCAACAAATGTTTTGGGATTTGGGTTTGTTTCATTTTTTTTTTTTTAAGAATAACAGTTTTCTCCTCCTATTGATTAACTTCTGTGGTTCATAGGTAAGTGCACCATTGCTACACCTGAAAGCTAAATTTAAGTCAGAATTTTAAACTTTTCCAACACATCTGAGATGGCAAAAGAGATTAGAACATGAGCTTCCAATACTTGTATTTTACAAGTAGGTTGGTGATTTTTTTCAAGTAGAAAGTTTTCCAATCACTTTTTCAAACTATTTTTCACGCCTGACAAATTTCGCTCTTCACTTTTGATGAACGATACTTGACCTGGTCTTTGTCACATTATATATTGCACCAGTGACACCCTGACTCTCTGGCATACACACACATCTCTCAAGGTTCCTTGTATGCCCATCTGGAGCCAGATGCCACAAAAGCCTTCTAGAAATAAAGCAGATATGCAGCTGCTCCCTAATCACACTGGGACAAGTTACCACAATTTTAATTCACCTAAGAAAACTGTCTTTTCATCTCCTGGGGCACAGAGCACCAGCTGCCACCACTGTACTGCAAGCAGTAGTCAGTTAAAACATGTACTAGTGCCATAGTTGCAGTACCAGGATCCTTATGGGTCCCTTCCAACTCGAGATAAAGAATCATAAACTATCTTTCAGGACCTTTTCCATAGGCAACTCTTATTTAGATTTGGAAAAAAAAAAACCAAAACATTTCAAGGCTCAACTACTAAGATGCTCAGCAGCATCTAAATTTGACCATCTAAATGGTCAAAGGTGAAGAGACAGCCACTACTGCCACCCACTCCCCTAAACCACTCCTATTGCAGTTAATCATTATGTGTCTATTAGGCTAGTTGTCTCCTTAACAACATAATTAAAAGTACATTTTTGATTCTTAATTATGCACGTCTTTGCGAATAACATTAATTTTTAGAAAGATGCTCCAAGCCATTCTCTCCCATTTCCACTGTTTACCTGGACTGAAAGCTGTTTCATACTTCTCAGTGTAAAGAGTCACTGCATTTGCTAGAAATTGGAAAGCTGGTAAGTTTAAATAAGGGCATAGGAATAACACTGAAGTCAGCAGCAGGATCTTATCCGTGGTGCAATTCTACACAGGGAAGAAATCACATTTGCAAAGTTGAAAAGGGGAGCTAAGAATACTCTTTCAGACAGCCCAGGAAGTCAATGCACTCACCAGCTGAGAAAGCATGTCGAGCAAAAGAAGTTGGTTACTTTGCAGCAAAGAAACCTTTTTTTAATGACAGTTTTAGGGCTGACTTCTGTTGTAGTCTGGATTGATGAGCATTTTTCAGCAGGAGGCTGGAAACTGATTCTGGTTGAATTTATAATGTATGTTATAAATATATTAAAATATCTAAACAGCTTAAAAAATTAATTTTACAGTGCTTTTTTTTGTCATCATAGACAACTTCATAACCGTAATACACATTTAGTTGCCAGGAGAAAACAGTTTTGGCAAAAGAACAACCACCAGTTAACATCCTAGAACCCAAAAATTAGGTGCCTGACATACACAACAGAGAGGAAAAAATATCATTGAAAAGTTATCAATTTCTCATCCTGAAAATCAGTTCATGCCTATGAGTGATATGCTCATAATAAGTTCTGATTTTTGCAGTAAACTATACCAAAATCTGATGGAATAAACAACTGAGAACAATAATACAGTGACAGTTCAGAGCAATTCCTCACTCACGTGCTGTTTCTAAACAGAAGAGAGTCTCCAACTTCATGCAAAGGACTGTAATGAACAAAACCCACAATTCATCCACAAAGACCAGAATTTGGGGGTCACTTTAACTGCATCTGCTTACATCAGCAATAAACTCTTTATTTAAGCTGAAAGTTCACTTACAAAACTGACAAACTTGAAGAATCAAGACATCTGATGACACAGGACACCACAATTTACAGCTTCTCAGACATTCTCCTGATTTCAAGGCCCGTTCTACTTGCAGAAAAGTGGAAAACGTGATTTTGTTGACAGAAGCACAGTTCATACACATGACACGACCACACACCTGCATCACAGCATTCCTTAATAAAGGCAAAAAACACTTTGTACAAAGTTATTAATTATGTATTCATTTGTAAAGGTAACTCCACTGACTGAACATTTTTTTTATAAACACTAGCAGAAGTTTGACAGTTTGCATTTTGACACACCACACCAAAAGAACACTTTTTACTCTTGTCCAAACCAGTACAAAAAGGCAGTACCACAAAGCCGTGGAGTAACCCAAGGACTGATGTTTTTATTAGAGATCTAGAACATTTATTCCAGAGCCTTCTCACCTGCAGTCCAAAATTCAGTAAACCAGCTCCCAGTTCCAAGTTGTTTGTGAGTCAGCTTATTTTGGTTTCACTCACTCAACAACTGAGCAGATTATTGTTCCTAAACATGGTTAAGCAGCATATTTTTGCAGACTCATCTGTGGTGTAGTGACCTACTGTCAAAGTAAAGGAAACTAATGCAAGGGTTGTATTTTTACACATGTACACAAACTACCAGAAAAAAAAGGCAATTTTGTTCACTTAAGAAATGGATATTGTGGCATATCCTGCTAAAATATCATTTGGTGAATTAATCCATCTCAAAATGGAGATGAGTGAATACTGGCAAGATTTTAAATGAAGTTTAGGAACTATTTCCTTGATGCAATATTTAAAACTCCGAATTACTCACAAATTAAGCTGTTCAGTAAACTCACCTTTGTGCTTTCTTCTTTTATGACAAAAAACACTTCAAGGGACATTCGAGCACCACTATTTTCTCACAGTACTGTTTGTTTATACGCTTCCTAACTGAAGTACAATTCAGATCCCATATTCCATTCACTACCAGTTAAACCTCTCATTACAGTTCTGAAGAACTGCCACACGGTGGAGGTAGATGCCTACAACTTGAAATGAGAGGCAGAGGTGATGCACTACCTTCATTTTATGTTAGTGTAAATTAATTACCTAAGTTAATTATCAAATTACTTGCTTTGAAAGCTACTAGAAAGCTAAACTGAGGAGGGGTAGAAGGAAAAAAATAAAGACCATCTCCAAGTTATAAAAGTCTTCAGCAAAAATAAGTTTAAATTGTAGGGTAATTCTCATTGAAACAATACAACAAACCCTTCTACAATTTAAAACCTGTGCAGACCTATATACTAAGAGAATTAGATCCCTGAGTAACATGCTTGTGATCCAGGCAGACAGCAGCAAATATGTATTTCCGAGTTTTATTTTAAACTAAAGCCATAATCCTAAAAACAAAAATGTCATGTGCAGTCTTACAAGAAACCCCATACATCTAAAATCAGAACTCCTTTTCATGAGTGCGTTCTCATCACTGAGGTCCATAACTTTGACTCTAATGTAAATCCCATCTAGCAGAAGAGAATTCTTCCTTATTGCAAAGCAGCAGATCCACCGTTAACAAAGGGGCAGAACTGGATTTTCCAGTGCAATGCTACCCAACAATAGCAGCTGGCCTGGAAAAGGGTTGAAGACTTGAAGACTCGTGCAAGTGTTTCAGAGATTTTTCACAGATGTACTTCAACAGCCTCTGCCCTTCCACATGTGGCCCCTGGACACCCATATAATAATAATATTACCAGGAACACAAACTGTGGTTTGTGTACTCTGGGACTGTCATGTTCTCAGACTGAGCAAGCCCAAATCATTGATACCAGGGTTTAACTAGTACTCAACATTAAAACAACACAGTAAGTCCTACCAGCAGTCTTCACCAGCAGAAGCCACATCATTTCTTAACGATCCTGTCCAGAAGTGCACAGATTTACATGTTCTGAGCTTCCTTCTTCCCCTATTTACTACATACATCCACTACTCCCAAGTGCTTTTACTCTACAGGAAGCTGCAACAAAGTGATTACTGTAATCATTCCTAGAGTTAGGAGAAACAAGAAACTAAGGTAAACAACTCAGTACAGTTTTAAATCTGTAAAACAGATCAGCCAGACTACTGTCTTGGGCTCCAGCTCCTTCCTTACGTATTTAGCTTCAGACTTACTTGGTCCAAGTTCAACATTATCACTTCACTACACCAAATCCAGCACATATCACAACTCTCCAGCACACCAGAAATGTATTCTGCCAAGCAACTAGCAAAAAACAAGAATTAGCTGAACTCCCTTTATTTTTCTCCAGTCATATGCATGGCAAATATTTTTTGCCAAGAAAAAAGCCAGATGTATTTAGAGAAAACATGTTCAGGTGTTAAGTCTGAGTAGTTCCCTTTGATCAAATGCAAATGGACAAGTAGCAACCAATATTCTAAAAGCATAAGCCAGCAAATCCATCAAATGCATCTCAAAAATCTCTGAATCTGCCTGCAGGTAGGTTCCTTCTAAAGTGTTCAGTGAAGAACAAAGTGCTCCGAGGTAGAAACCTTACTTCTCACTAAGTGCTTTGGGGATTTTAGTCAGGACCATCTCTAGCTTAGTCCTGTAAACTGGATGCCCATCAGCACCTGAGGGACATCAGGCATGCTGCTGGACTAATCTTGAAATCTAATTTTATCAGAGGAATGCAGCTGAAGAACTTTGAGACCACACTGCAGCGTGAAGCAAAGCATGGAAAGGGGTATAATTGGATTCACCTGACCAACACACCACTGACCCAAACTAAAAGGCTGATGTTGACCACACTAACACAGCCACAAAGTTATTAAAGGAATAGTAGTTTCCCAAGTATTATGAAAAAAAATTGTTCTCTTCCCAGATGAACGAGACCATGAGCTGAAATGACACACGTGATTACTTGAGAGGCTCATCTCCAACACTTCCAGGGGGAAAGTTCAATTCAAAAAGTAAAAATAATTCAGCCAATACCTTAAGAGAAAATTTCTTAGAAAAGTCTTGAAATGAAAGCAGCTGTGGTCACCAAACATTGCATTTTCCTATTTAGCTACTTCAACTCAATGTTTTCTAGTTTAGAATGCTACAGTTTGTTACCTGTTAAGTGCACACTGCTATAAAATACCCACAGAGACAACATTTAACCACTAGCTAGTTTGAAATCCAGTTTGTACTGCTTTGTAAAAATCAGCAGCACCTCCTCTGCTGATAACACTTCAATAAACGTTAGACAGCATCATATTTAATAGTTAAGAGCACTGCAGACAGTTTTTCCTAACAGAACTCATACTTGTTTAAAAACCAACCAAAGGAAAAAACTTCACTTGATCTTTATTAATAAAAAAAGAGTTCAAAGGCTGCTATGACATTTAGAACAGTATGCCAGAGATAATTATAAAACAGCAATGAATCTTAATTTAAAAAAAAATAAAATGACACATACTAAGAACAGCCCCTGTCCCTGGGAGCCAGCTGTGCATAGTTTTCTTCCTGCAAGTAGCCCATAGTCTCTCCAGAGGGGAAAAAAATAAAAAATTAAAGGCATCAGTAAATGTAGCTGCCATTTTAAGCACTTCCAACTTACTGGGAAATAACTCACAGAAAGTAATTATAGAGAAGTCAGTGCTGACATTTTTCCTACAATCATGCAATTGGAGCACAAATGGGAATAAAGCACTTTTATTTACACTTAACTCAGTTTGCAAACCCACGTGTACATTGCCATCATTTAAAGTGCAAGCTACATGTCTGCTGAATGAACTGAAGGCATAACAGGCGCTGTGGGAGATAAAACACCACCTGTAGTTATACAACTAACCACGGATCCAGCTCCAACCCTGACCAGCTGAGTGTGTTCCTGCCTCTGGGACACTACCAGCCAAACACATATTCCATTGCTTTGGACACAATACTTTCATCTTTCCTAGGAGTCTGTCTGTCAGAAACCACCTACAATGGAAGGGAGAAAAAAGAAGAGAGAAAATAAGAGAGTCAGTCAATACAGCTAATTCTTTTTACACTAACCCATTTCTATTTCTTTTCCTAAGGACAACTGTATTTTGACAAAATACGTTTGAAATCGTTTCAAAACAAGCCCTTAATCCCTGTAAAAGTGACAAATAATTAATTTATTATTATTATTATTATTATTATTATTATTATTATTATTATTATTATTTTAGAGACTGAACAGACTGAAGAACATCTTTAAAGAAATGACAGCAAAAGATAAAAGCTAAGGTCACGAAGTTAATTGTCTGTACAGCCTCACACAACCAAGAGGAGACAGCACAAAAACACGTGCTTCTTTTTCCCTTAAAATACCTGATAGTCACTAGTGGAAGCTTTATATGCTGTTGCAAGAGGTCTCATTGTAGAAATCCTTGTAGTATTATTTGCAAGTTGTATTGGTGTGCCCGTAGATTTTGTAGGTGGAGTGAAAACCGAAGACATTGAGGATGTAGAGCTTCTTTCAGAGTTTTCCATCACACTCTTAAAAAGAGGGTTAATATAATGTAAACAAATACTAAAAAGCAGTATTCCAACCTTATCTAAAATTGTCTACTATCTAAAATTGTTTGACAAAATGTATTCATACCCCAAAGATAAATGGCCTGTCAGTAAAGAGCACACAGGTACAGACCACCAGCAAGCATCTTCCTCACTGCAATCATTCACATGTTGGATTATGCCATTGCAAAGTAGTGAAAGCTTGGAATCTGTTCACAGTCTGTACTAAACGTCAACCAAGCTTGAAACAGTGTAGAGAAAATATATTGTACTAATTGCAGAAAACTTCAAGTAGTAACATGTTTCAGGCCCAGTGGAACAAAGTAGCATAACACTCCCTTTCTAAATACTTCTAAAATATTTGACCTGATCCAGACAAAACTGTCTTCAAGTCTTTAGCCACTCTCACCTTTTGCTCAGACTCAGCTTGCCAAAGAGTTTCATTCACTCCCTTTAGCAGATGCCAGAAAAGAAGTCAGAAGGCTCCATTTTGTAAGCTTTTGTTTGGAAAGGAATGCATGTAAAATCAAAGAGGCATCAAGTGACTTGACGGGCACCACGAGTTCCACAAGAACCCAGAGGATACACGGTGGGAAATAACAACTAGCCTGGGGGGGCAAATTTTCAGTTCAATGTACTAATATAAACTCAAAAGCCAGAAACACATGAATAGTCACATTAAAAAGAGAGGGACAATAAGGAGGAGCAGCAACAGTCTTAATCTGCCCTCACTTATATATTGCAGCCTCTGAGTGCCATAAATTCCAGTTGGGAAACTTCTCTCAGTTGCCTCACGTTACAGTTTCATTTCACTACCTTCAATAGCAGTATAATTCTGTGCACTGCAACTTCCAAGGAGCAGAGACTGCCCACAATGATCCTTCTCAGCAGGAAATGTTGACAAATACTTCAGAAAAGAACTGGTGTAATGTGTAACATTCTATACCTACACAGCTACATACGCTCTGCAATTCCAAAAGAAAAAAAATTAAAGAGGTCAGGGGAAAAAACAAAAAGGAAGATCAAAAGAAGAGCGCCTTATATTTAACTAAAAGCAGCTCTTAACTTACTTTATCTATACAGGGCTTGACACCAATCATGATGGATTCACCAAAAATTCTTCCATCTTTGCTTAAGGCTTTCCGGGCTTGAAGCTTAGACTGATATCGAATGTGCATCCAGTTTCCTGTGTTGGACATCTGCAGGAGATGAGGTGAAAATTGTGAAATGCAGCTTCTTAAATACATGAGTCCCAATGTTTTCAGAAATAAGTGTCAAACTAAGACATACCACGTGCTTTAATATGTTTCCATACTGAGCAAACTGTAGAAGAATGTAGGAAGCTGATGCTTGAGGAAATCTGAAGGACAGAAAAAATGTAAAAAAAAAAAAAAAAGAAATTACTAGTAGTTTAAGAATTCAGGTGCTAAAATACAATCCTATGAAGGGTTTATAGAAATCCAGAAGAGAGCAGTGTGAAACCATTTTAGAAGCAGTGACTTGAGGAATACCACCTTCTAGGCACTTTTACTTCACCACACACCTCCATGGCAGAATGGTGCCTTTCTAACTTGAAAAAAAATAACATTTAGCTTAAGTTAAGGTGACTCACTAAAAACTATGTTTGCTTGCTTTAACCACAGTTGTATTTCCTGCACACCTACGAATGCCAGACAACAGCAACGCCCAAGTATTTCCCTTCACATGTCACGAAGACTTCACCCAGGTTTTTCTAACAGTCTGGAAATCAGCTTACCCAAATACAGTTACCCATGTGTCATCAAGCTGATCTTCTGAAGTAAGGGAATCACCTTGAGTATAAAAAGGATCTAGCTGAGCAGGAGACAGAGTAGTTTTCCTAGGCTGCCCAATACTTGCAGGACTGAACACGCTTGAAGCTGTTAAATTAAAATGGCATCGTTGAACGGATTTCTTTTGCAAAACAGAGAAGCTTAAAAGTCTATAATAAAACAATAAATTCGGTATCGAGCATTTCACTTGCATATGGAGGAGTCTGATGGAGATTTACTCACAGACACAGACAAAAAGTAAGTCAATCCAAACTTCATATCCACAAGGGTGCTACTAAGTCTCACGACTAACTCAAGATCAGAAACCTTATGAAGATGGAAGGCGACCCATCAATCTCAGCTGCTTCACTCGAGTACAACCACCCCTGTGCTCAGTTCAACAACACTCTCTGAAGAAGGAATAAGTAAAGTTGATCAAAAAATTCAGTGTCAGAATGGATAATTATTTCCTACTCATACACCTTCTGAAAAGCTAATAAATACACAGTTCCTTTGCAAATTAGTAAGGAATTGATGTAGTTTCAACAGTGGTGACTCTTCTGTATTAAGGAAAGCAATAAGAAAGCAGATTATATCTTTTTACAGGACATCTACCTGTGCCTGGAGTTGATGGCAGAATTCCAACTGATGGGCTCTGTGTTAAGGAGAAGTTGGCCTGCATTGAAACACAGAAAGTAACAAATCATTCTAACAGGTATACACTGCTCAGATCAAAAGAGATCATCTTCAGGTGATATAAGCATCAGGCAAGAATATTAACTGTTGCCTTAACTTACTCCTAGTTTTTAAGAGTAAGAACATGTATATTTAATACAAGATTATTAAGAGTTACTAATGAAAAGTTATTTGTACTTAAATGTACTTGACATATGCTTTGTGAAGCAAAGTATCAGTACTCAGAAACCTTACAGTTTAGCTTTTTCAAAACAGTCATCTCACTTATTGCTGCAGTACAGTAATTCACACATCCATGTGATGGGAATCCTGATGGGAAGAATGTCAGCATCCTAAGGCACCAGCATCTAACTCTCGCTTCCTAAAGGGTTCAGAAATCATGGGATCACTTGTATTCCTCACTACTAGACTCACTTTCCTGCTCAACTACTTAGTGTAACTGCACTGAAGGGAAGTATAGTTCAAGTTTTAGCTGTTAGTACTTTTTTTCTTTTTAACACAGGATTTCAACATCCCAAACAATTTTAGTGTATTTTTAACCTGAATCATGGCATTTCTTAGATACAAGCCCAACCAAGCTGGAGTGCCTGCAGACACAGCAACACGTGTTCTGACAGTTGCTCAATACCTTTTTCTTAATTTAACTTGCAGTCTTTTAAGACACTGTTGGATTCTGTCTGTCACAGGGAACCTCAGCTTCCAGAACAAACTCTTCAGAAGGCAACATTCAATAGAGAGACTGCTCATTCAATGAAAAGCATTCTCCTTGCATCAGAAGGATCATGTCCAACAACAAAGAACCTAATAATGCTTGGCTACTCACTTAAGTAGCAGAGCTTATTATAAAAAAATTACCCTGTAAAATTTTAGTGTTCCTCTTTCAAAATTAACCCCACCTTCCTACCCAAATTTTGATTAGATATTTTACTCAGAAAAAAATTCCTTCTATTTCAGGAAGTGCCTCTATTGCCCACTAAAAGATAATCAGAGAAACATAGAATTGTCTGGGTTGGAAAAGACCTCTAAGATTGAGTCCACTAACACAGCACTGCCATCTTCACCACTAAACCATGTCCCCACATGCCACATCTTTTTTGAACACTTCCTGGGATGCTGATTCCAACACTTCCCTGGGCAGCCTCTTCCAACACCTGACAGCCCTTTCAGTGAAGAAATTTTTCCTGCTATCCAATCTAAACATCTTCTGCTGCAACTTGAGGCCATTTCCTCTTCTCCTATCATCTGTTACACCTGGAAGAAGAGACCAACCCCCATCTGCCTACAACCTCCTTGCAGGGAGCAAAAGGGCCTTTCTGGCAATCAGCAGCTCAATAAATCTACAAGCAGGTGAAAATCTGCAACAAGTCTGGATTTGTACGTACAAAGCACAACTGAGGCATGACTTGCATTTCTCACTCTCTACTGTAATGACAGGAGTTTGCTTCATGACAGCAGCTCACAGTTAGTGTGCACAGCAGCAGGCACACCAAACACCCAGAGCCAGCAACAGCACGAGCAGAAGGCTCACCCATCATTTTGCTACAGCAGTTTACAAACCCAGGCTGAAGAATTCGCCGAGGCAGGAAGCTGCCCCACATCTTCTGCTAAGAACAGGCCAGTACCAGACACTTACTGGTCTTCCTGAGGTTAGAGGTGTTGATCCAAGCCCAGGACTAGACAACTCATCATAAATGCTCCTGACGGGTGGAGCACCGCCTTTATCTTTGTGTGTGGGGACCACTGGTTGTGGGGGAGATCCTCCTGCAATGCAAAGGAACGAAGGAAGAGCATGAGCAGACTTGCCACTATACTCCACTGGGGCTTGGTTTTGAACCTTCAGTGGTAAATTCAGCCATGAAAAAAGCTGTTGGTTGTTTCACTGGGCATTTGCATCTGTTCAGGTTTGAATGGTCTACATAACACAGTGTCACATGTGTTAAACTGTATCCTTACAGAAGCACCATCTAAAACTTTTAGACCTCTTCTTAACCCTTTATACTCTCTGTTAAAGTGCACTTGTTCTTTTTCTGAAGTTCTGAGCATACATCTAGCTACAATGAGCATATAATAGCTACATCTTCCTATTTTAAGGTAGGTTAGCAGTGTATTTTGTTTCAGACACTAACTAGCCTGTAGAGATGCAAAAGCAAGGTTTTTAAGACTTGAGATGTACTACATGCTAAAGAACCATACCAAAATGCACACAGATGCTTGCACGTGATTGTCACATTCCCACTGCCTAAATTCCTTGGCTTCTCATCTCATTTCACATGAAATAAAAAATGTAAGCAAGCTCGTGATAGCAGGGACTAGCTTGCTTTTAGACAGGATGAAGTGAAGCCAGCTTCCCTCTCACAAACTTTCGGACTTCCAGCATAACAGAGAATTAAACTGACTGAGAGAACTTGAAGTATCTAAACATTTTGTGTGGGTTTACCTCAGGAAAAGAAAAAAAAAGTTTACAGTTTTCACTTGCAAAACATTTAGAAACTAAGCTTTTCCACAGTACTTTTCAATCCTAAAATTCTGAGCTTCAAGACTCCACTCTGAAGTGTTTAACACATACAAGAACTGCTCCTGTTATATGCAATAACTGTATATTATATAAAGCACTCTCCCACCAAGGTTTTCAGTTTTAGTGATGTATTTAATTACTCATTTTGGTAAGCCTGTTTTAGTACCTTACTGTTTCCTCCTTTTCTAAAATTGATACTTTGAGACTGTGATAAAGCCTTTTAAAATCAGTTGGGTGAAATTCCCATGACTACTTCCAATGTCATAAATACTTCCCTAAGAGGTTTGTACTTGATGGGGTCAGGAAGGCAGACAACAGCAAGAAGTAGGAGATCAACAGACCAACAATCACAGAACATTTTAAGTTGGAAGGGACCCAGAAGGATCATCGAATCCAATCCTGCCTGACATTCAAAGAAGAGAACATCTAAAATTCTCTTGCAGTGCCTTAATCCTCAGTTTCTCCTTCAAGATGACTATTAACACCATCAGATATTAAATTACGCCAACTGATTTAGTAAAAAAGCCAAGATCACCCATGATGTGCTAACTACTCACTCATACTTCTCAGAGAAGAACACAGACACAATAATACCAACTTAAAACCATGTGCAAGAGCTCTTCCCAATCTAATCAATCAGGTCACAGAAAAGAAATGAGTATCTACAGCTAGGAAGAGTCAGTGCTACTTCAGTTCAATGACAGCAGACATCAAGACTAACTACAACCACTAGATAATAATTAAGAAGCATTTTTTTAGTTTCTCTCCTCTCAGTTTTTACAAGTCTGACAATCCATGACATTTTAGAATTCACTGCAAAGAAACCAGCAGTTTGCACGTGCTGCACTTAGTTTGCCAGCAGACATCTGTTTTAAATAAAGAGAAAACTCTAATGGCTGTATGTGCAATTGACTTGTAAAGAGTTGTATAAATTGATTCTGTATTAGCAGAGATTTATATTAACTTCCCAGTAAAACAAAGTTTTCCTGGTACCAAAACTGCCATTTTTAAAACAGCTATTAAATTGAAGACTAGTTTGAAGAATTTAGCCAAACTCCATTGAATACAGTCGAGTTCACCAGTTATTCAATCAGTGGAATTTGTTTATAGCAAGTTATAAAACTTGCTATAAGGATTCAAGTCTGCAAGAGTCAAGCAGAATGACGAGACAAAGCAATTTGTTACTTTCAGGACAATTTTCCAGCATTTTCAGAGTCCTGACCTGCAAGTAGCGGAGACCTCGTTTCCATCACTCCAACTGAAGGGCCGCACAAAGCACGTGGCTGTGGAGTCACTGGTGCAGGTAAGTCACCCATCAAAAACCCGGGAAGGAACTGAGCACCAGCTCCTTGTTTGGGAGACGTCGGGGAGCCGAGAGTCATTGGCTCAGCTCCTGTAAACAAAACGTAAAACCAGGGAAAAGAAAAGTGATCTAGCGTTTTTTTTCCAACGCTTTGATTGTGGTTCTGTTAAAGAAATGTAACACGAGATACAGCAAGTGATTAAGATCACAGAATGGCAGAATCATTAGGATTGGAAGGGGCCTCTGGAGATCATCCAGGGCAGGGTCACCTGGAGCAGGTGACACAGGAACATGCCCAGGTGAGTTTGGAATGCCTTCAGAGACGGAGACTCCGAGACCTCCCCGGACAGCCTGTTCCAGTGTCTTCCCACCCACAATGGAAAGAAGTTCTTCCTCACGTCGAGGTGGAACTTCTCGTGTTTTAGTTTATGGCCATTGCTCCTCGTCCTGTTCTCATTGCCACCGAAAAGAGCCTGGCACCATCCTCCTGACGCCCGCCTCTGAGATATTTACATGCATTAACGATTCCAAAGACGGTTCTATAATAATTCATTTTGCAAGTTTTGCAAGCCAAGTTTACCACAACCTCGCATTTTTCGCAACTACGAGCAGCGGCCGCTCAGTTTAATTCCAAGCCCGTTCCGCTTCACCCCAGAGGGAATATCAAGTGGTCTTAAGCTGTGAGGGGAGGTTTAGGTTAGATATTAGAAGGAATTTTTTTACAGAGAGGGTGGTCAGACATTGGAATGGGCTGCCCAGGGAAGTGGTGGATTCTCTGTCCCTGGAGATTTTTAAAAAGAGACTGGATGTGGCACTTAGTGCCATGGCCTAGTAACCGCAGCGGTAGTGGATCAAGGGTTGGACTTGATGATCTCGAAGGTCCCTTCCAACCCAGCTGATTCTATGATTCTAGGATTCCCCGTCCTGGCGCCGTCTCCCACCGCCCACTCCAGCCCGGTGGCATCCAGATTCCTCCCGGCCTGGAGCAGGGGGTCAGCGCCGGCCCCGCTCCCTTCACCGGGACACTCGAGCGCGGGTGGTGCCCGGGGACCCGCCGAGCGCGGCGTGAGGCGGCGCCCGGCACAGCGGCAGTGCGGGGGGCGGCCCGCGGGCCCGGCTCACCTGCGGGCGGCGGCTCCATGGCGAAGGCGGCCATGGCGGCCCGGGCGGGAAGCAGGAGGCGGCGGCGGCTCCGCCGGGCGCTTTCAAACAGGACGGAGCTTCCTCCCTCCGTCACTTCCGACCCGCCCCCCGACATCTTGGGCGGGAGGGGGGCGGTGGGAGCTCCCTCGTCGGGCCGGGCTCTGCCCTCACGGCTCCCCGGCAAACGGCTTCACCCACCCCATCCACCCCACCCCCCATCCCCGCGAAGGGCCAGGTCGTGAAAAAAAGAGTTGAAAGAACCGCAGTTGCCGTTACAAGAGCTTGCGCTGCGTTGTTGTTTCCACGGGCTGAGAACTCAAAGCCGCCCCCTGGACTGCCCGGGGAAAGGGCTGCGGTCGCTGCCCGGGCTGCCCCGGCCCGCCGAGCCCGGGGTACAACGCTGCGGCCGCTGCCCTCGCAGACGGCGACCAAGGGACTGCGATCAGATGCAGAGGGGTCGCCTAAACCTCGCATTAGCGTTTAGCGCAGTCATGGGATGGTTTGGGTTGGAAGGGACCGTAAAGATGATCTTCCACCCTCCTGCTGTGTGCAGGGACACCTTCCACTAGCCCAGGTTGCTGCAAGCCCCGTCCAGCCTGGCCTTGAACACTTCCAGGGATGGAGCAGCCACAGCTTCTCCGGGCAACCCGTGCCAGGGCCTCACCTCAGGGAAGGCCACCCTCGGGGAAGAACTTTTTCCTAATATCTAATCCAAACTGCCTGTCAGTTTGGATCCATTCTCTCTTGCCCTGTCTTGACCATGAGCAATTAATATTGAGAACACACGGTGTGGTTCAAACACAATGGCATGCAAAAGTTCAGACTATTGGTACCAAGAACGCCAATCTTGAAACCAAACCTTTCAAGTCACTTCAGCACGCAATTTATCCAAACACAGGGTCCTTTTTATTTTACTGCATAATAATATATCAAACCATTAAGAACTGGCATGAAGGCCACAAAAAATACTATTAAAATCTTTTACAGATTTTGCGTGTGTACTGAACATGCTATCTTAAGACAGTAATTCCAGCCTGAGATGTCTCAGGAACGCTGAAGTTACCTATCCTATGATGTCCATTCTTTATATATGGTGTGGAATGGAGTGAGGGAACAGCAAATGTGGACTGAATGTGAAGAAAAGGCAATAGCAGTGAGCAGATAGGTTGTTATCAACATTTTTCATATCTCCACCGAAATGATTTACAAAAAAAAACCTCTGCTGGTTCCAGCACTTTGGAAACATCATGTTAGTGCACTTCAAATCCCTACTTGATGAGAAATGGTAGAAAGACATGAAGCATGAAAGTATCCTACACATTTTGAGCATCCTCCAAAGACCATCTGTTTTAATTTCAAAAAAAATTTAATGGCTGGCTAGCCCACAGAAATCAATAAAATCCTCTTTACTTGCAATATAAATTTAAAATCCAATATGAAGGTACTTTGTTATATGAACATTTTATTATCTAGATTTTACAACCGAATAGAATGCATACATTTGGAAAGTAAACGGGGCAACTTATCTCAGTTATTTTATTGTCTTTCTCGATTGCCTGCATTTTCTGATGTATCATAAAAAAAACCACCATCATTCTGTTGTTTTCTACTGTTTCAAGGAAAACTGAACTTTATCTTTCTATTAGCACTCTAGGAAGAGCTGGTTCTTGGGCAAAACTTCTCTGAAGTCAGTGGAATATCATCTGGCCTATAGATGACATGCTGAAAGAAAGGGTCAAGGGAATATAAGAAAAAATATGTAATGACTCAAAAATGCACAAGGGAAAAGGGGATTGCAAAATGACAGATTAAAGGACATCCAACATCTGTGCCTGTATAGTCAAAACAGATTGTTTCCCTTCTCCCTTTTGATCAGTCATGATCATTTATGCTTCCATTTTCTTTTAAAATCTGTTCTTGGTATCTGTGAAGCTGCTCCATGAAGCCAGGATTTGGACAAGCCGCAGGCCTCGCATTTTTCACCAAGGAAAAGGCTCTGGCAAAACTCAGTCTTTCCGAATTCATTAGAAAACCAATGACTACAGCCGCTGCACGGGAGACTCCTGCATTGCAGTGGACCAGTACCACGCCATCCTTCAAAAAAGAAATTAAACATAAGGTGGGATATTCGTTAGGCAGATAAAAACAAGTACGTAGAAACTTTACACAAAAATCTATTAAGACGTACTGAAAGCTCCTTGCTGAGCTCAAAGCAAATATTTATACACGTAAGTAAGTCCAAACACAGATATATAAGCCCAAAATTAAGTATTTTTCTAATCAAAGCCACTTTATAATTACCAAATACTTCAAATTTAATTCCTCACTTAAAACTAAAAAATATCCCTCTGTCTTTTTCCCTGAGTCCTTACAGGAGCCCCTTCATGTAAAAACCAAATCACAGACTCCCGGGATGCTAAGATATCCGATCTAATTGGGTGCCAATTTTAAAATGGATTTTATTTGCAATATGGAAAGGAACTTGACAGTATCTTGTTAAAGGTTAAAACCAGCAAGGCAGCAAACAGCTGGGCACAGAGGCAGATTTTGGAATATCTTGTAGTTCCGGTCACACGCTTCTTTAAAAAGACACTGCAAGCTTCGTTAAGAAGTAACGAGCACAAATTAACGCAAAGACAGCCAGACAGTCTAGTGTGGCTCAGGCAACGTTTGCAAGGCCCAGGCTTCATAACACTGTCATGTTTGTACATCAGATTACACCCTGGAAGAGGCTCCAAACTGTCTGCCAGATGCCACTGCGACACAAAAACACATCACCAAACCCACAGCACCTCCATATTCTGAATGAAGATACTGAAACACGACATGATTTGCTCAGATACTTGAGAACTAAGCATACCCATTCTAGATATAAACAGCCTGCTCTGTCGGCCCTTAACAGGCACAAATTATTTAAGGAGCATTTTAGCCAGTGACAGAAAGACCAGTGAGTGACAAGAAGCACCAGGGTTCCTTTCCAGGAACTCGATGGTTTATGTTACAGAATTGGGAGCTGCAAATTATCTGGTCTATTAATAAACACACAAGAGCAGAAAATGGTTCCTGCTCCAGAAATCTCCCAGTTTAAGTAAAAAGACAAAGCAGGAAATTGAGTATTATTATTCATGTTGGAGAAATGCCAAGCTGGGACTAGAAGAATGACTTGCACAGCAAGATTATGGCAGAGCTAGGCACTGAGTCTAAGCTCCTGCATCCCAATGAATCACAATATCATCCTTTCTTGCAATGGAAATCACATTCCCTGTGCACTGCCTGCTGCAAATTGCACTCTTCATTCCCTTTCTCACAGTCATAGGGCCGTGATTCCTCATCACACAGACCATGGCAGAGTGGGAAGCAGACCTGTCCATGTATTTCAACTACCTGAGGGAGTGTCAGAGGTGACCTGTAAATCCAGAACAATGACATTAAAAATTATGCCACTGCTAATGAATCAATTGCTGAAGCTTATCTACTGTAAATGTGGAGCAGTTTTTACTGCTTTAATGGGAGTTATTTCAGACATAATGCACCATAATCAAGATCAATATCTAGCAGTGGCACTAAGAGTAAATAATACACATGGGAAGTGACCTTTGGTTTTTTTCCCTTTGTAAAGTTCATGCTTTGTTTTCCTCTTTCACATATAAGTTTGATTTGGTTTTTTTTAATAACTGTTCTGTTTTACATTGTCAAAAATTATTTAGTGATATCCATGGTTCCTGAAAATTACTGAACATGAATGAACACGGGCAATAACATTAAACCAAATTTAACACTGAGAACTTTTATCTCTCCTTTTTAAACCCCCTTGTTTACAATTCATACAAAGATTAATTCAACATGTCATTCTTGACTAGTTTTGTATTAGCTATGAATATGAAATAAAGTGAGAAACAGATTGCAGATAGGAAATTCATCTCTCTTTACCAGGAACTCCTTGCTCTGACTCTGGTAACCTTTGCCTACCAAGAAATGGTCCGTGGTCTTGCAAAACATCTTTTAAAGATTCAAGACCAAGTTGGTTTTTTTTTAATTTTTTATAGAGAGGGAAATGAAATCACCTTCCACCGACAGAAAAAGTGATTATACAATGGCTATGTACAGTGGGCAAAAGAAATTAAAAAGAAGCATAAAACTTTAAGCTAATGTAGTTAGTTATGGATCCTTTCTACTTTGGAGTGGAACCAAGTATTTTTCGTCAGGAAAGACAGGAGGAGCAATAAGGAGAGAGATGTTCATGAATAAACAGAGATTTCCTCCTTGGAAACAAAAGATTTTAGAGGTTTTATTATTCGACATTAAACAGAAATATGAAAGAGCAGTAGCACTATGGCCTGACATGTGTCACCTAACATGTCATGGAAAACCTGCCTGCCAATTTGGAGCTTAGAAGAAAAGGTGAGCTCCGATGGGTATCAGAATTTGTTGACAGACTTGAGCCATTAGAGTTTCAGAAAAGTTGATCCAGTTCCGAGTAGCAGCTGGCAGTGACTTGAGGAACAGCGCAGGCTTCCCTTGCATCCTCAAACTGGAGTGCTCTCATACTCTCTCATTTGAGTTAATCACGTTCTAACAATAATTTCTCATATATCACACTCTCTCACCAGTGAACTTCTCTCCTTCCCTCCTATTAGGAGATGAAGCACTCGTATCTCTGTGATTGCTTGAACAGATGAGCACTTCACGACACAGTTTATCATAAGCCCTTTTAACCCTATTTTGACAAAGCAAATAAAGTGATTCAAGCCACCCAGAGATCTGTCTCTGCATACCACTATCACATGCTTTGTCAACTCATCCTGGAGAACAACTATTCCACCAATTACCTGCTCTTTCACCCACCTCTCCCATTAGAAAACTGTTAATATCGCTGTAAAAGTTTTCCTGAAAACTTCTTAGCTTACAAAATAGTAACCAGGACATAAACACCAGAGGCAGAAAGCAAAACTGTGCAGTTATGAATGGCAACTCTCATTTAGAAATGAAGTGGAAACCGTAACTAGATACCTTGAAAAGGTCATTAAGTGACAATGTGTATCACATAGCTCGTAAATGATAAATGAGAGAAGGAAAGAACACTGCATCACAAAGAAAGCTGAGGCAAGATCATCTTCTTTTATCCCAACCTACATGAATAATCAATTTGGTAGATATGGTGGAATAACATGCAATAAGGTTTGGTTGTCAAGTCACAGTTTTCCCACCAAAGCAATGGTTGTTGTAAATTACACAATAAGCCTGAATTTAACAGCTGTGAGTCAGGGATGCTCCTGGTTACAGACAACTCTGCCAAGCAACCCCAGAAAGAGTCCCTGCAGCCCATTTCCCATCTCACATCTTTTTCAGGATTTTGGGAGCAGTTAAATTACTTGTTGGCTCCAAGACTACTAACACATGCTCTGACATCCTTGGTACATATGTGGATTCATAGCTCAGCGTGTGGCATCTTCTTTGAGAACCTGGTCTAGTGGGAGGTGTCACTGCCTGTAGCAGGGGGTTGGAATTACATGATCTCTAAGGTCACTTCCACCACAAATTATTCTATGATTCTATGATGAAAAGTTCAAGGATGGTGACCAGCTGATGCCAAACCACACAGATCTGTAAAAGCCCTGTTAGGCTTGCTTCTAATCCAAAACAACATCCCTGACAGATAAGTAAGTTTTCTCCTTTCCCCTCTGCCAGGGGTAATGACTTAGGATGGGATTTCTTTATCTAAAGTAAGCCACTGCTCCATCTGTATTAAAGAAGCATTTCTCTAAAACTCAAGACAGACATTCTGAAAAAAACATTGCTGGAGGGAATGGAGATTAACAGCAGGGTCACGTTTCTAGGAATGCTTAGAGATTGCCTGGATTCTCTATTTACAATTCTAAAAGGCAATGGCAAAGCTATTCATTTGGTAGCATATTTTCTTTTGACAAAAGAAGCTGCTTTAGTTCTTAAAATAGTGCAATAAATAATGTAAACAGGATAACTACTAACATCAATTATTGATAGACAATACCTGGATCTTGGCTTTCTCAATAAACTCAAAACATTCAGGGAAGTAGGAGGTAATATCGGTTTCTGGGAGGTCCAGAATAGAAATGGTCTTGTATATAAAATCATCGAGGAAGGCATTTTGGACTCCATATGCCACATTTAGAATGTGAGTAACCTAAGTCAAAAAAAAAAAAAAGGAAAAAAAATGAAAAAAGCATTTTCTGAAGACAGCAAGCAAAATGAGCAGTGGCAAGGATTAATTATTCTTTAGGCATACACAAACTGTATCTTACACAGCTGGAATGTTCAGTTTTACATACATATGCTGTCTGTGGTGTGGTTTTCTCCAAGCAAAGTTTCAACGTGTGCTAAAACATACTGTGAGAAATTTCAGGGTTTTTCTGAGAGGAAATGAAAAAATCAGTGCTCAAACGAACACAGACTAAAATACGGATTTTCAACAGAAAAGGCAGTTATCAGCACGTAGATGGCAAATAAAAGAGGAAGCAATAGGAACAAGAGCACAGGCCACCCAACAACTCCCCAAAATCAAGCCTGCCCTAACCCATCAGTTTAATGTTCCTTCTGGTGAGTTACTAGAACCATTTACTGGAGCAGAAGGATTTCAGAGTAAACCATACCTGCCCTTGGCAGGCGAGACCACCTCTGGCCTCCTGCCATCTCTGCTTTGTCCAGGCTACAGCCACTTGGTGGGTTTTTTAACTTACAGTGAAGTGACATTTAGATAGCACCAGATCCCAGCCCAGTGCACTCCCTGTCCTGCAGGAGCACCACTGTCCGAAGGCCTTATCACCCCATTACTGTAACAGAGAAGAGTAAAAAGACCAAAGTTTGGGACAGATTTTGAGCTTTGTTTTTCCAGTTTCATCAGTACCCATAAGGCAAGGAGGGATGGTGCTGCTTAGTGTCTGAAATGTAAACACACATAGCAATGCAGGAATCTGTTCCATTAACAGCTCTAAACAATCATCACTTTTGCAGCGAAGTAAGACTCTTTTCAGTGGTGCCCAGCACCACAAGGAGCAAGGGCCATAAACTAAATCACAAGAAGTTCCATCTCAGCATGAGGAAGGACTTCTTTCCATTGTGAGTGGCAGAACAGGCTGCCCAGGGAGGGTGCGGAGTCTCCCTTTCTGGAGACATTCCAAACCCACCTGGACACGTTCCTGTGTCACCTGCTCTAGGTGTCCCTGCCTTGGCTGAGGGGTTGGACTGCACGATCTACAGAGGTCCCTTGCAAGATTCTGAGACTCTGGGAAAGCATTTCAACTTCCCGTGAAGCTCACAGGCACTCATCCATCTGCAAACGGAGCAGCCTTTTGAAAATGCGAATGGAATATAGTTTTGCTCAGAGCTGCTAAGAGAATACTTCAGAATTTTTAACTTGACAGACACCCACCGCGCATGGCGCGGGATGCGCGTCTACACGTCCGCGCCAAGTTACCTTGTGCTTTCTCATCGTCTCCAGGTCGTGAGCAGCATCCTGCGACCCTGCGGAGAAAGGAAGGACATCCCGCCGGTTGCTGCGCTGGAAGGAAGGGCATCCCGCCCGGCCGGCGGCCCCGGGCCCGCTGCCCTTAGCCCCACTCACCCAGCAGCAGCCAGGGCTTCACCACCCCGACCTGCAGGTCGGCGCTCAGGTCCTGCACGAAGCCGCCGCCCGGCGCCGCCTCCCCCTCCTCCTCCTCCTCCACCTGCAGGCAGGCGCCGCGCCACGTCTCGATGATCCTGCGGCCGGTCAGCGTCGTGACGCGGGTGCGCTGCTTCCGCAGGTTGGCCCTGGAGAAGCTGCGGATCTCCTGGGCGAGGGAGTGCATGGCGTGACCGCCGGCTCCGCTCCGCGCCGCCCGCCCCGCGCCGCCCGCCCCGCGCCGCCGACGCGCCCGCCGGGGCGGGACCGGGGCGGGCAGGGACATCACCCCCGGACCGCCCCGTCCCGTCCCAATTAAAGCAGCCTGCGAGTTCGGAATGCCCGTGCTCAGTGTCAGCAAGCCGTGCAGCAGTGCCTGTCTGTCTCTAACTGGGACCTGCTTCTTGGGAAGCGTGGGAAAACATTGTAAGGAGCTTGTTGCCGTGGAATTTAAGTGCTGAAAAAATCTCCAGAGCAGTTAATTAGGGGTGAGATAAGAAAGGGTTTATTTTGCCAAGGTAGTAGATGTTACAGGACGCGCCGGCCGTGCCTGAGATGTTACATTTTATAATACCATCCATCCAATCCCAGATGTGTCCACCCTGTGGCCTTTACTCTGGTCCGCCCCGGGGCCACCCCCTGAGAATTGAGTCGGGGGGCTTTCGGGACCCCCTGTTCATCCCATCTTCATCTCCCTCAGAGCACAAAGGGTACATAGTTACCCAATTTTTGACCGTGTTCTGTGGTTTAGGCCCTGACAAAAGACTAAACATTTCTGCTATATTCAGGGGTACGAGTGATATAGGGAGCATAGAATGGGGTAAGAGGGTTAAGGAATGTGTAAACAAGGGTGCTAGAGAGAAAGGGAAAGGGACAAGGGACAAAGGAGGGAGGGTTGCTGCTTTTAAAATCTACTTATAAAACTTATAAGGCTTACCAATATTAGAAAAATAAAAAAAAAACATTAGGGGCTTAAGGCACCAAGCTAAACGGAAAATATTAGAATGAAATAGTTTGGGTATTTCTCCCCCAGAGTATTGGACTAGGGTATTCTCTATAGCATACTATTTGTAGTGTTATACAGCTGGTACATAGTATTAGAATCATAGAATGGCCTGGGTTGGAAGTGACCTTTCAGATCACCTAATTCCAACCCCCTGCCGTGCGCAGGGACACCTTCCACTAGACCAGATTGCTCAAAGCCCCATCCAACCTGGCCTTGAGCATTGGCAGGGATGGGGCATCCACAGCTTCTCTGGACAGCCTGTGACAGTGTCTCACCACCCCCACTGTAAAGAATTTCTTCCGTATATCTAATCTAAATTTCCCCTCCTTCAGTTTGAACCTACAACCTTCTTGTCCTGTCACTACAGTTCCTGAGGAAGAATCCCTCTCTGGCTTCCTTTTAGGTCCCTTTAGATACTGGAAGGCTACATTGTGTAAAGTCTGTATGTGTGTTTAAATCTGTATGTGAGTCTACAGAGATCACCATGCAGATGGAGCTGTGGAAAGCCAAAGGAAAGATCTTCAGAAGCACACTGGGTTTAAACTAATTTGTTTAATTTGTTTTCCTCCTGACTCCAGTGTTCAACAACTTTAACTCCTCAGATATTCAAAGTTATTTTGGAAGTGTTTATCATACAGAAAGTGGAAATGCTGCCTGAACAAAAGGATTGTTACTTCAAGGGAGGAAGAAGGTGATGGAAGGGACAAATTGTGGGAACAAAGGAAAGTAATTCAGTCTCACCCTGAATGGTTTTCCTCTGAGCATGAATTCACGCTATGACAAAGAGTTTGCTTTTCCCAATTTGTCCTCCCCTTGCTGCATGAGGAAATTACAGCAACACAATACAGGGTCTTGTGCATCTTCATTGGTTTTGGTACATAACAGCAATTTAAAGGCTTTGCTTTTCATAATTTTGTCAGCAGATGAGATGGAGAGTGTAAAAATGATTGATTTCAGCGATCCCTTGATTATTTTTTTAAGTGCTCATAGCTGTCTGAACGCTCACTCTGGCGAGTGCTAACTGGTGTTAGAGGAAATTTCCCGTGTTTTGGGAATTCTCTCTAGATCAGTGTACTGAGGGTATTTAGGAAATGCTGGAGCTGAGATTTGCCAGGGTCCCGTGGTTAGCCGGTAGCCAAGGGCTGAGGGCTGCTCCAAAGGTATCCTGTGGATTCCTGTGCCATTGTCCTGTTGCCACAATGCAAGGAATGAGCCAACAACCAGTCAGGAGAAATAAACTTTGCAGAGACTTGCAATGCTTTGCTTGATGTGTAAGGACAGAGGGTGCATTTGAGTCTGTCCAAGCACCAATGAAATGCAGAACCCGAGTTCATACCTTGAAAGGGTAAAGTAATTCCTGTGTCTGGAAAAGGCATTTTGTTAAGGTATTAAAAAAAGTTCAAACTGGTCTTTTCAAAGGGGTTTAGGCATCAAGGTGGTACTAAGTGCATCAACAAATATTTCAATTGATTATTTTAGTTATTTGTTATATATTTTTTAAATACTATTTACAAATCATTCTGAATGTTTCTAATTCATTGGAGCCTTCCTTAATTATTTAGCATTTTGGTGTTCAGGCTGTAAAGTATGTGAACAGTCACAACATTACTGCAGTCAGTTTGGCAGATGTATGAATAAACTTGCTTATGGAAGAGTCACACCCCACTTGCATTTCAACCTGAGGGTGTTACAGTGAATGAGAACAAGCTGGAACACTTGTAGAAACAGCAAATTTCAAGCAAATGGCGAGAGAGAAGAATTTTCCTGCTAAATATGGGTTTTATGGTCAATGCAGTGCTTAAGAGCCGGGACATACAGCACGTTGCTGTCTACTTTTTTTTTAATATTAACTTAAAATGGCTCAGATTTTGAACAGCCCATGTCTTAGTTACTGGAGATTCTTCACTGTCTCCTAATGAACACCCTCCTGGAGCTGAAAATGTTGCTTTACATAAGTATTTATATATTCTGAAACTCAGCCACAAATGCTTTTTCTTCCCAGCACTGAAAGACAGCAACCACAATTGACTTGAAATGGGTTAGTTAAAGTGACCTGATACAATTTTGGCTGTTTACTCAGCTGTAACTCCCAGCAAGAAGTAAGCATGGACTCTGGACTGAGGGGTGTTCCACTAATACATTTGAAAAGGTGTATTTGACAGTTGAAATTATGTATCGTGAGAGGACAACAGAAACAGAGATGAAAATCAACACGTAAATTACTGGGTATGTTTTATTTTGTGGACTTTTGTTTAACTATTCTGCAGATATAACTAGTAAATCCTTGTATGTGCATAGATTAGCATTAGGAATAAGTGGCAAAGTCCATGCTGTCACTATGAGTTTGGATGCTGAGCAGGATAAATGCACATTTTCCTCCTACTACTGTGTTTTCCTATTTTTTTTTTTTTTTTTTAATTATCAAAGATTGAGGAAATTGCAGTAAACTCCAAACAGTGAGTTTTGTGGTTCTGGTGCAGCCACACTTGTTTTCTCTGTGTGTGTACATAAATATGTGTTAAAATGGTACTAAAAGAGCTTAAGGGAGATCTTGGCTTGTGTGGTTTCCCCTGGGTGGGAAGGAACATCAGGTGCAGCCTGATATTAGGATCCTGGATCATGGGAATCAGTGAATGACCTCAGTTACAAAACACCATTCTGGGTGCCTTTAGTCTGCTCTGGTCTCCTCTGAAATCCCTGCTGTAAAAGCAGCTACTGAAACATGGTTTATAAATTCACTTAAAGTATTCTAAATCCAGTGCTGGTGTGAGACTGCTCCTCCAAGGAAAGATTTATTAAACAAACAAAATCTTAAAAGAGAAAACTGCAGACGAGAGATGTATTTTGTCATACTTGCATGACAGAACCTGTGGGAACGATGGAAACACTGAATCTTTTGTTCTTCCACCTTCTGTGTTGAAGGGATGGCAAGGCTTTAATCCTGCAGTTTTCTGAAGGAATGTGTCTTGGAAGAGAGAGCACTGAGTTGCCAGATTGATTCTTCCTTTGGAAGAGGAACCCCAGGTCTTGCAGTGGATGGCTAGAATGGGTTTTAGTAATGTTGCTAAATGGAATATAGCTATTTTAAAAGGGCTACTGTTACCTTCGATCAGCCCTGCGCTGCAATTGCCCGTCCCTCCTCCCCAAAATTGACACAAATGAAGATTCCTTCCAGGGAAAAGGTGCCACCACTAAAAGCTCTGGCTGCCCACAGAGTGCCGAGGCTGTGCCACCAACTGCACCTGAAAGCCAAAGGTTCCAGACTTTCTGTCCTGGAGCAAAGGACTGCTGTTAGTCCTAATTTCATCCCTGCCCTGCAATAGCCGGTCCCAACTCCCCAAACCTGATACAAATGAAGATTCCTCCCAGACCAAAGGTGCCACCACAGAAAGCTCTTGCTGCCCACTGGCCAGTTATCTGTCTGTCCCAGTGGGACGATTAGTGTTTTTTGTAATATCCTTATTTGTTTGGCTTGCTTTTGCAACACCCAATGAACTTTCATTCCCTGACAGCTTTTATACCTTAATAGAGTTATTATATTGTTAACTCTTAATAGAAAACCATTTGTAAACCCAACAATGCCCTTTTTTTTGTCCTCTGTTTGTATTTTATTTTTTGCAATTGACTCTGCCATTGTCTGGTTTTGCTGCTGGGCCTGGAGGCAGGAGTTCAGGGATGGGAATACAGCAGCAGCCAGGCTGTGTCTGCAAAGGGCCTGGGGCTGTCAGTCTGAACCTGCACCTGGAAACACATTTGGGGCACTAGGAGCTGGAACTGGAGTGCCTGTTCTGCGAGGAGCAGGAGTAATTCAGTCTTGCCAGGGTTTCCTAAGTGGATTTGCTTTCCCCATTTGAACTGGTTTTTTTACATTGCTTCTTTAATCCATGTCAATATATATTTGCCTGGCTTTTGCTGTTGTGCCCCAGGAGGTGATGGATTTATCCTTCTTCCTTCCCTTACACACTAATCTAAACTGGGGATGCATCAATTTAGTGTCCTCACTTTCGAGGGTCTGATCTCTCTAGGGCTGTGCTGCCTCTTCTGTGCAGATGGAGGTAGTTGCAGATGGAGATAGTTGCAGATGGATGGGGAGTTAGTCGTGGTCTCCTCCTTGGTGGAAGCTGGCCAAAACTGGGCTGCCTTGGAAATTGAGGCAGCCAATTTTAAACTTGGTTCTGCCTTCAGACATACTTTAAGATGTACCTGTCCTGACAGGTCTTCCATAACCCGACAGATACCTTTCTCATCTCGTAGCACAGGATGCTTTCCTGTGGAATGTCCTACATCTATCCCCGGGGGAGTGCTCCTTGGCATGGGATGGAGAACCTCAGGGAAGGGAGGATGCATTGTGGCCCACTGCTGATGGCTGAGGCTCCTAGAGGAGTGGGCAATACCCTTGATCTGGAGGGGGGGGTGTGTTGCGGAGCCTGCAGAAGGAATCTCAGCAGGAAAGCAGAGCCTGGGCCTTGTCAATAAACCAGTCTGTATTTCCTCACAGAGGAGGTGGCTTGCATGTTTTTGCCACCGGCTGTCTCTCGCTTTTCCATTATTAATTTGATTTAAGACACTGATACGATATTGTCTCAAGGCAACTTGGTGTCGTTATTTTCCAGCTTCCCCAGTGTAAGTGGGTAGTAGCTCTTGCTTTATGCCATTCCTGTTATTCTTTCTGTGTGTAGGATGCTAATGTAATTCCAATAACAACATTGTAAAACTGTCATCTAAGAAACACGTAAATCTAATAATCTCCCTGTTAATTTATGTTGAGTTTTCTCCCGTCGGGAAATCTTTCTTGTGATAAGGAATGTCAATGAGATTATATAAAATGCCCCCTTTTTTTTTAAGAGGTTTTTATTTTGTTTAAAAAGTATAGATTTGCTTTTTGCGGTGAATAGCTGGAAAACATTTTTGTTTTATCTGCAGGGTGGGTTTGGTCTGGAAGATGCTAAAGTCACATACAGTTAAAAATTTCAGCTCAAAGAAGAAGATATGAGTAGGGGAAGGCTGCAAGTGTTCTGCTTGCCTAGGCTGGTGGCATGTATGCAGATATTTTGAAAAGAGATTCATGTAATTTAGAAATTAATCATGGGCTGTAATTATCCCTTGATTGCGATATTTTTTATTTTTGCTTTGTGTGAAATCTTGGATTCGTAAATTCAGGATGGTTTCAGCACAAACAAAAGTGCAGGGTGAGGTTGTAACCTCATGACTGGATTGACTGCAGCAGAACTGCTCAAGGTGACATATTCCCAAGTTTCTACAGTATGTCCTGTTTGGGCTGGAGGGTGCTCCATTGCCAAAAGCAAGGGCTAATTTGTAATGAATAATTTATTCACAAACTTCACCTTTCTTTCCTGTTCTGCTCTCAAAATAGCGAGCAAATAGACAACATTTATTCGGATATTAGAAATGGGGTTTTATGATTTGTGACTGGTATCAGTGTAGAGCTGGAGCTATGAAGTATTTGGGGTGTTTGTGCAGTGGTTTGTACGTGGCTTGTGTACACGTGCTGGGGGTCCTAGTGCTTACACTGGTGGGGAACTGTGAAAATTCATCTCTGTAAATACGTGGTGGGCTTAGATTGGAAACACTTGGTAGCAGAATCCCACAAACATTGTCTTCAGGCCAACTTAAACACACAAGTGTCCCTGCCTTGCTGGAGCTGTGCTTGTATTGAATTAGTTGCTTTGGATAACTTTTGCTTTAAGACCTGCGACAGCAGGTTTCCCTTAAGGCCTTGCCTCTTGCAGTTTGAGAATCTCCACTTAAAAGCGGAAAAAACCCCAACCAACAAACTCCAAAGCTCACTGCAAGCCCTTAACGGGGTCAGCGAGGCATAAACTTAAACTGTAAAATCCATAAATCCAAGGACAACAATCTTCACCCCTTCTGTAATTTTCTGCAGGCTTTCGGCCTTCTCGATTTGACGCCCAAATTCTTAAATGCCAAGAGTCACTGGCGTCCGTGATGGTTTTGATCCTCAGGAGAAGTGACTGAGGTTTTTTCCTTGGAGCTGGTCGCCGCAGTCAGATTTGTCTGCTAAATGCAGGCGCTCGGGCAACAGGCAGCACCACTTCGCGGGTGATGGATTGCCGCGGATGCGGCTGCGGCAGGTTGACTCCAGGTGGCAGCAAAGCCTCACGTGCTGGGATGAGAGAGAGAGAGGAAAGCGAAAAAGCAAGGAAAAAACTGCAATTCTGGGCTGGGATAACGACAGTTTAACAAGTGAAGAGTAAAAAAGAAAAACAGTGATGCAAAAGCAATTACTTGTCACCAGCCTGGCTGTAGTAGCTGTGACATCCTCGTGTTACCAACATTCTCTTGGTTACTAACTCCATCCCAGTCAAACCCAGTACAGCAAGTTATGGGTTGGAACAGCCAGCTGCATGCTGCAACAAACATGATAAAATAATTACATACCCAGGAAGACACTGCAAGGGATGAGAGTTCACTTGGAAATGGCTGGCTGGTTTAGCTGTAAGCAGGTCTAAGAGGCAAGGTCTAAGCATCTAGTAAATGATGCTTGAGGATGAACTTTTGTGAGTTCATTGTGAAATCTGATGAAGGATTTTTTTCCAAGGGTTTCCTCCGAGCATAAATGGAGGAGGAAGTGTTGCACTGGCTCTGTGAACCAGAGAGGATCAATTGGCTTTGGCAGACTAAGTGTTAAAGCTGCGTCAGGTGACAGGGATCAAAAGTTCAACTCCTGTGCTGCCGCCACCATGGGGGCTGAGGGGGGTAAAGCTTTGTGTATGTACAAGGGGGTCGATGAAAACAGTAGAACTACAAGAAGTTAAGATGGTCCTGCAAGGTCCCTGCCTCCGAAGAGAGGTGATGGGGCAAGGTGCCTACTTGGCATGGTCAACCAGGACCTACTCTGGATCCTCAGGTGGATCATGGGATGCAGCTGTTTCTCAGGAGTGGTCCCTGATGCTGTGAACCTTCTGTCTGAGCTCAGAGAGAGCCTGACCTGTGCCCTCTGCCCAGGACATCAGGCTGTGTCTCTGTGTCTTGTTTGGGTGGTGACAGAATGAGGGCAGACCGATAACACAGAGGGCTGCAGCAGGGCCCCCATGATTTTCCTGCTCGGGCCTTTTCTGCTCTGGTCTTGGAGCTGGTTTGCTCTATAAATCTAAAATGAGGGACACATAAGAGGTCCAACAGATTTTCTTCGTACCATTTCTTCCTTCTGTGGGGGTATAAGTAATCACTGCTGGCTGTTTGGACTCCAGGATATCTTGTCTTGCTCCCCTTGGCTGTACTTGTGGAACAGCTGAAGCTTCTCCTGTAGCTGAAACCGAGCACCACCATTATCCTTGTTGCAGGAAGGACCAGCACCCACTGGAACCAGGTAGTCCAGGGAGTCTATCCAAGAGGAGGACAGGGGATGTGGGAAGCAGCTGGCCAGCACTGTGGTCTGGATGCATCATGGAGTGCCCTGTACATATATGATGTGTGGGCAAGGGGACAGCACAGGTAGGGGATGGCAGCTGGGACTGGAGTGTGTGAATCCCAACAGGGAATCCCTTGATGAACAAGACTTCCCAGAGCTGAGGGTGCTCCTGGTCTACAAAATGTAATGTAAAAATTAAAAAATCTTAAAAAAATATCTCCGTCCAATCCCCTGCCATGGGCAGGGACACCTTCCACTAGCCCAGGTTGCTCCAAGCCCTGTCCACCCTGGCCTTGGACACTTCCAGGGATGGGGCAGCCACAGCTTCTCTGGGCAGCCTGTGCCAGGGCCTCCCCACCCTCACAGGGAAGGATTCCTTCTTAATATCTAACCAGTCTACCCTCTCTCAGTTTAAATATGTGGCTTTTTTCAGCAAGACTGAGCTCCCCTGGCTCTGTCAGCGCCTTTGGACTGTCTAATGTCGGGATCAGGAACTTGCACCAATTCCAGGGTCTCCAGTGACATTAAAGATGCTAAAATTGGGATTAGCAGTTGGTATTGTGTCTATATAAGGCTAAATTGGGTCTTAAATGTCCTTTGATGCTGCAATGTTTGCACAGCAGCTGAGAACTTGAGTAAAATTGTAGTTTTACTCTCAGCTTGGGGAATCATAGAATCCCAGAACAGTTTGGCTTGGAAGGTACCCTAAAATTCATCTAGTTCCTGCCCCCCTGCCATGAGCAGGGACACCCTGCACCAGAATTGGAAGAACTGGACTAATCCCTCTTTACCTTTTCCCCCATGGATTTCGAGCTAATGTGAAAATATCAGTTCAAGTTGAATTTTGCAGGCTCGCAGAACTAGGAAGAGGCACTTCCAATGGGATGTATAACCCTTCAGCCTCTGTGAGATCCTATATTTTGAGCTCAGCCCTGTGCAGCCCAACGCCAGCCACCAGGTTGGTCCATTGCAGCACCTGAAAGTCTTTGTGGTTCCACGTGTACCTCGAGACTTCTGAATCCCTCATTGAATTCCCCGTTGCTGCTGTGCCGGACATGAGACAAAGCAGGGCCCTGAATAGCCTGTTTGGGTATTTCTTGGTTTAGCTGTTCATGACTGAAGTAATGATCTAAAATATATGCTGATTTAAGCCTTGAGCTCACCACCAGTTACTTTTTGTTTAATGTCTAAAACCTTGTGTGACCGCTCAGAGACTCTGAAATCCAGAGGTGAAAATAACAGCTTTGGTATTTAAGAATCCTTGAAGTTTGGGCTTGTGATTTATCTGGTCAAGGATCTTAATGCCTGTGGGGGAATTACAAAAATTTTAAAACATTGTTTTCATTGGCAAGCCCCTTTAAATGGCAGCAAGAAACTCACAGGGGACAGGGTATGACACTAGCGACTGTACTTGACAGCCAATGGCTTCAAAAGCAGGAGGTGAATGTTTTGCCTGGATTCATCCAAGATTTCAAGTTTTCCAGGGCTTGGTTTGGCTGGTGATTGCAGGTAACGTTCACTAAATGCAAGGATATAACAGCAGAACTGATGGAAAATGTGCCCCAGAGATAGGGAGAAAAACTTGAAAATTATCAGTAGGGTCAGCAAAACATAAATAAATGAATACATTTTAAAATAGACATAGCTCTGTGGCTTTTTAGGTACCAATCTTTGGGGCTGGAGGTAATATTTGCCTTGCATCAGCTACTGCGTTGTGCCAGTGGCCCTGTAAGAGCTGTTCCTGCTGACCTGGCAGGCACAGGAAATCTAAATATTTAAAGTTTCAAAGGCTCCAGGTAACGCAGTGAGGCCTCTGAGGTTCTGCTTCAGGCTGTGGTGTTCCAGAATGCCCGTCAGGGGTGTGTAACTGAGGTTTTGTTTGCTGTAACTTGTGCTTTTTGTTGCTTCACTCTCAAAGTCCACTGCCAGCAACACCAGTAGGAGCTGTGGAGGGTGAGGTTGTGTCCATCAGACCTGCAGTGCCAAAGGGATTAGACACTGATTAGAATTCCACAATCACTGAGGTTGGAAAAGCCCTCCCAGCCCATGGAGTCCCCCCTGTGCCTGACCTCCACCTTGTCCCCCAGCCCAGAGCACTGAGTGCCACGGCCAGTCCTTCCTTGGGCACCTCCAGGGGTGGAGACTCCACCACCTCTCTGGGCAGCCCCTTCCAAGGCCTGACCACCCTTTCCATGGAGAAGTTCCTCCTGATGTCCAACCTGATGAAGGTGCTGGGTCCAGTGCTAAGGAAAGAGTTGTCTCACCCCATGGAAAAATAATGGCTAAAAGTGAACAGAATAACTATATTCCATCTTTGGCTTTGGAGATATTGGGAATTCAATGCTCCCTGAATTCTCCTATTGGGAATTCAGTCCTGGGAAAAAGGCACTGCAGCCCATCCGTTATCAGGGAGCTACTGCTAAAGGGAGAAAAGCTGACAGCAAATATTTATCCTGGGATCAATTCTGTTTAAAGTGCAATGTTTGTAGAAGGGCTTGGGCATGGGGAGGTCAGGCGTGGGATCAAGGCTGCATTTATATAAAGACAGGAATATGCACTGGAAATCCTTGCTTAGAAAGGGAAAAGACTGGAGAATTTTGAGAGACACATCATGAGGGTCCTAATTTTTCTCCTCACACTGTGCGTTTTCTCATGCTCTGGTAAGTTGGAGCCACGTCCTCTTCCTTAAGGTGCTTTTGGGGAGAAAATACAAGTCCACAACGAACTCCTAATGGAGCTGTGCTTCCCTCTCAGGGTTTCCAGCCTATGACTATGAACTCCCTGTCGTGGAAGAGGCTCTCAATGCTTCCATTGCACGGATCAATTCCCAGTCCTGGGGGAGGAACCTGTATGGTGTTGTCAGGAGCCACGTCACGGGAGTAAGTGTACAGACAATGGGGATCCTTTACCTGAAACTTGCTTTGCTGGGATGCAAAACCCTGTTCCACTCAGCTCTGGAAACCCAGATTTCATTGGAATTCACTGCTTGGAAGAGGGTGGGCTTGGGGCATTATCTGGAATCATGGCTTTAGGAACACAAAAATCCTTTGTGTGTTGGTTTGTAATTAAAAATACTTCAGGAGTTCAGGTTTTTTGCCCTTAGAACAGAAACCTTTGAAGGATGTCTTGTAGGATTTTGTTCAAAAGTGCTGGTTTTAAATACCTCCAGCTAACCACTTTGCTTTGGGTATCAAGCAACCTGGTTCATCTAAAGGTCTCAGCTGATTAAATGCCACCACACATTCTTTCTCCAATCTGTATTTGTCACCTGTCTAAACCACCAATTGTAGTTTAAATCTGCTGCAGTCTAAATGCAGGCTGTAAACCTCTATCTGTTTTAACTTGTGGTGCTAAGAATTGTATTGGATACCTAGAGTTAAGGAGTTTAAGCTTCTTAATTCAAAGTTAGCACATCCATGCTCCTGAACAACCTCAAAACTGTTTCTGTAGGTGGCATGTTTCAAGTCTTCTGCAAGAATGAATGACAAAATGACTGCTGAATTTATATAGTCTGGAGAAAAAACAAACAAATATTTGAAAGCAATGCTGATTTGTTGTTAGTTGGGGTTTTTTTTGGGGGGGAGGGAAGGTTGCTTTTTTTTTAGTCTCTCATCTGAGCTAAAACATTGATTAGACTGTGAGAAGGAGGAAAAAAAATAACAAAAAGCAGTCAAGCTCTCTAAATCTTTTGGTGGTGTGTGCATGCTGCCCATTGAGGCACCTGAGCTGACATGGAGTGCCTCTATAAGCTCCATTAAACCACTTGCTTGCACTCATGGGATTTACTTTCCAAGCCAGGTGTTTCCAACAGACCTCCCAGCAGTCAGGATATCCAAAACAGAGCTCTTGGCACCCTGGTTCTCACAAAAGAAGGGGTAACATGCAGGGGTAATGGGTAACATGCAGGGGTAATGCTGTGCTCATCTGCCTTTGACAGTTTAGGTCCCCACAACTCTGAGTAGTATCAGGATCCAGCAATGACTGGAAGACTCAAGTGGAGTGAGATTCAAGTGGGATTCAACCCCAATGAGTGGTGTTTCAAGTGAAATCCCCATGGAAAACTGTCCTGTGTTGCCATTACCAATAAAACAAGCCTTTCTCACACGCAGCAACCCGCTCTAAATTGGGCACTGATGCCTAATGCCCTCCTGTCACCTTCTGCTTGACAAAACAAGGCAAGGTTGCCGTGCAGTGGGCACAGAAGAGTGACAAGCACTAATTAAATGTTGTGTTGACCTTCCTTTTACCAGGTTGACATGTGGGACAGTGATGCCTACAGACTAGAGCTGCAGTTCAGCATCCGTGAGACCACGTGCTTGAAGGCTTCAGGGAGAGATCCCTTCACCTGTGACTTCAAAACTGGGCCTTATGTGGTAAGTGCCTCTGGTAGGAATGGGAGCCCTCCCCTCCCTGCAGGATGCTCTCAGGATGTGTTGGGAATGCTACTGGTGCTGAAAAAATGAGGAATGACTGGCTTTCTGAAAGCCTAAACAGATACAACCCACAGCATGGAGTGGGTGTTAGGTGGGAAGGGTCAGTGCTGGGATAGTCTTTTGCCTGGTCAGTGGGGAATACAGGGACTGCTGTGAGCTGAAAATAGGATTTGTGTCTTGGAGCAGAATGTAGGAAAAGTGTCTGTGTGTTCTGGGGCCAAATCCCAGAAGGAATGGCTTCTTTAAGATAAGATGGTGGAAGAGCTGATGTTTGACCTGCTTGAGCCTATCATGCATCTGGGCACCAGGTAAAGCTTTCTCTTCCCATGCAGTACAGATTCCCTCTCTCTGCTGATGGCTTTCAGCTCTTCAACTCTCAGCCTCAAATAAACAGGTTCTTGATGCAGTTCTTGCTCTGGTCTTGATTCTCAAATCACCAGCTTTGGTGGAAATATGTCACCTTTGAGTCTGGACTTCTTTGTGCACAGTTATTTTGGCCAAATCACAGCTCCCATTGAGAGTTTCTGAGGGCTTGTATCCTAACTGCTGGCACAGATCTTCCAAAGCATGTGGAGCAGCTCTTGAGTCCCTGTGCATCAGACTTCCACAGAGATTATCTCTGCCTTTATGCTGCTCCAAGCTGAACTCTTCTCACCCCTTTTCCCTCTAGGAATGGCTGCCAAACTTACTTGTCCTTCCTGGGCACAGTCTTTAGGGAAGAGCAGGGATCTGGAAAGGCGGTCAGCAAGGTGCAAAGGCTTTCCTCTCAGCTTATGAATAGTGTTACTCCCACAGGAGGCAGTTTACCCCATAAAGAGAGGAATGGAGTCCCTTTGAGCATCTCTACTCGTGAGCTAAGCAGCTGGTGTGTGTGTGTAGATGGCACCACACAGAACTGATAGTTATTGCTTGGTTTTCCTTAAAAACACAAGGGTTGGCTGCTACGGTGTTATCCCTGGATCCTAAACAGACACCATCCCTCTTTTCCTCTTGGGGCAATACAGTGTGAAAGATAGTGTGAGGGTGTGTTTTCCAAACTTGAGTGCAGGTTTTGCCGGAGCTTCTGTCAAATTGCAGAGGCAACTTCTTTAAACAAAGGTAATTTAACTTTCAGAGCTGGAGCTGCCATTGGCATAGCCCTGCACTGCCCCTGTTTGTTGTGCTTGGTGAGGCCAGGGCAGTGAAAAGGATGTGGAGGTTTTCTCCTACCTCGAGCAGGCTCGAGGCTTTGTACAGCCAACAAGTGGTTGTGGAGGAATAACCTTTGTGTAGTCCTGTATAATCTCGCTTGAGTTTCTTTCTCTTGGAGTTTGTTTTCTAACTCCTTCTACAGGTTCCCACCCCCAAGGAAACTCTCATGTACTGGAGGTTTGCCCTCTGAGATTTGCTCTGTTCCATTCTGTTACAGCCAACTGCTTCCTGCAGGAGTGTTGTGGAAGTCTCTGGGGAGCAGATTTCCAGTGTCATCGTGCGGTGCCATCGTGGCACGTTCAGCTCTGAGTCACTGAGCAGCGAGGAGGTAAGGAAAGGGAAAACTGCTTTTGGCTGCCTGGGGGAAAGAAAAGTCTTCTTATCCTCTTTTAAAGAGAAGTCGGGTGTCTGTGTGTGAACTGCAGTTCCAAAACTGGAGGTCTTGATCAGAAAACTGACTGTGGTTTGAAATCCAGCTGTGTCCTGTTACACTTCCCTTTCCATCAGCTGAGGGGTTTGACCCTGCTAATGTGTGAATCTCTGCAGCAGCCTGGCACACCCACCAGCTCCAACACTTCCTTCCTTGAGTATGTGCCTGGAGAACAGTGATTAGCATGTCTTGGACAGAAACAAATCCTGATGGCTCTGGCTCTGACACCAAACCCAGCTCTCAGCTGAGCGTGTCATCACAGCACAGCTGAAGGACGTTTGCTCTGCTGAGATCTCTGTGTTCCCTTTTTGAGCTCTTGTTTGATTTTTAGGGTGTGATGAAATGCTGACCAAACCCGGGAATTCCTGCTGGCTGTTTTCAAATCATGCCAGCGTCCACTTTATCCGTGAACTGACTCCTGAACCTGGGTGCCTGCACTTTGAACACAGCTCTACACTGGGTGTTGTGCTTGAGGGAACAAAGTTTCTCAAGGAAGCACGCGGAAAGCTTTTAATTTTGTAGAATGTAAGAGACTAAATTAATAATTTGAATCATAGAATCACAGAGTGGTTTGGGTTGGAAGGGATCTGAAAGCTCACCCAGTCCCACCCCCTGCAGGGACATCTCCCATTATCCCAGGTTGCTCCAAACCCTGTCCAACCTGGCCTTGGACACTTCCTGGGATGGGGCAGCCACAGCTTCTCTGGGCAACCTGTGCCAGGGCCTCCCCACCCTCCCAGGGAAGAATTCCTTCCCAATATCCCATCTAACCCTGCCCTCAGGCAGTGGGAAGCCATTCTCCCTTGTCCTGTCACTACAAGCCCTTGTGAACATTACAAACCCTTGTGAAAAGTCCCTCTCCAGCTGCCTTGTAAACAAATAGGATTCTGTGTCACCTTCACTTGGCTTGAATTGCCAAATTAGCTTGTCATTTATTCTTTTTTTTCCTCAAAATCTCTATTCAGAGCTAGCTAGTGGGTGCACCACAGGAAGTCTTGATTTGCAGAGCAGAAAGGCTGCATGTGAAACCCTGAAATGTGGAACACAGCACTGGATGTTCAGTCAGTCCTCTGTGGGTTGATATAACTGTTGTTTAATAGAGCACTCAGCACAAACACTTGTTTTTACCAGCAGACATCTTCCTGCAAGTCTTCCTTAACCATCACTTAAAATTCAGTGCTGCTGCCACTAGTCCTGCTGGGGAATGTATTTCCTGCAATGTTAATAAGGAATAAATGCCAAAGGGAATTATTGCACTTGAAAAGGAAAGTGTTTCCCTCTGCAGAGGGCTGCAGCAAGTGCACTGTAGCTCTTGATCGAGGGCTGTAACTCAGCTCAAGGGACCTCAGCCTGGCTGAAATGGTGTCAGTGCAGCTGTGGTGGTATTTGGGGAGAAGGAATTGTGATTGACTGAGGCTGGGATCACAGGATCTCCTGAGCTGGAGGGAGATCTTTGTGGGTACAAAGATCACCAAGTCCCACTCCTGGCCCTGCATGGGACACCCCAATAATCCCACCCTGTCCCTGAGGGCATTGTCCAAACATTTCTGGAGCTCTGGTAGCCTTGGTGCTGTGCCCGCTGCCCTGGGGAGCCTGTTCAGTACCCAACCACCTCTGGGGGAAGAACCTTTTCCTGAGATCCAGCCTAAATCTCTCCTGGCACAGCCCCAGCCATTCCCTCAGGTCCTGTCAGTGGTCACACAGAGCAGAGATGGAGCTGCCCTGCCGGTGGAAGCTCAGACCCCGATGAGGGCTGAGCTCAGTCTCCTCCAGGCTGAACAAGTCAAGTGATCATGACCAGTGGGATCTCCTTACTTGGTTAGAGACCAATAAAACAAGGCTTTTAAAAAGACAACTTTGGATAAATGTGTCCAGGGGGTTCCCCCTGTGGCTGCAACAGAGAAGGAGCTCTGCAGGTTCTGCTCTCCTGGCTGTATCTGCACTGCAGGGAGGTGAGGTAAGGTTTGAGGCACGAAGGATTTGGATCTGAGAGCCTCCCTGCAACCACCAACTTCCTTAGCAACGCCACTACTTCACAGGGCTATCAGCAATACTTGTTCTCAGCAATATTAATGATCAGGTTTGGAATTACTTTAGTGATCACCCAGTGCCTGAGGAAAGGGAGAGGTGGACCTGTTGACAGATGAGCTTTTCAAAGAAATGTCTTTAATTTACAGATGATGTATGTGCCGAAAATGACCCCCAGCCGGGGAGGCAGCGCTCGCAGGGAAGGTAAGACAGCCCTGCCATGATGGACTGCCTTGGCCTGTGTTTGCCTTTTGTAGCATCTCAAGGTCATCTCTCTGAGGGAGAAGACAATGTGGAAGATCAGCAGTTTGCTTAGGTCGTGGGCAGCTGGTTTTTCCTTTGTTGAGGATACAAGGAGGGCATTTTGCTGCCAAGCGGGGCCACGCTGAGGTTTATGCGTTGTCTGGATTGCCAGATTTGTGCTCTCATAACCAGGACTTGTGTGCTGGTTTATACAGTGTCTGGATTGCCAGATTTGTGCTCTCATAACCAGGACTTGTGTGCAGCCTCGAGGGTGCCCCGATGTCGTGCTGATGCTGAATATTATTTATTTTAGAATCCCAGAGTGGTTTGCGTTGGAAGGGATCTTAAAGCCCATCTCATTCCACCTTCTGCCATGGGGCAGGGACACCTTCCACTAGCCCAGGTTTCTCCAAGCCCTGTCCAACCTGGCCTTTGACACTTTCTTGGGCAGCCACAGCTCTGAGCAACAATGAACATGTTTGAAAGCATCTAATGCTCATGTATCTCACCATGTTCCTTTTTAGAAGATGTCTTTGCTCCTGAAGCCTTGCCTTCGGGGGGAAGAGGTGGCAGCCACGGGGATTGGCACAGACTCAGCTCCGACAAGATGGAATAATGTGGTTTGGGTGAGTGCAATTCCAAGTGGAGCATTTATACACCCTAGGTCTGCAGTTTTTGGGGCAGGGTGGGGAAGTGACTGCTCAGGAGGAAGGCGCTCTTGTTCCTTCACTGCTCAGAAGACATCCCAGCTACAGATCTCATGGCCATCACTCCCTTTTGAGTTCCATATATGTCTATGGCCATCCCACATACTCCCACGAGTGTGCTGGGGTGCAGTAGTGCGAACAGGGTGCAAGAAAATCAATCTGCTGAGTGTGAGTTTGACACAGGGTTCAAGACTTTTTGCCTTCATTTGCCTCACTCCAAGGACATTGAGGGGCTGGAGCACATCAAGGGAAGGGAACGGAGCTGGGGAAAGGGGCTGGAGCAGCAGGAGCGGCTGAGGGAGCTGGGGGGGCTCAGCCTGGAGAAAAGGAGGCTCAGGGGGGACCTTCTGGCTCTGCAACTCCCTGACAGGAAGGGGGGGAGCTGGGGGGAGTCAGGCTCTACTCCCAGGGAACAAGGGAGAGGAGGAGAGGGAATGGCCTCCAGCTGTGCCAGGGGAGGTTTATATGGGATGTTAGGGGAAATAAAATTCACCAAAAGGGTTGTAAAGCTTTGGAACAGACTCCCCAGGGCATTGGAGGAGTCACCATCCTGGAAGGGTTCAAAAAACCTGTGGATGTGGCACCTGAGGACATGGTTTAGTGGTGAACAAGGTGGTGATGCTGGGCCTTGATGATCTTTTCCAACCTTAGCAATTCTTCTGTGATTCTGTGTCTCTTTATTGGCAGACACATGTTTCTGCCTGATGTTTCTCGGATTCTTTGGACCTTATCCCAAAAAACCTTGACACATGGCTTATGAAACAAAAACTGACTGCGGTGTAATGGGTCTGGGAGAACCACAGTGCTGTTTGCCCAGGAAAAGCATTTGTTGCGGATAATCTGTGAAGGAGATGTTTGGAGCCCAATTAATGGGAATGATAATGAAAGACACCAATGATTTATTGGAGCTGGCAAGGCCTATCCTACACAATCCACCTTTACTGACCTGTTTCTAAGGCTCTGTGTGGGAGCAACTCTAATTACTGCTGCTATCTTACCTGCCATTTTAGGGATTTAATCTGAAGGGGAATGCTTTGAAAGAGTTTTGGCAACACAGAATGAGCTTGTTCTTTGGCATGTTAAGCAGGTTTAAAGCATTTGGGAAAGGAAGGTAGTGCTATGTCTTTGTGATTAAAAAGGCTTCAAGCACTCACTGGGGTACAAATCATTAGCAGGTGTCTGTCCCTGGAGAGGGCCAGAACTGAGCTCAGCTCAAGCCTCCTGCACTGGAGCCAGTTTTAAACAGAATTTAACACCGATGAGTCACCAAAACCTAACACATGTTACTCATAAGCATATCTGTAGTAAACCTCCCTGTGCTGAAGGAGACAAACCCCCTGCTCTCCTGGAAACAAGATATGAAAGGAAAACCCAGGCATTCTGCTCTGTTTGTAAAAATTATTTCATTAAATCCATGTGCTATTTTAGTTTATCCATGAGCCACTAAAGCCAAGAGGCTGTTTTAATCACTTCCTGTCTTCTACAGGAATCCTAATTTTCCTTTGCATTTGGGAAGTGTCAGGTACCTTTAATCCTTTGGCTCTCAAGAAGAGCTATGCCTGTTAAGCTTTAACACAAATGCTTTGTGTTCCTGTATCTAATGTCTAAGAAATCTCCAAGCCAAAAGCAATCTGTAAAATCTTCTTGAAAGAGAAAGTGAAAAAAATGGTGAGGAATGTATGGTTCTTGAAATCCTGAGCAGCTCGAAATTTAAGACTTTCTGCTTGCTCTGGAAGATGGGTTGCAAGTGTCATTTGTGGAGCTGTGTTTCATCCCAGTGTCCTCCTGGATTTTGGACATCTCAGAGGCAGATACCCCATGAGATTGGGAGAGAATATCAAACTCCCTCAAAGCTCCCTGTTTCTCTTTTTTTTATCAATTTGACTTTTTAGCTGTAAAGTGTGGAGAAAGGTCTTCTTGATTTGAGTTGTTTCCAGAATGAGAGGGTTTCACCCCTGGGTTTAATTTGGAGCCACACAGCCCCAAATGATTTCATGTGTTTGAGGCCAGGAAAAGTTATTCCCGCCCGCTTTCCCCGGGTTTTGGCACCTGTGTGATCCTGGCTGGAATTATTACAAGCCATACTGTGATGGCAGTGTTTGGTGGGGCATGGGAAACGAGAGTTTTGAAATGGCAGCAGCTCAGCTGGCTTAGCTTAGCTGAGAATATTTTGGGGGAGGCTGGGGAAATAGCAATTTAATAATAGAAGACTTTCATCTCTTCCTCAAAGAGCCTGGTGCTGACAGGCAAAGCTAGACAAGTTCAGGTGAGAAATGACATGTGATTCCTTTTTTTTACACAACAGGATGGATAACTGGCTACTGCAAAAATTACTCAGGCAAGTGACTGACAGAGTTTTTCATGCTGGATTTTAGGTTTTCTGAACCAGATCTTCTCATCTTTTTGGCTAGAGGTGTTATTTCAGGGGAATTCTGTGCCTGGAACTCTGTGCAAGAAGCTGGGCTAAATGATCTCACTGGTGCTTTGTAGCTTCTTTTGTTTATTAGAGTGTGCTAAATATTCAAGGGGGGGGGGAGGAAATCAGTGCCATTGTTACATAAAGAACTTTTTTAAGTCTGCAGTTGTTAGATCCACTGGTCTGCTGGGGCTTGCAGGAGTTAGAAACTGCATATGAAAAATCCATCAATGATTAATGAGCTTATTTCAGTGACAGGTCCTAATCAGATTTTCTGGATTTATTTCCTAGCGTATCTCCAGAACTGGAGAGATCTAAAATTCCCACTGCATGCTGTGGGCCAGTCTTTCCAACAAAAGGCACGTGAGGGAGTGACAGGAGGAGGGAAAGCTGCTCCTCGGTACAAGAGCTGATCACCTGTGGACAACCCTGCAACAAGGGTTGGGGTCATCAGTGAGCTTGGCCGGGGATGTTCAGAGCCTGTGGGAGCACCAAAGGGCGTGTTAGTGATGCTGCTGAACTCCTGGGGAATGTGCTTGGAAAAGATGCTGTCTAGCATACAAATAATATGAGAGGCTTTTTGAGTCTGCACAGGGCAAGGAATTTGGGGTTCTCTTAAGCTGGAACCTGCTTAACGATGTTTGTGGCTCTGAATTGCAAAAAGGAGCCTAAAAATAGCTCAAACTCGTCAAACACCTCGAAGCCCAGAAAGCAAATGGGTCTCAATGCTCTGCTGTTCCAAAACCACCTGCCTAAGGAAGTTTTTCTGTGCAGGGGGAAGCCTGACCTGTGGCTTTTATCTGGAATCTCACCAGTAGTGCTTCATGGCCTTGAACAGGAAGATAAAGCAGCAAGTTGCCTTTGCAATATGCACGTATATGGTGAATGCTGATATTCTCTTACTCTAATCACATAAGGAAAGCATTTTTTAGCAGAAAATCAAATCCCTCCAGCATCAAGGCTGTGATTTCCTCCTCGAGTTTTCTGTATTTTCCTTACAATTACTCTCTCTTACCTGGCACACCTTGCTGCTGGCAGGAATATGGTAGTTATTAGCAGCTGATTAACAGCCTTGCAGAAGTGAATAGACTGGCACCCTTGAATATTAGGGTTTGGTTGTGGTTTTTTTTTCAATGGAAGAGTAACTGGCAGCATTGGGCCTCTTTCCATACCAAGAAATCCAGGATCTGACCTTCAGAGTGAAATGGATGCTTGTTTATCTGTCTTCTATTGATATAATACCAGAGCAGGGTGCAAAGCCCTCCTGGGGCATGGGAAAATGAGCTTTAATCCCCAGTGTCCTCATTAAGGAGTGGCTTGATTTTAGTTGCGCTTTCATATCCCCATGCCTCTGAGTTTTTTTCCTCTCTCATTCACCCACCCACCTTCTACAGTTCTCAAAAAGCAGCTTATTGCTTTCTGGGGAAAGAAAAAAAAAATAAAGTGAAGCACCAGAGGGAAGGAAAATCCCTGGCGAGTGGGATCTGTTGCAGAGCGCGTGAGCTCCGTGTCGGAGCTTTGGGAGTGAGAGCTTGGGGAATGACAGGCTGCTGTTTCATCCCTCCTGCCACAGAGCCTGTCTGTGATGGCTGAGCCCTTGGTGGCACCTGGTAGCTGTGATATGCTGTGGCAGGGAGGACAGCAAGCTTTCATCTGCTCACAGGGAAAGGACTGGGATTGAAACAGAGCCAGGCAGGGCCTTTCCTGGCAGAGGTCAGAGCTGTTCTGGCAGAGAAGGGAATTGCTGTGACAATCTCCTGTTGCTACTCTGAGCAGCAGCAATTTTCGTCTTGCCCTTTGTCCATCTCTTCTTGATCTGTTTTGAAGGATTAGACCCACAGCTGCGTGGAGGAAATTGTCCCTGCGTCTGGAGGATGCAGAGCTTGGATGATCCCTTAGGCTTCACAAGCCCCTTAATCAAATTCCTGGAGAAAACCAATGGAACTTCCCTCACTGGAGGAGCAGAAAGGGCTCTCGGCTGCCCTCAAACTGCTGCTCAGGGTTGGATTTTGGAAGCACTAGAAACGAGCTTGTCAAAGGATCAGGCAGGGGGGGAAGGACCCCTCAAAGCAAGGCCAGGTTCCTGAGGCTGTGTGGCTCAGGTTTGTATATGCTGGCATGTGGATCCTCTTTGGGCTCTAGAGAGCAGTACTCTTGGGGGAAGGTTTTTTTCCTTAAACTGAGCTGGAATTTCCCATATTCCCACTGGTTCCTGTGTCTTCTCCTGTCACTTGGTCCCCAGTGGTGAGTGTAGTGGCTGGTCCTGGTCCTTAGGCCTGCACCCCCTTCCCCAGGGCTGGGTAGGACCCAGGTGCTCTCAGAAGGTCGCTCTATTTCATCACTTCCACATGTGTGGACATTCCTTTCTGACCCAAATCTATCCCTCAAATTTTACCAAGAAAATTGTCTTACTGAAAAATTTCAGGTTGCCATGGTGACCAACTTGCTGAAGACACAGTGTAGGCTACAGAATGCTGGAGAAACAGTCACATGTTCCCTCTGAAAAACACATCTTCAATTTCTTCTGCATACTGAAGCTTTTAATTCAGATCCCTCTCAGAGCAGACCCTACATCAGCTCCAAGCCTCAACCATCTCTGCTTTTGAGCCTTGACAATATGTGTTGATTTGTGTACTTATTTCCCTGCCGTTAATTTTTCTAACAATCTGCTTCTTTTTTTTTCTCTCTTCTTTTACTCTAATTAGCCATTGCCATGACATTTGTGCACATATGTTTTGCATATGCAGGTTTCTTTCTGCAGATTCCACATGGTGGGACTCTGACGTTAAGCAAGTTAGTAAGCAACTTGGTGAAGCTGAATACCCTTTTTCCAAGGCTATGGGTGTTTGGTTGGTTCTGTGAAGTACGAGACATTCTCAGCTCTGCTATTTCTCCTTTCTCACTGTTTTTCAAATTAGATTGGAGAATGCGAAGAATCAAGATTAAAAGATCCAACATGGGAAGAAAGAACCCGATGCTTTGTCCTTTTTTTTTTTTTTTTTTTTTTTGTGAAAAACTATTCTGCAATGAAAAGAAGTCTTTTCCCAAACTCAGTTTCTGCTGTGATGGCAATTGAATGAGCTCATGAGATGCCAAATAAACACTTGTCCATCGAGAGCCCCTTCTGATGTGTGGGATCTCCCTGGGAGGACTCTCAGACACCGAGTCAAACCTCGTGGAGGATATTTGTACCATCCCATAATGATGCTATTAGAAGCTCGTTATTCCACCTGTTTGTTCTGTTACTCTCTGTAATTTTCTGTAATGGTCTCAGCTAATTATTGATTATTCAAACCAATAAACTCACTCAATTCCATTTTCTTGCTACAAAACCAAAGGCTTGAGTTGTAGCCCACCAGCAATCTGTCTTTAATGGCTACTTGGCCACTAATGTGGGGAGCTGAGGGAGCTGGTGACGGTGATTGCCAGGTACTAGTGGCTTTTGGAAGGAGGCCAGGTTAGAACAGACCTCTGGTATATTCCTCTCCCGGGAAACATGTCTTAGCAGTCTTGTCCCTTTCCCTCCACTCCATGCACAGAACCCACCCTGCAGCTCTTTGTGAGGGGAAAGTTTACTGTGCAGTTTTGGGGGGGGTTCTTGTTGAGTTTTTTAATGCTTTATCAGTTATACCATTGTCAAAATCAACTGATTTTTCTGTCTGAAGCAGCTCTCCCACCCAGTTTGGCTCTCAGTTCGTTTTCCCTGCTCATTGCCGCAAGGTGACCTGATCTGTAGGAATTTCTATCGCAAAAGCATAAAGATACGTAGTCAGAGCCTCAATGATCACCTGTAGCAGCAGCTGGGAGCAGAAGGAGGTGACAGGTGCTGATAAGGTGCAGAAGTCCAACAGAGGAAGGGATGTTTTACCTTTCCAGGGTGCTTCTGCTTGGCTTCGCTCAACAGAACTGGGAACAATCAGCCCTTCAAGGCCAGCTTGGATAGGGCTTGGAGCAACCTGATCTAGTGGAAAGTGAGCAGAAAAACCTCCTTGGCTGTTCCCCGCAGACCTGTCTTTGTCTCCTGGGAAGGATAAGGTGGATTGACACGTGGACCAGCTTCAGCTGGGTTTGTACTCCTCCCTATTTCACTCTTGCTTTCCCCAGTTCCCAACAGACAGTTCTCTTGGCCTAAAAGCAGTGATACGGGGCCAGGAGTTGGACTCAGTGACCCTTGTGGGTCCCTTCCAACTCTGGCTACTCCATGATTCTATATATTGCTGATACATGATAATCAAACATGCATTTCTCTACCAAAAAAAAAAAAAAAAAAAGGCAAAGAAAATCCTTTATTTTTTCCCCAGCAAAATGAATTCTGGTCCTTGCTGCACGTATGCAAATGCCTTCACACCTAGAAGCTGACGTGGCATCTGCTGTGCAGATGTTTATCTGGCAGCAGGGAGTAATATTTCTTTTGTCCGCATTAGTCGAGTTTTCCTGGTCTCAAATAGCTGACTCAAGCACTTGATGCTCTAGCATACCAATGACAGTTGCTATGGATGTTCCCCTCCAGCTCCCCCGGCTGAGACTCGGGTCTGCGTGAGCAGATCACGCGTTTTGTTGTCGGATTTTGCTCGGGGAGTGGAGATTTATGCAGCAGCAGGGACAGGGAGGGAGTTTTTCCCCCGCGCCCTTCGAGATGCTGCTTGCCCTGGCAGGAATGTGCAGAGCAGAAATCTCCTCTTGCAGACTTTGAGGTTGCTCAGAAACTCTGAGGCAGCAAAAAACGAGCGATGGCTGAAGGGAGACAGCAAAGCTATGAGGGATTAGACCTGGCCTTGCTGTGTCTTTGTGGCAGTTTGAGTGTTGCCTCACCAGAAGATGAAATATAGCCACCCTTCAATGCGTAGGGTGAGAGAAAAGGGGAGGATTTACGTTGATTTGGACTTGGGTAATAATTTGGGGAATGAGCAGGAGCAGTTTCAGCCGCCTGCAGTGGCAGAGGCAGTGGCAGGACCCCCAACCCCTGCATAGCCAGTGTGTCCTGGAGAGCTCCAGCACTGCAGTGTGTCCATGGGGAAGGATGGAAACTGCTGACTTTTTACTCTCTGTGAGAAGCAGTAAAACCTGGCAGAATCACTCCTTTTTCTGCATTTTTCTCTGGGTTTTTTTGTACACCCCAACACTTTTTATGCTGACAGTGTCTGGGCAGGAATTCCCGTGATGTGGGATGGGTGAAGGACAACACCATCCAGTGATGCTGCAGAAAAAACAGGTTCAGTTCCCTTCGTGCCCTTCAGCCGAGACTTGTGGAAGCACAGTGGGATTTGGGCTCCGGGGTGCCATGGCATCTCATTTCCCAGCCCCTCTTTTTGGCATCATACCACAGATGGACACCCCGTCCCTGGAAGTGTCCAAGGCCAGGCTGGACGTGGCTTGGAACAACTTGGTCTAGTGGAAGGTGTCTCTGCCCATGGCAGAGGGGTGGAAAATGATGAGCTTTAAGGTCCATTCCAGTCCAAACCAGTTTGTGATTCTATGATCGTTGCTGGGCACTGATGTGGTTTGTGCCACCACAGGATTGGTACTGGTGCCTTGGTAGCCCTGTAGCAAATTCAGTTCATGTGGACTAGCTGGGAATGAGTAGAACTCCCAGTAATAAAGGGGGGGGTTAGTCCTGCGTGAAACTGGCCTAAAAAAGTGTCAAAGAGAAGAGATCATGAGCTGGATGGAGCCCCACCCATGTTAGAGAGCAGGTTATTGCTCATCCTGGAGGAATGCGGAGATTTCTTGGCATATGTTCTGCTGTCAGCAACCTCTTCTCAGGTTGCTAATTCGGACTGACCCCTGGATGATCTCTCAGAAACAAAGGAGAGGCCTTAATTGCCAAACCCATGTCCTGATTCAGAGAGCAGGGAGATGTTGGGATCGGGACCTGAGCGTTTTCCCATTCTGACTGAGCATGTGGTTCATCTGCAAGTGCAAGTTTAACACGGAGACTTGGGAGGGTTTTAGGGAGACACAGCTGTGCTGAGGGTGGAGAACATCCTTTGTGGCAGAATAAATCAGTAGCTAGTGCTCAGGCTGTTGGTGAGCTTGGCCACGCTGCTCCTGCTTTGCACTGATGCCCACTAGATGTCAGAATTGAACAAATGCAAGGGGAGGCAGGAGCTCAGCTCTCAAATTATTCCCATTTCTTTTTTTACCTTCTGATTTCTGGCCTGCTGTGTGGTAAAATGACCTTTGGGCAAGGAGGATCTGTGTATTTAAATGGTAAAGAGAGCAGGGGATGCAGAGGAGAAATGACTGAGACAAAAAAACCTGGCCAGGTTAAAGTGCTTGTTTTGCCCATGGCAGCTCAGAGCTTAAATTCTGCTCCAGACACAAAAATAGTTTTGCTTTTTACTCCATGGGACAGTGGAGTTTTCTCTCTCCCGCATGACAAACCCTTTTTGATAAAATGGCTTTAGATAAAATTTTAATCGAATTTTCCATCCACCCTTTGCCTTGGCTGTAAAGTGCCTTTGGTAAGAGGAAAGGTAGAGAAATAAATGCTGGTTGTGAAGAGGGTTTAATTTTAGAGTTGAAGTTTTCTACCTGCTCCCATCTCTCCTCTTATTCAGGAGCTCAGCTCATTCACTGCAGCTGGTTAACATTAGCAAGGGCATCCTAATGGTTCATAATAATTAGATGTGCTAATTAATGCTTCCACAACCAGCAAGAAATTTGCTGCTGTCTAACATTCACAGCTGCCACTGTGTTTGCTCCTTTCAGACCTTCTGCAGTCTTTAAAATCCTGATTTTTTTTTCCCCTCCTTTTTCCCAGGACAAGTTTATGCCTCAGTCTCATGACATGGGGGGGGACTGTCTGTAGGAAATGGAGCACGAGCACTTGACAATCATGATGTGGTGAAGGATTCTGAGAAGGTGGTCGTGACATGTCCGTGGGCACTGCTTTTTCTCTGTGACAAACAGGGAGTCTGGGGCTAGAAAACCAGTGTTAGCCCTGAAAGGGAGCCCTAAAACACGGGTCTTAACTCTTCCAAGAAAGTAAAGCTCCTGAAAGTGATCAAGATGTTTGTTTGAGATTAAATCAGGGGGAGATTAAACTGGGAGGAGCAGCCCAAGAAGGAGATTGGGATTTTGTGTTGGCCTCCAGGCACCAAACTAGTTTAGGGCATAATTTATCTGTGAGAGTTGAAGGAGGAGACCACCAGGAAAACCACAGAGCCTGGCAGGATCCCAGGGATTACAGGCCATGATTAATGAGAATTTTAAAAGAATCTTATGTGCTTTTGGCAACAGAACCTTTTTCTGAGCAGTGGGAAGGTGATGGTGTTGGCTGAGCCTTCTCATCTGGGATAAATAATGGAGGGGAGAAAATCAGCATCCCAAAGAGAGGGCTGTGGATTTAAATAGGCAAAAGAAAACCCATAATCTCATCAACAAGAGGTCCTGTGCAGAAGAATAGGGTCAGAAACATTTAAACCTGGGGCCTCAATGACACCTGTGGGTTACTGGGATAGACTCATTGAAGCTTTTAGGTTGTAAAAGACCTTTAAAATCATCGAGTCCAACTGTCAACTTAATAATGGGGCAACAAAAGCCCAATCACCTTTTCATGTTTTAAAGGTCTCTAATTTCCTTTTGTGGTTGAATACTGAAGGCAGTCTTGTTCAACAGTGAGGAATCTCCATTAAGCAGGTTTTCCAGGTATTTGGGAAGTAGATAGAGAGGATTAAAAAAAAAACCACCACAAACAGAAAACCCTGAGATAGTCTCTGATGCAGGGGCTGCTAAGGAATATTTTAAGACCTTTCCTATTTAGTGGAATGGTCTTGCAAGGTAATTTGAGGGGAAGTAGCACTGACAATAAGAAATGGTAGAACTGATTGCAAGAGCCTTTGACTTGTTTGGTTTTCTGAGCTGGTTAAAACCTGTTGTTGTATTAAGTGCAAACTTGGAAAGAACGGAAAGAAACACTCGTCCATGGTATTTTTTTCAGCTTCTTGAGCTCTTAAGAGCTTTCAAAGGATTCGCTGGTCTTGCTGGTTAATTTTCGGGAGCAGGCCCCACACCACGTTTCCCAGCAGAGAAAAGGACTCAAATAGATGAGGTTTGTGCATCGAGAAAGATCCCCCTTTTCAAAGGGTTGGAGCAGCAGATCTGTGCATCTGCAGTGTGTTCAGTGAACCAAAACACAGCTTTTTGTCCAAAAATCCCATGTGACAAAGCCTGCAAATACACCTACTGAAGTGGGGGTGTCTGGGAAAGACCAGAAGGGAATGGTTGGCTTGCTGCTGCTGTTCGAAGAGCATCACAGATTTTAGTTCTTTCACTGAAAGAGATGGAACAAAAGCTTGGAGCTGAAATGTTAGGCCTTGGTTTTCTGCCGTGAATATATGACTGTATCTTTTTTAAAATTAGTATTCATTTGGCTTATTTCCTTATGAAATGACTATTCAGTTGCTGTCTGCTGTTGGGCAACAGGCTGTGTTCTGACACTTCTGCATTTCTCATCCCTCTCTGGCTGAAATAGCTCAGCAAAAAGTTGCCAATAATCCAGTTTCCCCCAAAAAATCCTATTTTTAGGAGAACTTACTATTTACTGAGCACGTTGCCTGGTCCCACTGTGAACAAGAGCACAGATTCTCAGTGTGGTGCTTGTGCCTGTCATCAGTTGACATTTGCAGTGTTGGCTCTGCTGAAGAAGAGCAGGAGCAGAGGGCTGGAATTCCACAGGGACATGCTGGGAGGCTGGAGTCTGCCACGGTTTGAATGTGAATGCTGCTGGTGCAGGAGACTCCATCTGGTTTGTATTCATAGCCCTGCAGGGGCTCCCAAAACCCAGGGAGCTGGTTTGTGGGAGCTGAGTGTGACCTTTGGAATCTGCTCCTCTGAGCAGCCAGAGAAGCTGCAAGGTTCGAGTCTGAGGCTTAAAACTCTCTCCTTACTTGATGCTAGGGCTGTTGATTTAAGGATGAGGCATCACTGGGACCTGATGTGAGTGGTTTTCCTTCCAACCCTGAGCATTCTCAGATCTGCCACCCTTTGCACAGTCCCAGTCGTGGAAGGAACTGGGCTTGTTTCACCTCAAAACTGCCAGAGCCAAGGGCCAATTTGGCAAAAGAGGGGGGTTCTGGTGCTTGTGCCTCCTTTGTCCTCCTAGAGAGAAGGAGAAACAGATGAGATCTGTGGAAGAGCTTGGCTTTTTTTGTCCATGATTTGCCAAGAGTGGGAAATTCGCTCTTGAGCAGCCCATGACATACAGCAAAGCTCAGCCAAGGCTCAGCTGAAAGTCCTGTGAGCACTTTGCCTTGTCCTTTTCCATGTGTGTTCTCTCTTATCTGCTGTGAGTGCAGAGAATGATGTGATTCCTGTCCTCCAAACACACCTCCCCAGCCCCTAATGTGTTAAAAAATATGGCAAGTGCTCGTTACAGAGCTGGTAAATGATGTTCTGAGTGGCTGAGCCCAGCGTGGGGCAGAGCCCTGTGCCAGGTTCCCCTGCACAAATCCCAATTAATGTAACCACAGGACATGCTGCTGCAAGAAGCCACAGAGCACAAATGCTTTGCCATGATTAGGGACCTGTAGATACTTGCTAGTGTGGAGTGCTGCCTGCTTTGTGGTTATTTGCTCTTTTGAGTCCACCTTTAGAGGAGAATTGAACAAGTCAGGCACCATCTGATTCCAAGACACTGATTTTAGCAAAAAACCAGTCATACAAAGTCTGTCTTCCCCTCGTTTCTCCCACCTCATCCTGCTCTTCACGGATCAGGGACAGGCAGTTCAAATGTGTACGGATACCACGAGCTGAGAACATGAAAGGCAGGGAGACAAGGCAGCTCTGAAAGTAGGTTAGAGATGAAACAAGCCTGAAATTTGGCAGCTGCAGGCAAGGCTGGGTGGCCCAAGGGAAATGGCTCGAAATGATTGATGAGATAAATGATTAATGAAATGGTGTGATCAGCCTGGCGCGGGATTGCGTTTGTGTTTGGATCCCCAAGACAAAACCTGAGAGGAGAAGGGTGAGTGTGAGTGATGCAGAGCAACAAGTGCAAGGGCAGCATCTCCCAGAAGACAAGTAGATCACTCAAGTCAACCTCATGTTGGCTTTATTGCATCCCGTGGGGTGTAAAATATGCCCCTTGCTATGACCCTGTTTGGAGGATTGACTCATCATTTGGTACAGGATTTGCCACCTGCACAATTCTGTTTAGGCAGCTCAGATAGACAGAATTTCATCTGAATTGCATTTGACACACGGAGTTTGCTCTTACCTTCGCTGCCATCCACTGTGCAGAGCAGGTTTTTTGGTGGATCAGGAATATGGAGTCTCCTGGGCTGTTTGCATAGGGGTAGTAGTAACCTTGGGGTGCGGGGGGTGTTCAGATCTCATTCTGCTTTTTCCTGGCAGATATTTCTTTCAGGAAAGCAGGATGTTGGTGTGAGTTGTTCGAACAGCAGCTAATCTGTCATGCTGATGGTTGTGTCAGTGGAGTCTAAATAAGAGATCGATCTGTGTTTACACCCCTCACCAACTTCTTGGAAGATTTTGGAACTAGGAGAGTGGCTTGTGGGAACTCGTTGCATCTGCCATTAGATTAATAGATCCAGACCTTACAATGACAGAACTATGCCCTCAAGGACTTCTTTTTTTTGCCAGTTTAAAAGACAAATGCATCATTATGTGATTCTGTGTGATCACTGTTGCTCAGATCCAAGTGTTTCCAGCGCACAGTAGGGCCAATCAAACCTGTTCATTAGGAGCTGGCTTGAAGAACCAGTCTCTTTGGACCCATCAGATGACTTCCTTTCCAGAATGTAGACACAAGTGCTGGCTTTCCATGGCTGGCATGTCCCAACAAGTGGCCGTCTCCTCCAAAATCAAACGGGAAGCTTGCAGCAAAAGCTGCCCTAGGAAGATGCTGTTTCTCCCAGAGGTTGCAGCACCTCCTGATTATTTAATGCCAGCTGGCTGGGATGGCTGGAGGCAAATATGGATGTGCACGTAGCAATGGATATAGAGATATAAATATGTCTTTCATATGTAGATTTTCTTCTCCCCCTTCGCTCTACAGCTCTTCAGCTGCTGTTGATTAGGAGGACACTGATTTATAGAAACCAGTATAGAAATGGCAGATTTCTTCACCTTCCCCTTTCTGACATGAGCAACTGCTTCAAACATGGCTTGGAGAAGCTGAGCTGATTTTCCAAGCAACACCAGTCTGGGCTCTGTTCCTGCTGAATAGAGAGGCAGCTGGCTTTGCAGCCTCCCAGAGCTGCACAGGGAAAACCAGCTCTGTGTGAAGGTAATTTATTTCCCCAGGGACAATAAACTTACATGGGATGGATTGTCAGAGAACCGAAAGTTGGATTTTTAAGCAGTCCTGTGCTGCAGGATTGCTCAGTCTTTTATAACTGTGTTGGTTGCTCTCTAGGCTGGATGTAAGTTCTGGAATGACTTGGAGAAAGGTTGGGGGAAAAACCCCAATATATTTGTGTTTGTCTTTTTCTCGTTCTTTTCCTCTTCTTAACAACATCCTTCATAAGACCATGTTTTGGGGAGACATTCAATGGCTTGGATGTCACCCTTGGGCTGGGTGACATCACCCTTTAAATGCTGAGGTGGGTGTCAGGCCCTTGGTAATTTGGGGAGCACAAAGTCATGAGCCGGTGGATTTAGCTGACCTTCTGCAAGGCATTGCCATCAGGAGATAAGGAGCTCTTAGGAAACCATGGGGGTGTTACACGAGAGCCTTTCCCTTCTCTGACTCTTGCTGACAACAGTTGGGTGGCTCCTCCACACAACCTCCTGGGATTTTTACCATTCCCCATAATAGCTGGGCTGTGCCATGAGCTTGGGCTCTGATTTGGTGAGATGCCAGCGGGGCACTGCGGCCGTGCCTCTTTTTGGCTGAACCTCAGGAGGCAGGCATCCAAACATCAAGGGTTTCTTCCACGTCCAGCATCTAAATCTTTTTAAAATGAAGGGATTAAAACAAGGAGGCAGAAATGAGATCCCCATGTGATCGCTGCATGTAATCTGTGCTCTCCTTGAGGACGTGTGACCTCAGGAAAACCAGACCTTGCTGCTTTTCCTCAGTTACAAAGGTGTCCCCAGGTATTTGCCTTCAACTGAAACCTCCAGGGCATGGAAAGCTACCAAGAGTCATCAAGACCTACCACCTAATAATGGATTGTTGCTGAGTAGGCTGGAAAGCCCTTGAGACCAAAGATCTCTACGATGTGTCATCACCATGAGATGGAGGAAAAAACAACTGTAGAGGAGCCAAGGGCACCGGTCTCTTCTGGGATGGTACCAGGAAAGAGTTTGTGACACAAGGAATTCATCTTTCTTGTTTTTAAAGAATCATCACAGAATCCCACACTGATTTGATAGGAAGAGACCTTAAAGCTCATCCAGTCCCACCCCCTGCCATGGGCAGGGACACCTTCCACTAGCCCAGGTTGCTCCAAGCCCCGTCCAACCTGGCCTTGGACACTTCCAGGGATGGGGCAGCCACAGCTTCTCTGGGCAGCCTGTTCCAGGGCCTCCTCACCCTCACAGGGAAGAATTTCTTCCCAATATCCCATCTAACCCTGCCCTCTTTCAGTTTGAAGCCATTCCCCCTTGTCCTGTCCCTCCAGGCCCTTGTCAATAGTCTCTCTCCATCTATCTTGTTGGCTCCTTCAGGTCCCGGAAGGCCACACTTAAGTCACGCTGAAGCTTCTCTTTTCCAGGCTGAACAATCCTGATTCTCCCTACCTTTCCTCCCAGCAGAGCTGCTCCATCCCTCTGATCAACTTGGTGCCTCCTCTGGACTCGCTCCAACAGGTCCATGTCTTTCCTGTGCTGGGAACCTCAGAGGTGGAGGCAGCTCTGCAGGGGGGATCTCGCTGCTTTCCTTTGGGGTCTTGGGGGCTGAGAAGCCTCAGGAGAAATATCCCAGCCCCATTTCTTGCTCTCAGACTCCTCTACAACCATTCCCTAGCTTCTGCAAGGGCACATCTTGCAGTCCCACTGGGATGCTGGGAATACAGAGGGTAACACTCAGCTCCTCCTCATGCTCTTTTCCCACCTGTCCTCCTTTCCTTCTGCTGGATGTGACATTCACATCTCAGGGTGTTGGGAATCCTGACAGTTGCTGAATTCTGTTTCAGAAGCCAGGCTGTACTTGCAATTTGAGGTTTCTTTGAGTAAAGGGAAGGCTAAAAAAAAACAAATCATTTCTTTTTAAAAGATGGGTTATGAGAAGAAAACGATGAAAAAAAAAAATGGAGTGCTGAAAGAGATTGGCAGGGTGGTTTCATCAGCTGCTTGCTCTCACAGTAACCATATAATTTTTTTATCCAGGAGAAAAAGCTTTTCCAAGTGAAAAGTATCTTCAGTGCAGCTGGTTGCACCTTGTCTGCTCTCAGGGTAAGTGAAAGGCAGTGTTGACTGTTCCCCTGAATGTGGCAGTGAACAAGCCAGTTCTGTTGCCAGCACACTCCCAGGTAAAAGGCTCTGTGCAAATGCCAGAGGAGTGTCTCTGTCTCCAGACTTGAAAACTCAGCTGTCATTGCTTTCACCTTAACATGAAATAAGATGCAAAGGGTGTGGAGAGAGAGAACAGACAAAAACTGAACTCTGAGCCAAATTAGGTCTGCTGTGAAAGCAGTTTTCTGTTCCAGAGGTCCCTTTCTCTCCACAGGGGCTGGGTTGACCTTGGGTAGCTGCCAGACACCCTCCTGGATGTCTCTCACTGCTCCTCCTTGGCAGGACAGAGGGAGAAAACAAGATGGAAAATCTCCTGGATGGAGATAAAGAAAGGGAGATCATTCATCAGTTACTGTCCTGGGCAGAACAGACTTGCCTTGGAGGAAATGAATGTATTGCTAAAATTCGTGCAGCCTGGGGAAGAGGAGACTGAGGGGGGAACTCATAGAAGCCTAAAACTTCCTCCCAAGGGGCAGCACCGATCTCTGCTCTGGTGACCAGTGGCAGGACCTGAGGGAATGGCTGGAGCTGAGTCAGGAGAGGGTTAGGGTGGATATCAGGGAAAGGTTTTCCACTCAGAGGGTGGTTGGTACTGAACAGGCTCCCCAGGGCAGTGGGCACGGCCCCAAGGCTGCCAGAGCTCAAGGAACATTTGGACAACACCCTCAGGATCAGGGTGGGGTTGTTGGGGTGTCCTGGGCAGGGCCAGGAGTTGGACTCGATGGTCCTTGTGGGTCCCTTACACATTTTTTTGGGTCACATCTTTATCCTTTTATATTACCATTTACTGTAGCTAATAACAACCAAAACAGCTACATACCTGTTTTCCTTTGCAACCAAATTGTCTAAAATAAACCACACACACACATATATATATATATATTTATATATCTGTAAACATTGATCATCTAGTATTGATGTACTTTGATTCACCCCAAGGGATTTATTAGCGAAGAACAAAAGTTACTTCTGTCTTTTGGGGCAGGTTGTAACAGTCCCTTCCAACCCACGTGACTCTCTGATTAAAGTAGATTTGGATGGTGAGAAACAGAGACAAAACATAGAGCAACATCTTCTCTCCACCCCTCTTTTTCCAAGCCCAGCTTCACTCCTTCCCAGCTCCTCTATCCCTGAGGGACTGGGAATGGTTGTGATAAGCCTGTAACAGCTCCTCTCTACTGTTCCTTCCTCCTCCCACTTTTCCCTGGAAAGTACTGGGCAGAGGAAACAGAGCAGCTCCAGCAGTGGAGAACATGGGCTGAGACATCCAAAATCTGCCCTATGGGCAAATGGACTTATCCTTAAGGCTTTCCATTCCAAGTCCAGTGCAGGGAAGAACCTCGACCTTCTCTTGTGGAATATTTGGGGTTCGATTGGTAACTGTCCTATTTGAGAGTGTAAGGACATCGCCAAGTTATTTAAAATTCCCACTTCCCTATCTGTTCTGGCCTCACAGCGCAGTGTTTAATAAGTCCTTTACAACACTGAGAACTAAAGGCTGCTTAATAGCTTGTCACTTCAAGTTTGTGTTATTTCAGCATTTGCATAACTGCATTCAGGATTTTGGCACTTCACATGAAGCCACCACAGAAGTTTGAGCTCCTTGGCTCACCCAGCAAGAGGAAGCAGGTTTGAGGGTAGATCACACGGGTTCATTTTCCTGTGGGGTGGGCAGGAATGTTCTGGTAAAAATAGGCGACTTCTCTTTGAGCCAGGCTGATGTATCTGAAGTCTGTGGTCCTCCCACTTCTCCTCTTCTCTGGCAGCTACTCCAGCAGCAACAGCTGCTTCTTCAGCCCAGGCAGCTGGGATCTTCCAGAACAGAGAAACCTGGGCCCAGTTCATCATCTCTGTTAAATGCCCCCATGTCACATCATACTAAGTTGAGCTCATTGAGCAAAACCCCCAAATCCCTGGAAGCTGCCAGTACTTCAGCTGGATCTCTGGAGTAAAGCACCTTTCTACCCTTCTCCTGGTTTTGTTTCCCCCTATGAGCCATCACATTTTCTCAGGAGAATGTGTTTTAAGAACCCAGCCTGCAATATGTTGGATGTCAACCCAGCTTTTTGTTTGGAAGGAGTTTTTTTGCCCATGCCAGTGAGAACTGGCTGAGGTTCCTTTTCCAAGAGATTTGTAACTATGCAGAGTAACCACGGTTTCATAGCTGGGCTCCAAAAGAACCTGAATTCCAAATGCTGATGCAGGAGTGGCACTGTCTCACGGCACTCCAGATGCTTTCTGCCTGCTCTGAGATGGTGAAATGGACGTGGAGCTCCTGTTTATACAGATTTTGTCACCTGTGACTGTCCTGGAATGGCATTTTTAAGCCAGCTTCTAAATCTTAAAGGAGAACTTCTTCCCCAATCCCCTGACTACCTGGCCATGATCTTTACAAGTGTGTAAAGCTGTGTTTCCCCTTGTCCCTGTTATCTCTTACCGTGCTGGTGATGTATCAGGCCTCCTCTAGGTGGTTCTAAAACCCACAATAAACATTTTTACTCTATCTGTCAGTGTGAATATGTAGGTACTTTTCTTTTGTAAGGCAGATTCCTTAAACTCTTCTTGTTCCTGGCTTATTTCTAGGAAGCAGCAGGTGTCCAGGCAGGAAAACACCATCGACAGAGCCCATTTGCAGCCTTGCTCTCTGACAATTTTCCCACCTTTATAAAATCTTTCTGAGAGCTCTTTTAAAACTGGTCCTTCTATTTTTGGAGGCCCTCTAGTTGAATCTTAACCTCAAAATATCTGAGTGAACCTGTATCAGATTCGATACCCTTAGAGTTGTGAGTGGAGAGAGGTTTTTTTGCCATGTGGAAAATTGACGCTTCCACTTTGCACCAGCTGTGATGAAGGAGTTTTCTTAGGATTTCTGAAGGAAAATGCTCCCTGCTAATGTGTTAGGAGGATGGTAACAGCTGCTGTGAGTTGGCAGTGCCCCTGGAGGCTCCTGGAGTTCGGAGAGCGAGGGCAGAGCGAAACAAGGGAAGGTGAAACCAGCAGCTGGGGGAACGTGGGTAATGAAAACAAGCCAAGAATACCCTTTAGTCATACCCTTTAGTCATGCCAAATGTAAATGTGAACATTCCCTATCGCTGGCATCCGACTAAAAAGCGGAAGCGAGTGAGCTAATGAGATGCTGGAATTAATGTGGTGTGTGAGAATGCCACGGATCCTGAGCAGCTCAGGGAGCAGAGGGAGGTTGAAGTGAGGTGATAGTTTCATTAACATCTCCCCCCCTAATCTTTTTGCATGCTCACAAAAGCCTTTGCTGATTTAGAGAAGCCTGAAATGTGTCTCCTGTCTTCCATGTGAGTGTTTGCTGCTGTTTGCGCTCCCTGATTTTAAATTATTCAGGTGGAACGGAATAGCAGCTTGTTGTACAAGAAACCTGTTAGAGAGCGAGACCTGTGCATGGAAGAGGCAGAGGGAGGGCTGGTGGAGTGGTGGTGGCTGCTTAAATTAGCTTTGATCCCAACCCTGATACGAAGCCAGGGTGGAAAAGCAGAAGTCCAAGGCTGTCCACATCCTTGGCTCAGCCTTTTCCCATTTGTTCCCCTTGCCCTTCCATAACAGGATCACCTCTGCTGCAGCACTGGCACTTCTGCACAGCCAGAAGGGGTTCCTGTTTCCTTACCCTGAGAATGATACTAAAATTCACCCCATGGCTCAGAAACTGGAGAAGTAAATGAGCTGAAATGTGTGTTTTAACTTCCTCTGCACTCAGGGTGAAAAGCTGAACGTTCTCTGTGAGGAAGTAGGAATTTTGTCAATTGCTTGATTCTGAAGTGGAGGAAAAGAACCTCTCTGCCCCTTCATCCTTCTGTAACCGTCAGTGACAGACTGTAAGTGTCACAGTGTGAACGTTGGCATCTTCTACCAGGGCTGCTGGGAGCCACATTTTCCAGTATTTAGTTCCTGTGTGACACATGAGATGAGAAAGGCTCTGCTGTGCTTGCAGGAGGAGCTGGGCTATGCTGGGGAGGGGGTCTCTCCCTTCCAGCGGGAGCAGCTGACCTTGGCTGCACACGGGTGTGAGATGTGGCTTTGGAGATGCTCTGGAAGCCCCACGTTTGGAAAAGTGTCATCTTTTGGGGAGAGTGGCAGATGGCAGTGAGCAGCAGTTGCTGATCCCCAGCCACACAGTAACAGCTCTTCCTATTCCTATCCCTTTGCACACCAAATGTGGGCAGCAGGGGATGGTCTTGGGCTGACCTACTGCAGCCCCAAGAAGTTTTCAGTGGTGGTTAATTCTTCATAGGATTGCCAGGCCATTGAAGTAGTGTTTGTATGTCAAACTTTTTTTTTGGGGGGGTGGTAGATGCTGCTGTAAATCATGGAGTCATTCAGGTTGGAAAAGACCTTTGAATTCATCTAATCCAACCGTAAATGATGTGACTTCAATAAAGAGCTGGGACAGAGTTGGGCTCTATGCAAAAACGCCACTAGAGCTGTCAAGTAGTCAGGTTGTCTGTCTTCAGCAACCTTCAGGGTTGTTCTTGCCCCAAGGACTAATTTTTATCTTGTAGCATGAATCAGTTGTGTCCTTAAAAAAGCAGGCAAAGCCACAAAATCTGAGTCATTGCTCTTTGCCTTCAGTCAAATCTTGGCAAGGCCAATGTAAGTGGCTGTAGAATGGAGCAAAACATCAGTTGCATCTACATCTACCAGTCCCTCCATACATCCAGATGGGAAGTAGTGGAAACTAGCTCTAGCCAGGGCTCCCTGTCCTCCTGTGAAGTGCTGAGATCACACAGAGCATGACCTTGCATTGGCAATTCCCATTTCACCCTTTAATTAACTTGGCTTCCAGAAGTGTTTTTACCACCCAGTTATGTAGCAGTTAAAATTTACTTCTGAGAAATCAAACTCGGTTCCCTGCATATAACAGAATAATTTAGGTTGGAAAACACCTCCAAGATCATATAGTGCAACCTTGATATAAACCAAGAAATCCTATTATGGCTTCTGAATGCAAGTCAGTGGTGCTGTTGTGGAGGTAGAAAGCAAATCACACACTGGTTTGGGTTGGAAGGGACCTTAAAGATCATCTCATTCCAACACCCTGCCATGGGCAGGGAATGCTGCTGTTAATTCCCATGGGCAAACCCAGCACCATCCTTTGCTGACATTCCTGGAGAATGAGTCAAGCCAGGCTCTAATAAGCTGTAGTACCTGTCATTACTCTTATCTGGGAATGCTATTGAGGAGAGACTGTCAAATATCCTGTTACACTTCCAGTCCCAATCTCACTTCAGCTTTTTGAAAGCAAACCACTTTGTGTCATGTGTAAACTCTCTGTTTTGGGTTATGTGACCCATGCTGGTTTTCCAGTAAGTCACCAAAAAAAGGGGAAAAAAAGCTACCCTAAGGTTTTACACCCCAAACTTGACTGGTAGTTCCAAAATCAGAGTCAGTTTTGCTGCCTATCACTTCCCAGCCAAGGTGATAAAATGCCCTTGGACAAGGATTGTGAAAGCTTTCTTTGCAGCAGCTATTGTGGCAACTTGGTTCAAATGCCCAAATGCCAAGCAGCCTGAGAGTAATCTTGAAATCACCTTTGACACGGTTTGTAGCAGCTTTCTGAGAGACATCACAAAGAAAGGAGCAAAACTCAGCATCCCTGGCACTCTTGTGGTGCTCTTTCAAATTATTTAGCACCAAAATGATATTGTCTCCTGAGGACCTCAAGGCCAGGCTGGATGGGGCTTGGAGCAACCTGGGCTAGTGGAAGGTGTCCCTGCCCATGGCAGGGGGTGGGACTGGATGGGCTTTAAGGCCCCTTCCAGCCCAAACCAATCCCACGATTCTGTGATATGATTCCATGGCTTGCCTGGGATGAGACCAATCTGACCACCCACCTGTGTACCTGGAAACACATGTAGGTGCTTTTCCACTTGCCAAGTCCTTGTTTAATGCTCTGACTCGCTGCTCAAATTAGACCTTTCTATTAAGTACATTACTTATTAATTAGCAACAACAACCACCATTGCATTGTAAGACAATTATTTTGCCTAATAACACAGCACTCGCAGGAAGTCTCTGCTTTTCCATGAGCTCTAACTTGCCCCTGGCTTTCCTGCTGCTTGCTTTCAAAGCTGACAGCTCTCAGTGGCTTTGGAGAGGCTTTTCCTAGGAAGGGTTGTTGTCACACTGCTTCAATGATTGTTTCTCTGAGCTACCACAACTGAGATTGCTCCCTGAGGGCCTTTCTCAGACCTCTTCACACAGTTTACACCCTGTAGCTATTGGGTATTTCAAATATGCATAAGCTGTTGCTGTATTTCTGGACTATTCATTTCCTACTCAACTGTCTGTTCCGTGATGGATTCCCCCTTCCCCCCCGCCTTTGTTCTCCTTTTTAGTTATTTATTTATTTGGAGGGTTGTGAAATCCTCACTGGGAAAGTGCAAGTGGAGAGCAGAGCTGAATTTTAATTCTGCCCATCTCTGGCTTGATAGGTGAACTCGAATCATCCAACCTGGCTGGGCTTGAAGCTGTGGCAACACACACAGTGCTGTGGCAATGAATCAAAAAGCACTATTTGAAAGCTTTGTAGTTAGAAAAATACATTCTGGGAGACTTTTTCAGGATCTTGCTTGTATTTTAACAGCAATGCTAGTGGGATGTATGGCACCTTATAGGAATAACTGCAAGACATCCTAGATCAGAAATAAGAGGTAAAACCTTTATAATCTTCCCAAATAGCAGTTGGGAGTTGTCGGGGGGGAGGGTCCAACACACTAGATTCTTGCTTCAAGTTGACAGCTCAGCTCTGGCCCTGCCTGTGTTTCTGTGCTGCCTCCCACCTCCTGGTACCTCTGCTGAGGTTTCAACAACGTGCCAAATGGGCATTTTCAGCTTAGTTACTGAAATACTAGGAAGGGGATTTATTATTTTTTTCCCTATTTTTATTTTTAATTGCATCTTTTTCCACTTCTTGCAGGGACAGATCTTGCACCAGAAGAATTGAAATGCAAACTCAGAGCTCTGCACAAGCTTTGAGCTGCTCGGGACATCTGTTAGTGCCATGGGCAGGCTCTGGAGCAGACAGTGCTGCTGACAGCAGGCAGGAGAAGATCAGTCTGGACAGTGTTAATCCCAGTCTCTGGCAGGCTGGGTGTTGGGACCAAGCACAGATGGCTGCCCGTTCTGCAGTCACTTCCTTCAAGGAGCTGGAGCTTGGTGGTATTTTGTGAATCTATCTCATTTTAGCACATTTTGTGGCTTGTGATGTCACCAGGTAAGGACTGCCATAGTTTTGTTCTGTAGTGACACTCAACTGGCTGCTGAGGTTTGATTTCCCACTGCACTTTTCCCCATGCTGGAGCAGGAATCTTTCCCCCAGCTTGTGGCTGGAGTCTCCTGCCATTTAAATGGCTTTTATCTGAAGGAGTTAACAAGAGAGAGACCTCTTTCAGCTAGAGTAATACTCCTTCCATCCCAATCAAAACATCACTGGGAACTTGATTAGGAGGAAATGTGATGCAGATCATCGAGGAGAATATCCTCCAACAGCTTTGCACCTGGAAACGATCCTAGAAATCCCATTGTTCCCTGACAGCTGATTAACAGCAGCTCTTCACAGGGTCATTACCATACCTGGCTGAGGCCTCTCTAATAATCAGTTGAATTAATGCCTTCCTCGGGGTGACAAAAGGGACAAATCCAATCTCAGGGTGTATTTTCAGTGGCTCTGCTGAGGGAACTGTGACTGTGAAGGTCAGCACTGCAGTTGCCTCCTCTGGGTGTTGCTCTCGCTTCACTCAGAGCTTCCCCGCTGCTCACACCGAGTGGACTATCAAGACCTGAGCCAACTCCTACAGAATTCCCACATCTCTGTTCCCCAGGTTCGTTTTAATTCACTAGCACGTGATGGGATAACACTTAATACCCTTTATTCCTTGTGAGATGGAAGGAGTGAGATTTAGCCCAACAACTGCCCTTTGACTACATAAAAACACAAAATCCCAGAATGGTTTGGGTTGGAAGGAACCCTGAAGACCACTCCAGCAAATCCAGACAAATCATTTATTGATCCCTTAGTGCTGTGTGATGGATACCAGGGTGCAGGTGTGCCCGTGCGGGGGGAGGGGGGGGGGGCTCCAGTTTTTGAAAATGTGCTACTTGATATCAGGCTCTGAATGAAAGTTGTTTTCTGTATAGATTTTTGATGACTAGATTAATTAATCTAGCATCTCTATTAATATGTTAGCCTATTATTAATTCTTAGAGGATGAGCCTCTCCCTGGCTGCCAAACCTCTGCACTCCCTCTTCCAAGGTGGGTCTGGGTGTGCGCTGTGCATGTAAAGGCAAATTAAGCGGAGAGGCTTTGCTTGCTGATTAAAATCAGTGCCTATAAATAATTCTGATGTTAAATGCTGCCTGTGCCCTGCAGAGCTGTCAGAGGATGCTTTAAGTTAGTTCAGCACATAATGGGAGTCTTGGGAGTGAGTGGAATTCTGGTTTTGAGTGGGGACTCACTCGCTGCCTGTAGCCCAGGGTGTGGGGTGGTGCCGCTTACAGTCCTTGTGCCAAAGTCCATCTGAACAGCAGAAGATATCCCTCCTGCTTAAAATTTGGGAAGGTTCAGTGACAAACTTCTTGGTGGGGCTGTGTTGCGTGCCAGCAGCATATTTGTGCAACCAGGAGAGCTCATTCCAGTGCTCCACACTCACCTTTCACCAAATGATGTCCTTCAGTGCTTCTCGTTGCAGTGAATACTCTGATAAGTTGCTTGAAGGACCTCAAGGATATTCTCCCGGCATTGTAATTGTTCTGGAATGGGGGGTATCTCCTGGAAAAGGAAGGATGTGGGTTATTTTGCAGTGGGATGTTTTTCCATTGGAAAGCATTGCTTTTTCAGGCAATTACCCTGTGTTGGCAGAACGAATTTCAGTGAACAGTTGATAAAATTCATAATTAATGAGCTTTGGCTACCACGATGCTGATTCTGTTCAAAATAAGCTCACATTCCACGCTTGCTTTTCCAAATATAAATGAATCTGCCTTTAAGTGGAATCAAATGTCACTTAGACATATGTAGCCTAGGGGGGAAAGTACATTCTTCAGCTGTTTAGTACCTGTCCCAGTCTGTTTGCAAGGACGCGTTGATTTTGGCCTTCTGGGCACAAAGTAGCAAGAAGAAAAACTTTATTCTATGTAAAATGCTGCCTGTGGGGCAGGATGGATTTGTATAGGGTGAATACTGAAAGCATGAATTGGATGGAGATGCCTCTACGAGCTGTTTTTGATATCCTTGTCTCCATCTCACTGTTTTCCTCTCTCCTGGAGGAAACATCAAAAGAACTTTTCTGTGGCTTGTCTGGAGACACCCCTTGGCCAGGTGACAGTGCAAGTGATGGGTTTGGAGGATTAGAAAGGCTTTTGAGATCCCCACGGAAAGGGGGAGAGAAATTTTAAAAATCTTCAGCATTCAAGGGGGAGAGTAGTTTTGAAGAGCCTTGGGGGGGATACCCACAGAAACACCAGGATCTTGAGCTAAAGAGGGAAAGCCAAGCAGTGCACGGGATAGCAAAGAGTAGGAAATGGCACTTTCTGTGCTGGAGTTGGCAGTGGAGAACATCAACCCTCCTGTGTCTTGCAGGGGTAGTTGAAGCTCAGAACTGCAGGACAAAATCTTCCCTGGCCCCGAGGGCTTTCTGTGGTTCTTCTTGCTCAGGGATTTCTCCTGTTTGAGGCTGACAAAATAACTGGGCCACGATACAGAACTGACAGGCTTCAGAAACTGGTAGCAATAAATCCTGACTTGTTTTATCAGTGCCAACAGTTGAAGAAGTCCCTGAATGTGATGGTTGTGCTTCCTCAAGCAGTACCAGCAGGTCCTGCAAAGCACCTGGCAGATCTTAGAGAGATTTGCACAGGTATTGAAGGACCTTGCCTGTTATGATGCTGTGTTGCCTCCTTCTCCTCAAAGCAACCTTTCTGTGCCCCTACAAATGGCCATAAGAAAACTGGGCTGGGAAAGAGAGGGTTGGAAAAAGACAGTCTTTGAAGTCCCTTCCAACCCAAACATTTCTGGATCTCTGTTTCTGTCATTGCTGATGGACCATGGAGCAAGCTGGTTTAGTGAAAGGTGTAGGGGTGTGGAATGAGGTGATCTTTAAGGTCCCTTCCAACCCAAACCATTCTGTGATTGTTCAGACTGGCATCGACGGATTCATTGCCTGCAGAAACCTGCAGAACATTATAAATTAGCTCTGGCTACTCCGGTAGCCAGGAGAATATTCATGAAACAATTAGAGCTGAGAAAAAGTGATCTGTAATTGGTGAAAATGAAGGCAACCTCAGTGGCCAGCTCAAGTAGGTTAAGAATTGCTGTGTGATTAAATGCTCACACCTGCTAAACCAGAGCAGGGGTTTTAATCTTCAAACCAGCCTTAGATTAGCTCTGCCCTGGCAGAGATGCTGTAATTTATAATTTTTCATCTAATTGAGTGAGATGGTTGCCTGAAGTGTGGTGAGAATGTGTAACCCATCAACCTATTGGGTTGGCCAGAGTATTTTCCCTGCTCTTGGAGCTTGGAAACTGTGTCTTGTAGGAGATTAATATATGTCTGAGGAGGCTTAATTTTTTTCTAATAAAACCCACTTCACTTTTTTTTCCCCACTGTACCTCCTGCAAATGTCTGCCCTGCTGTCAGTCCTGTGGGAAGAGAGAAGCTGGCTGTGCAGTTCTGCCTGGCTGCCACAAAACTCAGGGGCTGGGATGTGTGTCCTGGGCAGGTTCAAATGTCAGCTGATGTCCTGAAGACACCCGTGGTCACTTAAAAGCTGTAACTTCCATTGACAGCGAGCTGAGGTGGGGTCAGGCCCGGACAGGGACCCTTCTCATGGGTGGGAGGTCCTGGGGGGCATCTGAGGTATCACAGGGAAGGGGTGACCAATCTTGCAGGTGGAGTGAAGGGGGCAGTGTGGGTATAAGCACTTGGTACCTCCTCGAGATTTTGGGATGTTGGCAAAGGGTTTAATATTCCTGTAGTATCCCAGTCCCTTTATGGTCTAATGCAGTTTGCAAGGCATGAAAGCAAATCCAACTCGGTAACAGAATTCAAAGGGGAAATAATGACTCGTGCTCTGCTTCAAATAATTAAAATATGCAGATATTTAGTGATCTATCAAGGGATATGAGGGAGTAATAAGACACTCTGTCCAATTTGTTTTAGGGCTGGAGTTGGAGCACTGTAGTATAAAATTATAACCTACAAATTAATCACAAGAATGTTCCCTGTATCTAGGTCAAATCCACATGTGAACCTCCACAAAACTTTTGCTTCATTCAGCTTTTTCATGATTATCTTTACTTTCTGGTGCATCAAGGGAGGTAAAATCCCTTTGATTTTTAAAAAAGAAAAAAAAAGGGGGGTTTCTGTTTTGTTTTGTGGGGGTTTTTTGTTGTTTTTGTGGGGTTTTTTGGGTTTCTTGTTTATTTGTTTGTTTTTTTCCAATTTCTCTTTAACTTCTCCTTCCTACCTCATTTTTAAAGTAGAAAGCTTTTTCTTTTTAAACAGGGGGAGGGAGGAAAAAAGGGAGGTTTTTTATGCATGTTTTTCACAGAAAATTGCTCAAATGCAACCAGTCCTGTCGTGGCTCTGAAGGAGCCATAAAATTTCATTACTGCTTCTGCAGTGTCCAAGGCTGTGTGCTGGTTTAAAGATCTCTCCCTAGAATCACTGTGTGCCTCTTTGCCATCCCTGTGTGGCTGCCAGGTTCAGTTCATGTCTACTCAAGTATTTCTTTTGGGGCTGAAACCAATTAAAACTGTGATGAATTAGAGGTTCTGCTTTTGGGTTAGCTCTGAATCTTGGCTTCCTGTGCACGAGCATCCCACTCTGCAGGTGACTGTGAAGTTGGACATGCTCTTATACAGAGAAGGATGAAGAGGGAGCTCTGTGGTGTCTAATATTCTCACTTTAGCTGAAGGTCTGAAGTGTGGTTGTGGTTTGAGGACACTACTAAAGCATCATCTTGTGTTGATCCGTCCTTGGTGAGGTCCAGCCTCGTCCTCTTCAGGAATATGAGCTCAAGGCCAGGTTGGATAAGGCCTTGAGCAACCTGGGCTAGTGGAAGGTGTCCCTGCCCATGGCAGGGGGTGGAATGGGATGAGTTTTAAGGTCCCTTCCAACCCCAACCATTCTGTGGTTCTATGAATGTTGTGTAGGAAGACTTCCAATTTTTTGGGGGGATTGATGGCAATGTCTGGTAGTCCTTGCCTTCCCATTCCCAACTATAATGCAGGCACAGCAGGTAACTGCCTGCCTGCTCTAAGGAACAGTGGGATGAGCTACATAGTGGGACATAGTAAATGGTAGCAAAGAAACCCTCTTCCACTCCTGTGCCTGCCTTTGCTCTTCAATAATAGCCCTTCAAAGAGCTTTAAAGATAAAGTGGCCATAAAAATAAGAATCAAAACATTCAGCTCCTATTTTCTCCTTTTGTGTTAAAGCTCTTAACGTCAGATTCCTTTGAAAATGTAACATCTCGTCAAGTTTGAGGCACTAGGAATAGTTCCTGTAAATCTTCCACTTCTAGAGGTGAAGAGAGCTGGAATTTTCAGAGCATGTCAGGAATATTTTAAGGCATTTTCCTGGTGAATGGTGTCTGGGATGTGTCTGGGTGAAGTCCTGGACCCTGAGACTGGGGCAAGAGCCAACACACAGCAGCTCTTTGGTACGTTTGTTACTGTGAGAAGAAAACCAGGGTGCCTTGTTTTTGGCAGCACTCCCCGTGTGAGTTACATTGCAATGTACACATTGCTACCCCAAAATTGCTCTCCTAGGCATGGTTATGGCAGGCTTTTTTTCCTGAACCACATATAAAGCCTGGTGCTGCATCTCACATTTCTGTCCCATGCAGTGAAGCGTCCTTGGAGCTGTACAGCTGAGCTGGCACCAGCTCAGAGCAGGCATTGGATTTCCAAACCTATTCCGGCTCACACAAGCACAGAATGGTTTGGGATGGAAGAGACCTTAAAGCTCATCCAGTTCCACCCCCCTGCCATGGGCAGGGACACCTTCCACTAGCCCAGGTTGCTCCAAACCCTGCCCAGCCTGGCCTTGGACACTTCCAGGGATCCAGGGGCAGCCACAGCTTCTCTGGGCAACCTGGGCCAGGGCCTCCCCACCCTCACAGCCAACAATTCCTTCCCAATATCCCATCTAACCCTGCTCCCTGGCAGTGGGAAGCCATTCCCCCCTGTCCTGTCCCTCCATCCCTTGTCCCCAGTCCCTCTCCAGCTCTCCTGGAGCCCCTTTAGGCCCTGGAAGGGGCTCTCAGGTCTCTCTGGAACCTTCTCTTCTCCAGGTGAACTCCCCCAGCTCTCCCAGCCTGACCCCAGAGCCAGGGTCTCTGGTCACATTAAAACATAGGCTTAAAATACCACTCTGCTCTTTTAAGGATCACAGTTTGACCCAGCCTAAAGTCCACCTTGACTATTCTACCTTGCATTTGCCTTGATCTCCACACCAGGGTTTGCTCAGTTGCTGACCAGTGCCACCAGACCTGATCCTTTCCTGCTCCCAACATCCTCCTGGTGTCCCTGAGGGATCAGTCATCTCCTCTGGAGCAGCAGTGTGAGAGCAGAGGCTCTGGGGCAGGATGGTAGTGACTGTTCCATTTATCTACTGAAGGCTTGATTAAACCCAAGAGGACCCTGGTGCAATTGCTGCTTGTTCCCTCATGTCACTACAAGCAAACTGCTCGTCGGAGCCTGACACAGCCCTTGCACTTGGCTGCTCTGCCTTGCTGAGGCACAGGAGTGGTGTTGGAGGCTCATCCCTGGGCATCCCTTATGTGCCAAAAGGGCTCTGTCCCAGCCTGGCTTCCTCAGGGTGAGGAGATCTGTGCTTTTCCTGCTTATTACAGGTAAGGCTACTCACCTCTCCTGGGTGGCCTGTGGACAATAGTACAGCCTTTAATCAGAACAGACCCTTCTGACAGCCGTAGTCTGAATAAATATCTTTCCCTCTTGCTAGCTTTCCATTCTGATTTTGCTTTCCCTGGAGATTTGCACTCTCACCACCACCAAGAAAACACATTTATTTTTGAATGTGTAGCTAAGCTGGCAGCAATGTAACACCTTTTCAGCTCTCGCTCGGTGTAACTGCAAGAATAAATAACTCCTTTCTCTTTCTAGTCTCAGGAATATTTGAGCCTCCCATGGCTTTCCAGTAAAATTTGATTTATAGATAGGTGCTGTTTGCATCTGATGCAGAGGAGGTTTTCAGTGCTCTGGAGGGGCAATTGAAACCACCGGGGTACAAATCCTGGGTCATCCCTTGTCACGGACACAACACGAGGCTGAGCTTTGCTTCTGCAGGGAAACCAAGGCTTAAGGAGACAGTGATGGGCACGAGTGGCTTCACAAAGTCCAAGGTGAGAATGTGACTTTGGAGGTGTGGGATGAGCAGCAGGCAAGGAAGCAGCTGCTCTGGAGGAGCTTTGTCAAGCTGGAGGAACTGGGCCTGGAACTGAGGTGCTCTTGATGGTCATTCCTTAATGGCAGAAACTGGAGCTTGGATGTCCCATCTGGGAACTACCTGAGCCGGATTGGGGGAGTGAAAACTTTACCTAGTTACGGTTAATGGGGTGAAAACTGGGCACTTTGGGTTGAAAGAGAGGTGCAAAGGTGTTTTCAGCTTGCAGGAAGATAGTTTTGTGTTCATACTGGAGCAGCTGGGGTCCAGCAGTCACCCCTTGGTGTGGAATGAAGGGGTTGCAGCCAGAACTTTCAGTCTCTGCAGTCCCAACCCTCACCCTGCAGGTGCCTAATTCCCTAATGAATTCCCTGAAGGGCAGTTACTGCTATAAGGCTGGAAAGCCAGCAATTCCCTCTGCCAGAGCTGTTCCATATGGACCACCTCTGCTTGCTGAAACAGGAGATAACCTGCCCTTTCGACTGCATTTCCTAGCAGGTTTCTGGGATTTTTTATTTTTTTCCCTTTCTCTGGCCTCCCACGTGGAAAATAATCCTTTCAACATGCAGATGGCAGCTTCCTTCGTGGCGAGGCAGGCATGTGCAGAAGGCTGTATTTTTACTCTATTCATAGAGCATGTGTGTGAGTTGCTTGCAGGGTGTTACTCTCAGTATTAAGTTAAAAATAGCTGGTGTTAAGCTTCTGATTCTTAACCTTTTTTTGCTCGCGCTCCTTATTTTTGTGATTTATGGTGTAAAACTTCTCTGTGGTTGAAAAGAGCTAGTCTGGCTTTCTAGGAAATGTCTACAGCTTGCTTATAAAACCAGGTTCTGATGGTTAAAACCATGAAGATATTTGATTTATTGTAAATGTGCCAGGGTAGACACTGGATTGTCATGTCCTGGATTGAATGCTGGTGCCTAAATTCACAGAATTCATAGAATCATAGAATTATCCTGAGTTGGAAAGGACCCCCTACGATTCTTGAGTCCAGCTGGAGTGAATGGCAGTGCTGTTGCTGCATAACTGAAACATGTGGGTTGTGAGTAGGAGAAGTAAAAACCCCTAGTGGACTGAAAATTGGCATTAGGGGGGAGGAAAAAGTGGATTTTTAATTTTTTTTTTTTTAATCTTCTAGCCTTTTTCCCACTCTTTGTGTGACAAGTGGCCTTCTGCCCAGAGTGCTGCAGCATCAGGATGGGCTATGTTCCTGGGCTGCTGCTCTGCTGGGAGAAGAGATGAAGTGGGAGGAAGAAAAGGAAGAAAATTGAAATTTGAAGCCTTTCTCCTGAATTTTGTCCCACTTCATCTGATGATTATTAGGAGCTTCCTGCCCCTGCTTTCCTTTCAGCTGGAATGTGTCTTATTCCCTTTTTTGAAAAAAAAAAAAAAAAAAGAACCCGAAATAGCAAATGCCTTGAAGTGAACATATGTGGGAGATGGTGCTTCCACACCGGCCCAGAAGCCAGGAATCACATGGAATCACAGACTGGTTTGGCTTGGAAGGGACCTTAAAGACCAATCCCTCATCCCACCCCGTGCCATGGGCAGGGACACCTCCCACTATCCCAGGTTGCTCCAAGCCCTGTTCAACCTGGCCTTGGACGCTTTCAGGGATGGAGCAGCCCAGAGACCAATCTGCACATCCCTGAGTGGAAACCATGTGGATAACACATGGAGCAAGCCACCAGTGCCTGGGCCATGCTGTCCTCAGCTTGGCACCTGCAGCAAGACTCGGTGGTCTCGTGTGTCCTGGTTCCTGGGTGACGCCCTGGGGACGCAGAACCCTCCGGAGCTGCCGCTGTGGTTATCGTGTCAGTGCACATGTAAATTCCAGCATCATCTTCCCTGTGAAGTTATTAATGAAAATCATCACCCTCATTTAGGAGCTGCCATCACTCAGCAGATTAACCTTTATCAAGCAACTTTGCTACGGCAGCTGCACGGCAAAGTAATTACTTTTAATGGAATCTGCCCTTGATTTGAAGCCACAGGGGAAGCAATTAAATTTAACAAAGGCAAAAGCCATGACTTATAAATGAAGATGGATGGCTTTTGTTATCTGTTTCATAAATTTTATTGTGTACAAGTATTAGAAAATACTCGATTCCTCTCATGTTTTTGGGAGGGAGTGTTAAAATGTGGTATTAGGCTCTGGTTCTATGGATGGATGGAATGTCATCCGCACCAGCTCTGGGATTTGGCTCAGAAATCAGGCTTAGTATCATTTACACTCCAGTCACAGACGACTTGCAGGGGGTTTTGAACTTGAGCATCTCAAACCTTTGACACTTGTGTTCAGCATGAAGAGTTTACGGAACGATTTCTTGGATTACCTGATCTTTTATCTCAGTCTGACTGGTTAGGGAGCGTTTTGCTTGAAACCAAGATGCCCCTTAAACTGCTTTATGTGTCCTCAAGAGCTGGTTCTGCTCTGGAAAGCAAACTGAGCGCCTCTGGGAAAAACTTGGGATCCCCAAGTCCTTTCTGTGAGATGGCTGATGTCCTGAGCAGCTGATGGCCTCTGCAGCCACGCTGAGGACAGATGGACCCCCTGAGGGACCTACAGAGCAGAGCAAAGCCTTTGGGAATCAGTCACTGCTCCCTGAATTTCGGCTGTCACAGCTGAGATACAAGTTGTTGTTCTAGGACAGGCTGAGAGAGCTGGGGATCTTCACCTGGAGAAGAGAACACTCCAGGGACACCTTAGAGCCCTTTAAGGGGCTCCAAGAGAGCTGGAGAGAGACTTTGGACAAGGGGGAATGGCTTCCCACTGCCAGAGGGCAGGGATAGATGGGATATTGAGAAAATCCTTCCCTGTGAGGGTGATGAGGCCCTGGCACAGATTGCCCAGAGAAGCTGTGGCTGCCCCTGGATCCCTGGAAGTGTCCAAGGCCAGGTTGGACGGGGCTTGGAGCAACCTGGGCTAGTGGAAGGTGTCCCTGCCCATGGCAGGGGGTGGGACTGGACGGGCTTTAAGATCCCTTCCAACTCAAATCATTCTGGGATTCTGACAGCAGGAGGGTGAAGGCTGAGCTTGCACAGAGTGGGATGGAGAGGGGATGATCCTTGCGGGTGTGGTGACCTGTCCAAGTTCCTCTGCTGTGCCTATACTCTGGAAAGACCTCAGTGCCCTGTGGGAGCTGATTTTTAGTTAGTGCAGCTAATGCAAGGGAAAGTGTGACAGCTCCTGGGAATGTAGCAGCTTGTTAAGAGGAAATAGGTTTCATCATCTGCTTGGAAGTTTTGATTACTCTCCTGGGAGCTTTGCTCCATCTCTCCTCTGCTGCTGCTGGCAGACCCAAATCAGGAGCTCTGCTACCTACATGTTCCCTTTGCACTGCCCCTCACCTGGGACATGCTGCTCCTTGGATTTGGGTACAGGACATGTCTGAAATACTTCCCTGGTAAAGGTATCCAGTTGGTTATGACTCTCCTGGAGGGAGAGAACAAGACTGAGCTTTTGTAATACTTTGCTTTTGTCTCTGCCACATCCACCTGGGTTTTCTCTGCCAGTGGCTCGGTGCTTGTCCTTTTTTCCAGTGGCTTTATTCCCTTTTAGGGAGATTGATTGCAATGGAGGGGATGTTCAAAAAGAGAGGCATTTAAGGCTGCTCCAGCTATCTTTTGTAAAAAAGAGCATGTGCTCGTTTCTGAGCAGCTCCCCAAAGCTGCTCTAGTCTGGCAGGGAACAGCTGCCTGTGCACGTGCGAGGCCGATTAAGATTCAGTGCTGCTTCAAAGCTCCCATTTGTGCTCCAAACAGGCTTCTAAAAAGCAGGAGGAGAAAAAACCAACTGTATTAAAAAGCAGCTTCTAAGTTAGAGTTGTTTGTTTCTCTCTGAACAATCAGGAGATGATTTTTTTTTTTTATCCTGCTTCCCTACAGAGCATCGCTAATCCTGCTGCAAGTCTCTCCTGCTGCTAAATGGGGTGGGTGTTTGGCATGGAAAGGCTTGGAGTCACCTTCCAGCCTGTCTGCAAGTTCCCAAGGGCCAGGAAAGGCTTAAACTCTGATGTGGATGCAGGAAAAGAATGATATGGAAATTAAGATCTTTTTACTCGCCGGGTCCATATAGTGACGTAGGAATACTGTATCTTATGTATGCAGTAGAAATTAATCTGGATTAATTTAAGAAACTAAACATGATTAGAGTCACTCTTTTGGAATTAGAGGAGCTTTGTGTTCGATTTGACATAATTGGCTTACAAAGGTTCTCTAAAGGATGTTCATACCCACGCTGTGTATGGGAGTGTGTACTCTGAGCAAACCCTCCTCTCCATCCTTTGGGATTGCCTGGGAACAGAACATTTGCAGTATTATTCCGTGTAAGTAAAGAGAGATGCCCGCCAGGCTTGCTTTCACCTGGGATGCTCCGAGAGGTGAATGGTGCAGGTGACACCTTCCTCTCAGCAGGGACTGGGAGTGCAGTAGTTCTCAGCACCCCAGTGCAGAGGTATAAGAACTGAGGAAAAAGGCTATGACACCATCAAGGGCATGGAGAGAAGGGAAAGAGAATTCCATGCTTGTATTCCTTTCTGCCAGGAGAACAAAGAGGGAACAAACACCACTGCACACTGGTGTTGGTCCTGTGATCCAAAGCACTTCTGTGTTTTATAACCAGCCCCCAGGATTTATGGACGAGCCAAGGCTCCAGGATTCCCAAGGGGATTATGTGCACAAATGACAATATTCCCTGGAGTGAATATAAAAGTGAAATGGAGTTATGAAAAGGATTTAAGCCTTCTTGTCTGGGGCTCTGCCACCTCTGACTGCTGGTGCTTGGGTAGACCTGTGGGGGTTCTCCACCCACGGGCAGCAGCCCCTTCAAACAAGAAGGGCTGGGGACCACGTGAGCTGCTTCCCCAAGCCCAGAAGGGGCTGGATCTCATCCTGAACAGTCACTTCCAGCCGGAAGGGATGGGGATCCTGTAGGTCAGAAGGAAATCAGGGGTGTCTCTGATTTGCAGCACACCAGGCATGGGGTGTTCTGCCCCCTGTGTCTGAAATGTGAGACTGGTCCTGCAGCACCAGCATGTCAGAGCTGACTCTGCTTTCCAGCAGTGTGAGCAAACTGAATTTTGGTACTCTGAGGCTGGATGGCCAGGCTGGATCCATCCCAAAAACAGAGGGCAAGGCCCTGGAGAACCAAACTTGTGGCTCTTGCCTCTCCAAAGGACTGGAAGGTGTTTATTGTGGGTGGAAAGGGTTCTGTGTTGTGCATCTGCATGTGCAGCAGTGCCCTTGGTTATGCTCTGAAAAACCCCAGAGCAGGGCCAAAGGCTTTCAGGCACAGTTTGCTGATATCTTTCCCAATTTCCCTGCCAGCATTCTGCTGTCCTTTCCCCATAACAGCTGCTTACAAGGGCAGTCCATAAGATTTATGCTCCTGCTGACTTCAGTTGCAACAGGAAAGCACCCAGCCCTCGCGGGCTGCTGTGGTGCAGAGATCTTGGTAGGGAAAACTGGCTTTGGCCAAGGTGTAAGAACCTGTAAAACCCCTAACACAGGCAGGTTCCCTCCTGGGGAGGGATTTGACAGGTAACTCCCAGCACAGGGAGGAGGAATTGCTGATTGTGTTGCAGCAAAGTGTTGGAGATGCAGTGGAGAATCTCTGCAGGGAGTGTGTGTGTGCAGGTGAAGAGGTTTGCCTTTAAAAATCACCTTGCTGGGGTCTACCTGTGCCCCTGTGGCTCTGTCTTCATGTTACTCTTCATTCTAAGTTACTTTGGTGCTTTTTTTAACTTTTTTTTTTCCCTAGAAAAACTTTAAATGGATCTATATTTAGAACAGGCTGCATGCTGCCTGAAGACTTTCTGACAGCAAATAATGATCTTAATAGGGCCCCCTGATACATATCAGGAATCTTCTACTTCTAATGCTCCGTAGTTTGAAGCTTGAAGGTGTTTGGGGTGTACTTTTTTTCTTTCCCCCAGGTGCTGACCACCTCTTGGTAATTGAATTTGAGTCAGACTGGACCTTCCTGAAGATGAGTTTGCTGTAAAAATAGAGGCAATACTGAAAGTCAGGCAGTGATGGGGGAGTTTAACCTTCCTTCTCCTCCAGTCTGTGCCAGGCAGAAACCGGTGGTGGAGGCTGCTCTTTGCCATGAGGATCAAGCACTGCTTGGTTTGCTGACCTGGCTGGGATGGAAATGTTGTGGAGGAGCAAATTTCCTCCCCATGGGATGTAACTCCTCTCCTTAACCAGTAGCCTTCAGGGTGCTGCATCCCAGAGCTGTGTCCTTGGAGCTTGTTGTACGTGAGGAGGTGGGAACTCATGGACCAGGGCAGTGGTCCTGTGCCTGGGAATCTGCTCCAAAGGGCTCTTCTGGAATTTCTCCCCGCCTTCCCCAAGGAAGTCAAAGGAACAGCCAAAGGGCCACTTCTGGCTGGTTCCCGCTTCATATCCAATTAAAGAGTTGACTCCTGGTGCCCTAAGTCCAGGGATGAGGATTTCTGCCACAAATGGCTGTTCTGATGTTTTCTGTCAGCTCTCAGTGGTCTCCCTGGATGCACTAAGTGTGCTGACGCTCTCCTGCCTCCCACATCTCTGCCTGTCTCTGTGGAAAGCTGCCTCCCTATTCAAAAGCAGAGTCAGTCTTTCTGGTTCTTAACAGCTCCCAAATGAGCTGTTTCTCCACTGAAGCTTCTCCTGTGGCGATGTAACTTCTTTTGTGGTCAGCACACCGTGGCTCTGACACCTGGTGTGAGCCATTCCTGCCAGGCCCTGATTTCCAGGGCTTCTGCAGCTTCAGCTCAGCTCTGGAGCAGCACAAGCTGAATTTAAGAGCTTTTTTTGTTTTTTCAGTGGCCCATTAGCTGTTTGCTACTTTTGAAATAGCTGTTGAGTTGAGCTGACAACAGGCACTTCTTGCAAATGGAGGGAAGACAAAATTGATGCTTTGAAAAGCGCTGCTGTACATGGGAAGCTTTCCTGCGTTGGAATGTTTATCTCCTTGAACACATTATTGCAGCTGTTGTTTTTCCAGCACACGTGGAAGGCTGCAAGAATCTCTCTGTTCTCTGCTGTGTGCCTCCCTTTGCATCTGGAGCAGGGAGATGCCATGGTGGGCAGAATTAACAGCCTCAATTGTTGAATACTGCAGTTTTAACACAGCACAGATTATGGCATTTAAGTAGGTAGGATAAATATTAATTAAAATATGCGGTCTGAAAGACTTGGAAAATCAATTGCATTCCTCTAGGGAGCTTTCTTGTTGAGACTTTATTTTTTGATTCTTTCTAAACCTTGGCGTCTTGCTGTGCTTGCTAAATTGCGGTTGTTCTGTGCTGCTGCATCTCAAAGCAGCTGCCCCATAAACCACCCCAACAGTGGGGATGGAGAGCAGCAAACTTCAGTGGGGAGCTTTAACGTGCCTTCCATAAAATATGGAACAGTGATGTTTAAAGATGCCTTGGTGGAGACATGAATATACGTCTTGGGAGGTGGAAAGGCACAGAATTCTCATCTGCTGAGGCACAGATGAATTTGACTGTAATGAAAACTTGCCTCGTCCTTGTGCTCTTTCTGCATTCTGGCAAAAGTTACTGTGTATTTACACCATTTCCAGCCATGATGCTGATGAGAAACTGCAACACTTGCAGATCTGTCTGTAGGGGTTGTAAAGTATTCCCAGGACAATCAGAGCAATAGGCAGTAATTCAGGTTTCATTGTCTTTGCTGTTTTTTAAGAACTCCACAAAGAGCTGCTGCTGTCTCTGAATTGCTGCTCTTTGTTGTCTTGGGGGAACTGCCCTCACCAAGGATGGAGTTGGAGCAACCTGGGTTAGTGAGAGGTGGGTAGGACTGGATGAGCTTTAAGGTCCCTTCCAACCCAAACTGTTGTAGGACTTGATGATTCCCTAAAAAATTGTTTTCAATGGTGCTTTGCAAAGAGCTGGAGGTGCTTGCTCCTTCCTTGACCTTTCTCTTTGTAAAGCTCTATTGAAAATAATTTTTTTAGGGAATCATTGAATCCTACAATGTTTTGGGCTGGAAGGGACCTTAAAGCCTATCTCATTCCACCCCCTGCCATGGGCAGGGACACCTTCCACTAGCCCAGATTGCTCCAAGCTGGCCTTGGACACTTCCAGGGATGGGGCAGCCGCAGCTTCTCTGGGTGACCTGTGCCAGGGCCTCCCCACCCTCATGGGGAAGAATTTGTCCCTAATATCCAGTTTAAATCTGCCCTCCCTCAGCTTAAACCCACTATGAATGGATCAGGCCCTTTCCTGGGAAGATTGCAAGTGGATACATCTGTACAGCTCCATGGCTGTAACTTTGTTTTTTGGCAGACTGGCACCAGAAAATACTCTAAAATTTTCTTTTACAGCCGGTCTGGCAGAGCAGCACCCAGATACGGTTCTGTGTCTTCCACTGAAAGCCATCCTTCCTCTTGAGTATTTTTGTTTGTCTCTTCCCTCTCACCCCCTCCCTGCCCTGATCTGCCTTTTTTTTGCTTTTGTTTGATTGTTTTTTTTTCCTGCACATTTTGTTAGGGAGTGGACGGTGTGAATGACAGATCATGCCCAGGGCATATTTATGGTTGTCTCTTGGCTGCCCTGCTCTCGGTGCTCCTGATGTGGCAGTGCTGACATCTTTAATCAGAGCTATTACACACTTGAAAAGCTCTGTGCACTCCACCAGTGCCTCAAGCTTCGGGGGTTTCTGTGCCACAAGTCAGCTCCCAGTGACTGTGTTTCCACTTGAAATCATGCCATCATCTTGTTGCTCTCCAGCCTTTGCTAGGGGTGATCATAAATCACAACGGGGGTCTGGGTTGGAAGGGACCTTAAAGCTCATCCAGTCCCACCCCCTGCCATGGGCAGGGACACCTTCCACTGTCCCAGGTTACTCCAAGCCCTGTCCAGCCTGGCCTTGGACACTTCCAGGGATGGGGCAGCCACAGCTTCTCTGGGCTCTTTCACAATGTTAATGAAATAGAATTTAATAAAAATTGGAATGGAAGAGATAAGAGCTCTTTAAACAATCTTATAGATGAAAGAAATGATCATGCTCACGAACAACTTGCATAAAGCAAATTGAGAAGTCAAGTGCATGTGCAGGAACCTTTTTCTGCAAATCATTAGAGAAATAAAGCTCCTCCTGTCATCAGCTCTTTATGTGAAGAGACAGCAGGTAGACTTTGTGGAGATGAACAATGAAGCTGCATTAACAGAATCACGAGGGGGAAATGAATTTAAAAAAGAGACTTTTCTGTATTGTCTTCCCTCTTTTTCTTGATTCTGAAGTGATTTTTCAGGTCAGGAGGATGTTTAAGTTGCAGTTCTGAAGATGGGGAGTTATCCAGTGTGATCCCCTGGAGAAGAGGAGGTGCAGAGCTCCTGTCACCATCAAAAAGTTGGGACGTGATGGCAGTGAGAGATGTTCATGAGTTTTGAGGCTGAGAGAGACTTACAGTAGACTCCAGCATCTGCTGCTCTTGGGAGATGGGTGAATAAGTTAAGCTTGTGCTAAACCCTGTCTTAGGATGCTGTGGACAAATGGTTATGCCTGCTGGAAGTCCTTAATGGGAGACAGGATGTTTGGGGGTGAATGATGTTTCGTGTCACTTCTCGTATGAGAAAGGCTTCGAGTTCGGTTTTTTTGCTACAAATCAATGCCCGGACAGGATTCCTGTGCTTTTCCAAAACAAAAGAGATCTTTTAGGAATGGTCTCCGTGGTTCTGCTGTATAATTCTCAGGAATGTGGACAAGCTCTGGAAACCAGTGTCTTCCAGAGACACACCCAAATTACCTGTGAAAATCAGGATGTTATCCTGATTATGAGTTGGACACTTCATTCCTGGTGCTTCTCCGGAGCCTGTTGTTGGTGTCCCTGCTCATTGGAGGAGTGTTGGACAAGGTGACCTTTAAAGGTCCCTTCCAACCCAAAATATTCTGGGGTTCAATTACTCCTTTCCAGCTGTGGGACCCTCGTGGCCCAGCTGCCACCACCTTGGCTCAGTTTTCTTGGGAATGCTCTTTCACAGTGGCTTCTTTTGGGAACCTGTGGCTGCCTGGCCTTCAAAACTCATCTGTAACACAGGGATTGGATCTTGGTAGAGCCAGACCCAGACACCACTCTAAAATCTTCACCTTCCCTGCTGTGGTATATGAACTTAGTGCATTTAGTAGGCTTAATATGTCTTTTAATTTTTTTTTTTTTCTCTACCATCCAGAGTTTTTGCTTTCTTTTTAAAATGTTGATTCTTTGAGCTGATCTTTCCTGCAGCTGGTGCTACTTATGTTCACTTCTGCATCTTTAAACCAGCTGGCAAGTGCCTTTTTATCAAGCTGGAGCCTCTCTCCAGATCAGCATTATTTAGAGATAAGTCTAGAGACTGATCTGTGATCAGTTGACTGATAGTATGTGGAGTGGGCTCTTTTTTTAGCTAAAGCCAGCATTTTTCTAAAAATACTCCTACTCAAACATAAGCATCAAAGGATTTCTGATCCCTGGGATTATTAAGCATGGCACAGTGTTATCTTGCTGGGATTGGTCTTAGACTTCAGAGGAAGTGCACGAGCTTCACGCTGGAGTTGGTAGTTTAACAAATTGATGTTGCACATGTCAAGCTCAAAGGCTGAACCCCCATGACTGTGATGGGTTTCCCTGATCTGTCGCCCTGGATTTAGGGAAAGTGCCTGGGAAGCATCACATTTATGTGATGAATGTACAAGTCCTTCCTTGGTTTTCTGGTATTTGTTTCCCCCCCTTAAAGAGTGGCTGAAACTTAAACTTATTTTGATCTGCATGTGGGGGACTGGCTGTCGAGGCAGATTCCAGCCCAGGGCTTATGTCCAAGTTCTCATTGTGATTCACAACCTGTAGCCTTCTGGGAATATCTGTAAGTACTATTTTCCAGCATGGACACCTCTCTAAAATGACCTGGACAGCTCAGTCTGAGTGGTTTTTGTCAAACCTGAGTCTTGAGGTTGTGCCAGAGCATGTTGTGGATGCCCAGCAGTGGAAAACAAAGCACAGCTTTGAGCTTTGACATGACTTGCTCTGCAGAGGGTTTTCTTGTCTCTTCATCATCAATACATATTTTTCCTTATCTTGTTTTCCTCCACCAAACTTCCAGCTGGTGGGTTTTGTGCTTTGCATTGAGAGAGTCCTCTGTGGGATGTTTCCGTCTCTTCCTGTGTCTGTGTGCTCTGATCAGTGATGCCCTTTAAGATCAGAACTCTCCAACATGTTTTCCAGGTCTCCCAATAATTTATAGACTTGTTCATGCTATTCATGGCTTCCTTGGGACAGTCATGAGTCAAGATTAAAAGAGGAAGGCTGTCCTCATTGTCCTGAGGTTACAAGTGAAATGGCTGAAAATTCTTTTGGTTTTACCTGGCAATTCCTATCTTGTGTATTCGTTTGTTATGCTGGCTGGGACAGTGTTGTTTTGTGGGAATGATCTGCATTCCTAGTTCCTGGATATGGCCTGTTTGCCTGTATTTGAATGTACCTCTGTCTCACAATGTGATCTCCTTAAAATTGTTTTTGCTATTTAACCTTCTCCGATGGTTTCCATCATCTGGAGACTTAATCACAGCTTAGTCTCAATTATCATAAACCAGGTGAACCCTACAATATTGGGGTAGGAAATTAGGGTATATAAGCTCCAGGTTGCCCAGAGAAACTGTGGCTGCCCCATGCCTAGGAGTGTCCAAGGCCAGGTTGGACGGGGCTTGGAGCAGCCTGGGCCAGTGGAAGGTGCTAGTGGAAGGGGTGGAACAATATGGTGTTTAAGGTTGCTTCCAATCCAAACCAGTCTGGGATCTATGATTCCCTGGATATATCCCCTTCAAATGCTGATTCCCTATTGATAGTTAAACTAGGAGACCCGCTAATTAACCAGTTTAAGTTCGTTCTATGGCTCGTGTTAACACTATTGTAACATGGTAGTACCTGAAGTGGTGGTACCTGGCCCTGTGTTGCTTCCCAGACCTTTGGTGCTCAGAGCAACGAGAGATCTCTCAACTTATCCAACTTCTAAATCAAAAATTATGAAAATCATGTTATCTTAATGCAACCCTGCATAATTAATGGCAATAAATAATACAATCCTTTAAATGTTTCTTAATTTGGTTTCAATCCCGACTGCTGCACTGAGCCCAGGAGTGATTCTGAGAGTCTTACAAAACATTGAACTGAAGAATGGATGAAAAGGGAGGAAGCAGTGGGAGACTTGTCAGCAAGAGTTTTAGGGGAACATGGAGCTAGAGATTCTCTCTCTTTCTGAGGCACTGGAGGGGAAGAAATGTATTTAAGAGACGTGTGGATGTGGCACTTGGGGACGTGGGTTAGTGGTGGCCTTGGCAGTGCTGGGTGAGTGGTTGGACTCTGCTCTTTGAGGGCTTTTCCAACCTAAATGATTCCATAACTCCAAGAAGAGGTGGCTTGCTGATTTCTAAGCCACAACAAGACTGAGAGAGGATATTGTCGGGAGAACCCACCAGCTCTTTTTTTCTTGTGAAATAGATGGGGGAAAAGAAATCCAAATAAATTGGAGCTGCTGTGGCCAGAAAGGACACCCATGTGGTGGAGATCTTTAGGAGTTTGGAGATAGCAAGGAACTGCTGGGAGATGGGATTTTGATAGAGGATTACTAAAGGCTTTAGTCATTTCCCTGTCAGTATTGGGGGATTTTCTGTGGGCTTTACTGAAATGGCTGCTGGGGATACAAATAGTGGGAAGATTTATGTGTTGTATCAAGTGGTGCTGAAATGGAGTTTGATTCCTGAGAAAATCCTGTGTGTTATTTGAAACAAAAGGCCCCCAAATATGTAGAAAACCCATGACTGTTCTTTGGAGGGTGCAAAAGAAATAGAGCAGGGAAGGTATTCCCAGGAATACCAGCCTCAAGGAGGTGAGGAAGAAGGCAATGCCCGTGCCTGCCTAAATTCAGAAGAAATAATTAATCTTGGGATTACTCTTGGCATACCAGAAATAGCAGCACTATTGCAAAGATCCCTTAAGCTCTTGTGAAGTTGTCTGGGTGTTGAATTGTTTGAGTCCCCCTCCCTTCCCAATGAATATAAACTAGGAATGAAATAACTGATTTGCATCAAATCCCTCCCTACTTTTCCTTCTCCTCTCCACGAAGATTACATGTCTCACATCACTTTACTCTGGTCTTTCATCCCCAGGCCTTTTAAAAGAGTCTTCCTCAAATCAGGGTATTTGTGGTTGTCTGGCACTTCTTTCTTTTTGAGGAAAAACATCCTCGCTTTGACTTTGGTGAACTCCTCACAACTTTGTTCCCTTGGCTATGCCCAGTCTGAAGTTTTCCCCTTTGAAGGCATAAGCTGGTATTTCATTAGTTTGGCATTTGCTTTGTCTGTGCATTAAAAGATTAGTGTGATTGCTTGCAGGGAAGCAAAGGCTGCCTCCCGATTCGGCTGTCAGTCCCTATTTCCCTGCCCACACAAAGGTCCGCGGCAGCCCCGCGCTGCGGGAGGGGGGAGCAGCTTTGGAGCCATTCCTGGGGAATTCTGAAAAGGGGAAAAAAAAATAGATAAGACTTCTAGTCCCGGGGAAGCTTAGGAAATGTCAGGATGCATCACTGACTGCTCCCCCAGAAAGAGTTTAGTGGAGAAGGAGCCTAATGACACCCATCAGCTCAGGAGCAGAACACACTGGAGATCATGTCCCTCTATCCATGGATAATGCCATGGAGAGCACCCTTCCCCTTCCCAAACAGGTTATGAGCACTGACTCTTTTTTTTTTTTACTATTATTTTAATATATATTCCAATCATGCAAATTCCTCCCAGAAGGTTTCAGTGATACCAACTGGGTCAAATTTATGCTCTGTAAATGAGCAATTCCCATTTCTCTTGTTTGTTACCCAGGTTTCTCACATCAGGGTAGAGGCAATTAAGGAATTTTGTCTCACCCCTCAGTGATTTGATTAATGTTGTTCTTGACATCGTGGTTTTTTTGTGCTAAATGAATAGTCATTTGTTGTCCCTTCCCTTCCTCTGCCTTCCCCTCCCCTCTTTCTCCTTTCATTCCTTGCTTTTCCCTGCTTAAAAATCTTTCTTCCTCGCGTGGTTTGAATCTCCCAGAGGGAGCTCCCAAGCCCCTTTGTGCAGGTACCAGCAGGTTGCCTGAACATTCCTCCTGTTTTCTCCTGCCCTGATCCCTTGTCAGGATGGTGCCATGTGGGATGTAACCCCGTGGTGATTATCATAAAATCCCAGAATGGTTTGGGATGAAAGGGACTTTAAAGACCGTGGGACAACTTCCCCTAGATCCAGGGACATCTTCCGCTTGACCAATACTAGAACTGTTTCTGTCTCTCTTTACAACTTTCTCTGAGTTTTTATTTTGCTCTTTGTAACTTACAAGCTCCAACTTTGCTGGAGATTATATAGATTTATATATAAATATATATATATATATATGTATGTTTCAATACCTGAGCCGGCTTCTGACCCAAGTAAAGTACAGCTTTTAAAAGCTCCCTCTGGAGAAATCCTGTCTCTCTAAATGCACACAGGTAGTCAGAGCAGCCTTGATCTTAATGCACCACTGATTTCTGGCCGGAAACTAGGGCAGACATGGGAATAGGAGGGCTCTTGCTTCGGCCAGGGAATGCAGAACCCAGTTGGAGGGTGCCTTGCTTTGAATGCTGGGCAGGGCTGAGTGCAGGGCTGAGTAACCTGCTGACTGATGCTTGAAGGACATTTTTGACCCCCCTCCCCAGTTCTGTGACAGGCAGGGGGATGCAGATGGTTTGGTCTTGCAACTTCCATTTCAGGATGACAACCTGAAGCATCCCCTGTTCAGGGAAGGACAGATTTGTGAGAGAAGGCAGTGGAAGCATTTGTGAATCCAAGGTGAAAGAGCCCAAAATAGCTGCTTTTAATGTGTGGATTTATCCGGGTGCTGCCTGGAGGAGATGAAAAACACTGACAGATAAAGGTGTCCTGGGTCCAGAGCCCTCAGGAGGGGGAGAATATCTCAGGATCCAGATGGGACAGCTCTGTTTTGCTGTTTTTCCTATGCCAGAAATGCTTGTCAGGAGAGAAGGACCATCTCTGCTGCTGCCTGACCTTTTCTTCTGCTTGCTTTCCTCTCTGGGCCCTCACCACTTAGTGCTGGAAGATTTCTGGACTCCCGTTATCTTTGGTAGAATACTGACTGAGGTGAGCCATGGCCATGGTTATGTAGGTCCTGTGGGCTGAGAAACTTCCAGGCAGCCCTAAAAAAAAAAGCCTTCTAGGCATCCCTAAGGATGGAAGATCTTCAGCTGCATCTTGAGTTTTGAGTTCTAGTCCTTCTTCTGTGCCTGGCACAGCTGCTCCAGTCCTTCTCAAGAGCTTGAGGCTGGGCATCTGCAAGTGCTGCTACTGTGTCCAGGGGTCTTCTCAAAGGGATCTCTACTCTGCTCCTTCCCATTAAAGTAGCCATATGTGAGAGAAGGGAGCCTTTGAAGACCTCTCAAAGCGTGGATGGGCTTCTTCTCTTGTAGGGATCAGGAATACTTACTGACTGAAGACTTCATAAAAAGCGTGATTTCCTCTTCTGCAAACTCATTCAGCCAGACTGGCTGTGCCACAATCCAACCCCGGAGTGGGAAAGTTGCTCTTTTCCTCTCAGCCTTGGACAGATGGTGCAGATTAGCCCTAAGCTAATACAAGGCTTGGCAGCTGCCCGGGGGCTCAACATCTGGGGCAGAATTTCAGACACATCCAGTGAATAAGTCTAGACACCTCCTGAGTTGATTTCTTCCGAGAGAGAAAAATTTCAAGGCGCCCCTTTCCAGATGCTCCACTTTGGATTGCCCTTCTCAGCCGTGGGAAAGAATCGATGTCTGCAATTCCTATCCCAGAGCCCTGTTTTGTGGCCTTGTGTCCATCATGTGGCTGGAGTCAGCATCCTGCTGCATTGCTGCTTCCCTGCAGATGTTCCTGATCCTCTTCAAATCTTACTGAAAAGGGTGAATTTGGAGAAGAACCAACTGGTCTAACACAACCCCTCCTGCATCTTTAAACCCTGTTTTTCCCAGCTTGTGCTCTGGCAGGCGGAGCCTTTCTGGTGCTGAGATCTGGGGACGTAAATTCCAGGCAGGCTCATTTACTTCCCTCAGACTATGATAAGGGAGAAATGATTCCCACTCACTGCTCCAGGAAGGGATGTGCCCAGCACTGATCCCACAGTGGGGGGTGCTGGTCATCAGGCAGAGTGGGAGAGGCAGAGCAGACCATGTGGGGCTCCAGATCTGTTCCAGGAGTGTGGGGAGATGGGAAAAACCTCTGCCTTTGAGCCAAGTAGATCCTGAACACCTTGGTGTTCAGCTGGGGGGGAGGATGGAGAAGCTCCTGTCCAAGGCAGGGAGCTGCTCCAGGAACAGCACCTGGAGAATGCTTGTCATTCTGTTCCGTAAAATCATGGAATAGCCTGAGCTGGAAGGGATGCACAAGGATCATCCAGTCCAATTCCTGGACACCCCCAGGAATCCCAACATTGCCTGCAGGACTAGGAAGGCTGTGGGTCCCATCCTGTGCCTGTACTGACTGCTTAAAACCAGTCCCAGAGCATTTCACAGCTCAAAGTGTCTGAAAAAACAAGCTGAGTGTAAATGAACTGCTTGTCTTGGCCATGCTTGGATAAATCCTTCCCTGCCTTCCTACTGACTCCATTTTTTTCTGCAAGTCCATGCAGAGAAGATCCCAGAAGCACCTCATCCCCATGGAGCTGTCAGCTGGAATCAGCCATGAAAACTCATCTCTTGGAAACCAAATCTCATTTTTTATCTCTCACAAAACTCACAAAACTCTTCTGTGCCCTTACCGTGCCCGTGTTGCAGGTCTGTTCCCAGCAGAGGTGGAGGACATAGGGCCCTGAAACTAAGGTGTTTTCACCTTAAAGGAGAGACTAAAAATAGCTTGGAGGATTTGTGGGAAATCTTGTGTTGCTGAAGCATCTTTTTGAGTGTTATCTCACTTTTTTTTTTTCCTTGTTGAGAATTGTTTCTGCTGAGACCTTGAGAGATATGAGTGACCTCAGGGGCAGGACATCAAGCATCCCACAGAAGCATTTCCAGGGGCTTCAGGGGGTGTTGGTTTGTACATCCCTGCTCACTAGGGAGGCACAGAGGATGGGGGACCCCGATGCCTTGGGCTCCAGCACTGTGTGGTTACAGAACCTGGCCCTTGGAGCTGAACTCTCCAGCCCTTTTCCCAGGTTACAGGGATATTGCAGAGTGTTTTGACAGCTGAAGCAGCCTGGAAATAATGAGCTGGAGGCAATGTTTCTCTCATGTCCTCTTTCCAAGGTGTATCACTGAGCAAGTGAGGCTGGGTCTGTTTGCTCAGGGCCCCTGTTTATTCAGGGATTTCTTCTCACAGAGTCTCTTTCCAGCTTTATCATCCACTGCCAGCTGAATGTGATTTTCCCACATGGCTTTGGTTCAGCAGAAGGACAAGCACCCAGTAAATGTGACTCAGATTTGGCTGGTGTAGCCATTTGGATCACAGTGTTATTTTTATTTTGTTTACTGGGTTGTGTTTGTAGAGTTACTTTGATGTTTCAAACCTGCTTTCTTTTGCAGGTTTTTCTGCTCTGCAATTGTAACTCTGCCATCTTTAATTCTGTTGCATGCATCAGTCCTTCAGCAGTGTTTTCCAGTTGCATGGCTGCAATTTTAAACTCCCTTATCCTTTTTATGGAAGTTCAGAGGAATCTCGTGGAGATCACTGCCAGAGAGAGCAGTGAATTTCAGGTTACATGTGGGTTTGCCTCGACTCAATGAGAGCTGACAAAAGCTGGAATACAAAACCTTGTTGGCCATGGATGTGCAGTAAATACCTGGGGAATTAAAATAATAGCAGGAAAAAATGCGGGGAGTGGGATTTGTGCTGGTTCTTCCTGAGACCCCAAGTTCCTGACAGCACATTTGTATGTCTTTTAATCATGTGGAATATTTTGGGGTTGGGAGGGACCTAAAAGCTCCTCTCATTCCACCCCCTGCCATGAGCAGGGACACCTTCCACTAGCCCAGGCTGCTCCAAGCCCCGTCCAACCTGACCTTGGACACTTCCAGGGATGGGGCAGCCACAGTTCCTCTGGGCAACCTGTGCCAAAGCAGCAGCCACGTGGCTGTGAGGAGCTGGATCCCGGAGAGAATGCCAGCAGATGGTGCTGAACATCCATCAGGTCGTGGAGAAGCAGAAAAACCCCATGTCCTGTCCCTGCAGCAGCTCCTGGAGTGTAAGGACAGGGCTAGAGTTGAGCTCCCTCTGTCTGGGGGATGATTCTCTGCGTGTCCTTCCAGGTGCAGGAGCCCCTTGCAGAGCCACGGGCATCATCCTCCCTGGCTCCTGGCAATTCCTCCTGTGTCCCAAGAATTTTTGCCTGGTGGAAAAATCACTTGGAGTTGCTTGTTTGGGGTCTTTTGGTTGTGTTTTGGTTTGGTTTGGGATTATTTTAGAGGAGTGAAAAATAAGCTGTGCTTACCAAAGCATGAGTCAGACTGGCACTGCAAACAAAACCCAGTTTGGAGGATTGTTTGCTTACCAGCAACTGGAATCTGCCTTAGTGCTGGGTTGTTTCCTGCTCCTACAAGTCTTTGGCAGTCAAATCTTTGGACTTCTGCTCTGATAGTCACCCAAATGATCAAAACTTGTAATAGAGAATGAAGCACCGTGTAAAGAACAGAGCTTTTCTTCAGAGAGGAGTCTGCAGACTCTGGTGTAACGGGTCTGTGCATTGACTGCCGCAGAGTGTCAGGATATTTCCATAATGGATACTTTCCATGCAGTAATTTTTAGCTTATGATCACTTATTCTGTAATACCATCCTTGCAGGGAATGATTTTGCAGCAGATACTCTTCTGCATTTTCTTGTGGGGACTGTTAAGACTTTGGTTTTTTTCCCCTCTGTGCTCATGACATGTCTGAGTGACAGCCACTGAAGGAGGGGGATTGTCCCGTGCTGAGCCAGGATTCTGATCAAGGAGCAATGGCACCAAGAGCCATTTAAAGGTGTGATTATCACAGCTGAGGTGCTCTGAACACAACTGGCTTCTCTGGCTGCTCCTGAACACGGTTTCAAAATGGTGCTGATGTGAGATGATCCATGTAACCATGTTTATTTGTGGCATAGATCATGGAATCACAGAGCAGTTTGGGTTGGAAGGGACCTCAAAGACACCCAGTTTTACCCCCTGCCACAGGCAGGGACACCTTCCACTAGCCCAGGTTGCTCCTCCCTGGCCTTGGACACTCCCAGGGATGGGGCAGCCACAGCTTCTCTGGGCAACCTGTGCCAGGGCCTCCCCACCCTCCCAGGGAAGAATTCCTTCCCAATCACCAGTCTGTGGTGGGACAACTTTTCCAGCTGCACAGCCAATAGGTTGCACTTGTTTCCAAAGCAATCCACAGCCCTTGGAGGACCTGTAAAGTCATCATGGGGGAAGTTATTGTAATTTCTCCCTTTTGGGGTGTCGGGTTCTCTCTGTAGGGCAGGGAGAGATGTGCAAGTGGGGGCAGAGCCTGTGCACCAGCAATCTTTGGCTTTTCAGGGCCAGTTTAATGCCTCAGCTCCTGTCTGTGGCTGATTTCTCCAGGTCAATTTCCCTGTTCCCACAGACATGCTTAACTTGACCAATTTTGGAGTGGATTTGCCACGGAAAGGTCCTTCCTCAGCAGCCACAAAGTGTGGATGGGTAATGCCAAACCCTCTGGAGAGCCCCTTGAAGAGGGAATTATTCCTTCCTTGGCATCAGTGGGATGGGAGGGAGCTGCATGACTCACTGGGTGAATTCCAGAGGCTGAAGTTAATTCCCAGTACGAAGTCTTCCCTCTTGCTTGGAAAGCTTTGAGTTCTCAGGGAGTGTTTTGCCTGCAAAGGGCTGAACCCATCATATCATCTTGAATGTACTGGATTCCACAAATCAGCACCTGATCCACAAATCCCCAGACTGAGCCTCCACATGTGTTTTATTTTTGGGTGCAGAATAAGGGAGCCATTCAACTGCAGCTGATTTGCAAGGATAAACTGAAGTGGCAGAATAACACTGACTCAGCTCAGCATTCCTGGGGTGAATTCAGCACTAATCTCTATTAATGATTTAGCACAACCACTGAAAACATGGTAAACCAGATGCTGAAGAGAATTCAGATGTACTGGCTGACTTAAATCTCCAGGCCTGAAATGTCACTTCTGTTTTGAACATGTTGTCTTTTCATTGCTGGTAGGACACTGTAAATGCAGTAGCTGGTGGGCTGGCAAATGAATGCATGAAGATTGAGTGGTTAGGACACGTTTTTTCTCCCTAAGATAAACCCAAATGATGCTATGGCAGCTCTGATTTCACATTTTTCCTGTCTCGGTGATACACCAGTGGTTGCATGCTGAGGTTGGAAGAGGCCTCTAGAGGTCGTGTGGTCCCGTCCCCCTGCTCAAGCCATGTCACCTGCAACCAGCTGCCCAGAACCATGCCCAGATGGCTTTGAAATGTCTCCAAGGATGGAGACTGACTCCACAATCTCCCTGGGTGCATCCCAGGACAAATGTACGTTTAGTTTCCTTGAGTGTTCCTTGATCCGATCCCCTTCCACCAGGTACGTGTTCCTTGCTCCAACCTTCCCCCTGCTCTCTGGGACAATTATCAGACAAACTGGAAGGACAAATCCTAGTATGGATATGGCGTGGCTGGTTTTGTTTCTGGCAGGCATGGTGAAGCCCTGGCACAGTTTTCCCAGAAGCTGTGGCTGCCCCTGGATCCCTGGAAGTGTCCAAGGCCAGGTTGAACAGGGCTTGGAGCAGCCTGGGCTAGTGGAAGGTGTCCCTGCCCATGGCAGGGGGTGGAACTGGATGAACTTTAAGGTCCTTTCAATCCAAAACATGTTATGATTTCTATGGATGCCTCTAGAAACTTGTCTTTTACCACTGGGAATCGTGGGAATTGCCCAATTTTATTGCTGCTCCAAGTTATGTCCAATTTGCTGCTTCTCAAGTGCCTTGTTGAGCAGAGTGCAGGTGGCCTCAGGGAAGGGGGGGGCTGCAGAGTGGCATCTCCTCGTGAGGAGAGGAAGGAAATGGAGGCTTCTTTCCAGGCACAAGAGGGAATCTTGGCTACAGGGCTTTTTGGGAACGTGTGGTGGTGCAGGGAGGAGGAGCACCCTCTCTGCAGCCCGGAGAGGAGCAGAGAGCTTGCATCCATGGATCTGCATCCAGGTCCTCAAGAGCCAGACAGTTCCTTCCTCAGGAGCAGCTCTGTGTTCCCCCAGGGATGACAGACTTCCATATATCCATGTTTTAGATCCCCAGGGATTGCAGCACTCTGGATGGCTGCTTGCTGCTGGGCATGTTCTGCGAGCTAGTCACAAGTAGGATGGTGGTTTATTTTCTGACTTTCAAAACGTATGTGTTTGAGTATTCAAAATGAATAATTCTGGCTGCTTTAAGGCAATTAGCTTCTTCCAGTGAACAGCCTTCAAAGACAGGGTTAATGTAGACAAACCGTAAGAGAAGCAGATTAAATACTCTGGGGCTCAGATACGAAGGGGCCAGTCCTGCAATTGCTGATCCCGTGTAGCTCCTTCCCCAGGGAAGTACGGTTTTCCTATAAAATTAGCCATGAGCTGTTGGAAATTTGTGCCTTTCTGGGGATTCACAGTGGCTGGGGCTCTACCTTCCACTAGCCCAAGTCCCATCCAGCCTGGCCTTGGACACTCCCAGGGATGGGGCAGCCACAGCCTCTCTGGGCAACCTGTGCCAGGGCCTCCCCACCCTCACTGTAAAGAACCTCTTCCTTATATCTACTCCAAATTGTTCACCTTCTGGTTTGAAACCATTACCCCTTATCCCATTGCAACAGGCCCTCCTCAAAAAGATCTGTCCCCACCTTTCTTATGGATAACCCGGGTGCTCCATGGCAGGGGTGGAGGTGCCTTCGCCGAGGGCCACGAGCTGTGCCGTGGGAATGAGCCCGTCTCTTTGCACCTCACCTGGCTGGGACCAAGGGGAAGGCCAAACTCCTGCACTCCTTCAGCTCATTCTGCCTCCCTCTGTGCCATGGCCTTGTTTTGGCAGGCTCCCTGTCTGGTTATCCAGCCTGAAATTCTCATGGGCCAACTCCTGACCGGGAATCTGGGTCACTGCTGATGGGCTAAAGTGTGTGGAATTAAGTAGCACTTGTTTGATAAGCTTGCTCCCTGTAATGAGAAAATGTCCTGGTGCGATGTGAAAGGTGCCTTTGAAGCCTCAAGAGATTGTGGAGAGAGGAAAAGTGGGGGTGTGTGGAAATCTAATCCTAAATTTAATTAGCATTAGGAAGTTGCCTCTTGTGTGTTAAGATTCTGTGCCAGGGTGGTGGCTGTGCTGGGATTATTGCAGGAGTGAGGGAGACTGACTGTGTTTGCCATCAGCCACAGGTCTGTGTGGCACTTCCCTCTAATTACACGGATCAGAAGTTTCCCTCAGGGATTGATCATCTCTCAACACAAAGGCACTCAAAGTGCATTGGTGACAATTTGCCCATAATTGACGTGGCCTCAGCAGCAGCAGGAGCAGCATCAGTTGAGTTGAATTTCTGCATGTCCTCGGGGCTCAGTGCAGAGAATCCCAGACTGGTTTGGGTTGGAATGGTCCTTTTGAAGGCCTGCCATGGGCAGGGACACCAGGTTGCTCCAAGCCCTGTCCAACCTGGCCTTGGACACTTCCAGGGATTCAGGGGCAGCCAGAGCTTCTGTGGGCAACCTGTACCAGGGCCTCCCCACCCTCCCAGGGAGGAATCGCTTCCCAACATCCCATCCAATCCTGCCCTGTGGCACTGGGAAACCATTCCCCCTTGTCCTGTCCCTGCAGACCCATGTTAGATCTCCCCTTTCAAAAGTTTTGAGCAGTACATTGTAGACAGCAGTGAGTTAAGGAGTGTACAATGTGAGTTCACAGAGTTCATAAAGTGTTTGCAATTCCCCTACTGTCCCTGGAGTTAACACCAGGAGTCTGAACCTGAGGCCAGGTTTTAAAAGCTTGTGTGTGTGCAAAAAATAGTACTTGTCTTTGGTCATCATATCTGATGGCTGAATTGTTTTTTCCAGTGGAAAGGAAGTGTCATTTTTATAGCCAGATATAGCAAATGTGAGCTCTTGACTATAGGCAGGGCAGCCTCATGATATCAGAAGTTTTATTTCTGTGTTGTAAGTCAAGAGGACTTATGGAGGCCAGTGGGTTTTAAGACTGCCCAGCGTAGGAGCAGATTGCCTGGGAACACAAGAATATTGACAAATTGCAGTGATCTACTGTCCCAAATAAAACTGGTGCTTCCTTTCCTCGTGCACAGGGACTTTATTGCAAGTTGCTCTGATTTTCCTGCAAGACTGCTACGATTTTCTTCTTGATTTCTTGCTGTGACATTCCCAGCTCTTGGAATGCTTCAGAAGTAAATTCGCTATCACAGAATCACAGGCTGGTTTGGGTTGGAAGACACTTTAAAGACCATTCAGTTCCACCCCCTGCCACTAGCCCAGGTTGCTCCAAGTTGCACAGGCTGCCCAGAGAAGCTTTGGCTGCCCCATCCCTGGAAGTGTCCAAGGGCAGGTTGGACGAGGCTTGGAGCAACCTGGGCTAGTGGAAGGTGTCCCTACCCATGGCAGGGGGTGGAATGAGATGGTCTTTTATGTCCCTACCAACCCAAACAATTCTGGAATTCTATCAACCTGGCAGTGCAGAAATCTTATTTCTTTTTTGGGGGGAATTTTGATTGGAATGCTAGTCTTTATGCCAGGTTTCTGCCCACATAGATGTCCATTCAACTTCATGGAAAACTAAGATTCCAGGTGTGCTTTAATATTTCCTCGAGGCCCAGGAGATTTGTCAAGCTAGAGCTGAGTTGAACAGATTTGACTCTTGGCACCTGGAAGACAAGGCAGTGTGTCCAGGAGGTTCTTTAGGGGAAAGGAGGGTGAATGGAGGTGGTGGAGCTGATATGGAGAATTGGGAGGAAGAAGTGAAGACCTGTGTGTGCAACTCGTGATCCTGCTGCTGCCTTCACCAGAGTCCCTCACTGCCACCTCACTTGGCTGAGGGGCTGCAGCTCCTGCCAACATTTTGGGTTGCCCTGGGCAACCTCACGCCTGGTTCACTTGCTGTGCGTGAGGGGTGCAGCTTCAGTGAGTTAATCTGGGTACAGTTCTAATGAATGTTGCACCTTCTTGCATGGTTTTCCTGTGTGTTTTAGCACAAACACTGCAGGCTACATCTGTTTAGCAGCAATCTCTAAAATACTCTATTTGAAGGTAGAGAAAGATGTCACATCTCAATTGAACATCTGTCCTAGAGGAGCTGGGACAGCAGTTGTCTGCTGGTCTGGTGTCCTACACCTCAGCTCATCACACAGGTGCTGGGAGGGGTTCCTGCTCTGTGCATGCCCCCAGTGTCAGTTTGTACCAGCTTTGGTGCTGCTGGACCCAAATCTAGAGCCCATTCCTCCAGTGTGAGGTCCCTGAGATACCTCTACAGCATCTCCTCTTCTCCCTTGCTGCCAAGGACTCATCCCTCTCTGCTCACTGGCTCCCTGGGGGACTAAACCAGGCTGCCTCTGCCTCCTGGGTATCCCTTTTCCAAGCATAAATCCCTCTTCCTTCCTGCTGTGACAACAGGCATCAACAGCAGGGCCCTCTGTGCTGCTGCCCCAGCGCTGCTGCCCGGCAGGAAGCACCGAGGGGGTCCCCACTGCCTTTCTGCTCCGGCAGCTTCAAACAAAAAGGGCTTTGTGTCTCGTGTCTTGATTTTAATGAAGGCCTGGTTTTGCCCGTGCTGCAGTCAGGAGACAAGGGAAGAGCGAGCACAACAGGAGCAAACGGGCCAGGTCCTCCCTCCCGCCTGGCGTTGAAGTGCAATAAATAAACAGAGACTGTTAAGTGAGTGCTTAACGCGCCGGAGAGCATCTTCCCGGCTGGGCTCTGGAGGAGGCCTGCCCTCCTGCAGGTCCCCGGAGTCGGCTGAGGGGACAGGAAACATTCCCAGCCGTGCTCACAAGCCTTAAATGCTAAAAGCAGTGTCCCTGCTGGGCTTCAGTGCAGCTCTTGCTGGTGAGATGGAGCTACGCTTCCCCCAGCCAGGGCATCTTCTCCATGTCACACATCCATGATGCTACAGAGACCAGTGATAGGGGCTGAGGGGGGGAATCCTGTCCTCACTGCTCTAATCAAGCCTGTTCTTATTAAGACTGACCCTGGTAAGCCAAATCCTGTCTGAGCACTAGCAAGTGTTTCTAGGAATTTGGAGCAAAACCTGAACGGACTTTGACGTTTGATGACTTTGAGGAGCACTGAGACTCAGAGGAAGAGTAGCAGGGTCATATTTTGCACTGAAATATGTGTTTACTTTTGTGAGACTTTCCATCTGGCTTAAAAGCAGTTCAGCTAAGCTGCTTTTTAAAGCCAGGCAGAGTCACAGTGCAGGCGGCCTTTGGGGAGGCTTTAAGGTGGAATCATTTAGCGTAGAAAAGACCTTGAAGATCATCAAGTCCAACCAGCATTGCCAAGCCCCCCACTAACCCATGTCCCCAGACACAGGAACCAGGACTTCTGCAGGGGCCTTATTTCAAAACACCTGAAACCAGCCTGGCCCAGAGCATGTTTTAGGCTTTTTCTGGTGGGTTTTGATCTCTTTTTAGTGCTTCAGGAGGATTAGGTAGTTTACTACAGGGTGTTTATTGGGGTAAATGTCTCAAGGAAGGTCTGATGTTACAGCAGGTCACTTAAACTTTTGCATCAAGTATTGAGCCCTGAAGTGCTGCTCACTGTTACATCCCACAGTTGTGAGCTCCAGCATGAATGAGGGATGATGGAACTGGGACAATAGAGGGGTAAAAGTCAGGAACAGAGGAGGGGGGAATGCACTCTGAGTAAAGTAAGAAAGAGGTTGTCAGCCTGATCTAACAGAAAGAGAGGAAGATGCCTGTGGACTTCAGTGGGATCAGGAATGGGCAAGTAATGAGGGATGAAGTTCTGCAGGTGAAACACTTTGTGGCTGGAGGCGTGAGCAGCCTGAGGGGCCACCACATCTTCAAGCAGGAGAAATGACAAGCTAGCAGAGCACCCTTCAGAAAGGTGAGAGGTGCTTTAGAAAGACATTTAAATCCTTGTGATCCTGTGTTTTGGCTTGGCATCCCTCAGTGCTTTCTTTGTGCTGCCAATGCCTTAATTAATCCCTTTTATTTCTCCAACGCAGCCTGCTCAGTAGTCGTGGAGCTGCTCTGCTTCCTTCAGATGGATAGATTCCTTCCCAGCTCCAAGAATGTTGTCCCAGGCCATCCCCATCGGCACAAGGGAGTTGCTGTGTGAAGAGGAGACACGTGGCTCCTGCTTGACAGAAGCAGAAGAGGCATTTGCACCCTGAAGCTGGAAGCTGGAAGGGCTGCCTGGAGGGCTGGCACAGCTCTCTGACCTGCTGCAGATTTGTGTCTTGCCTGAAGTTCACGGTTGTTCTGAGAAACCCCACGTGGGCTTCTCAGCTTCCACGTTTTCCTGATTGGAAACACCATAGGGGAGGGGAAAAGAGCATTTTGTGGCTGGAGAAATCCCTGCTCTGATGCTTCCTCGTTCTCCCTGAGGAGCTAGTCTCATGTTATGGATTGTGTGTGCTGCTGAAGACTGGGGGAGTGGGACAAAGCTGGAGAAACTCCACTTGGCCCTTCCTATCACCTGGAAAATAGGGATGCCCTGGGATCCACCTCTGTGTTGAGGTTGTTCGTGTTCAGCAGCATCTGGGGTGCTACAGGAAACTGGGCTGTGGAGCTGGAAAGTCTCCTGGGCAGCCCTCTGGTGCTAAGGCATGTACAGGTGTGTCATGGAAGCTCCTGCACATGGATGGCTAGAGGGAATTTTATGGTAATATTTTATGGTGGTGTGAATTTAATGAAATTATTTTGCAGTGTGAATTTTCCGTGGTCCAAAGAGAGCTCAGACTTAGACCCTTCTGTTTCTTTTTGAGGCAGCGAGTGAGCCACTGTTGTCACAGGCTGGAACAACAGCTCAGGGGACACATCAAGACAAAAAATCTTGTACTGGAGAAAAGAGGGGCTTATGTTTGGTGTGGGTTTTCTTAAGTAAAACCACTTCAAAGGGTGCTAAAATAAAAAGAAAGGCAGATTGACATCTCCTTGCCAGTTCGAAATTATGGATTTTGTGCTGGGGACCAGACTGCCAGACCACCCTTTTCTATTTATTGCCCACAGCAATTTCCTTGGCCTTCAGGAAATACAGGGTAAAGAGAACACTGTAATTACTCTGAAGGTTACCAAGGCACTTTCTCCACCCCACTGAAAACTCTCACCAAGTTTGTGCTGTAACTAAAGCTTCTCTTGCAAAAGCCAGGCCAAGCAGTGCTTTTAGAGGTGTCCCCCATATTTATGTGTGAAGGGCAGCTGAGTGTGTCCACTCCTGTTTATCCATATCTGCCACCCTGTGGGTGTGACACCAAGGAAGGGTAACATCTCCAGGGGCATCCTGTGCACTGGAGACCTTGTGCTGGATTCATCAGAACCTTCTCCCTGGGGAAAATGCCTTTTGTAGCAAAACAGAAAGTTCGGGAAATTAATTTTCATTGATTTCTCTGTGTGTTCTCCCAATACTGAAATGGTGTATTAATAGTGGGGAGAGAGAAAGAGCTCTTCTTTCAAAATTTAATATATCTTTCTCTCCTCTTGCAGCTGATGGGGAGGAGCAGAATTTGCCTTAGCAAAGTTTTCCTCCATAAAAAGCTTCCTTAATACCTAAATAATCTCTAATATCCTTTTCAACTGGTTTGAATTCAATGTAAATTCGCCTGTTAAAATCCTATTTAGCATCTCTCTTATCATTTTAATCGGGCATCAGTTTTTAATTGACTTTGCTAAAATATTTGTCTTTATAAAATATTAGAAAACATTCTACTGTAAATGTGGAAGTTACCTTTTATTAAGGAGTCTTTACAAAAAGAGTGGCAGTCACACAGGTTAATTTACACGGAAACAGCAGGATGGCAGGCCCTGCTGTGCACAGGGAGCAGAGGACAGACAGCCCAGGGTGGCTGCAGGGAGCACGAGCTGGGCCCAGCTGTCCTTATCCCAGGCAGAAAGGTGCCTTCATCCCCAGCCAAAGGCTTCCCTGCCCGTGGGCCTCACGGTGCTGATAAATTCCTGATGCTGGGGCACATCTGCTCGGCTTCCTGGGGCGGGAGCATCAAAGCTGGCTCCGCACTTGGAGCACGTGGGATGAATTAGAGGGGAGTGTGGGGTTGCACTTGAGTGCCCAGCCCGTCCCTGCAGCCAAGGCTTCAGCTGCCTCCCTGCTGTGGAGCTGCTCTGGATGTGGAGGGGGGGAAAGGTGTTTTTTTTTTGTTTGTTTGTTTGGTTGGTTGGTTGGTTTTTTGTTGTTGTTGTTTTGTTTGTTTGTTTGGTGTGGGATTTTTTGTTTGTTTGTTTTATTTTTTATTGTTTGGGTTTTTTTTGGTTTTTTTTTTGTTTTGTTTTTTGGGGTTTTTTTGTGGTTTGTTTTTGGGTTTTTTGCAGGTTTTTTGTTTGGTTGGGTTTTGTTTGGTTTTTGTGTGTTTTGCTGTTTCGGTTTGGTTTTAGTTTGTTTGGGGTTTGGGTTTTTTGTTTGTTTGGGTTTTTAGTTGGTTTTTTTTTTTTTTTTTGCTTGGTTGGGATTTTGGGTTTTTTTTGTTGGTTGGATTGGGTTTGGGTTTTGGATTTTTTTTTTTTGGATGCCTTTGCAGCTTCTGAGATGTGTTTTGTGGGGGGATTCAATCCATCAGGCGGGGAGCAGAGTTAACCTGAAGGGGAGCTCGTTAAGGGAGAGAGACCACATCTCCTGAAAAGTCAGCTGGGAAACAACTTGTCCAGGATTAGACACGTATTTTGCAGCTCAGCTTCTTGTGTTGCTGAGCCTGGTTGAAATCAAAGCGCAGGGAAAGATCTGTTGGCCACGGAGGGGAGGGATGTTGCTGTAAAGCACCCAGAGCCGGGATCTGCACCTCTGGTAACTCCTCAGAGCTACTGTTTTATTCAGGTATTCTGAGCTGGAAGGGACCCACCAGGATCATCGAGTCCACCTCTTAATGAATGCCCCATGTGGAGATCAAATCAGGACGGTGTTATTTCACTTTCCCGCTGGGATGTAGGAATACAGCAATGTGGGAAAGCCCTCTGGTGACACTGGCTGGCAGGAAATCTCTTGGACCAGCCTCAGCACCCTCACAGGGAATAATTGCTTCCCAAAAACCCGTCTAACCCTGCCCTCCATCAGTGTGAAGCCATTCTCCCTCGTCCTGTCACTCCAGGCCCTTGTCCGAAGTCTCTCCATCTCTCTTGGAGTTGTTTGTCTGCACTGGAAGGGGCTCTAAGGTCTCCCTGGAGCCTTCAGGTGAAGTTCAGCTCCAGGTGAACATTCCTAGCTCTCCCAGCCTGCCTCTAGAGCAGAGGGGCTTCAGCCCTTGGAGAACCTCCAAGGCCTGCTCCGGACTCACTGCAGCAGTTCCACATCCTTGTGAGCTGGAGGCAGCACTGCAGGTGGGGTCTTGTGGCAGCAGAGTAGAGGTTGTTGAGTCCTTGTGTAAGACCTGGGACCTGGATGTGTCATGGGGCTCCTAACTTTGTTCTCGTGCTGCTGCTGTGGCTCAGCACAGTTTGGCCGGTTTATTCTGTAGGGTTTTGACTCCTTTTGAGATCCTTGGGTACAAAAATCATCCTACTGGTACTTGTTTCTTGAAAACATGAAGCTGTGGGCAGGGATTAAGCTGTGCTTATGTACAGGCAGCACTTTCATGGAGAGCTGGAGCCATCTGCTCTGCAGACCACATCCAAAGGGTCCCCCCACATTCCTGCCATCCTTGGCTGAGTCAGACAAAGCAGCAGAGAAGCCCCCCCCAGTGCCCCTCTGCTGCCAGGTACAGGTGAAAAATCCAGTAATAAACACCTGGCTGGGCAACCAACAGCCCCCTCCCTGTACTAAAAACCTGTCTGTGAGCAGTGCCTGCCACTTCACCTCCCAGCCCTGCAGAGAAAAGGCAAAGTCACTAAAGAATGGCATTTATACTGGGAGATAAAAGAAAATGACTCATTCACTGCAGCCTGAGGGCAAATTCAGTGGCTTCTGCACGGCTCTGTTGGTTGACTTGAAAAGAATCCCCTTAAATTCCCATTCCCTTTTTCAATGCAGTGTTTCTCCTATGCTGATTGACTCATTTCCTGGAAGTCTGGGAGCAAATTCAGCCTTCCTGATGTTGTGTATCCAGGACAATTGTGTGGTGGAAGTGTTTTTTACCTGCACTTGGTGGGGTGGGAGAGGTTTTTCATCACCAGCCTTGGAAGAGGATGAAATAAGGGCTGAAAATGCTGATGCTCAAACCTGTGTCTCTGCAAGGAGGAATAGGTGTTGTTTGTGGCTCTTGTTTTGTGTTTTGGGATCATTTGGGTTTTTATTTGTTATTAAAGCTCTCCTATGAACTTTGAGGCTTGTCTAGGAGAGTGGGATGGAGGTGGGACGCTCAAGTTTTGTCCTGGATGCAAGGAATAACTTTTAGTTTAGTGTAAGGAAAGGGTTGGGACAAGCTCCTCCTTTAAAGGTGACTGGAGCCATGGAGTTCCTGCCTCATTTTTCCATTGAAACTCATATGCCTGATGCCCAGGCCTGCAGGGATGTGGCAGCAGCTGGTCCCCATAAATGTGTTGAAAAATTAAGCAAGGTCTCTGCTGCATCTAAATTTGGTGGGAAAAGAAGAGCAGCTTGGGTTTCCTTCCATTGTGCAGAGGAGATGAAGGCTGCTCGAGAACACGCTGGAAAAAACAAACTTTCCTTTTTATGTTAAAAATGGAGTCCTTGAAATTCTGTGTTATGGTGGGACTACAGAGGGAAACAGAGGCAGACCTGGCAGTTTGGGCTGACATATTTCTGTGTGCTATCCAAGAGAGAGCTGTATCCCAGGGTCTCAAAGCTCACAGCCAAAAGCAGTTGGTTTGTGATGCAGGGAATAATACAGGATGTTTGGGTCTGGGATACAGATGATCCCTTGTGGTGCAGGATTCCATTTGGAGCTGTCACAGTAGCTGTGTGCTGATGAAATATCTCCAGTTGGGAGATTCCTGCTGGGGTAAATCAGCCTGGATTCCTCCAAGGCTGTGATGACTGAGAACAGTCTAGTCCTGCCTTATAGTTTGTGTGCTCCTCGCTTTGTACAGGAAAGAATGGGCAATATTTTTATTTTTCTTTGGAAATGTGCTCTGTAGCCGTGGAGAAACCCCTCTGATGAGCAAGAGCAGAGGAGCTGTTTGGGTGAGGTGTGCTCCTCACCCAACTCTTGGGATGCTGGTGGCTGTGCCCCTCACACAGTCCAGCCAGATGTCTGCTACCAGTACATCTTGGTTTAGATTTAGACTGGATTTTAGGGAAAGTTAGGAAGGTCAGGCATTGGAGCAGGCTGCCCAGGGCAGTGGTGGAGCCCCATCCCTGGGGGGAGTTAAAACTGTGTGGATGTGGCACTTGGGGACGTGGGTCAGTGCTGGGCTTGGCAGTGCTGGGGAAATGGTTGGACTCAGTGACCGTAGAGGGCTTTTCCAACCTAAATGATCCTATGATTGATCCCTCATCCTGCTGCAGACTGGAGAACTGGAGCCAAGTGGGTTGTCCTTGATGCAGCACTAATGTGAAGTGAAGAGCAGAAGTAAGCAGTGCCTCTTTCTATCGAAAACCCTTCGTTTCATGGCCTGTTTATACGGAAAAACCTTCATTTCATGGCCTGCCTGCAGAAAACCCAAACCTCTCAGCCTATGCTTCACTCCAAGCCCCCCCTTCCTGCCTGTCCCCATCCCTGCCCTCACTTCCCTCCCTCCCTGTGCTCAGGTGAAGCAACTGCACCGTAAATCTACTAAAATATTAATGCAGAAGTCTGAAGCCCTCCCCTAAAAGGCACGGCCAGAGAGAGGTCGTTTGTCTGCAGAGAGTTAAATCAATACCCTGCTGAATCACTCTGCAAATTGAATGTGCAGCTCGTGGGCTCTCCCAAGCCTCACTGCCTCCCTCGAGGGCAGGGAGGCCCTGCAGAGAGACCTCGACAGATCCGAGGGAGGGCCGGGAATCACCAACCATGGGAAGTTCAACAAGGGAAGTGCCGGATCCTGCCCCCGGGATGGGGCAACTGTGGATGGACGGACAGACTGGGAATGTGATGCTGGAAAGTGGCCCCGAGCCAGCAGTGCCCTGGCAGCCAGGAGGGCCATCCCTGTCCTGTCCAAAAATTCAGTGATTTTTCCATGGTATATCTCAACAGTGTCTGACAGAAAGTTTGCCTCAGTCTGGTCTCCTACTGACACCAAATCAGCATCTGAAAAAATATTAGGGAACATGTCAAAACATCTTGTTTTCTTACAGCTCAAGTCAACAAACACATAAAAAATACACAAAAATATTAAAGACACCAATACTTGCATATAATATTCACTGGTCTTTTTGTGGTTATTATACGTCTGTATTGTATTTTAAGCATGACTGTTCTGGCTGGATGCAAAGCAGTACAAAGACATGGATTATCTAGATTTTTTTCTTTTAGTTTTTGCCATTTTAGAGATACTTTTTGGACAGGTCTGACCCCAAGGCTACCAGAGCTTGAGGAGTGATTGGACGATGCCCTGGGGACATGGTGGGATTGCTGGGGTGTCCTGGCCAGGGCCAGGAGTTGGACTGGATGGTCCTTGTGGATCATCAACTCAGGATATTCTGTGATTCTGTGCTATTGAAGAAATACAATAGTCCAAGTCCAAAATCCTCTGAAATGGCTGTTTGGAGTGGTTTTTGGAGAAGGAGGTGAAATGTGACTTTTGCACATGAACCAGAGGCTTTGTCCTGATGGATTTACTGTCTGTGCTGGGAGAGAGGGAGCTCCAGGTTCTAGTGTCATGGTTCACCAGGCCTTACTTGTGCCTTGAGCTCAGCTAAGCTGGGCTTGTGGCACCGAAGGATGTGGGAGTCCCAAACTTTTCCTCTCACTCGGAGAAAGGCAGCGTAACTAAAGCCAGGCAGAAAGGGACCTGGGGGTACTAATTGACAGGAAGCTCAACATGAGCCAACAGTGTGCCCAAGTGGCCAAGAAGGCCAATGGGATCTTGTCCTGTATCAAAAATAGCGTGGCCAGCAGGAGCAGGGAAGTGATCCTTCCCCTGTACTCTGCGTTGGTGAGGCCACACCTTGAGTATTGTGTTCAGTTCTGGGCCCCTCAGTTCAGAAAGGATATTGAGGTGCTGGAGCGGGTCCAGAGAAGAGCAACAAGGCTGGTGAAGGGACTGGAGCATAAATCCTATGGGGAGAGGCTGAGGGAGCTGGGGTTGTTTAGCCTGGAGAAGAGGAGGCTCAGAGGTGACCTCATCACCGTCTATAACTACCTGAAGGGAAGTTCTCGCCAGGTGGGGGTTGGTCTCTTCTCTCAGGCACTCAGCAATAGGACAAGGGGGCACGGGCTTAAGCTCCGCCAGGGGAAATTTAAGTTGGATATCAGGAGAAAATTCTTTACAGAGAGAGTAATCAGGCATTGGAATGGGCTGCCCAGAGCGGTGGTGGATTCACCATCCCTGGAGATTTTTAAACGCAGATTGGACGTGGCACTGAGTGCCATGATCTAGTAAATGGACTGGATTTGGACCAAGGGTTGGACTCGATGATCTCGGAGGTCTTTTCCAACCCAATCGATTCTATGATTCTATGATTCTATGATTCTTCCCAGCCTCTAATTCATGGTCATTGATTCCCCACAAATAATTAGCAGAGGTGCAGAGGGCTGTTCACTCATTCCCTGATCCAAGGCTAATGGAAGTGAGGAGGAGCCTCACACTCCCTTCAGTAAGTTGGGGTCAAGCCATCAGGATCAGAGCATGGATTTAGCATCTGGAGCCATGGATCTTCTCCCCACACAACTGGATTTTGTTAGTACAGCTATTCCTCTCTCTCTCTATGGTTCACTCTGCTGTTTGTAGTCCAGCTGTGTAAGGTCCCTCATCCCTGTTTTCTGAGGTACTTCAAAAAGGGATAGATTATTCCTGCACTGTTTTGTTGCATCAGGAGTTTTATTCCTCTGACTAGTGAGTTTGCTTTCATCTGCCTCTTGTAACAAGCTCACTGCAGGGCTGAAATCTCTCCCTCATGTCTCTGCACTAAAACCTTCCCTGAAGCCCATCTTCAGACAGTGAGCCAAAAAAGTCAATTAATTGTTTATTTTTTTCAGAAAAAAGGTTCAGTTTCGTTGTCCAGCTCCTGGAAATTCAAGTACATCCTGTTCCTGAGGATGCTGGGCTTGCAAAGGGCAGCAGAGAGGCATCTTGCACTCTTCTGTTTGTGTGGACACACTGGAGTTGAGCAAAAGGTGGGAATATAAGGGCAGTTTGCAGTGCAGAGCTGATCCAAGGAGTCTCCTAGTTCCTTCCCAAGTTTTCATTTTTTAATGGCTCAGCATCAACATTTCAGGAAGGTTGTACTAGAGTTACAGAGTATCCTGAAAATTATAGATAAATGTCACTGTTGACCCTGTGTAAGGATTTGTCACCCTCACTCTACCAAACTGAACTGGATATCCCCCCAAAAAGGCTTTTTCTGGGCTATTAATCTTTCCTAACAGGTGAAAGGTTTTGAACTGCCTTTTGCAGCCTTGGCCATGATTCATCCAGAATCCCTTAAAATTGGTTCTAAAAACATGTGTGTGCATAGTGGGGCAGGGCTGGAAGGTTGAGGAGCATCTGGGGGGGCTCAGCCTGGAGAAAAGGAATCTCGGGGGGACCTGCTTGCTCTCTCCAACTGTCTGACAGGAGAGTGGAACCAAAGGGGTCGGGCTCTGCTCCCAGGGAAAAAGGGGCAGGATGAGAGGAAATGGCCTCAAGCTGTGCCAGGGCAGGTTTAGATTGGATATCAGGAAGAATTTCTTCACTGAAGGGGTGGTCAGGTACTGGAAGGGGCTGACAAGGAGGCAGTGGTGGAGTCCCCATTCTGGAGGTGTTCAAAAAATGCGTGGATGTGGCACCTGGGGACGTGGGTTAGTGGGAAGGTGGTGCTGGGTCAGTGGTTGGACTCGACAGCCTCGGTGGCCATTTCCAACCTTAACAGTTCTGATTCTGTATTGGTTCAAAAGAAAAGTGTAGACCGAGTCACAATGTGTCCCTAAGCACAGGATAATCCTTTTCCAGCTCTGCTGGTCCTAGGAAGCACCGATGCTCCCTTTCAAACCTGAAACCTCTCTGGGCTGAGCTAATCTCCAGGGAGAACTCGCTGTCCTGGGAAGATAACATGGCTCAGGCATAAACCAGCTACCTCCTCACCTACCTGGGCATCACCTGCCTTCCTGGAGCTCGGAAGTGCTCAGTCTGCGTGGAGACACTTCCCTGGCAGGCACAGCCCTGCTCTCAGGAGGAGGCCTGGCAGTGTGAGTGTCTCTGCTGTCTCCTCAGATCAGGAGCTGAGGAAGCAGAGCAGAGAGGAAAGCTGAGCTTTCTCACACCTGCTTTTGGGGCTGAAGCTTCCCGGGATGGACCTGAGCCCTGTATATGTTACATCCCTGTCCCATATTGGTCTCATCTGCCTACAGCCTGTGACGAGCCCACCCATGCCCACCACAGGGGCTGTGTCTGCCTGGCAGGGGAAGAGGTGGCTGATACCAACAGGGAAAAGCCCCTTTGCCATAATCTCACACCTCCCTGGTTGCCCTAACAAAGCCAGTGCTCAGGGGAGCACAAATCCACCCTTTCCTGGGATTGCTTGGACTTGCTTTCCTCAGTTCCTTCTTTGTTTTTCGTTCCTGAGCTGTAACGCAGGCAAGAAAGGAGCTCACGCTGGGATCTCTGGAGGCGGGCAAGCTATTGTCCTAAAAACAAAGCAACTTTTCCTCACACGTACCAGCAACAATGTGAAGTGCCCCAGAGCCTTTACTTCATCCTGGACCAGGCTTTCTGATGTTTTCCAGGATGCTTGTCTGGTCTGGTTTAGCCACAAATGACAAGCTACATATTCCCTCTCACCAATCCTCAAAAAAAAGCTGGGCTGCTGCAGGTCTTGGGGCTCAGGAGCAGGATGGAGCAGGAAAGCAGGGCTGGAGCAGCAGGTTTCTGCTCAACAGGTGAGAACTGATCCCAGCTGGAGCACAGAGTGATGTGTGAATGGGGTGGAGGGAGATCTCTGCTCACAGACTGCACAATTTAGGAGCAGAAACACCCAGATGGGTTATGGAGAAATCTTGCAGGACTTCCCCCTAACTTCACCAGCATCTTTAGAAGTTGCTGTATTTCATTCTGGGGGAGAAGGGCAGAAGGGAAGGAATGCCTGAAGTCAGCAAACAGGCTAAAGCCCCAGCAGAACGGTTTTCCACGCAGTGCCACCGATCCCAACTCTACCTCTGCAGTAGATACCGATCCCTCCAGAGCTCAGAGTGGTCCAAGAGGGTACAGAGAGATGCCCAGGTGCAACATTCAGGAGTCTCATCCACACTGTGCTGCCATGGAGACCAGAAAATGCTGCTGGAAGCCTCCTGGGATGGTCCAGCATCAGAACTGGAAATGGATACAGAGGCTGCCAGTGCCTGCTCACGTTTTCCCAACAATCCCAAACTGAAGAGAGCTTTTTTCCTTTTCCCTAGGAGGTGCTGGCTTTCCTCCAAGCACAGGGGGACCAGATGGAGCAGTAACACAGCTAAAATTGGAGGGGGAGGGAGGGGGGAAGGGGAGTATCTGTTAAGGAGCTGGCTTGAAAATAGGATCATGGAAAGCAGCTGTTGCTTCAAGAAAGGGTTTTGTTGCTGATTCTAGAAAAAGACAGAACAGGGGCTGATGTGTAAAATCAGCCCTGAAGACCAGATGTGTTTAGGCTGTATTTTGGAAGGTCAGCAGGTCAAATGCAGATACTGAGGATTGTATGGAGAGGGTCTGTCTGCTGGACAGCACAACTCACTGGCTTTCTCACAGGTGGTCCTTCGGGCTGGTTTTGGGGGGCTCAGAGAGGCAGCACCTTCACCTCTGAAACCTTCAGCACTCAGGATCACAAATTCCTCCCGACACATCTTCCAACTTGTTCCTGGAGCCGACTCTCCTTCCTATCAGTTCCCTGTGATGCAGATAGGGGAAGACACATCATTAGGTAACCATTTATATAAGCGGCCTGATGTTTGTGTGGTGTTGGGGCTTCACAGCCCTGAAAGCCCTGATGGCATCTTTGACCCACGGCCATCGACCCACTCCCATCCTGGTCGAACAGCCAACAGGGACGTTGCCTTGCCCAGTCCATATCCTTGTCCCACTGGGATGAGCAGGAGCTCTGCCTCACATTTTCCAGTCAGGACTCTGTGGATTGCTGTGGAGATGGAGGCCAGTGTGACAGGCATCAGGCAAACAACATGAGACAGTCTGTGTCCTGGGGGACTCGGTCTAAGCTCATCCAGCTGGCTCTGAAAGGCATCCCGGGCACAGAATTCCCATTAACACCATCGAGTGGTGCTGCTGTTTAGTGCTTTGGAAACTGATCTCACACTTAGGTCTCACACTTAGGAGTGGCTTTGAGAGGGGGGAGATTAAAAATCAGGGAGAGCAGCATTAGAGTGTGCAAAGGGGCATCGCAGCTCACTGAGGACAGGAAGCCCAGTGGCCTGGTTATACCACTATATTTTGGATTAGTGCCTCAGCTGCTGTTGCAGGAGCACACTAGAAATCATTTTCCTTTCTCTAATGCCCTGTTGTGTTTTATGCAGGATTTTCTGCATGGATATGAGGAACATGAGGGGAGAAACTTCAGATTCAAGGCGACCCCCAAGCCACAATGTCAGGAGGGACTTGGGCTTAGAGCAGACCTGGAGGACATGGTTTTCCCCTTTGGGTGACCATAACAGATCACACATAGGGCGAGCAGAGCTCTAACTCACCACACGACACGTTCCTTACGTAATTGTGCTGCGCTGGCCACTGGCACAGAAGCCTGGATTTATGTTCCAGCGAATGTCTAAAACAGCGAGTGTGGGAATTTCGTCTCCTTGGTGATGAAACCAACCAATGGAAAACACAGAAAAAAAGAGGAGCTAAAACCATCCATGGACCTTGCTTTTATTTTCAGAGTGGAGGATATTTCAGAGTGAATTAGCCTGTCGTTTATATGCTTTTGTATCTGTGGCTGGATAGCAGAGGACGACTTAATTGTTCCGTTGTTTGCAATGGAAAAGTATCCCTAAAAAAAGAGGACTCCAGTTTGCCATAGACAAAGAGGATCTAGAAATCAAGATAATCCAGCTCTTAGTCACCTGATTTTGTCTGACAAATGCAGCCAGTGTTGGAGGGAAGCACTCAATGCCCTCAGAGGGACCAGTTCCTTGGAAAGTTAACTGGTTTCACCGGAGATCGCACTGTGAGTTGACATTCCTGGGTAAACCCTTGGGGAATTCCAGAGTGGATGGCAGGCTGGGTGCAAGGACCGACCCCCAGCTGGGGCTTGGAAAGGTGGCATCCTCTGGAGCAGCTCCTTGTAGCTCCCCGAGGTCTGCCCACCATCACGAGGACAGGATGCGTGCCTGGCATGGTTCTTGCCTTCATCTGAGTCATCCCAAAACAGGATCAGCTATCCCAGGAGCATCCCTGGAGTTGAGAATTAAAACAGGATTAAAGAGCCAGGTATGTGTAATGGTAGACCTTCCTTCCCATGAGGGGAAAAGATGCCAGCACAGCCCCTGTGACTTTGGGCACTGTCCTTCCCATGCAGACTCCCCCCCACCCCTCCTGATAACGGTGCTGGGTTTGGGTATAAAGTAACTTTTGCCCTTCCTGCAGAGCCCTGGATTAAACCCAGCATTAATAAAAATGTAGGCTGGTCATGGCATCAGAAAATGGCCACCACTGGATGTAGGAGCAACCCCTTCCAGACACATGTGAGCTGTTACAGCCCGTGTGACCCACAGAAAAGACGGACCTACTCTCCTTTAAAGACATCTTGAGCCTCTCAGGGAAGAGTCAGATCTTCAGACAGAGGAAGACACCACCTCTCCAGCATGGTGCAGCGATGTAGGGTCAAGCCATGCCTGGCTTTGGGCAGTTGCAGCAGAGGGTGGATGGCAAACCCATGATTTTATGGAATGGTGGTGGTCCTTTCCCAGCACAGACTTTCCCAAATGTCAGAGAGGGGTCTTGGACATTTGCACTGTGGTTGGGAGCATCTGACTGTGAGGGTTTGGCTCGGAGTGCTGCTGGTTGGACACGGAGGGCTTGAGAGCAAGGGGCAGGTTTTACCACCTGCCAGGTGTAAAGCACTTCAGCATGTCTGTGACATCCTGGATATGGGTTCTCTTTGGATCTAGTGCTCTTTTAGAGGCTGCAAGAGCCAGGGAAGCTCAGTGCTTTCTGGAGGTGGCCACGGCTGGGCCACAGGCCACCTGTGTGCCCTGGAGCACAGCACTGTGTCCACACCAGGCTCTCCTGCAACACAAACACCTTGACAACACCAAACCAAAACATTTTCTCCTTCAGCTTAACAGGCTGGAAAGAAAGATTAGGTTTCCCAGGTGGAAAATTTCCCACAGAAAATATCAGAGCCCTGTTTTCTTTCCAACTTACAAGTGTTGTGACCCTCTCTCCCTAAGTTATTCTAGCAATGCCCAGGATCCCAATTAAGACTGAGCCCAGTGGCTCTTGGCATTGTGCAAACACATGGGAAGAATCCAACCCTTCTCTAGAAAGCTTCTCATCCAGTTTGGTTTAGGCAAATGCATCCATTGAAACTCTCCTTTTCTTTTTTCTAACTTTTTCAGCAGCACCACAATAGAGTCTTTCATCTCCACGTCTTGTGTGTATTCCAGTGTCATGCCCTCTGCTTTCAAAAGCTTAGGTTTGCCTTTAATTGTGTCGAGAGCCTTTGTCTCTAAGCCTTTAGTAATGGATTTTTTTTCTCCTCTGCCAAAAGAAGAATTTTGTTTCTTTGCTGGCTTTTCTTCTAAAGCTGAAGTGACAGTTCCCCCTTCTCAGTGAGATTCACAAAGCTTATCTTTTAATTTTCAAGAGCCAAACAGAGAAGGAGGGGGAGGAATGAAACGTCATCGTGGCTTTTAAACACTGTCGCTAAGAGAGGGCTTAATGATCTAGAAATACATGTTTGCAGCACGGCTTTGGTTCAGTTACACTAAGCTGCTGCTCCTGACGGAGACAAGGATGGAGCTGGGGGGCCAAAGCCAGTCCTTTCCTCTGGGGCTAGTCCATATAGAATCCTGGAATGGCTTGGGTTGGGCCTCAAAGCTCATCCCCCTCCACCTCCTGCTACAGGCAGGGACACCTCCCACTAGCCCAGGTTGCTCCAAGCCCCATCCAACCTGGCCTTGGACACTTCCAGAGATGGGGGAGCCACAGCTTCTCTGGGCAACCTATTCCAGGGCCTCACCTTCCTCACAAGGAAGAGTTTCTTCTCATATTGGTGGCAGGAAACTGAGGCAAGAGGCTGTTGGGCACTTTGCTTCCACAGAAGAAAATAACCTGTGGTCAACTTGAGGGATGACTGGAGCCAATTGTCAAGGATTTGAAATGAATGATGGATCCCATGGCCCCCTTGCACTAAACTCAACAGTCATGTGCCTCTCGTGGCTTGCAGGGTTTGCCTTGGCACCGGGGAGGACAGTTCTGGGATTGCCATTGAGGCATTTCTGAAATTCCTGTCACAGCACAGGCCCTGCTTGTCTGTGGATGGGCACAATATGCTCCAGACCTCCATCCAGGGTGTCCCTGGGAGCTGGATTTGTGCTGGAAGGGGAACCAGTGCTGACACACCAGATGGGGATGCTAACGAGCCACAGGACATCCCACCCTCCTGCCAAATCCTTAATAACTTTGTTTGGGCGAGTTCAACTCTTTCTTCCATTTCCCTTTCCAGTGGAGGGGCTCCATGTCCAAGCCTGTGCTGTCCCTCTGGCTCGGTGGTACTGTATCCACTCAGCTTGGTGTCCACACTTCCTGGGGTACCAAACCACATCCATGCCCTCAGGAACGGGAGATGGGAGCCAGGGTGGGCTGGATGGGAGCCTCATCCTCCCAGCCCACTGCCTTCTGCAGTACAATATCCTCTCTGTCCTGAAAAGGCTGAAGATTTTAATCCCAAAATAGATATTTCAACAAAAACTCTTTTTTTTTTTTTTTTTTTAAAGCATCTGAAAGATGCCGCTTTCATTCCAGGCAGGGGGAGCTCATTCAGAAACCTCTGGAGCTGCCGTGAAATGGGATCATCGCCTGCCGGGGAGCTCCAGAGCCCACGTGAGGGCTCCCCATCCCAGCCTGGCACGTGAGGGATGCAGCACCACTCCGGAATGTCGGGAAGTTGGCTGAAATCCTCGTGCAGCAGCACAAGGCTGGGTTCGCAGCTCTGTGATGATTCCGTGGTGGTTTCGGTGCTCAGGCTCGTGACTCCAAACCCTGACAGCAATGCCTGGCCAGTAACACACACTCCCACCAAGGCCTGGTTTTTCTGTCTCATCTTGCTGTTCGTGAGTACTGTTTGTTTAGTTATTTATTTAAATTTCCTTCTTCTCGCACCCTGTCTCATTTTGTGGTTTGCTTCCATCTTCCTGCACAAAGACCAGCACAAACCTCCAGACTCCAGAAGCCATTCCAGGCCCAGGCATTAAGGCTCCAAAGGGGCAATGGCTTCCCACTGCCAGAGAATAGGGTAAGGTGGGATATTGGGAAGGAATTCTTCCCTGTGAGCGTGGTGAGGCCCAGGCCCAGGTTGCCCAGACAAGCTGTGGCTGCCCCATCCCTGGAAGTGTCCAAGGCCAGGTTGGAGCAACCTAGTCTAGTGGGAGGTGTTCCTGCCCATGGCAGAGGGTGGGACTGGATGGTCTTTGAGGTCTCTTCCAGTCCAAACCATTCAATGATTCTGTGAATATTGTTCCTCTCCACAATCATCTTTTGGTGGGCTTTTGTAAGCTGGAAACACTCCCTTTCCCCTTGCTGCCCTCCAGACCCCCTTCTGGGTCAAATGAGGAGGAGAATCTAGCTCTCCTGGACAGCTGGGCCAGGCAGGATGCTCACCCCCAAACCAGCCCCTTCCGCCTCCTGCCGAGCAGCTGACCAGGCACAGGGCTGTGTCTGAGCCAAGCAGCTTGTCCCCATGCAGGCTTCCAGCTTTGGAAACTATAAAAATCTCACAGAGGATGAAAGGATCAGAAGCCTACAGCTGCTGTAATTCATCAGCTCTTTGAGATGCTCTGCTTCTCAGTGGATTTCCTCCCCGAGCTCCCAGCAGAGGATGCAGACACCAAAGCAGCCAGACAGGCTGGTTCCCACGTAGGTAACTTCAGGGTAACTGGAGGCTCCCAATCCTTTTCCCCTTGTCCTTCCTTGGCTGAGATCCTCAAGGAAGACCAGTCAGTCTCCAGGCATGTACCAGGCGTGGGGTTTGGAGGAGGGCATGGGCTCAAATGGATGCATAGGGAATGAGGTGGCACTTTTGGGAGCTGAAATGCTCCCAGTTGCCCGAAATGCTGGTCTTGGCAGGAGGAGCATCCCCCGTCCCTGGGAATGGCACAGCTGGTTCACAGGGAGGTGTGTGACCACTAGGAAATGCTTGTTGTGCTGGGAGTTGTCATAATGCCACAGGTTTAATGGAGCAGCATCAGTCACTGGAAGGAAAAAACAAGTGGAAGGAAACTGGAAATTGGAGGGGGTGCTACTTTCTCTCTGTTTGTTTTGGTTTGGGGTTTTTTTAAGAGAGGAAGAACTATTAGAAGCTCTCCAGGGAGATCTTAAAGCCCTTTCCAGGGCCTAAAGAGAGCCTGGAGAGGGCTGGAGAGAGAGCCCAAGAGAGCTGGAGAGGGACTGGGGACAAGGCTATGGAGTGACAGACAAGGAGGAATGGCTTCCCAGTGCCAGCAGGCAGAGTTAGATGGGATATTGGGAAGGAATTCCTCCCTGTGAGGCCCTGGCACAGGTTGCCCGGAGAAGCTGTGGCTGCCCCATCCCTGGAAGTGTCCAAGACCAGGTTGGACAGGGCTTGGAGCAATCTGGGATAGTGGAAGGTGTCCCTGCCCGTGGCAGGGGGTGGGACTAGATGAGCTTTAAGGTCCCTTCTAACCAAACCATTCCAGGATTGTATGATTCTAATTCGATGTTTCAATAGTTTTTGACAGCTTGGTAGGAAAGCAACATCTTACTATTAGCTATAAGTTATTCAATCAAACTGAATTGTTTTTCCTGCTCTATCCCTTTTTTTTCCACCTTCCCAGAGCAGCAGGCTGTTCTCACTCCAAGCCCTGGTGTTTCGTCATCGTGGGTGTGGCTGGTGTGGTCAAGGACACCCCAATTTCCTCAGCTGACTGAACCCTGCACAGAGCAGCATCTGACCATCATTCAGGGACAGAGTATGATGTTCCCTGACCTTGGTGTTGAGGCAACAGACCTCAGATCCCCTGAATGCAAGGTGTGTAATCACCTTTCAGACAGGACGGGGAGATCTGGAGCCGGGCTCTCCTGTTTGGATGTCATCTTGTTTGGATGTCAGCCCGTGTCGCATCAGGACAGATCAGAAAGCATCAGTCTGGCTTAGGGGGGCAGAACCCCCCCCCCCCCAGCATAATCCACCCCCCGGAATGCAAAGAGGAAATGTTATTTCTGTGGTGACACAGCCTTGAGAGCACCTAATCTGGATTTATTGAGGTCGTAAGACTGACTTAGCATGGCGGTACCTAGACTGGAGGATAAATAGAAGTCTTCTATTTATAATGCTGCCAATCTGGCACCGCTCACAAGCACTAAAAATAAAACTGTGCGAAGCAAAGCGAATTAATGGGTGCTCTCCTTGCATTGTCTGTGAACCAGTCCCTGATCCTGCTGCCAGTGTTTGGCAGAAATCCCACCCAGCATTGCTGAACCAGCACCTCTTTGGAGGGCTGAGCATCAGTAACCCCATGGTAGCGGTTCCTCCTTTCCCTCTGGGTGGTCCGACCGTGTGCCCGCTTGTGGCCCCTCTGCAGACCTGGGGCAGGAATGACGAGCCCTCACGGTCCAGCCGTGCATGCAGAGCCCAGGGAAAAGGGAGTTTGTTGTGCTGGAACTTCCTAGCACGTGTCTCTATGTGGAGCTGGTCAAACCAAGCTCGGACCCTCCGAAGTGGAGAAGATGTGCCAGACCCCAGGGCAGAGCCTGGACTGACACAGCAGCACAAACAGCCCCAGTCCTATTGTGCTGGCACAGTCCACCACATAGTAATCCCAGGACACTGGACCTGGATTAACTTGTAAAGTGATCTATTTAAGCCGCAGATAAACCCACCATGGATCTTCTTCCCCAGGAGTGAAGTGAGCCTCACCTTCCAACTATATCGAGTTTAGTGACCAAAATGATTTTTTTAATATGAAATCTCATTACTGTTTAACTCACACATGTAAAATCTGTCTTAGCTTTCCCTTGCTCAGCAGAAGGGTCCCAGACCCTGCCCCCTGCTTGGGTTGTAATGGTGAGTAGCCTCCAATCTTTATTCTCTCTGATAGGAAATCAAAAACCTGGATTTTATCTTTAACACTGTTGTGGACAAGATCTTAAGGCAGATACCTGGTACTGTGATTTAACACCTGCCTGCCTTCCCTTACAATGTTTTCTGGCTTTGTATTTATTTTCAGAGCATTTCAGGCTCCCCTTTCCTGCTGTTTCCAGCTACTGAGGTCTACGAACATCACCCTGCTGGACCTACCTGCTCCATACACAGCTCTGCTGGAGGGACAGGATGGGGTTCAAGTCAGGGACTCACAGAATGTCCTGAGCTAGAAGGGTCCCACGAGGATCATTGAGTCCAGCTCCTGGCCCTGCACAAGACACCCCAACAATCCCACCACACCCTGGAGCACGGATGCCAAAATGTTGCTCCACTCCTTCAAGAGGTGACCTAAAGGAGGAGAGCAGCTTCTGGCTGAGCAGCTGCTAAGCAGGGCTGCCAGGAACCCTGGGGCCACTTTGACGTGCTCCTGGTGCAGAGGAGAGCACGGTGTGCAGCCCATGGTTTGATTTGGGATGTGGGAGCAGAGGTGACACAATGTGACACGGAACCGAGAGACGTGGCTGTCCCTCTAAACTCATTACCAGGTTTGCTGGCTTTTTCCTTGGGCTTCTTCTACCTGTGACTTCAGTTTGGAGAGGGTAAATGCCAGACAGGTAGAGGGGAAAAATCATTCCCAAGCCTCCTGTGCCAAATGGAACACAATAAGAGTATTGGCATGATGGGGTCTGAGAACGAGGAAAAGCAGCTGGACCAAAATGCTGCTTTACAGAGCAGCTTGTGGGGGAGGCTGGAGGTACCAGCAGCAACCTGATGGTCCTTTGGGTGGTCACAAAAAGCCAGACCACCCTAAACCGGAGGTGCAGTAGCTTGGAAAGGAGCTGCAGCCCTGCAAAGCTGCCTGCAGAAGTTGGGAGCCCAGGGAGTGGGACAGCGTGTGCCAGGCAGGCAGGTGGCACTTCTTGGGCACAGTTGCGCAGTCTTGGAGAAGAAAGCCAGAAAGCCAAGTAATTCCAGCACAGTAAGTGCAGTGAAGTGCTGCCATATGGCTCCTTTTGCAGAGGGAGAAGCACACAGGGAGTGAGCCATCCCACTGCTTTTCCTTTAAAATGAACTTTCCATTTCTTCTGCAAGTGCTGGAAAAACTTGGTGGCCTGTGGGGGGTCACAGGAGTTGGCAGTTTCAGAGAAATGAGCCACAGGGAATGCAGGAATTCCTCACAGATATTCTCTGGTCATCTGCTCTGCCTAGTGGCAAGAGGGCATTTCTGAGGGTGAGGCAGATCAGAGAAAGGGGAGGAAAAAAAAGCTTAATGAAGGATGGGTGGTAAACCCCTGCCATGCCAGGTGTGGAAGGAGGGAGGAGGAGTGGCTGCTGCTGGCCAAAAAGTGTTTTGACCTGTTAGAAACCATTGTAACCAGAAAACCAGATTTGACCGGTTCGATTTCCTGTAGGGTTTTTTGATGCAAGTGGGGAGGTGACTAGGCAAATATTTTCCAGCAAGGGCAGGAAAGAAAACAGCAGGATTTTCTGCTTCATTTAGTAAATCCATGTCTTTTGTCCACAGTCTGTCTTAACCCTTTCAGCTTCACTAAAGTCTCTGGCATGGGGTTACCAACACAGGCACAAAACTGACCTGCTGGCAACATTTTTGCCTGAGTGCCTCTCACTCTGCAGGTGGAGAATGAAAGGCAGGCCTTGGGTAAAAATCAGAGCCTGGATGGCAACTGGGGGGTTTGGCAGTGTTGGGTCAATGGTTGGACTCAGGGTTTTCCAACCTTGGTGATTCTAAGAGGTTGGGAAAACAGCAGTTTTCATATCAGAGAGCAATCCTTAGCAGAGTGTTGGTGGGAAGCTCTTTTGGGGAAGAGCATCCTGAAGCAGGCTCAGAGGGAGGGATGGGAGATGGAGCAGAGAGACAGCAGGCAGGTGGGAGGAGGGAAGATGAGGAGCTTCAGAGCAGGGCAGCAAATAACACGTGTGTTTGCAGGCTGGGAATCTTTGGGGGCTGGAGGATGGAATTTACTTCCTTGTAGCAACGGAGGTTTCACTGGTAGAGGAAGATTTCTTCCCCCCCACACCAGGCCCCTTCCAGAACCAAACCCAGCACTACTCCCAGTCCACAGCAATGGCTCACTGTCTGCTTGGCTGGTTTTTAAATCTCGGCTCTGAAATCCCAGAACTGCAGAGAATATCTGCTTTAGCTTTTGGGTCTTTTCCCAAAAGGAAAAATTTGTGACCAATGCTACTGGTCAAGAAGGAAGTTTTCAAAACATGAAAGCCCAGAAAACAGAAGGAAATAACTGTGAACAGTTAAAAAGTCCACCCCAACAAGCCATTTTCTGGGGGACGTTCCCAGGGCTTGAATGCACATGGCTGGCAGGATACAACTCTGAACCACAGCACAGCTCCCATCACAGCCTCTTCCACAGCTGGGATTGGGGATCATGGAGTCATACAAACAGGTTGAAAGGGACCTTAAAGCTCATCCCATCCCACCCCCTGCCATGGGTAGGGACACCTTCCACTAGCTCAGGTTGCTCCAAGCCCCGTCCAACCTGGCCTTGGACACTTCCAGGGATGGAGCAGCCACAGCTTCTCTGGGCAACCTGTGCCAGGGCCTCCCCACCCTCCCAGGGAAGAATTCCTTCCCAATATCCCATCTAACCCTGCTCTCTGGCAGTGGGAAACCATTCCCTGTCCCTCCATCCCTTGTCCCCAGTCCCTCTCCAGCTCTCCTGGAGCCCCTTTAGGCCCTGGAAGGGGCTCCAAGGTCTCCCTGGATCCTTCTCTTCTCCAGGTGAACCCCCCAGCTCTCCCAGCCTGGCTCCAGAGCAGAGGGGCTCCAGCCCTGGGAGCATCTCAGTGGCCTCCTCTGGACTCTCTCCAGCAGCTCCACGTCCTTCCTGCCTTGCACCCTGATGTTGCTGCTCACGCTCCCTTCAAGCAGGTCACAGTGCCCGGGTTCTGCTTTCCCTGCTGGATGTTCACTTTTCCCAGCCTGGCCATGGTGTCCCCTCCCAGCATCTCCTCTCTTGGCACTGTCCCCTGCCAGGTTCATTGGCACTGCCAGGATTGGCACCTGTGCAGGTTTTCCCACACACCATCTCCAGGTGGAGCTCTCCCGCAGCACTGATGGTTTCCAAAGCCTGCAGCTCCTCTGCCACCGAATCTGCCCTTTGCCTCCGATACAACCACTGCCAAAGAGGAGCACCCCTCTTGGAGCAGAAGGGCACTGTGGGATGGTATGAGGGGAGGCACAGCCTCTGAGTGCTGCCAGCAGAGAGGCAGGGACAGCAGCCAGGCAGACAACAGGGGCCAGGCTGGGAGGGAGAAGGATGATTAATGTGTGGGCAAAGGCTCTGGGAGATTCCAGCTTCAGGACAGGAAGACTTTCAAAAAAATTACTTACTGGACACTGTAATGGGGGGGGGAGAGGAGAAAAAAACCAGCAAAGAACAGGTTTAAACCCAGTATTTCTGCTGCTAATTGGTTTTGAATTCCCCCAGTGTAATGAACGTGTGCGTTTTGCTCAGATGAGAGTCACTTGAACACACACACACACGGGATGAACACAAACAGTGCAGCTTGTCTATGTGCCCATCCCTGCAAACTCCAGCTGCCTGAGGCTGCTGGGCATGACCTGCATCCCATTACTCTCCCCAGTGCTCACAGATGCTCCCAATCCTGGCAGCTCTTCCACTGTCTGTTGACACGCTTATCCCATGCCAGGGAATGCTTTCCCTTCTGCCTTGGGGCTCGTGCTGCAGACAGGGCATCGCTCAGCCCTGCCTGGATGTGCCTTCATTGGAATATATATTTCCACTGGAAATACATACTAGTGTCTTTGACCCAGTGCCAGCCTCTGCAGCTGCTCCTGCAGTTTGGGAGTGCCTCGGGAACTGATTTCTCCTTACCCTCAGCAGCCCCGGGAACATCATGGCCAGGGTTTTCTTTAGAATCTTGTCCTGGCTCTCAAACCAGGCTGAGCTGGTGCAGAGAGGCTCTGTGAAACCTTGCCCTTTACACATGGCCCACGTGGTCCTGCCAAGGGCTGGGTGGCTCTCTGTGCCATTCGTCACTACAGTGATTACAGGGCAGCACCTGAACCGCGGGGGAGCCCCAACCTGCTCTAAATTTAAGCTGTAACAGGGTAGATTTAGGTTAGATATTAGGAAAAAGTTCTTCCCTGTGAGGGTGGTGAGGCCCTGTCACAGGTTTACAGAGGGGTTTCCTCATCCCTGGAAGTGTCCAAGGCCAGGTTGGACGGGGTTTGGAGCAACCTGGGCTAGTGGAAGGTGTCCCTACCTCCATCACTATCTCTGAGGCTTCTTGCTGGGGAGCTGCCTCTGGCTGTCCAGCCTGAACACCTGTTTGGTCTCCCACACCAGCCCATGGCAGGGGGATGGAATGAGGTGAACTTTAAGGTCCATCCCAAACCATTCTGAGATTCTCTGACTGTATATTTGTAGCACTGGGCAGGTTCTTCCTCTTAAACTGTCACTGACGGTGTTTGGTTAAGGCAGTGGGAGATCTGTAGGGAATGGTTTGCTGGAGGAGAAGATATCATGGGGTCTGCGTGTTTGTCCTTCTCTGTGACGGATTGATCACCTCTTGTAGGACTTTGGCAGACCACAGGGAGCCTAAATGTCACCCTTGGTAAATTTTCTGTCTGCTGGGATATGGTGGAAGAAAGAACAGATGATGGAAGATACCTGTGAGCATCCCTGGATGGGAACAGAGGATGCCAAGCCTGAGGCTGGGCAGGCAAAGTCAGTCAGTGTTGTAATAAGGGTAATAAGGTGCTCTGCTGGCATGTTGTTAATACTCCCCAAATCCAGAAGATCGCTGCTCCAGCTGGTCTTTGCTAGTAGGGGCTGTTTGAAATCACAGAATCCCAGAATGATTTGGGTTGGAAGGGATTTTAAAGATCATCTTGCTGGGAAGGGACACCTTTCACTAGACCAGGTTGCTCCAAGCCCTGTCCAACCTGGCCTTGGCTCCAAACTTAGGAGTTCTCCCATCTCTAATGATGGCTGGGCATCCAAACACATGCTCCAGAGGCTCCCTGTGAGTAGCTGTGTCATGTGTGAGTGGCTGTGCAACCATGAGAACAGATCTCGCAGATAATCTTCTTCCACGGCGGAAATATTCCACTTATTTTTATCCTCGTTTCCTGTCTGTCAGCCAGTTAATTATCCCTCAGAGGACTTTCTCTGTAAGTCTTTTTTGGGAAGGAAACTTGGCAAATGCTGCCTGCATGTCCTTGTCCATTTACATGAGAACAGTGGGTTCAATTTTAGTACCTTCTGGAGGAAATTTTTTTTTTTTTTTTTTTTTTTGTGACTGTGGTGTTTTTTTCCCATCTGTGACAAGCTGCCAGAGCTTTCCTCTCTGCATCTTCCCTGCCATGATGCACGTGCAAGCAGCTGTCTCTGCAGGAGGAGTGTGAAGAGGAGGCACTTGTACTCCAACATATCCATGCATTAAATGGATGGACAGCTGGGCTTGCTCCAAACCTGCTCACCCCACGCTGGGGCCACTGTGCTGACTGGTGTCCCTCTGCTCTCCTGATCATCAGCCTCTTTAATGGATGTCCTTGAGGAAGCATTTCAAAATGCAAACCATTTTTGTTGCCGTAGCAACCACTCTTGTGGAAATGCGGATAAAACGTGGCTTCCCGGGAGGTCAGAGCCACCTTTGGAGATGCTGTGGGGTTGTGGTGGGTGTTGTAGCAGGAGCACAGGTTCACCCACCCGTCCCAGGTTCCTCCCTGCTGGAGTCCCACTGCCAGGTCTCAGCGATTCCCAAGGGGAACAGCTTGGGCTGAACTTGCAGACAGTTCTGGGATCCACCACCTTTGACTCTGAACAACCTGGGCTAGCGGAGGGTGTGCCTGCCCACGACAGGGGGTGCAACAAGGTGGACTTTAAGGTCCCTTCCAACCCAAACCATTCTGGGATTCTGTGATGTGCAGTCCTGACCGAGGGTTTCATGTAAGTCCAATCTGCAGCCAAAGGGGCTCTCCAGATGAGCACCCAAGACTTTGGAGTTTCCCGTGGCTGCCATGTGAAAACACGGAGTGTGGGGGCTGCATCCTCCACTCTGTCACCTGTCCCTTTGCCACAGGGTCCCATCATCCCCAGCTCTCCACAGGGGGCTCACCCAGTGCTCCCCATGCTGTGCTTGGGATGAGACATGGCAGCTCTCTTGATCAGCATTCCCACCTCGTAGGAAAACCTGTCCAGCCTCCTAAAGCTGCAGAGTCAAGTGGGAACACTGCAAAGTGCTGGCAGCAAACCCACTGCAACCCTCAGCTGCTTCCGAACCCATGGATGGTAGAGACCTGCCAGATTAATCCCAAGCAGTTGGTGGGTAGTTTCATGCAAATGTGTAGAGACAGTTGGGTTATTCTTTTAGGATGCTGGCACTGCAATGGAAGAGGGCACTTCCAGAGCACGGCCACTCCCTGTGTTCCCCGGCAGGCACAATTTGGGGCTGTCAGACTTGCTGCTGTGTCTTCCCTGAATGGGGCCAAGCCTTTGGCAACCAAAGAAGCCAAGCCTGAAGATTTCTTTCCATGCTGGAGTTAGGAGGGATTGGGGAGGGAGTTTCAACACCCTTAGAAGTCCACACCAGAAGAGACGGGTGCTTTGTGATACATCACCTCTGCAGCCTCTGTGTCCTCAACTCAGATGGCCTCTTTGGATCAAAACTCAGGGAAAACCTGCCAAGGCTGATGAGGCAGTGCTGGAATTACCCTCCTGAATCTTACTGTATGGAATGGTACCTCCTGGGCTGGGAAGTGGCTTTGGTGTTTGAGGGGTCTTTGTTCATGTTCAAAACCCTCATACAAAGCAGGGCAAGTTGCTTTCTCTCTGAGGCATCTCAAACACTGACTTTGGGGGTTCTGTCTCCCATCCTGACTCTTGTATCACTTCCTAACAAGACATGGTCTTTTCCTAGTACAGATGGCTGGAAACTCCCATAAACCTGAAGGACATCAACCCTCAACTTCTAATTGATTTGGCTTCTGCCTCTCCTGTGGCTTCACCAGACATTTAATGCACCAAAATTTGCCTGGGCCAACTCTTTCTCTGTCTCCAGAAATTACATCCAGCCTTGTCTGATGCCGAGGCACAGATAGGCAGAGCTTGGAAGCCAACCAAGTAATTGCACCTTCCCAGGTTATGGAGTGTCAGTGAATCACAGCAGTAGGATGTGCATGGGATATGAGTCCGTGGGATGGGTGAGGTTAAAAGTGCTCCTGGTCCTTCATCTGTGTCGCCTCCCAGGGATCACAGCAGTCAGTCATGTCCATCCTGGAAAGCAGAGTGCTGCCTGCATTTTTCAAAGGGTCATCAGCTCTCTTTTGCCTCCAATATGCTGAGTTAGCATTTCTCCATTCAGCAGGAATTCCTGCTGAGAACTGGGAGTGATCGGTGAAGAGCAGTGAGTGATGCCTGAGGAAGGACCCAGCTGTGACCCCTGTAGGATGCTGTTGGGATGACAGTGGTGTGAGAGCATCCACTTCCCTGGATGCATTCCCGGGAAATTATCTCTTAGTAAGAATGCAGAACGCCTTGCTTTTGCTTGCAAATGTGTGAAACCTCCAGTCCTGCAATGCCCAGCCATGCTTCTATCCCTCCCCCCTTCCCAAGGGATGTCTGCAGCGGCTCCACAGGCTCACGTGGGTGGGAGGAAGGACTTGTCCCTGACAGCTCCCTTAACCATGTTCTGGATGGTGCCTGTGGGCTTTACTCAGTGGACCTGGGGATAAATACACCAGTTTAGTCTTGGAGGGTTTGGGGTGAGGAATTCTTGTTCTGTGGGAATCACAGAATCATTAAGGCTGGAAAAGCCCTCTAAGATTACCGAGCCCAACCCTTGACCCAGCACTGCCAAGCCCAGCACAAACCATGTCCCCAGGTGCCACATCCATGTTTTTTCAACACAAATCAGTGGAGTTGTTGACTTCCAGGCGGGTTTTTGCCCCCTGAAACACACGACTCTCCTTCCCTTGCAAGAACAGGGAGAGTTTCCTCTTGGGAACAATAATCCATGCTCTTGCTCATCACTGGTATCGCTGTGCTGAGGCAGATTTGCTTTGGCTTTTAGCTGAGTTTTGGGCCTGTTCTAATCTGGACTAGGTGACATTGGTTGTGCCAGAGAAGTTCTTCCCACAAGAATGCACCTTCAGGCATTTGTGCCAAAGGAATGGGGCACATTAATTTCCTTTCCATGTACAAACCCAGCTGTATGCTCAGTTTTTAAAAGCCAAGTACTCATTAATGGAGAATTTTCTTCCCCAGCTGCAGCAGCATTGCTGACTCCTGCACATCCATGGCCACAGAGGTGACTCCACCCACCTCCACAGCCTAAGCCACGGAGAGATGACCCATCCAAGACTCTCACCCTTGGATTTAGCTCCTCTGACCTCCTGGCAGGACTCCTTGGATGGAAGGACTGATTTTAGCCAAGGTAACCTATGACAATGTTTTGAGCATGTGAAAAGTGCAACTAAACACTTCATTGATATCACAAGCTTGAAGAGATGGAGCCAAAATAACTTATCACCTTTTATTGATAAGGGATTTTTTTTCTTTCCAATGAGATGAGCAAGCCTGAGCATCGCTACGGAAATGTCAGGTGGATGGGATGAGATGAGAGTCAACAGGATGTGCCTGGAAGTGAACAGGGATTCAGTTTGGAACTGACTTCAGTAATGTCTTCCTTAATCAGCTGGGCACAGTTGGAAGGAGCCTATGGATCATTTGTGCAGATGAGACAGTGGAGAGCGTTGCCAACATGGAAGAGGGCCTGAATGTCCCACAGGAAGGATGGATTGAGAAGCAGCAGTGCGAGCCATTGTAATGCAGGTAGTGTGTTTGCATCTTTTATCTATTAATAAAATCTATTTAATATCTATTAATAAAACATCTCCCATTGGCTGGACTCTCATCCATGTGAATTGCCACAGGAAGAGGAAGTGGGGTAGAAACTAATTGCAGGATGACTGTAGGCACAGGAGGATGCTGCAGTCCTAGGAGATGGATTTAGCAGAGAGAGAAGCATTGCTGCCTCCCTAATCTTTGATTAGACCTTGTCCAGCAAATAGCTTAGGAAGAGCTAGCTGCCAGTGGAGGAGCAAGCAAGGGACACCCTGTCCTACAAGGGGATGCTAAACAGTGGCTTCTGGAATTAGAAAACAGGCTGTGAGTACAGCTGTTCCCCCCTTGCAAAAGTCAGGACATTAGGACACCGTGCCACAGGATGGGGGAACATGGGTTGGGTGTGAGGCAGGCTGGGAATTCAGCAGCCTTTCCCATTCTCCTAGTGATGCCACGAAAGCACTGCTATTCCCACCCAGGAAAACTCCTGCCTTAGTGTAAAGGCATGCCTAGGGCAGGCTGAAAACTGGCAAGGAGGAGGTGATTGCCTCCTGATGGTTTCGCTTTCCCAGCGTGACGTCCATGCCTGGGCGTGTGCACTCATCCTCCAGCCATCTCAACTGGCTTCGTTTCCAGCCTCTCCAAACCTGTAATCTCCTGGTTAGCTCCCTTCCCAGCTTGCCACACAGCAGCAGCAGTAATGTCTAGGCAAGGAAACGACCCTACATGTTTTTGTGGAGTTAGTGAAATCCTGGAGTAATTAACTCAGGTGACTCTTAGCGTGAGTGCTCCCAGTGCCTGTGGAAATGCTGGACTGTCACTGCCCCTGGGATTGCTCTCTGCAGGAGCTTTAGGACTGGGGCTGCTCAGCAGCACCCTTTGCCTTTGGGAGGGAGCAGGGTGAGAAGTACACTCTCAGCAGGCTGGGAATGGTGTAACTGCTTGGCAAATCCCTCTGCCCTGTGGGCTTTCCTGAACCCAGCCCAGGACATGCTCTGGCACAGGGCTCACCCTTGATGCCAAGCTCCGAGGGCAGATGACTTTTCTGAGCAAAGCACTAACTCCTTGGACCTAAACACACATCTTGGCTTTCCAGGGAGGCTCTGCCCCGGAACAAGAAATCCAAACCAGCATTTACTCTTTGGCTCATCTTCAGAGCTCCTTGTGTTTAGCTCCTGTACCTCACCTCCAGCAAGCAAGGTTAATTTGGGCAAGGAAACACATCATTGATGTGATTGTGAAACCCTTATGTGGCACTAACTGGTGAAGACAGATTTTCTCAGTAAAACTAAATCAGCCTTTGCTGAGGGTCCACACGGTGGAATTGTGGTTCCTGTTGCTTCCAAATAGTTGGAGGGAGGATGTAATTTCTGCACCATACAGGCACCAGATATTGTGTTCAGTTCAAAGGTGGTAATGTAATTCTCTTCTTTGATTATTATTATAATCAAATACTCATTTACAGCACATGTAGGCAAATATAGGCTTGACATAAAATAATTCACCCTTGGGGTTTAGAGTTTAATGCAATTATTCTTCAGAGTAATTGAGCCACCTTTGCCTAAATTGTGGTAGTTGCCCCAACCCTGGAAGTGTCCAAGGCCATGTTGGATGGGGCTTGGAGTAACCTGGGCTAGTGGAAGGTATCCCTGCCCATGGCAGGGGGTGGAAGGGGCTGTAAGGTCCCTTCCAACCCAAACCATTCTGGGATTCCATGATTTCAAACAGTCTCTACCAGCAGAGAGCAGTTGCAGTGTCTGGGTTCTGTGCTTGGGATGGCACAGCTGTGCAGATGTGGTCAGACTGCATCCCAAGGCACAGGAATTGGGGGAAAGCTGAGTTTCCTGAGGTCTTCCCAGACTGTGCTCACTTTCAAGCCCATCTCCTGGCTATGGGTATCTCTCTCCCTGGCACTGTGGGGAGATACCATTTCCCTGCAGTGCCATTCCCCTGCAGAGAAGCTGAGCAGCACCCCAGTGCATCCCTGGCTGAGCCAGGCATTTTGTGGCTTCCCTGCGCTCAGGAATTTTGGTCTCCCCCAATTTCTGTGCCAGAGATGGTCTCCATCTGCTTTCCTGCCCACTGCTTGCCTCATCCTTCCACATGAGGATTCCTCTCCCTGGCACTGTGAGCAACAGAGAGCAGGAGAAGCCGCTGCCCTCTCGGCAAGGCACCCGTGGGTGCAGCACGTGGCAGAGCCAGGGGCAGCACTGGGTTCTGGATGAGTCCACAAGGGCACAGAGGGCTGGAGCTGCAGTTTGCAGGCAGGCATCTCTTCCCCCACCATAACTCAGCCTGGCTCTACCCTTGTCCTGTGCCACGTGGGCACTGCTTCTCCAAATTCCTGGCTGAAGGGGAAGTGCCACAGCGGTGATGGATGCAGAGAAGCAGCCTTGTGACCGTGACACAGCTCCTGTGAGTCAGCAGCTCATCCTCTCGGGTTTCAGACTGGCCAAGGCCTCTAAATATTTGCTGGGAAGGCAGGCAGGAAAGGCAGATCCAACTGAAGTGGTAGGATGAAGTGCTCTCAGGGAGGGGAGAACGGATTTTCAGCCATAGGGAGAGCGGGGATTAGGAGAGGGAGGCATGATCCCACTCTGGCTGCTCTCCACCGTGGTGACTAATCCATGGCAAAGTCCATCCAGCAGGAGTCCTGCCCTCAGTGTGTCCTTCTCTGTGGCCTCCCAGGCTTGTGGGCACCACAAAATACCCAGAGGGAAGCAATGCTCTCAGCATCTCGGGGACTTGGTCACGACATTTGCAGCCTTGGTGTCTCGGTCTCCTGGGTGGACACACTGGACCCATATCCCTGCCTGAGGTTCCTCAGTAGGTGCAGGATGGATGCCATGGGCATTTTTGAGACCTATAGGCTGCACCCTATGTGTCATTCACACCAGGTGAAGGTGGTTCCTTTGTGGCTTTCAGGAAAGGAAAACAGATCCATGCTGAGCTGCGGGGGGGGAGTATTTGGTGAACTTAGAGTAGGTGAGTAGGGGGTGAATCATCTGTGTGTGCACTCTGCTCTCCAGGCCACTTCTCCCCTGGGGCTTTCAGCACCAACCAATGAAGTAATGAATCTTCCCTCATCATCCTTTCCCTCAGTGGGATCTCAAACAGCTCAAAGCCACCTTAGCTGAGATTGTGAGGGTGATGGAGGAGAGGAGGCAGTAGGAGATTACAAGTTGACTTGTGCAGTCCCGTGTCTCTGTGGGATCTCAGTGGCATCTCAGGATGCTCAAAGCCACCTTAGCTGAGATTGTGAGGGTGATGGAGGAGAGGAGGCCGTAGGAGATTACCAGTTGACTTGTGCTGTCTCATGTCTCAGCCATGCTCTGCCCCTCGCCCATGAGCATTCCTGTTGGAAACTGCACCCACAATGCAGGTACCTTGTGGAATGGGAGGGAAGTGTCTGTCCTTCGTGGGGAACAAGGGAACAAGGTTGCTCCAGGCTCAGATGATTGCTGAAATCACAGAACCTGAGACATAAGAACACAGCCAACACCATGGTCACGCCTTGCCTGTTGGAAGATGTTCATCCTACATCCTTGCTGAGCTGCCAGGCAGGAAAAGCCTGTGCCAGGCACTTACAGCTCTCTGTTGCTCTACCTTTCAGGATTTCGGTCTCTGGGTTTTGGCTTCCAGCTCGGATTTTCTCCTGAGCAGACCTTATGTCTCTGCTCCGAGTTTATCCAGCTGTTATCAACAGATGCACTTCCTTAGTGACTCACGTTCCCCAACCACATCCCCTTCTTTCTCTTGCCCCCCACCCACCACAACTGAGTCACTTGGCCTCCTGTCACAAGCCAGGAGCCTCTTCCTTCAGTCATGCCTGAAGACACTTCTAGCCCACCCTGACGTAAGCTCCTCCTGAGTTCCTTTTTCCAAGCAGGCTCCCTGACCTGCACCCTGCCCAGACCAGACAGGTCCACACTTTTGCTCCCTTAATGCAGTGTTGTCCTCTCCATCAGTTCCCCAGTCCAGCCCAGTCCCGATGGAGGTTACTCAACAGCCCAGCACTTCCCACTCTTGTATATAAGATGTGACTTGTGGAGGTGGGAGCTGAGAAAACCCAGAGCTCCAAAGCCTTTCCCATCTTGTGACCATCCTGGAGCCTGCAGGAAGTGACTTTCTGGTGTTGTGCCATAAAAGGAGCAGCTCAGCCTGATCCCCACAAAGCCCAATCTCTTGCAATTCCCTTCCCAAGCTCCCTGTTTATGCACAGTGTGGGATGCAGTCGCCATCACCAGACTTTGAGGATTTGTCCCACAGCCAGACAGGTTGGGGTCTGTGATGGACCCACCAGACCAAACTGGTATTCAAACTGGGGGCGTACTGGAAGCTGTTTTCCTTAATGTTTCCTGCTGATGGTCAGTGGCTCCATCATCACTCTAAGCTTTTGTAGAGGTTTTCTTTGTCAATGGACAAAAATGGTTTTCTTTCTTTATGTCTTTATGCCAAAGCTTGTTTATTTCTAACTTAAATTGATTCACTCAAGACTGTCATTCCCTGGCCCTTTCCATGGAGAAGGAGTGTGCTGTGGGTGCAATCCCGGGCTGGGAAATGCTGGATCAAACCTTGCTTTAGTCATCCTGAGGGAGCAGGCACAGCCGTGGCGTGTCCTGAGGTCAGACAGGGAGGAGGAAGATGGATATCAGCCTGGCCAGGCTGCTGAAGTCAGGAATGTCATAATATCCCCACACACCCTCCACCAAAATCTCTCAGGCAGGCTTGGAAACCTGTGGATGTTTCTTGTTAAGACAGGACTGTTGTTCTTCTGCCTGGCACCTGATGAGCTGGACTGGGCTGCCCTTGTCCCCTCCCTTTTTCCGGCTCCCTGCAGGAAAGGGGCAGCTGGTGGGAGAGCTGCACCCCAGTTGCCCAAGCACCCTCCTCAGTGGCCCACCTTCTCCACACGTTCTGGGAGCACTGGTTAGGAACACTGGACCTGGATGAATGTTTTGTCCTGTCCCTGATTTGTGTCAGAAGAAAATATTCCTGGTTGTAATCAGCTTTCCACTGGGAAAAGACGGTTAATTTACCATGTTGCTGCCTGATTTACTTGCTTCTGACACGCTCCCTTCTCTTTTTCCCCCTTGTTTTGCTAGTCCATCCATAGCTGCACCTCTTCCCCTCTCCCTCGTTGCCCTCCCTTGATCTCCCATTTTACCTTTTCCATTCCCCTGCTTCATCCCGCAGGATTGTGAGCTCCCTTGCTGGCAGGGATCCCTGCCAGCCCGCAGCTTTGGCTGCTCCCTTGGGCTGGCAGGGCCTTGCAGATGTGTAAACACCTCCTCCTTGCTACCAGAAACCACTGGACTGTCCCTCCTGCCGGAAAGGACAGAATAAATCCAGTGTTTTGGTTTCCTGCTGGAGCACGATGGTGCTGTGTCCCTCCCAGAAGCAGTTGTTTACCTCCAGAGATGATATAAGATGACACAGGAGTGGGATTGTTCCAGAATTTTTGGAGACTGGATGGAAATGCAGTTGTGGTAAACCAATCATCGCTCAGAAATGTTTTTTTTTTACTGGTGAGGGGGTTTTTTTCCCCCTCTTTCTCCTCAGCTCTCCTTATAATTAGGTGCTGCAGGCTCCAAAGGCACTGCTTGCTCTTGGGATTGCCTTCCCCAAGCACAGATGCTGGAATGATTGTGAGCTCAGGTCACTTGGGAAGTGAACCTCAGTGTCCACCCCAGCACTGCTACATCCCTGTCACCGTCAGGGGACAACACTCGCCAGTGAACATCCAGGGCCACCAAGTGCCAGTGTCACCTTTGATGCTGTTCAGAGACCCGAGTCCCCTGGGTTTCAAGGCAGCTGAGTCACTTGTGATTCATGCAAAGCCTGAAGCAGAGCAGGGTAATAAATATCTGTTTCTCATGTCCCCATCTGGTGCTGTAACCTCTTCTGAACTCCCTGCTCACCTCCCAGTCTCTGGAGAGCTGGAAGAACATGCCGGGTCAAGATGTCCCCAGGAAAGGGCCAAGCCCAGCACCATCAGACTGGTAGCCCAGTGATCCTCTGCCTTTTAAGAAGGGACTCAGTCCAGGGCATTTGGACAGGGAGTGGCTGGGAGTCCTGTGCCCTTCAGTCCTGGTGCTGTTTCACGGCAGGAAGAAGGATGTGGAAGGTAATTACAACCAAGAGCTACGTGGCCCAGCGAGAAGCAGGAATCCAGGCTGGGTGGAGGGTGGGTTGGGAGCAGCCCCGAGGAGAAGGACCTCGGGGTGCTGGTGAATGAGAAACTCAACATGACCTGGACATGTGCATTTGCATCCCAGAAACCCCTCGTTCCCTAGGCTGATTCCCCAGCGTGGGCAGCAGGGCAGGGGGGATCCTACCCCTCTGCCCCTCAGGTGAGACCCCCCTGCAGAGCTGCCTCCAGCCCTGGGGAACAACAGCACAGGGACGTGGAGCTGCTGCTCCGTGGAGAGAGTCCAGAGGAGGCACCAAGATGCTCCAAGAGCTGGAGCCCCTCTGCTCTGAGGCCAGGCTGGGAGAGCTGGGGGGGTTCAGCTGGAGAAGAGAAGGCTCCAGGGAGAGCTGAGAGCCCCTTCCAGGGCCTAAAGGGGCTCCAGAAGAGCTGGAGAGGGACTGGGGACAAGGGATGGAGGGACAGGACAAGGGGGAATGGCTTCCCACTGCCAGATGGGATATTGGGAAGGAATTCTTCCCTGGGAGGGTGAGGAGACCCTGGAACAGGTTGCCCAGAGAAGCTGTGGCTGCCCCATCCCTGGAAGTGTAGTGGTTTGAACCTTGTTTTCCCCAGAGGCTAAGAGAAGTGGTAGACCCCAAGGGGTGGAAACCCCTGGAAGTTTTGAAGTTCTGCCCAATGTATGTATTATTATTATTCATTCTTATTTATTGTTATAAATAATAAACAGTCATTCTATTTAGGATTAATATTAACCATATATTTATTGATTGTAATACACAAGATTATAATGCATATACTTATTTATAAATAACAATAATTATAATAAATAAATAATATAAATAATATAAATAATAAAAGGGTGGGGAGGCCCTGGCACAGGTTGCCCAGAGAAGCTGTGGCTGCCCCATCCCTGAAAGTGTCCAAGGCCAGGTTGGAGGGGGCTCAGAGCAACCTGGGCTAGTGGAAGGTGTCCCTGTCCATGGCAGGGGGTGGAATGGGATGGGCTTTAAGGTCCCTCCCAACTCAAACCATTCTGGGATTCTGTGAGAACAAAACTTGCTTTCAGGGGCAAATGGGGGGATTTTGGAACAGGGAACTTCTGCTGATCTGCGTCTGTTGGGTGCAACTGCACACGCAAGTTCTCCATAAAAGAGGAAGCTGGGAATGGGAACAGCCTTCCCTGGTGCTGTGCAGAGCAGTGGGGTGAGCTCTGGGTTTGGCTCAGCAGCAGGCCATCTGTAGAGTCCCTCCTTGCCCAGGAGTCCCTTGGGAACCTGTGGTGGGAGCACAGACATACTGAGGTGGTTTCCTGCAGCTGAACTGGCTGGGCTTGCTTTGCTGTCGAGATCAGGACACCGAATTCTCATCGTGGGTCAGAGCCTCAGCTAAATAAGAGCAATTTCCTCCTCCCAGGGTTATGAAAGTCCATGTCCTACTCTTTGCCTACATAGTTTAAAGGGGACAAGGGCAATCCTTTGGGAAGGCAGTAGCAAGTGCACTCTAAACAATAGTGGGCCCTCAGGAGGACCCAGCAATTTAGGGACATGGCACAACAGCACCTCTTTTCCAGGCTTTGCCTTGGAATAGCAGAGCCTGGCTGTGCCTGGTGCCGATTTTTCCCTGCCTGGAGTGGTGGGGGCGGGCTGGGGCAGGGTTGGGCTGTGGGAGACAGGATGGCTCATGCAGAGCTAAAGAGCATCCCCACCTCGGCCAGAGCCGAGGGTGCCCTGCAGCAGGAGAGTGGTGCTGGCCCCAGATTTAGGGACCTTTATTCCTGTGTCTGTTTGCAAACCGGGACCAGTTCTTACAGCCGAGTTTTCCCAACTCCCTTTGGCCTCCAGCTTCTTTTCCTGCCTATTTGTCTCCTCTGAAGATGTGAAATGCTGGAGCGGCTCCGATCCCTCCTGCAGCTGCAGGTGAGGCTCTGTAGCACAGAGACAGGGAATCCCTGTTTAACCACATCCAGGCACTGCTGTGTGTGGGATTCCTCAAGGAGCCAAAGAAATGCTCCCTTTGGGCTGCTCTCCCAGTGGAACAGGCTCAGGAAAAGGCTGGGGGTCTTTGGTCTCAGTGCAACCTTCCAGCAGCCTCCAGCTTATGAGAAGAGGTGGGAAATTCCTGTGCTGGGGATTTCCTTCCCACTGCTGGAGGAAGCTGCCTGCAGAGGACCTTCCTCAGAGCTTGGTGACAGCCAGCTGGGGCACACAGGGCACTTCCAGCTGCAGTGGGCAGGGGGTACCACTGGTGTTCTGAGGGCTCTTCCCTTGCCAGGGTAGTGGGATTGCAGCTGCTGGAATTGCCAGAGGTCCCTTCTCCCAGTTTGGTGGTGTCACTGGGACAGAGGCATCTCCTGAGGGCATTTCTGTGGCACTGGGATAGTGACATCTGGGGGAATTTCTCTGGCACTATTGGGATAGTGACCTCTGGAGGCATTTCTGTGGGTCTGGGATGGTGACATCTCCTGGGGACACTTCTGTGACACTGGGATGGTGACATTTCCTGGGGTCATTCCCGTGGGACTGGACTAGTGGCAGCTCCTGGGAGCATTTCTGTGGGATTGAGGTGGTGACATCTGGGGGAATTTCTGTGGGTCTGGGATGGTGCCATCCACCGGAGGCATTTCCGTGGCACTGGGAGGGTGACATCTGGGGGTATTTCTGTGGGACTGGGATAGTGGCATCTTCTGGAGACATTTCTGTGGCACTGGGATAGGGATCTGCTGAGGGCAATTTGTTGGCACTGGAACAGTGACATTTCCTGGAGGCATTTCTGTGGCACTGGGAGGGTGACATCTCTTGGGGACACTCCTGAGGGACTGTCATAGTGGCATCTCATAAAGGACGGTGACATTTCCAGGGGGCATTTCTGTGGGACTGGGATGGTGTCACTGAGGGTGTTTCTGTGACACTGGGATGGTGACATTTCCTGGAGACATTTCTGTGGGACTAGAACAGTGACATCTCCTGGGGACATTTCCATGGGACTGAACTAGTGGCAGCTCCTGGGAGCACTTCTGTGGGACTGGGATGGTGCCATCCCCTGGAGGCATTTCCATAGGGTGTCTCCTATATAAGCGCCCAGCAGTGCATTCCAGGGACACTGGCCAGGACACTTAATGACACACCAAAACTGCTTTATCACCCTTCCCCCTTGGAGCTCTTGCCAAGGCTTTGAGGAGCAGAATGGGATGCCCCAGCCCTGCCTTTCTCCCAACATCAGGACTTTGTGCAGGAGGAGCTGCTTGCCAGCTTGCTGCATCCCAGGGCTCCTGCACAAAGCTCCCTTTCACCTTGGAGCATCCGGAAAACATAATGGGGCAGCAATTACTGGTGCAAGCTGGGGCCTGGGAGATGGGTGGCAAGGAGCCAGTTATAGTTAATTAGACATGTTGCTCTTGGCCAGCCTGGGATTTGCTGCTGTACAGGAATCCGTTTGCTCCAGGGGGGCTTTGTGTCTGGCTTAGCCTTGGGAGGCTGAGGGAGCCATGGCCCAGGCATGTGTGGCTCAGGGTCAAGCCAGAATTGGCCCCAAACCTCATGCTGAGCTGAGGTTTTAGGTCAGGCTGAGCCTGCACACTTTCCCCAAAACAGAGGTGAGGAGGCATCAGCACAGGCTGCTCTCCTCTTTGGAGGGATGGGATTATGCATCCCTGTCCTTACTGGAGGGTCCCTCAGATTTCTGGTCCCTCATTCCCAGCTCCTTTTTCTCCATCATAGCATGGTTTGGGTTGGAAGGGACATTAAAGATCATGTCATTCCATCCCCCTGCCATGGGCAGGGACACCTTCCACTAGCCCAGGTTGCTCCAAATACCATCCAACCTGGCCTTGGACACTTCCAGGGATGGGGCAGCCACAGCTTCTCTGGGCAACCTGTGCCAGGGCCTCCCCACCCTCGTGGACATGCACAGGCCACAGAGGTGAAGCCGAGCACTGAGGCCAGCTGGGAGAAGGTCTGACTGTGCTCCAAAGGGATGCCCAGCCCATGCCAGCCCAGCTTGTCCTGCAATGTACGGGGGCTACACCAGTTCATAGTCGGGGGGTGCTGTTCAGGGAGATCCCAAAGAAGATTCCTGCTCATGGGATGGTGTGAGAGCAGAGTGCCAGGCCCCCTCGGTCAGGGCAGGATGGGACCTGACCCCCCCAGCACACTCCTTCAGCAGATCCTTGTCTTCTCTTGGCCAACAGTTTTGCTTGGTTGCAAAATAAAGGGAGACCTGGAACTTCTCCCACATGGAAGGACACCTGGAGCTTAAGTTTCCACTGCCATCTCCTGCCTCTGTGGGATAAAATCAGAGCTCCTGCCCTTCCCCTCCCCACCAGACCACTCCAGTTAGTCCTTAGTTCACAAATATGTACAACTGGGGGGATTCCCACCCATGCTGCTTTCGCTGAAACCCATGAGAAGGGAAAAGCAAGACAGGGAAGGGGTGGGAAAGCCCTTCACTGCCTTTCTGTGGAAGAGCAGGAGCAGGAGGGTCCCGGCTGCCAGCCCGGAGAGAGCAGCCAGACCCTGCAGCCTGCTCAGGAAATGGTCTTTTCGTTAGGCAGTTCTCCACAGCTCTAATTAAATTACAGGATTAGAGCCATCTCATTCCTCACTCATCTGGTGCCAAGTGCTTGTTCCAAGGGAGTGCCCTCCATTAGAGGGAAAACTGCCCGCGCAGCGCTCGGCTCCGGCTCGTCAGGGAGTCACTCCTTGATTGCTCTGCATTGCAGATGGGCTGTCTGGAGCGTGTCATCCCTGCCTGGCCTCCTGTGTGTGCCTCTGATCCTCAGCTCGGAGATTTGGGGATGGATTAGCCCCTGCTTGCTGCTTGGAGCTCTGGGCAGGTCGTGCAGGGGGTCAGTGGGTGCAGAGCAGAAAACTCACAGGTTGTTCTCGTCCCAAGCACCAAAGAGGACCAAGATCACAGAATCGTTAGGGCTGCAAAAGCCCTCTAAGCTCGTTGAGTCCAACCTTAATCCAGCACCTAAAGCACCCCCCCACCATGCTCTATAAATATCAAGGGGTCTGCAACCGCTGGAAAGGGAGGAGACAGTGCCCAGGGATGTGACTGGGCAGGGAAGCAGGGAACAAGACTTTAGGAAGCACAACCAACCTTAAACCAAAAATCTATCCCTGCAGCCAGTGGAGAGGAGGCTGAAATATGCCCAGTGGGGTTCCCTTTGATCTGCTTTTGTTGCCTGAAGTTCTTGTGGACAGATGATATAAATTTCCCATCCCAGGGCAGACCTGGGAGTGCCCTCTGATTGGAGATTTGGGCAGTTCCTTAGCTCACATTTTGGCACTGGATTTTCTTCTGTTGCTTCACAGACAAGTTTCCAGGGAGACCAGGAGCTGAGGGAAAGGCTCCTCTCTTTCCACCACCCTCCTGTGAGTTATCCCCATGCTTTGGGGAGCTGGGTAACCTGCAGCTTGGTGAAGGAAGGTTCCTTTGACATGGCCCATGTGCAGAAAAGAACAAGAGAGCTGGAGAGGGACTGTGGATGAGGGCCTGGAAAAGAGGGAATGGCTTCCCACTGCCAGAGGGCAGAGTTAGATGGGATACTGGGAAGAAATCCTTCCCTGTGGGGGTGGTGAGGCCCTGGCACAAGTTGCCCGGAGAAGCTGTGGCTGCCCCATCCCTGGAAGTGTCCAAGGCCAGGTTGGATGGAACAACCTGGGCTAGTGGAAGGTGTCCCTGTGGAATGAGATGTGTTTTAAGGTCCCTTCCAACCCCAAACATTCTGGAATTCTGGGATTCTAGGAAGAATGGTGTGTGGGTGGTGGGTTGTTAGTTTTTGGTGTTTGTTTCTCCCCATCGCCCACCATCATCTTGGCATCAACCAGCTCTAACAGATCCCTCCTTCCAAGCAGTCAGGTGTTTCCCAAGGATGGTTGGGAAGAGCACGGTCCATCCTGGGAGGATGAAAAGCTGCAGCTTTGCCATTTCCCCTCCAGCCTCTGGACATTTCCAACAGGCAGTAAAGGCCCTCATGGCAGGGGGAGGAACGGGATAAGCTTTGAGGTCCCTTCAACCCAAACCATTCTGGGATTCTATGAACAAAGCTCTTTGAAACATTCCTGCAAAGTCCCACTTCCCAGCAGGCTGCTTCCTGCTGACTGCAGTGGGAAGTCCCGTTGCTGCTGCCCCTCAGCTGGAGAAAGGACCTCAGGCATCTCGGGTGTGAGCCACTGGCTCTTTCTTTGTGCCAGATTTCTGCGCCCTTTGTGACACTGCGTTTCCCCCTCTCCTGACTGGAATGGCCGTTTTGCCTGGATCCCTGGAGCTGATGAAACTCAGGTTTCCCTTACTTGTCATTCAGCATGAAAGCCCATGAATGTTTTCTTGGTAGTGCTGCAGCCACAGGGCCCATGGCATGGATTGAACCTCAGCTATCTCCCCCATTCAGTCACTTTGCTGCATAATTACTCTTGGAGAAGCCCTTTTTTTCCCTGTCTTTTCCCTTCTTGGCTGGAGGCATAGCATGTCTTGGGTTTAATATAGTGCCTTGTCTCCTGGACAAGCTCTCAATCTCTCCTGCTTTTAAATAAAACCCAAGAAAATCCTCCCTGAAAAGCTGCATCTTCCTACAAATCAGGTTTATCCCTGGAGATGGTGAAACTGCAGCTGGACACAGCCACGAGCAACTGGATCTGGCAGGACCCACCTTTGGACCAGGGTTGGACCAGTGGCCTCCAGAGACCTTTTCAAACAAATTCCTCCTGTTTGGTGATTCCTGCCTCCTGCAGAGCCACATTGCTCCCCTTTCTCCCCTCTTCCCTGCTCTGTTGGTCCTCAGCAATGATCCAGTGAACCCAAATCATGCTGTGATGGAGCAGAAGGAGCTGGGAATGAGGGACTATCCAGTAAGGGCAGGGATGTATAACCCCATCCCTCCAAAGAGAGCACGAGAAAGGGCATCTCCCAACACTGCTGAGATCTCAATCCCTGTGCAGAGAGGGGAGAATTCAAGCTTTGGAGGCAGGACCAAATATTTACCCTGCCCCTGGTCTGTCCCAGGGGATTAAGGAAGCAGAGCCGAAAGCAGAATGGGGAGAGGAGCTGTTTGTTTTGCAAACCGGACCAGCAAGTGCACGTGGAATTACCTGAATGCCAGAAAATATTTAGCCATAAATCTTATTAACAGCACTCTGCAGATGTGAAGGAAGGGAAATAAAAGGAAACAAATGAGGAGAGGATGGGTTTGGAATGATAAAGAAGAAAGGAGGCGAACCCTGGCGGAGCACTCGGTTTGCAGCCAAAGGGTTTTATAGGAAGGGCTTCAGCTCCATGAGGAAATCAGCTGGAACAGGTCTGGCAGGATAGCTCTCCAAGAGAGAGCTCTTCTTGCAGAATACCAATGATTTGCATCCAAAATAAAGTGGCTTAGAAGCAGCTATTTCAGGAGCTCTGCCTGTACTGGGGCAGGAGCAGGGAGGGGGAGGGAATACAAAACAGCACCTGCCTTGGAGAAAAGGAGGGATCAGAAAGGTTGGAGGGCAGATTTTCATGCCTGCTCAGCTCTGTGTCAGGATTTGGTTTTGGTAGAATCCCAGAGTGGTTTGGATTGGAAGTGACCTTAAAGCTCATCCAGTGCAACCCCCTGCCATGGGCAGGGACACCTTCCTCTAGCCCAGGGTGCTCCAAGCCCCATCCAGCCTGGCCTTGGACACTTCCAGGGATGGGGCAGCCACAGCTGCTCTGTGCCAGAGCCTCCCCATCCTTTCCCTTTGCTGCTTTTCTTGCTTTTTCTGCCCTGTCTCTGATACAAGGACAGACTGATGTCCCCATATCCCAAACCCAGCCTTTGTGACCCTGGAAAATGCAACGAGGAAGACTCTGAGAAGGGCTGGGGGTGACGAGAAAGAGAAACCCCTCTGTTTGCAGAGGGATGCTGGGTTTCAAGCTCTCTGTGCCCATGCTGGGCTCTCCCAGCCACACTCCATGTGCTGATGCTTTGAAATCTTCCTGCTGGTGATGGGACCCAAGGGAATGGCCTGAAGTTGTGTCAGGGGAGGGTTAGGCTGGATATCAGGAAAGGGGTCTTCTCCCAGAGAGTGGTTGGCACTGACCAGGCTCCCCAGGGCAGCGGTGCCAGAGCTCAAGGAGCTTTTGGACAACACCCTCAGGGACAGGGTGGGAATGTTGGGGCATCTGGGCAGGGCCGGGAGTTGGACTGGATGGTCCTGGTGGGTCCCTTCCAACTTGGCATATCCTGTGATTCTGTGGTCACCAGGAGCAATTAATGGCAAATGGAGCAAGGACAACAGGCCAGCAGGAATTCCAGCCTCACAGGAGGCTGCTCCCAGCACTTCCCTTCTACTGGGGGACTTGGCACTGGGTTTCCCAGGTGCCTGCCATGCCCTGCAGGGACGTGAGGTGCCACGGTGCTCTGCCAGCACCCAAACACACCCTGGCAGGCAGCAGCAGCACCAGCACGCCCTGGTTTGCCAGAGCCCTGTTTGCCAGCCGGCTGCAGCCTTCCTTGTTAATCCTGGCAGGGATTTGCCTGAAGGAGCTGCGCCGGACGGGCACCGTGCCACGTGCCGAGCCGGCTGTGCCAGGAGCAGCAGGTCCTGGCAGGGGCAGGGACGGTGCTGCTGGCCCAGCACGGAGCATCCCCCCGGGAAGGCACCGTGGCAGCCTCCAAACACCCCTCCCCAGCCGTCGGAGGTGCCCTTTCCTCCCGTTTTCTCTCCCCGGGCTCAGGCTGGCAAGGTGAGAAATCCCGCCTCGGGAATGCTGATTCCCCGAGGAGCGTGGGAGAAGGCTTTTAGACAGCAAGGCTGTGCCCTGGGGCACGTTTCCAGCTCCTCACAATCTGCTTCCCGGGGATGCTGATCCTCAGGCTTCGTTCCTGCCTGATCTCCAGGCTTGGTCCCTGCCGTTGCACCAGCAGCCCCACGTGTGGCACCACGGGCCAGGAATTGCAGTCCACAACTCCATCCCTCCTCTCCCCTCGCCTAAACGGGAAAGAGAGGCCATGGAAAGCTGCTGCAAAGCTCCTGCTGTGCTGCAGAACTGTAAGGACACGTCCATTCATGCCAGGAGAGGGCTTGGACACGGCAGCCAGGAGTGCTTTGAACAAAGCAAGGGGGTGCCCAGGTTCGTGCTGCCCATCTGTTTCCTGCAGGACAGGGATCATTCCAGGGCGCTGGAAAGCAGTGCTGTATCGAGCCCTTTGGTTCTGGTTATCAGCTGGTGACAAGGGCTGGTGGCAGGAGGAGTGCCAGCATTTCAAAGCCGTGATCCAAACCCTGCTCTGCTGTTTGTTCTGGGTCACCTACAAGGCCACACAGGGCTCATTTTCAGAGGCTGGCTTAGAAGTGGCTGAAGCCTGAGGAATTTATACCTGGGAGAGCCAGATCACGGCAGTCACTGCTCCAGCTCTGAGGGAATTTGAGGGGTGGGCAGCAGAGAGGGGACAGTCTGTTTTGCTCTTGATTTTTCTTTCCAGTTGTAGTGACATTTCACTGAAACATCAGCCTTTTTTTAAGTAGTGACTGCTGGAAAACAGTTCAGAAACCCTTCCTTGCCAGTGTGCTGTTTCTTCCAAACCTTGTGCCTTCCAGATCTCCTGAAATAAACTGCTGGTGAGATCTCACCTGCAGAGCTGCCTCCAGCACAGGAAGGACATGGAGCTCTTGGAGAGAGTCCAGAGGAGGCCACCGAGATGCTCCCGGGGCTGGAGCCCCTCTACTCTGGAGCCAGGCTGGGAGAGCTGGGGGAGTTCAGCCGGAGAAGAGAAGGCTCCAGGGAGACCTGAGAGCCCCTTCCAGGACCTAAAGGGGCTCCAGGAGAGCTGGAGAGAGACTGGGGACAAGAGATGGAGGGACAGGACACAGGGAATGGCTTCCCACTGCCAGAGGGCAGGGTTAGATGGGATATTGGGAAGGAATTGTTGGCTGTGAGGGTGGTTTGGCCCTGGCACAGGTTGCCCAGAGAAGCTGTGGCTGCCCCTTCCCTGGAGGTGTCCAAGGCCAGCTTGGAGAAACCTGGGCTAGTGGAAGGTGTCCCTGTCCATGGCAGGGGTGGGATGAGATGATTTTAAGGTCCCTTCCAACCCAAACCATTCTGTGATGATGATGGTTCTCTGTATTTTTCCAGCCTTGAGGGCTTGGAAGTTGACTGTGCCAAGAGCCTGGATATGAACAAGTTCAGGGAAGAATCTTTTCAAGTGTTTTGTTGCTGCATTTCCCCTGTTTTTGTCAAGCCTGAGGGAGTTGATGTGCAGCTGCAACCAGTTGTGGTTGTTTTTAAGTTCCTCGAGGGCTGCTCCAGGCAGGCATCTTCAGGAAAGCCAGTCTGAATTGACTTCCAAATTAGAGTCATTAAAGCCAATGAAGTCTTTGCAGGGAAGAGCTCCTGGATGGATGATAACTGGGCTCAGGGGAATTGTCCCAGGGCAGCTCTCACGCTGTGCTGGGGAAGAGAGGATTTAACATCCCACAAACTTCTCCCTCCTTCCCATTTGCCACAAGGCAGCAGCATGTGCCTGAGATGTCTCCTGGCACCTGGTCTCACTCAGTTTGGTCCCAGTTTGATCCAAGTTTTTAGGGATATTTAGTGTTCCCCACACCCCTGAGGCAAAAGGTTGGGAGAAAATTGGGATTTGGAGTCCTGGAAACTCTGAAGGGTCAATTTCTCTACTCTCCAAAACCAGAGGCCAACCTTGCAACCTCAAAACTTCACACAGGACAGTGCAAAACAAGGAGAAGAAAGTCCTAAATGGGCCAAGAGCTGCCAACTTCACAACAGTTGTCAAGAAACAGCAAACTGAAATATTCCCTAAGGATGGGGGAAACAGCAAACCCAAGCTGTAGTCACTGGGTTTTAACCTGGAAGTCAGACACTGCATCTCTCCTGTTCCTCTGACCAGCCCCTGACTTCTCTCAAAGTGGGTTTCAACCCCAGGCTGGAGACAAAGGAGCTTTCCATTGCTCATCTTTCACTATTACTTTCCCTCACAAATTGTCACTGTTACCATATGTAGCAGAGACATTTCCTTGTTGCTTGTTTTCCAGCTGAGATGATTCTGTGGTTCATCCTTCTCCTCCTTCAGCTCTCCATGTTTTTAACCACACTCTCCCAAATATTGCTGTTTTCTTGGATTTGTGGTGCTGTACTTTCACTGCTGATATTTTTGGTGGGGGGAGGGAAATGTGATAAAAGGAAAGAGGAAGGAAATGTTTCTTTTTCTGTTTCTTCTTCTAATTTATTTTTTTCTCTTAAAGCCAGAAATGAGAAAATGGAAAATATAAAAGAACATAAAAATGCCCCAATTCTTTCAAAATAGCTCCTGGACGATTTCCACCCTCAAGTACAGCTTTTTGTGCCTCAGTAAAAACACAAAGGTGAATTGCCTGTCTCCTGTAGAGCACAGGAGTATTTTCTTCTGTCCATGTGTCTTGGGCACTGAGTTGGGGACATGGGGGGACTATCCTGGGGCTTTGGTGGCTTTGAGAGCCCCACTGTTCCTTCACAGCAATCCTTTATGCTGATGTGCACCTTCTGTCATCAGGGGAGGGCTGGACAAATGGAATGGGTAACGAAGGAGGTGAAAACAAGGATAATAACCAGATGATATTAAGCCTAAACCCAGCTGACAACAGTTAATAATAAATGGGCATTAATTAAAGCTAAATTACAGGGGAAGGTGCAGGCTTGGCTCTCAATCCAATTAGAGCACCGGAGAGAATCTGTCCAGCCTGGGAATAAATGATCAAGGCTGGTGAAGTCACCAGCAGGACTGTGTCAGGGTTGAGGTGATGCCTGGACAGGGAAGAGCCAGAGGAGGATTCTAGGTGGCCCCTTTGGGTTTGCCAGTGAGAGACTCAGTGTGAGAGCCCAGAGCTGGACTGGGCTGAGGCCCCACAGGGTTTGGGATCTGCCCAGAGGGAGGGGATGGACCTGATGGCAGGAGGATACTCATGGTGAGGCCCTCAGGGTGAAAACATGAGGGAAAGAGCAAAACTGAGGCTGGTCCAAGCTCAGACCTGACTGTGATGGGACTTGTGTGAGCAGGGAGAGTCAGAGGAGGCATCAGTGCCCTCAAAGGTGACAAGACCATTGGCAAGGGAGCAGTTGGGAAGTGAGGATGTGATCCTAGAAGGAGCTGCAGCTGGAACACATCACATCTCCATCCCTGGCAGCCTCAGCACTGACAAACTGAGGGGAATAGGCCAAGAGTCGTTGCCCAGTGAAGCTGGAGGGATTCCTCTGAACCAACAGCCTCGGGGTGTTCACACACCCGGGGGCAAAAGTCTCAGTTTTAAACCTCATGGGCTTTAAAGAAGCTTTGGGATATGCCATTTTCCAAACACCCCAGAACCACAACCATGAGGAAAAATACAGGGTTTTGAAAGCTTGGAGGGTTTAAGACACATCCAGACTTTCAGACATGTCCCCCCAAGTGATCTGCAAATGATAAATAGCACCAATGATACCCAGAAAAGGCTGTTCTGGTCCAAAGAAACTCCACCTGTTTTCTGTTTCTCCTCTGTCTGGTCTTCAGAGTGGCTGGTCCAGGTGTGCAATTTGAGACTAAAGGGAACTTTCTCCCCCAGGAATAAACACAGGGATGTTTTTGTTTAATGCAATGAAGGGAGTGTGTTTTTGGCATTTTGGCTCAGCACAGCTTGGCATTACAGGTATCCGCAGAGGCAATTCAGAAGGATGCTCCAGTTTAGACTTGCCCCCTGTGGAATTACCCACCAGGTGCAGCTGATCCATGTGGATTGTAGGGAGCAGCCAGAGGGAACTGACTCCCCAGATGCTGAGGCAGCCATGAGGAACAAGCTCAGCCCAGGAATATTTTGATTACACTTTTCCGAACAAATCCACATTTGCAGAGGCTTGGTCACAGAATCCCAGAATGGTTTGGGTTGGAAGGGACCTTGAAGACCATCTCATTCCACCCCCTGCCATGGGCAGGGCTTGTTTCTTGGGCAAGAGAGCAAGAGAGTTTGAGAGCAAGAGCAGTTTGGGTTTTCTTTTTTTTTTTTGGGGGGGGGGGCGCTCAGTGGAGGCTTTAGTAGTTCTGGAAAGAAATCAAACCCTTTTAGTCTTCAGAAGTGCAATGAATGAGATCCCCCACAATTGTCCCCACAGATTGGCACCTTCAGCACCTGGACCTGATGTGAACATCCCATGTGATGCTGAAGGTACTGCTTAAAGAAGATGCCTCTGCTTTGAATTTCCTCCTAATTAAATCATGGACTATCTTGCCTTGGAAGGGACCCACAAGGATCACTGAGTCATGAAGTATCAATATTCCAGACTTCAGGGTGATGGGGTCCTGTTGTGTAGGAAACTGCCCTCAATCCATTCAACTGTGTCTGAGAGGATTTCTTTCCCTTCCTGACCTCCAGAGATTATTCTGGAAAAACAATTCTGAAGATGCTATAGCAGGAGGAATAAAAATAGCCCAACAGATGAGCCGGTCTCTCTGGCAGCACAAATACTTCCAAGTGCTTCTAGTGCAGGGAAAATGAAGCCTGTACCAGGAAACACAGGGAATTCCTATACAAAAGAAGGAAATTTGGGAAGAGTGACTAATCTGGGAGAGGAAACTAGGTGCTGGGGCTGGCTGTTAGCAAGGCAAGGGTCCCGCAAAGCATCAGTGTGTAAGCTGAGCAGGGCACACCATCCCAGTATAGCTGACATTCCTGATGGAACAGGGCACCTGGCATCTCCCAGGGGGTTCTCTGAGGGCTCAGGTGCTGCAGCTGAAGAATGGAGCGGGATGAAAATGGAGAATGCCTTCAAATGCCAGCATGGGAAGTGCCTGCTCCTGAATGGCATCCAGGTGATTGATGAGGGAAGCCCAGTTTGAGCTTCCAGTGCTGGAATCTGTTGTTCCTGGGAGAAGTGATAACAGAAACAGAACTTGCTGGCTCCTGCAGCCTCACATGTGAGCTGATGCTCCTGTTGCAAGAGCCAACAAAGAGCCCACAATAAGCAAATACCCTTCTGATCCATCTTTCCCTTCCCACCCACTCCCCCTTTCGTGTTAGCAGAGCTGCCTTCCTTTCCCAGGGCTCTCCACCCTTGGAATTCCAGAGGAGGGGAGATGTGGAGCTTCAGCTTTGGCTTTAACGAAGGTTATTCTGGGAAACAGTTTAACCTGCAGGTGAAGGAGGGCTCATACTTTAGAGGTGACTTGGCTACAGCACTCACAGGCTTTGGGGAAGTGAGAGAAGAGATAAGAAAATGAGGAGGAGCTGGAAAATGGGAGACTTGGAGAAACCCTCACTATCTCTTCCACCTGGAGCCAAGGACCCGGCAGCATTCCTTGGGGCAGGGATGGGAAGAGATTGGATAACAAGCCACTGAGCTTCCTGTCCTCTGCAGCTTTGTCCTGCCCAGACATGAGCTCATCAGGCGCAATGGATTCACCAAGAGCCCATTCCTGTCCTCATACTTTTGGGAGAGGGGCACCCCCCAGGCCCAGGGGTGTCCCACGAGCAGAGACACTGTTGCTGCAGACACTTCCCCGTGCTCTGTGACCCCCCCGAGCTGCTGCCAACCTGCCCTCGGCACCCCTGCCTGCAAGGCGGCTCAGAGCCCACCTCAACCCCAGCCAGGTGCCTTCAGGGCAGGCTGGGTTGCTCCAGCAGAGCCCTCCAGCACAGCCCAGGGGGAGCAGCCCCAGCCCCCCCTCCTGTTCCCTGATGGGAGAGTCAAAGCCTTGGCCCTGCGTTGGGCAACTCTGGGACGAGGATGTGGAGACCTGGGTGAGGTCAGAGCAGCCCTGTGGCTCCAGGGTGGTGATGGATGGACGTGCCAGACCCCAGAGCAGGGGTTATCTGGGCTATTTGGGTTATTCCAGGCATCTCCCTTATCTCAGTATTCAGTATCCAGCCCTCTCCATGATCCTGCTGAGCAGGGAACAGGTTTCATCCCCAAGCCTTCAGGCTGTTTTAGCTGCTCCTTTTCTCCTCTCCATCAAGGAAGTAAGGGAAGGAAGGAAGATGTCCCTGCCCATGGCAGGGGGTTGGAACTGGATGATTTTTAAGGTCCCTCCCAGCCTAAACCATTCTCTGATCCTATGAAATGCGCCCTGAGCAGGGAGTTGCAGTTATCCTTGCAGCCCAGCTGGGACTGGAAAAATCAGATGAGACACAGTGGGAGCCCAAGGGAGGAAGGGAGATGGGCTTGTGATGCTGATTCCCCTCTCCCCTGTTTTATACATCCTAAAAAAACATTTCCCCTGATCTTCCAGGGAGCACATTGAAGGCTGTGGTGGCAGATGGGTTCCCCTTCAGTCTCTTAGAGATAGAAGCCCTTTGTAGGCAGCCCCTTCCAAGGGAGGTGTTATCTCCTTCCTAACAGATGACCCTCTGCCCCCCAGAGATCTTTCCCAAAGGAATTGTCCCAGGAATACGATCAGGAACCCGTGGTGGGAGCAGTGGCTCCGAGGATGTCTGGCTCCATTTGGATTTTGCCACTTGTGGCTGGATTCTTGGATATCTCACAGGAGTGAATCATGCCTGGGCCTTCCTTTGTGGCAGGGGTTTGTGTAACAGCTCTGTCTCGTGTATAATGAGAGCTGAGTGAGTGATGAATCCTTCCCTCACTCAGGGTATTTATAGCTTTTTAGAGCTTTTTTCTCTTTCTTCCCCAGCGAGTCACCTATTTTCACGAGGCTCGTGGGCGCCCCGTGCCAGCAGCACTCCAACTCCTCTCCCAGGGCTGGGGGAGACTGGACAAAGCATTCCAAAGTTTCTCAGGGCTGGGATGGTGGTTTTTAAGACACACACCCCCCCCGCACCAGCCTTGTGTATGAAATCAAGCTTAAAGCCACGAGACTACACAGTTCCCTCTTTATTTTTGGAGGCTCCGAGGTCACGTTTCCCATCTGCTTCTCCACGGGCTCCCATTTTCCCCTCTCAACTTGCTGGGTTCTCAGTGTTTTGTTGTGGAAGCTGTGATTAGATCGGTAGCAGCTCTCCCAGGGTGCAGCAGCTCTGACCAGACCAGGTGGGATGAGATCCAGAGCACCTGGTGTGGGTTTGCTCCCGTTCTCCTGGTGACACACGACATGGATCAGCACAGATTTTCACTGGGAGCTTATTCTGCACACTGGGTAAGCAAGCAGAGCTGCTTCTGTGTCCCAAAAACATGTGTCTGGGTACTTATTTTCACCTGGAGGGCTCAAGAAAGGAGTGCAGGTCCTCAAGATGTCCATCCATCCATCCATCCATCCATCCATCCATCCATCCATCCATCCATCCATCCATCCATCCATCCTTCTCCCCTAAGCCATGAGGGGGATGAACAGTTGCACAATTGATGTTCCACCCTTGGGGGGGTGTCTCCCGTCCAAGCAGGAAAAAAGAATTACACCTTTTAAAATACTTCATAGCCATTTGTAATGTTCTTTAAGGAGAGTTTTTGTCTTCTTCAGCCCTGAACGGAGACTGCCATCTTCCATGGTGGGAATAATATACAAAAAATAGAATAAAACCAGAGCAAAATGGTATTTTGAGGTTGTGGGGGTTTTTCTGTACCTAATTTAGTGCTTCTGCTTCCCCCCCCCATTTTCTTTTTTTTTTTTTTTTGTTGCTATTGTTCTGTTGCTTTTTTTAAAACTGGCAAAGGGCAAACAGGTGACTTCCCCACCATGGATGCTTTAACTCCCCTTGCCCTGGTGGTCCCCCATCTCCAGGCTGATCTGTAGCCCAGTTTAGCCCTCACATCCCCCCTCCCTCTGCCCGGGGGGGTGTTCCTGGTACCATCCTCCTGCATCTCTGTGCACTTGTGCCCTTCTCCTCTTCCCACAGCCTGATTTATTGGGTTTATCTTTCCCTTTTCCAGCTGCCCTGATTGTGGTGACCTCTGCTCTCTGCATAGCTTGAATTCCTCAGGGGGGGGCTCTGGGCCACCAGGAAAGGCTTTCTCTTTCCCTGGACCACTCCAGATGACACCAAGGGGTCTCTCAGCCATATCCATCCACACTGGCATCCAGCTCTGTGTTTCCTCTGCCCCGAGAGCTCGCCCTGGGATGAGCTGTCTCCAGGGAGGATGCTCCATCTTTGACCTGGTGGTAGAGGAAGCAACAACGGGGTCTGTCCCTGCTCTGGAGACATTCTACTCCCCCCAGCCCACCTCCAAACCTCATCTGTGCCCTTCCTGGAAGCTGGAAAGATGTGCAGGATCTCCCCTGGCATGTGGGATGAGGTCAGGGAGAGGCCAATCCCTGACACTGGGGCACTAACATCAGTTTAATTGGTCTCATCAGTTCTTCCCTTTCCCTTCCCTGTGCAGGATCTAAGGAGGTACACAGGGATCACACCATGTCAAGTGTTACACCTGGCAGAGCCAGGGCTACTCAGACAACGAGGGGCTGGAGAATATCCCAAATTCCTGAGAGTGCTTCTTGTTTGGCAGCATGTGGTGGCAGCTCTCACCTGGGCAGAATCCATCTCCCACCCTCCTCAGGAGGTCAGGATGAAGAAGCCACACTCTGCCACGCTCCCTTCAGCCACAGCTCACCCTCCATGTTACAAAAAGGACACTTTGGAGGTGGAGCAGAGCCAGCTCCCTTGGGATTTGCTCCTCGTGCCCCCTGGGGATGCCCCTGTGCCGACTCCTGCATCCCATGTAGAAGCTGGAATTGTCCCTTCCCGCCATCTCGCTGTCCAGCTCCAGGAGCTGAGATGGGGAATTGCACCTCGCTAGGAGTTAAATCTCCCAGATGGGAGTGAAATGGGCACTGGATTTTAATTAAACTGCACTTGCAGGCAGTGGCAGAGCACCCACCTCTCCCCAGCACCCCACTGCATCCAGGGAGAGAAAAAGGACCACATCTTGGAAATGCGCCTTGGCTTTGTCACTGCACACTTTTGCAGGGTCAAACCAGTTCCTCTGGTGCCAAGAACAAGCCATCCACGTTAAGGCTGGAATGGGTCTCACCAGTCCCTCTACTGAAACAGCCTCCCTCACTTTAAGGGCTTGAACTCCTTGTTTTTCCTTTAAAAAACCTCGGAGAACACGTGCTGTGATGTTTGACTCTGCAGTACTGGCACTTTTGGACTTCCATGGTTCCCCGTCCCATCCTCAGGGCAGTGATTAGAGTTCCTCATTCCAGACACAGCCTTGGGGTGCAGCTGTCACAGTGGGGAGCTTCAGGATATGGGACAAGCTGAAATCTCTAGGAGAACAGGGTTTTACCTCCAGTTCTGCTGGTGGCTTGCTCTGGGACTCATGGGTGGAAAACCTCAGCCCGGCAGGGCTTGGGCACTGCAGTCACGCTGTGTCCTCCAGCTCACTTCCCTCCCCACTTTTTGGGACAACTTTTGGTGCAACTTCTGCAGAGATGACTGTTCAAAAGGACAAAACCCCTTCCAGTAGGCTGTTGAAAAATCCTGGAATGGGCATAAAACTCACGAGTTAATTTTTAGGTTGTTTTTATTTTTTTAAAGCCGTGTGCCACATTGCCCAGGAGGCTGCAAGTTCCCCTTCTGACATCTGACAGGGAAAGTGGGGCTCCTCAGGGTGAAAAGTTACCCCCAGCACATGGAATTTCTGCTAAACCTCTAAACACCACTCCTGGGATAAAACTCCCAGGAGTGGGCATCCCGTGGATGAGCTGGCATAGGTTTTTATCCCAGGAGTGGGAAGGCGAGAGGCAGAGTTCTGCTTGATTTGGGAAATCCTCACCCTGTGCATCCCCCCCCCGGGCAGCTGGGCAGGAGAGGATCTTGCTGGAGGTGTTTGGGACAGGAATGCAACATGAAACACTTGGAATGCTGGAATTTCACTGGGAGGGTTTGGATTTTACCGGTAACACTAACATTTGAAATCCCTGGCAGCCAGGTTAGGAGGTGACCCAGCCTCTGGGGCTGATCCGTGGGGATGACTGATAGCAAACTGCACTGCCAGACCTTTCACCAGCAAATACCCTGAAGTGATTAATTACTGCCTGACACACTTTTGGAGCCCGTGTGGGCTCAGGGAAACCCTTCCTCCAACCATTTTTCTTCCCTGAGAAGAGCCTTTTGCTGGTTTTGTTTAGAACTGGGGAGGGGAGGAGGGACTGAGTCGATGTTTTGAGAACACCAGCAAATGATTGGGAAACAGGTGTGATGACACCCAGAGAGGTGCAATCACACCCTGCACACCCCTGCCAGATCCACCCCCGTCTGCACCCTGCCCTGGGCCCGAGCCGGTGCCACCAGAGAGGAGCTCCAGGGAAGGGCTGACTCGGGAAGGGCTGACCCTGGAAGCTCTGAGACACTTCTGCCTTTGCTTCCTTTGAATAAAGACATTTTGGAGGGGGAGGGATCTGAGGATCCTCAGCCTGATTCCAGCGTGCTGCTATTCCAGGTGCTGATGGGGAGGGAACACCTCCCAGCTTCTGCTGGCTGCCCTGCTGGGGGGCAGGGAGGTGGGAAGGGGAGCCATGGGGGATCATGGAAAGGTTAAAAGCTTCTCAGTGATGGGAAGTGATGGTTTTTCCAGTCCCCTGGCACAGTAGGGAGAGTAGAGGTGTAAACACACCTACAGTGGGGTGGCACTGGCGTTTTGGCAAAAAATGCTCCAAGGGCTGGAGCCCCTCTGCTCTGGAGCCAGGCTGGGAGAGCTGGGGGGATTCACCTGGAGAGGAGAAGCCTCCAGGGACAACTTAGAGCCCCTTCCAGGGCCTAAAGTGGTTCCAGGAGAGCTGGAAAGGGACTGGGGACAAGGGATGGAGTGACAATACAAGGGGGAATGGCTTCCCAGTGCCAGAGGGCAGGGTTAGATGGGATATTGGGAAGAAATTCTTCCCTGGGAGGGTGGGGAAGCCCTGGCACAGGTTGCCCAGAGAAGCTGTGGCTGCTCGATCCCTGGAAGTGTCCAAGGCCAGGTTGGACGGAGCTTGGAGCAACCTGGGCTAGTGGAAGGTGTCCCTGCCCATGGCAGGGGGTGGCACTGGATGAGCTTTAAGGTACCTCCCAACCCAAACCATTCTGGGATTCCACAACATTCTCCTCCTCATCATCATCCTGGGGATTGTGGCCTCGGGGCTTCCCTGTGTTTTGGCTGATGAGGTGCTTGATGTTGTATCCATGGATTTGCACGATTTCATCCATAGGAATTCAAGGCTGTGTTTTTTCCTCCTCCTCCCAGCCTGTGCTAAGATCATGTCTGATGACCAGCAAGGCTGGGAAAATGAGATTGTGATGGATTTTGTTGCCTGGAGCCCACTTGGATTTGAGATTCTGCTGGTGTTTTGTTTTAGAAGTCGAGTTCTTTGTAATTCTTCCACGGTGGGGACCTGCTGCTTTCCCTCAAAGACTTTAGGCCTAACCTAAGTCTGGGATTAAAACTGATTTTTTCACTTGTTTTTGTCTCACAGAACTCGCTGCATCCACCCTGGCTCAGGGATTCTGCTTCAACCTGATCAGGGCTCTGCAGGGTTCCCGAGGTTTCATTCCCTCTTCTTTCTTCCCATTTCTCCCAGTGAAGGGAAGGCAGCCCCCCATCCCTCCTGTTTGAGATGCCCCCCTGGAGCTGCTGAAAATGGTCTTTCATGCCTTGATAATCCCCAAGGAAGTGAGAGCATCCTGAAGCAAGACCCTGTGTGTCATCAAGTCAACCTGGAAATCATCTGGAAAACTACCACGCCAAGCCTGGAGCAAACCCCCAGGAACTTTGTCTTCTGTGGCAAGTGGAAAGTAGGATGAGGAGGGGGCAAACCTGCAGGGGATGGGATTTAAATGGCTTTGTGTTTCTGTTACAGCTTGGACATGTCCAGAGTTTGTTTGTGAGCAATGAAGGTGGCTGTCCCGAGCAGAGCTGTGGAGAGCACGATTAAGTGATTAATGGGAATTAATAGGAATTAAAGGCACGTTATCCACAGATGTGTTGTCCATGCCCATCCTGCCCTGTGCTGTCAGCTGCCCTCCACCAGCCTGCCCAAACAAGGGCAGTGTCCCCACTGTCCTCAGTCACCCAGATCGGGTGAGTCCCCACAGGATGCTGCTCCCAGCAGTGTCCAGGGAAGGAGGGAAGTGGCTGTGGATGTGCAAGGCTGGCCCTGTTCTGATGAATTAGGGTCTTTTTTAATTAGAATGAGACTGGCCAGGAATTTTCACAGAATCACAGAATGGTGGGTTGGAAGGGACCTCAAAGCTTATCCCATCCTACCCCCTTACCATTGGCAGGGACACCTTCCACTAGCCCAGGTTGCTCCCAGCCCCATCCAGCCTGGTCTTGGACACTTCCAGGGATGGGATTTTAGCTCATAACTGTGAGCTAAACTTAAGTGCCAGCTTTGCAGAGGTACCTCTGTCCTATTTCCCTCGGATTTTAGGCCTAACTTTAAGACATAACCCTTAGACCTTTTTGTCCTTAATGTGGGATCTTAAAGGGGAGGGTTAAACCCACCTCCATCCCATCTCCGATCCTATCCCATCCTATGCCATCCCATCCCATCTCCTATCCTATCCCATCCCATCCTATCCCATCCTATTCCCACCTCTGCTAAGGGCAGGTGTTGAGGATGAGGAGGAGAGAAGAATCTCCCTGTGGGAGAGTTTGTCTTTCTGGGTGACCTCATCAAAGAAAAAAGCAGCTGGGGGTGGAGTGAGGAATTCAGGGGTAGGATTAACCTCTCCCGCTTTGAAAAGACACAGATCAGTCCCCTTTGAGATGGAGAGAGGGGGGGAAAGTGGCTGAGCTTTGTAGAAATTTCCCTGCATTATTTTCCAGGTCAAACCTGGAGCTGCCAATACTCCTCTCACCCAAAAGGGCACCTTTTCAAGAGGATTTTCCTTTTCAGCTCTAACCACTGCTGGTCCCTCTTGCCTTCCACTGTGTCTTGCCAGCAGGACTGGCTGCCCTCAGCCATGTCCTGGGAGCTCATATCAAGAGCTGAGAGGCATTGGAGTCTCTGTTTCCCACTTCCAGACACCTTCCCCTTCCTTTTCAACACCATCCCCTGCTGCAAAGAGGAGCTGAGCTGGAGATCTTCAATTATTTTCATGCCTTTGCCCATTTAAGCATTGCAGGACATTATGGAGAACTGAATCTACCTCTCTTTGCCACACAGAGCAAAGCTCCCAGGCATTTTCCCGCAGTCTAAAAAAACCTCCTGACGTTCCAGACGGTAAATCTGTTTATTGAAGCTGTTCTCCTGCCATGATACCATTTCACAAGTTATATATTTGCCCTTGCTAGGGCTTTTCTATTAAAAAAAGAAGTAAAATAAATGTGTCAGGGCTTCTGGTTTGTGCCAGCACAAGGAGGGTTCTGGAGAGTGACTCACTGCGTTTGCAAGGCTGGAGTTGGAAGCTGGATTTCTGCTGTATTCCCAAGGACCAGCCTGGGGAGAAAAGCTAGTCCAGGATCTGCAAGGATGCAAAAGAACTCAGGTTTAGAGTGAATTCAGGGAGAAATGTAGGGTTTGGTTAGGATTTTTTTCCATTCTCTTTAGCAATTTTTTTCCACAGTGGATTGATTAAAGGAGGGCTCAGCTTGCGGAGACAGAGGAAGGTCCTCACGTAAATTAACCCACTTGGGATAATCAGAAATAACTCTTCTGGGTAGGGCAAAGCCTCAGGAGCAGCACTGAGGGGAATGAAAGACAAACTCATTTTTCCTCCTGCTCTCCCTCTCCTTATTATCTCCACAGAGGTTATCCACATTCTTTGCAAGCCGAGTCTTGCCTTGACTGAGGGAGTTCAGATCAGTAGAAACACAACAGTTTTCTGCATATTTGCTGACAAAAGAGGCTCCAGCGGGGTGGGAGGGTGGGAGCGGGGGGAAAAAGGGATAGGATTTACCCCCCTGCCATTTCTGAGAGTTTCCTGGGATTTCTGGGAAATCCAGTACCAAAAACTCCTGGATACCCAGTGAGGAAACAGCCCCAGCGTGGAGTAGACCCCCTGTGCCCTGCTCACAGTTCAAGGTAGATTTCATTATGCACATTTAATAGCACAACATTCCTTAAAACCCTTCCACCTCACAGCAAACATGATCCACTCCGGGAATGTTGTCTCAGCCTTATCCAAGTGCTCAAGGTCACCACGGCTCATTTCTGTTTCACCCCCACAGTGGCACTTTGCCATCAGCATTTCCATGAAATGGCTCAGTTCTGATGAATTCTCAGTTTTTTTGGATGGCAAGGGAAGAGCAGCTCTGGAGGGTTTCCAAGCAGCTCCATCACAGATGCCAAGGTTTGGCACAGGGGCCTCTCCCAGCCCCGGTTTATGGATCACCAAGGCGTGACCTTGCAAGGCTGAGCCTGCCCTCCGTGGGCAGCTCCGCTGCAGCATTCCCAGGTCAGGGCTTGCTGGAAATCTGGATCTCTCCCTTTCTGCCCAGGCAAACACCCCCCAAAAGACACCTCACCCTGCCCCCAAAAAGCATCCCTGCCACTCTTCAGATAGAGAGTCCAGAGCGTGCCCTGAGTTTCTTCTCCCAACCCAATTTAGTGGGGACATGGATAAGTCACAGGATGGCAGCTGAGAGATCTCTGATTGCCTCCATAAACACTTCCACGGGGTGGAAAGCTGCAGGAGCTGAGGGATAACCCAGCACAGGAGACGGAGTTGTAGGCTGGAAATTCAAATCACCAGAAGAAGTCCTAGAATTGGGAAAGCCCTCTAAGATCATCAAGTCCAATTGTTCCCCCAGCACTGCCAAAGCCACCACTAACCCATGTCCCCAGGTGCCACATCCACATGTTAAATATCCTCTTCAAGGGGGGGCAGAGATAGCTGATGAAATATTTGCAATATTTGTCCAATTATATATTTAAAAATGTATATATATATAAACTTGAGCATGGGTTGGATATAAACAGACATATATATACATATATTTGATATATACATATTTACATATATATAAACCCCCCCACACATATCCAGAACTTGTTTGCAATTAATTACAGATAAGAACTTGAACACTGCCGTGGTCTCAGCAGACACAGCCCCCCCTTCTCCCTCCCATCCTTCTGCGTCACTCTTCCCATTATCCACCTAAAAATAAAGGAGCGTTGGGCACCCAAGTCTCCCAGGGGCAACCACACGATAAACATCAAACCTTGGAGTTAACAGCCCATCACCAGGGGTAGGAACATCAGCCTGTGTCTGTCTGCATCCAAAGGCTGCTGTGGGGATGAGGATGTTGCTCACAGACACTAAATCCTCTTCTCCGAGGCTTTCCCTCATCCCAAGCCAAGCCAGCCTTCAGTGGTTATAAACCCTCAGGCCACAGGGATAAAACTCCAGCAGGACTCGTTTTTTTCCCCAAACCAGCCCCCTCAGTGACCTCCTAATGGGTTTATGACCCTCCTCACGCTCCACTGCTCTCTCCAAAGGCATTGTCACACCAGCACTTCCTCAGAAAGCTTGGGATTTCCCTCACTACCCCCCAGCAGGGGGTTCCAGGGACACAGAAAGAAATGCTGATGCTTTGCTCTCCCTGAGTTTCACAGGGGAAGGAGGAGGTGGGCTATTTGTCCTGCCTGAGGTTCTGCAGCTGATGAGGGACAAATTATCAGCTCTTTGGACTATTTGCATCACGCCCCTGTGATGAAAAGATGGGCAGCACTTCCAGAGAGGCTGGGCTCGGTGGGAAGACACTCTGGGACCAGAATCTGCAGGGAAAACTGGCAGGGGATGATTTTAAACCATCCTCTCCTCCTCATTTCTAGTCTGAGGTGCTCTGGAAATCCCAGAAGAAATGCAGCAGGCCCCAGGGCTGGGTTGGGACTGCAGCAGGGTCTGCCCGCCTCTCTGGGACCACCCTTGGCCATTCCTGGGAGACAGAGGGACAGGGAAAGCCAAAGGCCATTTGTTCTGGAGATGTGGCTCTCTCTCACTTGGTTGGAAGGGGAACAACCAAGCACATGCTCCAAGAAAAAATTTTGGGAGGAATCCTTCCCTGTGAGGTGCTGAGGCCCTGGCACAGGTTGCCCGGAGAAACTGTGGCTACCCCATCCCTGGAAGTGTCCAAGGCCAGGTTGGATGGAGCAACCTGGGCTAGTGGAGGGTGTCCCTGTGGATTGAGATGTGTTTTAAGGTCCCTTCCAACCCAAAGCATTCTGGGATTCTAGGAAGAATGGTGTGTGGGTGGTGGGTTGTTATTTTTGGGTGTTTGTTTCTCCCCATCACCCACCATCATCTTGGCATCAACCAGCTCTAACAGATCCCTCCTTCCAAGCAGTCAGGTGTTTCCCAAGGATGGTTGGGAAGAGCACGGTCCATCCTGGGAGGATGAAAAGCTGCAGCTTTGCCATTTCCCCTCCAGCCTCTGGACATTTCCAACAGGCAGCAAAAGCCAGAGGACGGGGAAGCTGCCTAAGAGGTGAAAGGGGCCCCTTGTTCGAGAGCGCAAGCAGCAGAGGAGGAGCTTTCCAGGGGCTATTTAAACATTAACCAGCACAACAATTGCCCTGTGTTCCCTGTTCCCTGGTCCTTCACCTCTATGTGGGTGGATCTGTGGGGTCCTGAGCTGCTCCCAGCCCTGGAACCGTGGCCTGGCACGGTGGTGGTGACGGGAGCCTCCGGGCCATCGCCTCTGCCTGCAGGGCTTGCACGCCATCCCTGTGCCCGCAGGGGAGCCCTCAGGTGTGGGGTCAGGGGGTTACAATGGGCTGTTAACTTCCCTCTTGCAGCCAGAACTTGGAGGACATGGCTGGAGGGCTTTGGAGAGCTCATAAAATGAAGTCAGCCTGGTGTGGAGCTGCTGGAGCTGAACGGATGAGCTCGGCCCTGGTGCAGCTCCTCTGCCCACAGCACGAGCAGGAGGACCTGGGTCTGGAGCAGTGTCCCTCCACACTCAACCTTCAACTGCTTCCCCAGCCAGGTGAGGGACAATCCTGCAGGTTTAGCATCTTTCCCTTGGGGATGTGAGAATCACATGGTGATCACGGGGATCACACCACCCCAATTTCGTCTTTAAGCCTTGGGAGTAAGAAAAATGCTGGCAATTTTCTTTTACCCCTTTGGAAAAGGAGTCTGGGGCAAGTCAAGTGATGTGATCAAAGTTAGGCAGGAGTCAGTGGGAGAGACTAAAAAAATCTGTGTTTAGACCCAGCTTTGTGTTCTCCTCTCTTTCCAGCAGCAAAATCCAGATTTGACAGGTGGGATCAGGAGCTCTGGGTGCGCCTGACTCCTTGGTCACCATTTTTTGGGAATGCTCCAGCTCCAGCACCAGGGGACCACAAAAAACTTTGTCAGCTGGCAGTAGCCAACTCCAGCTGCAAAATTTGGGTACCGTTGGCCCTAAGTAACAAAAATAGTCATAGAATCTCAGACTGGTTTGGGTTGGGAAGGACTTTAAAGCTCATCCAGTCCCACCCCCTGCCATGGACAGGGGCACCTTCCACTAGCCCAGGTTGCTCCAAGCCCTGTCCAACCTGACCTTGGACACTCCCAGGGATGGGGCAGCCACAGCTTCTCTGGGCAACCTGTGCCAGGGCCTCCCCACCCTTTTATTATTTATATTATTTATTTATTATAATTATTGTTATTTATAAATAAGTATATGCATTATAATCTTGTGTATTACAATCAATAAATATATGGTTAATATTAATCCTAAATAGAATGACTGTTTATTATTTATAACAATAAATAAGAATGAATAATAATAATACATAAGACTAATTTAAACAGTGGGTTGATGAGGAGCTGGGTGAGATGCTCTCTGCCTCCCTTTCTCCCTCAGCTGTGAGTTCAGCAGCATTTCCCACAAATTCCCATCCCGCTGCAGCATTGCTGGAAGCAGTAAATGTCCCTAGTCAGGGCTGTCAGGGAGGGAGGGTGAGGGGGTCATTTGGCAGGTGGGACTGTTTCTGGTCACCTGGGCTGCACCAACACCAACCTCTGGGGGTTTTCCAGGCCTCATAACTCCCCTTCCAGCAGTATTTTAATGTAGTTGTTGGAGAGCTGCTGGGTTTTCGTAGCTTTCCTCCCTTGAATCTCCCTCAAATATCCGAGGGAAGCAAACACAAGCTAAGCTGAAACAAACAGAATGGTTTATTAGAGCAAATATTCCCAGGCTGAGCTCTCCATATTCCCTCTCAACCTTCCTCAGGAAGAATCTGCTTGTGCTAAAATGGCTCAATTTTGTCCTACTAGCCCAGCACCAACTTTTTTTTTTTTTTTTTTTTTTTACATGATACGTGTGCAAAGTGTTCGAGGTCCTACAGGCCTGACTCACAAAAGGGATCACACAAAAACCACACATGACTTGGGGCAATTCCCATTGAAAAAACTCTGGGATGGAGCTGACTGAATGGAAACCAGGTTTGAATCACTGTGGTTTTTTTTTTTTTTCTTCTCCTGATAATCGTTTCTAGTCTGTTTTAAAGGGATGGTCATCCTCACCCCACCCAAAATTTGACCAGGAGGGCCTTGTGCTGTGCAATGCAATAGCTGTGGTTGCATGACACCATATTCCAAGGATCCGGTGCCCTACGGATCGCATTAGCCGAGATGATCCCTTTAAAGATCCTTGCTTGGGAAGGAAATCCCATTTGAAATAAAGCAGAAGGATTTAGCTTAACGAGGCAAAGTGGGGAAACAAAGGCAGAAGGACCTGTGGAGCTGAGAGCCCACCAGGCCAAGCAGAACCTGGGAGAGAGGGGTTCTGGGCATGAAGGAGATGTAGGGAAGCTGTGTGTGTGGAAAAGTGGGACACACAGGCTATCAGAGGGGTGGTTGAGGCTCCCTTGTCCTTGAGAGCGCTTGGAGATGGCTCAGCAACCCTCCTTGGTGGCCTTCAGAGAGGGGGGGTCTGTCAGGGACTAGCAGAGGAGGAACAGGGGACAGGTTGGGAGCTCATCTCTGCTTATTCCTGTCCTCGCTCCGTCCCTTGCCGCTCCCAGCTGCACCCCAGCCCTGGTCCATCCTCTTCTTGGCTCTTCTGCCATTTGGAAAGTGCCAGGTCTCTCTCAGCTGATGCAGCCACAGCCCAGCTGCTTCCTCGCTGCTCTTCCTCCCGGCCGGTCCCATGCAGGGGCACATCCTGGGGCACTGCCCCCCTGGCCTGGGGCTCCACGTGCCCCAGGGCCCCCAGACATTGTGCTGGGGACCAGGGTTCCAGCATCACTCGCTGTTTGGCTGCTCGGGGAGGTGGTGCAGACCCATAAACCAGGGCCAGCGAGCAGCCTCGGGGCACCACAAGGTCACTGAGCTCCTTGTGCAATGTTTTCATGACAACTGGCCCAAACACAGCAAGCCCCCTGCTGACAAAAGCACTCTCTGGCCAGGGGGAGAGGCTGCTCGAAGGAGGATGTCTGCCCTTGCAGCTGGAAGCACAAGGAGCTTCCCTTTCGACAAGACACAACCCCTCCCGCCCCTTCCCGCAAGCCAGTGGCTCTGGAGAAATCCCAACCCCTCTCCGGTCCATGGGAGGGGGTAGATCCAGTTGCACAGTCACACACACACAGTCACAGCCTCTCAAAGCTACTGCCCAGACCCTGAGGGCTGTTGCTCTTCTTCCATCTCAGGAAAAGGGATGGTTCCCCCATTAAGCCCGTGTAGGGACACAAAACAAGTGTCCACACCTCCATGCCAGCAGGAAAATCCTCCTAAATCAGCTCCCAGCAGGTGGGATGGGTGAGTCCTGGCATGCTAAGGAGGGTGCAGGCACTGCAGCACCCACTCCTGGGCTTTCAGATCCATGAAACCAGGAGAAACATCCTGCCTGCTGCCTGGAAAATGGGGCCAGAGGCGTGAAGGGAAGTGATGGTCAGGAGCATCTCCAAGAGCACAGGACTGTGTGGCAGAGGGACAGGAGCCTGCTGCTGATGCTCTGTGTGAGGAGCCCATGGGGAACTGCACCTTCCAGAGGCTCTGCAGGGTCAGGAGGCAGCTGAGCACTCCACAGCTCCATCCTTGGATGCCACAGGTCACGGTCCAGCTCAGCTCCAAGGGAGCTTCTGGGTGAGCCTTGGCAGGAGCTCAGCAGCTGCAGCGCTGGATAAGCCTTTGGGTTCATGGAATCACAAAAGCTCCTGAGTTGGGAGGGATCCACAAGGATCAAGTCCAGCTCCTGACTCTGCCCAGGACACCCCAACAATCCCACCCTGCCCCTGACGGCGTTGTCCAAACGCTCCTGGAGCTCTGGCAGCCTTGGAGCCGTGACCTGGTCAGTGCCCGACCACCCTCTGGGGAAGAACCTTTTCCTGAGAACCATCCTAACCCTCCCCTGACACAGCTCCAGCCATTCATTTTGAGGTCCTGTCACCCTTCAGACCCCCCATCCCGACCCTGCAGAGTAGCCAGGATGTCCCCCCCTCAGGCCCCAGCAGGCTGAGGGCTCACCACGCTTTCACAAACTGGCCTTGGCACTTCCCTCTGGCTGCCGTGTCGTCATCTTTAAAAAAGGGAAGAAAAAGTCCTTTACCAGCCAGCTCTGTCTCTCCTCTCCGAAATGTCACCCTGGGTTTCCTGTGTCAGCAGCCACCCAGGAGCAGAGGGAGCCTCCAGCTCTGTCTGCAGCATCCTGCTCTCAACCGGTGTTTTAACCCCTGCAGACCTGGCCCTCTGCCACTGACACCACTTGCCTGAGGCCACGTGTTTAAAAAAAGCCACAACCGAGCAAAAATCCAAACTGTGTCACTCCCTGATCGCCTCCTTCACATGGATTTAAAATCACACTAGCTGATGGAAGAAACTCCCCCCAACCAAACTGCATTTTCCTCTTTCACAGACAGCAGCAGAGATGCAGAGATATTAAGTGACCTGCAGAAGAGCTCAGATTTCATTAACCACCAAATTATGGATGTCCCCCATGTCCCAGAGGGCTGCCAGGCAACAGATCCGTGCCACTGGATCCTCCATCCCACATCTCCTCTCGCTGGGGGAGCGGGAGGAACCTCCTTCGACAAGAACCAACTGCAAAACGCAGCCCTGAGATTGAGAAATGAGCAGAACACTTCGAGTTTGTTTTTTTTTTTTTTTATCAGGCCCTTTCATTGTATAAATAATTTATTTCAGTTCACAGCATTATGTCTGCCTCTTTAAAAAAAAAAGAAAAAGAAAAAGAAAAGACAGGAGGAACAGAGACTGATGGCAGCGGGATATCCAACACGGATGGGAACACGCCAGAGGGACCTGGGGAAATGAAACCTGCTAAAAAAATTCCAGGTCATGGAATCATATTTTGAGAAGACACACAACCTAACAAAGACCTCAGACAGTTTCCCTCAGATGTCCTGCTGAGGAACCTCTTCTTGTAGCCCACCGTAGGTGACGTCTTCACACGGGGAAAAATCAGTGTATGGTTGTGGAACGGGACAGAAATACCACGGAAGCCATGAGCTACTCATTGGAAAAGTCTCTTTAATTATTGCAGAAAGCAGAGCTGGTGGGAACAGCACCAGCACAGCGTCCCACCTGCACCTCCCAGTGCTCTGCCATTTCTCCAAGGGGATGCTCAGCTGGGTAGAACAAACTCCCAGGATATGGGAGCTCCGTAAATACCACCAGGCTTTCCATGCCACTGTTTGCTAAACCAAACAGCGAGGAGGGAAAACCCACAACGTGTCATTCCTGAAACCTGCTCCCTCTGGAGCAGGGGGGGGGTGTCAACACAGCTTTCCATTTCACCTCTAAAATGGGTCACTCTCCAAAAAAAGGGGTAATACACGTGGCTTCTGTGGCATCAAAAATAAATAATTCCTTTTTTTCTCTCTCTCTCTCTCTCGACGGCAAGTACCAAAGTGTTGGACGTGAAGACAAAGCAGGGGAAGCCAAGGAAGTGGGAACAGAGCCACCTGCAGTGATGGGACCAGCCCACTCGCTCGGTGCACAAGTCGGGACTCGCGTCGGGAACTCAAAACCCCGCAGCGAGAGAAGAAACACAACTCGGCTGCAACATTTGTTTCCTCACAAAACCAAAAACAAACAAACAAAAAGAGCTATTTGGAAGGTGCTGAGCTCGTCCTGCAAGGGGAGAATCGACTCCCCGAAAGCCGGAGGGCATTTTTCTTTTGTCTGCTCGGTGGTTTCCCCTCGGTGCTCAGGGAAGGCTGGTGTAAAATCACCAGAAAATCCTGCCTGGCTCAAAATTCAGAGTATTTGGCCCCTGAGGGCTGCCTGCTTCTGCTCTGTGGGAAGCCAGGCCCCTGGTTTTCTCCTGCAGAGAGCTAAAACACAGACAGCAAGTGGATTTTGGTCCCCAGTCCCATCCGGGTGCCAAAATGTTCACCTGCAGAAGGAGGTGGCAAGGCCTGACGCTGCCCGGGTGGCTCTGCAGGCAGAGCTTGCCCATATGGCTACCGTGGGCAACGAGAGGCTTTTAACCAGATTTAAATCTTTGTTAAAAACCTACACCCCCCCCCAAAGCTGCACCTCCCTCCCGTGTCTCCTCACGCCCTGTCATTTTCCCTTTCCAGCAGAGACTTTTACAAGCTCTGGCCACCTCTGTCCGTCCATTCTGCCCTGCCATGACCCCCTCCTTAAAACCTGACTTGGCCTCCTGCCCCCACTGCAGAGCAGCACAGTGACCAGAACCACAAACTCAGCTGTTCTTTTTTTTTTTTTTTGTAGATTCAGTAACCAACCCCTGGCTTGGATCACCTCCAACCCTGCACCCGGGAGTACCCTCTGCCTGGGGACAGCACACAGCCGGGCCGGGGGCTTTGCTGCAGAAGGTGACACAACCCAGCCTTTGAGGGGAGTGGTCCAGGACAACCCTCCCAGCGCTTCCAGCAGCCTTCAAAAAAAAAAAAAATCGGCGCTTTTTTTTTTGGCGTTCCCCCCCCCCCCTTTTTATAAACGAAGAGCTTAAAGCTCAGCACCACTCAGCAGCTGCTCAGCCCCCCCCGCGCCGCATCCTTCCTTCCCCCACCCCAAAGGCTGCCTGTCCTTGCTCTGCACCCTAGAACACCAGCCAGGGCGGGTGGGTCTCCTCTTACCCGTCACCCCCTCAACCCCCGACATTTTCTGCTGGTCCAACCCCCCCTCAAGTTTCCAACACCCCTTCCCACCGCCGACCGCGGGGGAGGGATGCGGGGATGCAGGGATCCGAGGATGCAGGGATACGGGCGGGTATCGGGGCGCAGCTGCGAGACCCCTCCCCGCTGACCTTGCCGAGCCAGAGTGCACCCATACCTCCCCCCCCCCAAAGCATCCCCTGCCCCCGAAATGCATGTGGGGGGTTGGCATCGACACCCCCCGCCCCAAAATGCACACACTGGAGACCAAAAGCGCACTGGGCTCCTCTCGAACGCGCTTCAACAGGGTCCTGCCCTGTTGGTCCCCCCGGCACACAAAGGCTCGGTGGTCCTGGAGGGTGGAGCGGGGGGAATCACCCCGGTTTTGCATGTTTCCAGCCCAAAGGAGTCCGGATCAGACCCTCAGGAGCGGGTGGGAGAGCGGAGCTCCGGGATCTGGGCTCGGCTGGCGGGAGCCGCTTTGTTACCACCACTATTGTCTGTTCGTTGGGGAAGGAGGAAAAAAAATAAAGGGGGGGGGAAATAACAATTAAACCCAGAAGAATCGCTTTGGTTCTGTCTCCCCCTCGGTTCCTTTGTCTGCTCCTCCATCCCTCCCCGCCTCGGCGGGGCTTCTACCGCTTCTTCTTCTGCTTGAGGGACTTCCTGCGCTTGAGGATCATCTCGTAGAGCTTGTCCATGCCCTCCGTGAGCCCCTCGCCGATGATGGCGCAGGCGGGCTGGATGTGGTACGTGGTGGAAGGGGTCAGCTCGTGGAGGGCGAGCTGCTTCTCGATCTCGGCCACCGGCAGCGACTTGGGCAGGTCCTGCTTGTTGGCGATGACGAGCAGCGGGGTGCCCTGGTTCTCCGCGAACTTGGTCACCTTGTGCAGCTCCGTTTTGGCTTCCTCCAACCGGTCCACGTCCACCGAGTCCACCACGTAGATGATGCCATCGGTGCAGCGGCTGTAGGACTTCCAGAGCGGGCGCAGCTTCTCCTGCCCGCCCACGTCCCAGAAGTGGCAGCTGATGCCCTTGGCCGTCCCGTTGCTCAACCGGATCTTCTCGGTGTTGAAGCCGATGGTGGGCACGGTGTTGACGAACTCGTTGAACTTCAGCCGGTAGAGCACCGTGGTTTTCCCCGCCGAGTCCAGGCCCAGCATGACGATGTGCAGGGACTGGAAGGCGGAGATGTTGGACGAGATGTTCCCCATGGCCACGGCTCACGCCCCGCTCACAGCCCCGCGCCCATCCCCGCGCCGCCGGCCCGCGGCGGGGGCACGGCTCGGGCACGGGGACCGGGATCAGGGAGCGGGGATCGGGATCGGGGAACACGCAGCTCGGCTCCACGCGGCAGCACGGCGCGGGCACTGGAGACCCCCGCCCCGCCCGGCAGGAGGAGGAGGAGAAGGAGGAGGAGAAAAAGGAGGAGAAAGAGGAGGAGAAGAAAGAGGAGGAGGAGGAGGAGGGCCTGCGCCGCCGCCTTCCTCCCGCTCCGCCTCCCGTCCTGCCCGTATCGCTCCTGCCTGCACCGCCCCTGCCTGCACTTCACCTGCACTGCTCCTCCTGCCTGCACTGCTCCGCCTGCACTTCTGCTCCTCGGGGGCCCCTGGCAGCGAGATCCCCCTGTGCCGAGCGCTTGGTTATCCTTATGCCCGGCATCATCACTGGCCACAGAAAGCGGTGAAAAACCCTAAAAACAGTAGCCAAGCCACGGTGTTATTCAGGGGGTGGCTGCCCCACCCCTGGAAGTGTCCAAGGCCAGGCTGGACGGGGCTTGGAGCGACCTGGGCTAGTGGAAGGTGTCCCTGCCCATGGCAGGGGGTGGAACAAAATGAGCTTTAAGGATCCTTCCAACCCAAACCAGTGTGGGATTCTGGGATTCTAGGATTATTCATTGCATGTGAGACACGAGGAGGGACCTTCTGCTGCACCAGGCTGAGGGAAGTGGGGGGGATTGAGAGGCTGTTCAGGCACAGCTCTGCAGGGAGCGCTGGCACCAGCGGGGATTTGAGCGGGATGCAGGAGAGCGATGGATGTTCTCTTCCTGGGAAGTGCAGTGCTGGGAAATGCAGCACCCATGTCCCCCGCAGCTGTGACAAACTCCCAGAGCACCCCTGTGCTGGATCCAGGGCAGGGCTGGTGTTAATCCATCACTGCTGTTAATGGCTTTTGTGTCTCATATTTTGTAAGTGTTGTGAATGCCCTCAACACACCTTAAAGCCCCTGAGCTCTCCGTGTTTGGGCAGCCCCACAGGGCCCACCACACTGTGCCATGCAGTTGCTGTCCCAGCTACTCATAGAAGGGACCTTAAAGACCTACTTCCAGTCCCACGCCCTGCCCTGGGCACAGACACCTTCCACTAGACCAGGCTGCTCCAAACCCCATCCAACCTGGCCTGGAACACTTCCAGGGATGGAGCAGCCAGAGCTTCTCTGTGCCAGTGCTGCTGCATTTATTTCTGACCTTGCTCCTGGGCCAAAAAGCAGCAGCTTTTGGGTGGTTCCTACAACGTTACTCATCCCCTCTTCCCCAGCATTTGTAAAATAAATATCAACTGTATCTGAGAGCTTAACCAGAAAGGCTCAGAGAAAGAAGTGCACTGCAGAAGACAGATACTGCTTTTTTTAATTTAAGGTGCTTTCCCCCCCTACAGCATGCGGTGAGGATTTGTCGGGCTGGAGTGGGATCATTTCTCTTATCCATATTTCATCCCAAGAATGTGTGTTGTGGCCTTGCATGGAGATAAGGCTACACATGCCATCATTAAAAATACAGGCAGCTCCTGTGACAGTCTCTGGAGGTGACACTGGGCACAGTTTTGGTGGAAATCACCATGTGGTGACAGCGGGAAAAGTGCAAGGAGCTCCATCCCCAGCCATGTGCAGGTGGGAGAAATGCTCCTTGGCACGTGTGAGCAGCACCACCCTCCCAAAATCAAGACACAGGTGCTGGATGGGCTGGAAAATGACAATATTTTGTGCAGCGGGGTTGTCCTTGGCCGACTGATCTTTGAGCTGGTGTGAGCTCAGGTCTTACTTTGCCACCACACCAAAGCAATAAGGTTCCGAGAGCAAGTGGAGGAAGCCGCGAGTGATCACCCGACTCCAGGAGCTGGAGCATTAAAGAGGAAAAAAAATGTCAGAAATAGAAGAATAATGTCATATCTGTGAGCCCTGCCAGCAGCAGACACGGCACTGGCACCACTCTCATCTCTCCTGCCCGAATGCCTCCAGCAAAAGCTTTCTTAAAGGCTGCTGTGAGGATAATCCCAAAGCGAGGGCATCCCGGGCTGCTCCCAGAATTCGGGGCTAATCTGTGTGCAGTCGGGCTGCGGTTTAGGAATTTACCTTCGGGCTGCGAGCCCGCGCTCGGGTCCAGGAGTGCAGGAGTTGCTGTTTCAGCCCTCGGTGTTGTGTCAGGTAGCACGACCCAGGGAATTCCCCCTCTCCCTCCTCCTTCATCCCTGCTGCTGGAGACAGCTTTGAGCCTCGAGAAAAGAGAAACAGGCCACCAAAAACTTCCCTCCTTTGCACCCCTCCGGTTATAAAAAAAGGCAAGATTAGATAGGCAGGCCGATCAAACCTGCGGATGTGCTCAAAAGCGGCCTTATATGAGACAATCCCAAGGGGATGGAGATAAACAGGAGCGTCTCAGCGGTGAATTATGCTGCAGCTAATGCCAGCTACCCATAAATAAGCTGTTAAAACCTCCGCGGAATATTAAGTGTAGAAATAACAGTGTTAATGGCAGCTGAGAGGAGTCTGCCAAGTCCATTCGGTGGCAAATTTAGGGAGAGGAAAACCATCTTTTCCATACTCTCCCCCCTTCCTTGCTTTTTCTCCCCTACCTCCCCCCCTCCCCAGCCTATCAAGGTTAAGCAGCCAAGGTTAAAGCCAGCATTAGCATCTAAATGTGTGTCTGAGGATGTGACAAAGGGACCGCTCGCTGCTCCCCAACATTTCGCTCCGGCAGCGCGAAGACTGTTGCTGCCATAGTAACTGTTTTCAGACATGGCAATTATTTCTTCCCAGTTCTCCCCCATCCCATCTCCCTTCCCCCAGCTCATCTTGCGCTTCAAAACATCTTTTTTAATTCTTTTTTTTTTTTTTTTTTTTTTTTTTTTTTTTTTTTTTTTTTTTTTTTTTTTTTTTTTTTTTTTTTTTTTTTTTTCGGAACACAAAGAGCCCCGGAGTCCTCACACATCCAGAGCCAACGGAGCGATCCTTCCCGCGCTTCCACAGCCCCTCACGGATTATCCCGAAGAGTGACTTTTAATCTGCCTCCAATTAGCCCTTCCTCACCCAGGCAAAGCGAAACCCTGGAGCAGCAGCTTGTGCCAGAGGTTTTTGCCGAATTTGATGACCTCGAGAGGGGGAAAATCGGTTTGCAGAGACCATCCCAACTCCTGGAGCATTCGAGATCCTGTCTCCCTCCCCTGCTCGTTCCTTCATAGCGGCGTCACTTGCCTTAGTCCGCTGCCTTTTGTTTCTGCGTTACGAGCAGAAACACCAACCCAAGCGAAGTGAACAGGCCGGGGCTGTAATTAGGGCTGCCCCCGTTCTTGGGGATCGCTGGGATAATTAATGGCATTTCCTCTGGGATGCGGGAACAGCCCGAAGGCTGCGCTGAGCGCCAGAACTGCGGCAGCCGCTTCTGGAATAGCCACTGGTGGGACAAGGCACGGGACTGGTGTCTCCAGTTGGCTCGGAGGGTTTCATGGATGAGTTCCTCGGAGAGGCAGCACTGGCGGTGTAGGAAAGTCTCATCCCGGTTTGTGGAGCCCTTGGCGGAGGCTTTGGGGGTCAGTGCACCTTGTCGTGGTCAGCATCCTTGTGCCCCTCTCCTTCCCCCCTTCATCTGCTCTTCTCCCTTCCGAAGATTTTGCATCCCACTCACCGGATAACGAGGCCAGGCACTGCAGGATCGTTAAGGGCTGAATAGCCTGTGAGTCACAGGGGAGCCTTTTGGATGTCAACTCTTGAGGGAAAACAGCATCGCGGATTTAATGGGACTCGTTCCTCCCGGGAAAGCCGGGGCTGCAGGAGGGTGACAGCCCTGGAAAGGGTTAATGGGGGAGAGCAGAGGGGCACAGGGGAATGAAGAGGGACGGACAGACCGTTACTGAACATTTCACACAAGATTACCCCTGTAAGTGCTCAATTCACACTCCTGCCAGCAGTTTCTCCAGTGGATTCTGGAGAAAAGCCTCACTTGGGTGTTTTCCTGTGCTTTGTCTCACCAGCCAGCGTCCAACCCCGTGTCCCTTGGAGCAGGTTCCTCCATCCCTGCCCGCTCTTTCCCGGAGCACGCAGGCTCCTGGGACAAGCACCAAGGTCTGGAGCCTCAGAGGTGTCTCCAAGAGCTCCTGGGTGGATGGAGGACAGAGGGATGTGCAGAGGGAGGGATGGAGGGGTGTGTGGAGGGGAGGCTGGAGAAAGGGATGGAGGGGTGGATAAAAGCAACAATATAGTGGAGAAATGACTAAATCCACAGAGCTCCTAATGCAGGGGTGAGAAATAATCCGTTCATCTGCAGCACAGCAGCTCAGCTCCATATCATGACCTCAGATGCCTCCTCAGGCCAAGCAAAGTCCTCCAAGGACCAGCTTAAAGCCGACTTTACAGCCTCATCCCCAGGAAACACTGAAACAGCCACAGAGGAAAAACAAACTTCCTCCAAAGGTCTGGAAACAGCCTTTCCAAGGCAGCCCAAAATCCATGTGGCCCAGCAGCCAGGAGTGGAAGCAGCTGGAGGAGCATGGGGCCAGGGCAGGTGCGAATTAGAATTTTTGGCGAGTTTTTTTTTTTCCCTCCATGAATTCATGCAAACCTACAAGGAAGCTTTACAGGCTTTTCTCCTTCTCAGCATCCTGGGACAGAATGCCACAGCTTACCCATTTTTGCTGGATAAAGAGGAATCTCCTCGGTGTGAAACTGCCTGGAAATGTCCTCTGCAAACTCCCACGGACCAAGGACGGCCTTGCACGTTAAAGCAAGGCGAGCACAAAGGGTTTCTGGTGGGTTAGGCTGGGATTTTTACCAAAAATCACTCTTTTAGTGCTATGCTTGCACTGCAGGCCTAACTCTGCCCGTCCCTTTTTCCCTGCCAAGCCGCGAAATTCGACAGGAGGAACAAACCTGACTGGAGCAGGCAGGGACAAAAGCAGCAAACTCCTCGCCTTTGTTCCCGGGATTTGCTGAGATGCCAGACGTCATTTTGGCCCGGCCCCGAGTGCTGCGTCCCATCGGGAGGGGACACGGGGCTGCCTCGCGTTCCAGATCCAGCCAAACAGCGTCTACACTCCTCCCTTAACATCCACGCTCAGGTTCGGCGTCCTAACTGACTGCTTGGATGCCTGGAATAAAATCCTACGTGCGCAGAGTGAGGAAAGCAGGATCTCCTCCTTTGATCATTTTAGGGCTTGAGGTTTCAGCAGCTTTTGGGGTTTCTGTGCTGCATCTGGGACTCCATGTGCCCAGATTGCTGCTGCCCTCCGAAGGTGCCAAGGAATCACAGAATCACTAATTTTGAAAAGACCTGTAAGGTCATCGAGTTAACCACAACAGGTTGCCCAGAGGAGCTGTGGCTGCCCCATTCCTGGAAGTGTCCAAGGACAGGGTTTGGAGCAGCCTGGGCTGGTGGAAGGTGTCCCTGCCCATGGCAGGGGGTGGAACGAGATGAACTTTAAGTTCCCTCCCAACCCAGACCATTCTGGGATTTGGGAAGAGATACTCCGTCCCCTGTCTCTGCTTCCCTGAAGACACATTTAGGTGTGGCTGAGACCCTGCCTGAGGGCAAGGGAGGAGCAACCCTTTCCTCTCACCGGGATGAGCCGCATCCCAGACATCCAATGCCCTTTGTCTGGAGGGAAATAACCCCTTGTCCCTCCCTGGTTTCCAACTGGGTAAATAACTGCTCCGAAGAGCTGCTGTTGTTGCTCCCAATTATCCTGGGACTCGAGGAGAAGGCACTGAAACCCTGGTGGTTTCATTCCCCCAGGACAATTGCATTGAGTTTGGATACAAAGCACAGCTCTCCGAGAGAAAATTGGGCTGAGGGGGAACGGACATACACCTGACTGAAGACCATCTCATTCCACCCCCTCACCTTCCCCTAGACCAGCTTGCTCCAAGCCCCATCCAGCCCTCATTCCCATCTTGGATGATGTATGATCTCAGCCCCTTCCTACCCAAAATTCCTGCCCCGGGGCAGTTTTTCTTGGGGAAGGAGTCAGGGATGCAGATTTCCCTCTCTAATTTTTCTGTGTCACTCTGCCCCACGGTAAAAATAAAAAAGGGGGGGGAAAAAAAAAGGAAGGAAAAATGGATTAGCCTTGCTGCCGGTGATAAGCAGGAGGCTCAGAAAATCCCTCCATTTCCCAACACCCATTCCCAGGGCAGTAAATCTTGGAGCCTTCCGAGCAGCAAGCAAGGCAAGGAGAGTGAAAGCACAGGCTGCTGGAGATTTAGGGCTCATGAATCACCCAGGGCTCTCCAGCAGCAAGGCAGCATCTCAAATTGCCTCCTCAGGTGATTTGCACCACAAATTTCTGCTTGGCCCCCCAAAATGTCAGAGCATTCGCTGCCTGTCCTTTTTGATTTCTTGGTTGTTTTTTGTTTTCTGGGGTTTTTTTCCCTCTGTGAAAGGAGCCACTCCATGGCCAGAGGGGGAAAATCCAGCTCTGCACTGTTTAGCAGAGTTTTTTTTTACAGCTCCTTTGCTCAGCTGGAGCCTGATTTAGGGAAAAAAAGAATGCACCAGGATAATGTGGGAGGTCAGATCTCAGCTGTTAATCCACACCTGACTAATGGACCTCTCAAGGCAGCCTCAAATTCCTTCTGTAGCAGCAGCTTAAATAAACCAAAGCCGCAGGGCTGGAAGGATGAGGCTGGATGGGGACAGGGCTGGAGCCCCTCTGCTCTGGAGCCAGGCTGGGAGAGCTGGGGGGATTCACCTGGAGAGGAGAAGGCTCCAAGGAGACCTGAAAGCTCCTTCCAGGGCCTAAAGGGGCTCCAGGAGAGCTGGAGAGGGACTGGGGACAAGGGATGGAGGGACAGGACAAGGGGGAATGGCTTCCCAGTGCCAGAGGGCAGGGATAGATGGGATATTGGGAAGGAATTCTTCCCTGGGAGGGTGGGGAAGCCCTGGCACAGGTTGCCCAGAGAAGCTGTGGCTGCCCCTGGATCCCTGGAAGTGTCCAAGGCCAGGTTGGACAGAGCTTGGAGCAACCTGGGCTAGTGGGAGGTGTCCCTGCCCATGGCAGGGGGTGGAACGGGATGAGCTTTAAGGTCCTTCCCAACCTAAACCATTCTGGGATTCTGTTATTCCATGAAGATGCTCCCAAACCTCTGGGATCTGGGGAATTCCCCCTTTGCTTGGCATCATCCAGGCAGCCAGTGTGAGGACACTGATAGCCCACCGATGTGATTCCACACGGTGCTGAACATTCCCTGCCTGCCAATCCAAGAGGCAGCTGCAGCAAAGCAAGCTGCAGCAACTCAATCAAGTGGGGTCCAGGTCATGTAATTAAGTGTGGAAATAGGGCTGGAGCTGCGTGTTCACATCACCAGGCTGGGATTACAGCCCAAGCCAGGCTTATCATGCTCATCCCAGGGCAGGAAGGCAGGAGAGGGGGGACATGAACACGAGGAACAGATCAGCCTTGGGAAGGTCACCTCAGGGGGACATCACCTGGAAAGGAGATCTGGGGCTTTGTGGTCAAACCGTGGGGTGTCCATTGTGAGAGTCAGTAGCTGGGGGTGCCCTGTGGGTGTCCTGCTCCTGGAGCACATTCCTGCTCCAGCCAGTACCTGTGTTTGCTGGGCAGGGGAAGGAATCTGAGCTAAAACCTGCCCTCTTTCGGCCTTTTATATTTTTACTGAGCTCCTCGAGCTGGCTAGAAGAGTGGATGGAGAGCTGGGGCAGGAATTTCCTACTGGATATCCAGCACTTCATCGCCCTGGGTGACAGGCAAAGGACAGGTACAGGACCTGCTGTCAGGGGAGCAAAGAAGCATCTTCCCCTGCTTGAGCTTCACAGGTGGACCCTGTGGACACAGGAAGGCTCACACAAGGGGTCTTTGTGGCAGGGATTAATCCAGGCCACCTCCATCACCAACCCATCCTGCCCTGGGCTGTGCCAGGGGCAGGACACAGCCTGGCTGCCAAACCAGTGCGTGGCATTTGTCCCTGCTTGTCCCTTTCCCAGCCTATCTAAAAATCCATGGCTTTGTGTGGACCATCAGCCACAGGAGGGTCAGCAAGACAGGCAAAAGCTGTTTTCTGGGGCCACCTGGTGATGGCCCAGAGACAAGCCTTGCTTTTGGGTTTCGGGGACACAAAGGAGCCCCTCACACCCGGCAGCTCTGAGGGAAAGCACTGCCCCTTCCCACTCCTTCCCTTCCCATCACAGTTGGAGCCTAATGCAGGTTTACATCACTGCCTGGGACAGACTGTGTCTCCATGCTCTCCCCATTTAAGGCACAGTTTAGGTTTTGGATGTCTTTATTCGTATTTTCAGGCTGTAAAAACAAAAAGCAGAATAAAAGCAGAATAAGATTGATGTGAGTTGAGCCAGGGTGGGGTTTTTTGGCTGCTGAGGAAGGCAGCAGTTTTCTCACCCTGATTAGCCAGGGGGCCTCCCTGATAGCCACAACCAGGGTGGAAATCAAGAAGGATTTAACAGAATCACAGAGTGGTTTGGGTGGGAAGGGACCTTAAAGCTCTTCCAGTGTCACCTCCTGCCATGGGCAGGACACCTCCCACTAGCCCAGGTTGCTCCAAGCCCCATCCAGCCTGGCCTTGGACACTTCCAGGGATCCAGGGGCAGCCACAGCTTCTCTGGGCGACCTGGTTTTGAGCCCAATCCAGGCTGAGGCTTTTGCACGTTTTTGCTGCCCAGGGGAGGGAGGGACTGAGCCCTCTGGACCCAAGGAGGTCCCGGCAGTGTGGGAGCAGTGCTGCCCCGCTCCACCAGCCCAGCACGTGGGGTCTGTGTGCCCGTCCCTGCAGGACACTGTCACCGGGGCTGACTGTCCTCTGGGAGCAGAGATAACCCATCACAGGCTTTGGAGAAGGCGAGGGGGTGAAGTACCCAAATCATCATCCTCCTCGGAAGAGGAGAGGAGCAGGTAGGGGAAAACCCACCCTGCCCCTCAAGTGTCCGGAATGAGCGGGGTGGCGCAAAACCAAAAAACCACAAAAACAAAAAAAAACAAAAAAAAAAAAAAGATACAGGGTCCGTCTCAATGTACAGAGCCTGAGTTAGTTTTTTTTAAAAGTACCTCTGAGGCAAAAAAAAAAAAAAAAAAAAATCCCCACGCCGAGCCCATGCCACGTGCAACCACAGAATTCCCTGCGACTTCTGGAATGCCAGCGCGGTGGTAGCTTTACGCGGAGCGTTGTTCTTTGGCTCCTGTGTCGCTAGAGGGAAGCGTTGCACTGTTGGATGGAGCGGAGCTGGCGCTGTCCCCTCTGTCCCCAGCCGGGTGGTGGCATCCCCCGGTCCCCCCTCCACGCGGGGCACGTCCAGCTCCAGAGGTCCCGGCTGCCACGCGCTTTCCTGGCTCATCTTAGGAATTAGATCACGTTCAATACTTTATAAATTATCTCGGTGACGGGACAGGTAAATTATCGGCTGCTCCATCCCTGGAAGTGTCCAAGGCCAGGTTGGACAGGGCTTGGAGCAACCTGGGCTAGTGGAAGGTGTCCCTGCCCATGGCAGGGGGGTGGACTAGATGGTCTTTAAGGTCCCTTCCCACCTCAGCCAGCCTGGAATTGGGTGATTCCCGCTAGTTCAGCAGAGGGAACAACCCCCACGTCTCCCAGCCGGTGTCCCTGCTGCTCTTCCTACAGCTTTAAACCCATTCCCAGCATACATCCCTGACCCCAAATGGGTAAAAAAATAGCTCAGCTGGAGTCTGCTGCATCCCTGGACACCAAACTCAGCCTGGGAGACAGAACAGAAAAAAAAAAAAAAAACAAAGACAAAAATATCTGCTGTTAAACTATACCTTAAATAAACTCTGCTTCCGCTCTTATGTATTCAGGTCTGGTTTTCAGTTTTCCTGTGGATTGGGGATGCAGAAGGAGCAATTTAAATTGAGGAAATTAATTAATTAGTGTCAGGCACACACAGCCCGTTCACCAAATGGGAATGCTCCAGGGAACTGGGACTTGTCTCGGGCTTTTTTCATTTCTTTCTCTCTTTTCAAAGATGAATATTTCTTAGAGGTTTGTTATCACCCAGAAATCTGGGAGAATAAAGCAAGAAAACAGCTTTTCTGAAACGCAGCCAAGATCACCACTATTTCTTACTGTATTTCTTAGGGTATTTTATATTCTTCTGTTGAAAGAAAGGTTATTAGTTAATAATTTTTGCTTTCCTTATTAAAAAAAAAGTATATTTTTAATCTTATGATTATTAAAAAGCTGGTTGCAGAACGGAAAAGTAAGGACCATGAATGTGAATAAACCTCTGATTTTTAAGGAACTGAGCCAGGGTCTTAGGGGGTTTGGGGTTGCCAGTGTTGCTGGCCCTGCAGGAGGGTGTCCAGTAGCATTTTCAGGATGGTTTGGCCAGGAATTTGCATTAAAGATGAACATAAATGAGGCCACGGGGAATCTTTTTCTTAGACTGGAGCAAAATCACCATTCTCCTGTTAAATAAGGCCAAAATCCCAGCGGGAATCAGGAGTGCAACAAGATATGGGGCTGGGAGCCAGGTCTGGACCTCAGGAGCAACCTGGGCCAGTGGAAGCTGTCCCTGCTTATGGCAAAGGTCTTTTCCAACCCAACCTGTTCTGTGATTCCATGAGCTCACCCAGAGCCATTCCCACCAGCGAGAGGTTTATGAATCGTGGAGGAAAGGCTTGAGTGTCCTGGAGGGCAGGTGTTGGTGCCCTGAAGGGCAAGGTTTGGTGGCCTGGAGCAATGCTCCAGTGCCCAACAGGAGCCAACCCTCATTTTCCAGGCTCTCACCTCACCTGACAAATATACCAGGGCTCAGCACAGATAACTGGAAGTGACTTCCCTTTCCTAACGAAGCTTTCCGTGGGGAACAAGAGCTGTTTTCCACCTGCCCTGCACGTTCCACCTGGCAGTGAGAGAAATCCCTGCCTGTTTGGGCACCACAAGTGCTCCCAGAGCCAGGATATGGCCATGACCCCAATATATCTCTCCCAGAGATTATTCTGGATGTGTTTTCCCAACTGTGCTGCCACGGGCCACAGCATTTTTAGTCTCTCCTCTGTAAACACCTACCTGGGGACATCTGGTGCAGGAATAAACTCTTTCCTGGGAGGGTGGGGAGACCCTGGCACAGGTTGCCCAGAGAAGCTGTGGCTGCCCCATCCCTGGAAGTGTCCAAGGGTGGGTTGGACAGAGCTTGGAGCAACCTGGGCTGGTGGAAGGTGTCCCTGCCCACGGAACAAGATGGTCTTTAAGATCCCGTCCAACCCAAATTGTGACTCCATGATCTCCCAAGAATTCTTGTTCCTCCAATGATTTTCAGGTGCCCCAGCGCCCAGGGGACATTTCAACATCCACCACCTACTTCCATGAGGAGCTGCACCCTGGAGGAGTCAACTCCTCTTGTCTGAGCTCTGCCAGCTTCCCTGGAATCCTCCCTGAGAACATCCAGCCTTTCTGGAGGAGGCAGCATCTTCCCCTTGGGGAACAGACCCCAAATCCCAGCCCTTCAACAAGACACATCTCAATCGCCCCTAGAGGAGGAGCTGGGAGCCCAGGTTTGCTACTGTGAGGATGGGAGCTCCTGAGCCACTTCCAGCTGCCACAACAGGAAGGAAAGGCGACACTCTCCCAGAAAAGCTGGCTCCCTGGGAGCTGTCTCCCAAACTTCAGGGATTTGAATGCACAGGGGAATATACATGGAGTTTTACTCAAATAACCAACATGTGTGTGGTCTGGCATCTGCTGTTCTGGAAATGGGAGAGCTTCCCACTTGGATCACTGGAATATGGGATGTTTGGGCTATGAGATCAGGTCTGGAAAGATGACATCACTCCAAGTGCTGCTTGACACTCCCTGACACACTGCTTGCCAAGATGTTATCCCCGGGATAACATTCCCTGGGAGTCCTGCTGTGCTCCAAGCCCTCCCTGGGGGCAGCTGGCTCTGTCCCCAGCGCTGCTGCAACCCGGGATGTTCCCAGCACATCCCGAGGTGTCCTTGAAGCATCCTGGATGCGGGATCCACCAGCAGGGCTGTTCCAGCTGAGTGCTGAGGCCGGCGGGGAAAGTGCTGGTGCCTCAGCCCATCATAGCTTCTGCAGGAGTTTTCCTCCTGGAAAGGGACACCCCAGCCATGCAAACTGAAAGATGAAAGTCTGCTTTAGGAGGTGGGAGGGGTTTCTTTGTGTCAAAAGAGATAAATGTCCCAGACTGTGTAGCAGGGAGAGATGGAAGCGGCTTGACCTCCCTCATTAGCATCACTTTAGACCAGAGGAACGAAGCCCAAAAAAAAAGTAGCCTGGTGATTTGTTCTCCTTTAAAAATGTCCCTGTCATCACACTCCATTATTTATACCAGCAGCACTGTTGGCACTGAGCCCAGTCTGGGAAGAAAAATAATATGGAGACGTCCCCTGCACTCCCTGCTGCCTCCCTGCCTTCCCTCTGAAGGACACACGGCTCTGCCTCAGCCCGGGGGAGAAAAGCCCTGCCTGGGACACTCCCAGAGCTGTGGGATGTGACATCCAGGACCTCCTGGATGTGACATCCAGGACCTTAGGGACTCTCTGCCTGGGGTAGGGGTGGATTATGGGGTGCAGGGGAAGGGCAGATTGGGATTGCACAGGAGTTATGGGATAACATGGGAAAGGGTTGTCTGGGTCTGGAGCTACAGCAGCCTCACCCAGCCCAGGATTTGGGGCAGCTTCCTCTTCCTAAGATGCCCCATCAGCCTCACCTCTTCCACCACCCCATATCCCGCCACCCAGCACTGGGCCAGTGCTTGGAAAATCACGATTTGGGGGATTGTTGAGTTTAAAAATCTGATTTTTTGAATTTGCCATTTGCTTCTGTTCAGGTGACAGGGTCTGTCAGTGCTGTTTAACCTCAAAGCTTGTCAGCCTGAGAATCTTCACAGTTTCTGAGGGTTGGGCTCCAGGGCCTGGAGCTTCAAGGAAAATATCAATCCTTTTCTCCCCAAATGTCACCCACCAATTATGTTCAAAAACTGGACAAAATTAAGGACAGGCACTTCAAGTTTCTGTGGAAAACACAAAAATCCTCATTTTTTTACACCTTTTTAAACAAGAGGGAAACATCCCGCTGTTTCCCTGCTCCCCTTTCCCTTCCCATCCCACTCTGAGCATCTTCATTGCTAATTCCCGTCAGTCTTGGCCAAACTTTCAGGCCTTTCACAAATTCCCTCTGCTCATCCCACGTGCAAAACTCCCAGCTCTGGTTTTCTGGAGGGGTCACCAAGGACACCAGGACCTGTTAGTTTTCCTCCTGAGCTCTCTCACTGGTGACTCAGCTGCTGCAATCAGGAAATAACAGGGAATGGCAGGAACACCCGCAGGGAAATACCCAAAGAGTCGGATTTCTCTTTAAAAACACTTTTACTGCCACCTCCTCACCAGCTCCAGGGACTGTCCCTGGACAAGTCCTGGGCTGCATTCCCTCCTTTCCAAAGCATTACAAAAATATTACCTTGTCATCTGTCCTGGCTGGGATTCAGGAAGCTGCAGAGGGTTCCAAAAGCTCGTTTCTCTCGTGTCTTTGCACTGGAATACACTCACAGAATCCCAGAAGGGCTTGGGTTGAAGGGACCTTAAAGACCATCTTGTTCCGTGGGCAGGGACACCTTCCCCTAGCCCAGGTTGCTCCAAGCCCCCTCCAACCTGGCCTTGGACACTTCCAGGGATGGGGCAGCCACAGCTTCTCTGGCAATTCCATCCCAGCCCCTCACCACCCTCCCAGGGAAGAATTCCCTCCCAGTATCCCATCTAACCCTGCCCTGTGGCATTGGGAAGCCATTCCCCCTTGTCTTGTCCCTCCATGCCTTCTCCCAAGTCCCTCTCCAGCTCTCCTGGAGCCCCTTTAGGCCCTGGAAGGGGCTCTCAGGTCCCTTGATTTTGACCCATTGAGAGCTGGGTCTGCCAGAGGTTTGGGAAGCTGTGGGCTGGGAGGAGCTGCCCTGGGACAGACTTCCAGCAACACCCCCACAGAGCAGCCTTGGGAGGCTTTGCAAAGGAAAAGCTGATTAAATGAGCTGCATTCCTTTTGGGTACCACACCTGGAGAGCCAGAGAAACTCTGCCTGTATCCCAGCTTTTCTCTGAGAGGCAAGTGCAGCCCGTTTACAGCCATCACATTTCTCCCAGGAGGATGAGACACATCATCTCCTTTTGCTGCTTCTCCACGTTCATTTAAAATCTTCCAAGCCTAAGCTGTTTTCCAGCTCCAGATACACGTTCTTTCCTCGTTATCATGGGATGTGGGAAGGTGCAAGGAAAAGGTTCAGCGACCTCCAGGGTCCTGCAAGAATCAGGAGGTGGGCAGGGCAAGGGTAAAGCCCTGTTGGGAAGGCATGGGTGTGCTGGGAGTGCTGCCTCCACCTCCCCATCTCTGCTGCTGGGAAGTGCTGAGCAGCCACTTCAGGTTCCCACGATTTAGGCTCTTGGAGGCAAGATCTGTCTCAGCACAATTTAATATATGAGCACTTGACTGTGCCGCCCCAAAATGTCCTTTTTGCTATTGGTTTTTTCGTTTTCTCCAGGAGTGAGACTCTTTAAAAGCTGATGGTAAACTCACATCTGCTGCCAGCAATCAGGCTGTAAAATAAATTGTTACATAAAGAGGGGGGGAACAGTAATTGAGCTGCCTTTTTTTCATGTTTATTACTGAAGCAGTCTGCAGTGTTTTGCAGGGACGAAAGATATCCATCAGGGAACAAGCACATCCCCAGTGGTGCTCGGCATTTGCTGGGAGCACGGGAGATGCAGTAGAGCTGAGTAGGGTATTTTGGGGGGAAATATCAGCTGGGACCTGCCTCAGCTCACCAGCATCTTTACATCCTCCCCCTGCACCCTGGATGTGGGCCATCATTCCTAACTCACCTCTCCCTCCAGCTGGGATGTCCGTGTCTCCTTGGGGTCTCTCTCAGGAGCCCTCTCCAAGCTGAGCCCTTTCTCCTCATCTTCCCCATGGCAGAACTTCATCCCAGCTGCTGATCCTCACTACCTTCCCAGAGGGTGGCTGGCACTGAACAGGCTCCCCGGGGCAGTGGGCACGGCCCCAAGGCTGCCAGAGCTCCAGGAACATTTGGAAACGTTCTCAAGTACAGGGTGGGATTGTTGGGGTGTCCTGGGCAGAGCCAGGAGTTGGACTTGGATGATCCTTGTGGGTCCCTTCCAGCTCAGGAGATCCTGTGATGGTACTTGAGCTAAATTATCTTGTTTACGTGCACTATGTAATTAAAAAACAGCCCTCAGTTGGTTTTGACCGTGGCCTTAATGGCTTCAGGCAGGAGCAGGGAACACTGGAGCTGCTCATCACAGAGATAACTCCAGCTTTTCTCCCCACCCTGCTCTGGAATTGAGCAATCAAGAGACAAGTTTAATTATTTCAAGACGAGACCAGGTTTCTTCACTGCAAGGAGTATCAGTGGGATTTTGACTTTTTTTTAAAAACATTCTGCCCCATCCCTATGGATTCAGGATCCCTCACTGCCTGCCCGCCCAAGAGGAGCAAGAGATCTGTCCATGGCTCAAATCAGTGTTGGGGTTCTCCTCAGTGGAAGGAGTGTGTCTTTGTTTGCAGAGTTTTCCTCTGAAATCTTCATATCCATGACATCATGTCTCAATTCAGCCTTGCCCTGACTCTTCACCTCCTGCCTGGAGGTCCTCAGCCCCTCACCCTTGGTGTCCCACCACTTTACTTCCTTCCTCTGGGGCTTCTCTGAGAGGAACCTGCAGCTCTTTGTGTCCCACAGAGCTCTGGCAGGAGCTCTGTTTGCCCCTGGGCTGCAGAACTCAGACATGAGGGTTATTGCTGGAGGTCTCTGTGAAAAACCTGAGCTTCAGGGTGGCTTAGAGCGAACTTGTTAGGGTGGATATTGCTTTTCACCTGAAATCAGAGCTGCTTTGTTGACTCTGTGATGCCTGGCTCCCAGGCAGCCAGGCTTTAATGCATACTAATGAACAAAACAAGTGTTTTCCCCTCCAAGTATCACGTGTTTTCCCAGCCTTTCCTGCAGCTCAGCAGAGATAACATCAAAGTGGTCCAGTTTAATGAACCTGCTCTGTTACAGCACAGCATAATTTACTGGCTGCTCTGCAGAAAAAAAACCCAAACCACTGCTATTGAGGCTTTTCAGTCTGTTCCTCTGATTTTTAATAAGTTACAACTTATCTTAAGCCATTTGGGGAAAGAATGTGAGAGATGGAACGATAAAACAGCAGTTCATCCCCCACTAGGAGGTTTATTAAAACTCCCAACAAAAACCTGAGGTTTTGGCTCTGTCTGGGAAAAGGAAGGATAAAACCATTCCTTTTTAAGAGGTTTCCTCCTGTGTCAGACAGAAGGGCTCAAGCACAGCGTGTCGTGAGATACCTGTGCACGACCGTCCATCGCAGCCCCTCTTCACCTGGTGGCCCTGATGATTTGCAGGTCTCTTCACGACTTTATGAAGCCCAGTTTTGAGAGCCAAGCCTTTCCCATCCTTGCCTATTTCCCAGCCAGCACAGGTGATTAACTCATGCCCCCTCTGACGGGTGGCCCTGCCAGACCCACGCTGTGCACCGGGACATCCCAGGTCAGGCCCAGCTCAGCAGCAAAAGCAGGGAAACCAGGTGGGAAGGTGGCTTGTGGTCCTTCCAGCTGGAGCAGAAGGGCAAAGCCTGCCCCTGGTTTTCCAACTTCTCTGCCAGAGATGGACCCCAACTGTCCTTGCTGTCGGGGTTGGCCTCCTCTCCCAAGCAACAAGGGGGAATTGCCTCAAGTTGTGCCAGGGCAGGTTCAGGTTGGACATTAGGAAAAACTCCTCTGGAAGAGCGGTCAGGCATTGGAAAAGGCTGCTCAGGGAGGTGGGGGAGTCCCCATCCCTGGAGGGGTTCAAAAATGCCTGGATGTGGCCATGTGGTTTAGTTGACAAGGTGCTGTTTGGTCAAACGTTGGACTTGATGACCTTGGAGGTCTTTTCTAAGCTCAGAAATTCCATGATTCCATGGCGCCGCATCCCTGGGAGGCCACAGGCCGTTATCCCTGCCCTGCTCCAGAGGAGATGGACCAAAGGAGAGGGCAGCACAGCCCTGGCTGCTGCTCAGGCCCAACAAACCACCCTGTTTGAGCACAATGAACACCCCACAGCGGCACATCTCTCCCAAGGTGGGGTCTCGCTGCTGGAACAGCCTCATCCCGAGGGGAGCCCTCGCTTTGGAACCACAGCAAGGACCCACTCAACCAGAGCACGTGAGGACAGAGAGGGAGCCTTTCATTCTGCAGCGGTTTCCATGACAACCTCCCACATCCAATGGCCCAGCAAAAGGGCTCTCTCCTCTTCTTCCTGGTCTCCTTTGCCTCTGGAACAATCAGGCCTGGATAAGAGCCCAGCTGCGTTTCAGCGTGGCCTGCACAGCTCTGAGCAGGCACAGAAGGACCTGGGATGCCTCCTCCCCCTCCCTGAGCCATAAGGGGCCAAGTAGCCTCCTCTTTATTCCCCTTGCCATTGCTGATCTCCTGCCTGCAGGACAGAACCTTCCAGGGGCTGCTGGTGCAGCCAGGAGAGGCACTATTCCCATAGAATCATGGAATGGGATTCTATGGGTTGAAAAGGACCTTAAAGCACATTTTGTTCCACCCCCTGCCATGGGCAGAGACACCTTCCAGTAGCCCAGGCTGCTCCAACCTGGCCCTGGATCCTTCCAGGGATGGGGCAGCCTCCAGCTCAGGGGGGTCCTCGTGTGCTTCTGATTTTTCCTTCCTGAGGAGGAGCTCAACTTTGGGTGGGGGGCACTTTTGGAATTAAGTCATCCTTCCCTCTGGCACTGGAAAAGCAGGCAGCCCTCAACGCTCTCCTGCTCCATCCAAAGAAATTCCCAGCTCCTAAGATGACGTTTCAGAGCACGAGGGGAGGAGGAGGAAGACCTCAAGGTGGTGTCCAGCTGAAGGCATTGTTCTCTTTTCTCCAGGGCCATGTGAACAGCAAGACATTAATATTTGCTTTTCCATTTCCCTTTGGGCCCCGCTGTTTGAGGGCTCAGCCTGGAGACAACTTTGCAGCTCACCTCTGTTTACTCTGAGCTCTGCTCAGCCCTTTGCTGAGCCTTTCCCTTCCTTAGTTTGGCTGGGAGGGAAGGAAAGGCTTGGTAATTCTTCCCAACATGAGAAGACTTATTGTCCCTCTTGACTGCCGTTCAGGAACAGCTGGGTTTGTTGTATTGTGGAACTGTGTATTTTCTTTTTAATGGCTCAGCACTACTTAAAAGGCAGGTCTGGAACACGGTCTGCCAAATCAAATGCTTGGCTTGCTGTGAAACTCGGCCTAAGGCTCGAAATGGGAAGGGATCCAGCAGCAGAGCAGGTCAAAAATCCTGCTTGGCTTTAAGATTTCTGGCAGCAAACCCACCCCTTTGAGCAGTGACTGGGTGACCTGTGAGCCCTGTGTGCTCTGCTTGCGTTGGGTTAATCTCAACTCAAACCAGATTTTGTATTCACTAAAAAAAACCAAACCAGATTTCCAAGGAGCTTTTTTGATGCATTAAGAGGTTTTGGTTCCTCCCCTTTCTTTTAAACTCTGCCAGCCCTGGTCTCTGCAGGTGGTGCTCAAAGAATTGGTGAGATCTTCACGAGGAAGACTTGTTTACTGTGAGTGCTGCCTCTCAACTGTAGTTTCTGCCTCTTAAACCCTGGTTTCAGATTCTGGTTTAAGACCCTTAAAAGCTGCTGGCTTTTACAGGTTTATTAAGAATTGCATCCCACCTGTCTGACTTGATTTTTATTCCCAGTCTCTAAGATCTTGTGAGATCCCACCTTTCTGTGGGATCTGCATCTTTGTGAGCCCTCCCTGCACCTGCCCCATGCCCCAAAAACAAGAGTTTCCCCTCCCGAAGCAAAGAGGCATCTCCTGCCCAACCCAACCACCACATCTTTGTTCACTCCATGATTTAACAACCACAATTACAAGGGCTCACATGGTCGGGTTGGTTTGACCCTGCTTCCAGGAAAGGTCCTTACTGGAATTTCTCACCATCTGGAAGGGAGGGAAACCTCCCTCCTTCCCCTCACCCGGGCCATGGCATCTGCCAGGCTTTTGGAAGCAATTAACTGGCCCTTTGCTGCTCGAGGGTGGCTTTGTTACTCAGTGTCACTCAGCTTCCCTGCCTCCTCAGGCCAGCAGTGGGGCTGCTAAGCAGAATCACAGAATTATTTAGGTTGCAAAAGCCCTCTGAGATCATCCAAGTCCACCACTAAACCATGTCCCCAAGTGACACATCTACATGAGACACCCAGGTTTCTCTATCAGTGACAGACAGAAGTCCATGGAGATGTTAAACTTGGCATTGGGGGACTGAGGCTTGTGGACATAAGGTGGGCAAGGAAGAGAAGACTGGGGTTCAAGGACAAAGTGGTGATGCTTTTCTCTCCATTATCTCCATGTGCCCAGGCTGGATCCAGGATCCAGAGTAAACCAACCCCTGAAGCTCAAAGCCCTGGGGGAAACTGGCCCTGGAAGGTGGGTTTGGAGACCTGGACCAAAAGGCAGGTGGCATCTGGGGCATCTTGACCTACTTGCTCAGTACAGGAACTGGGAATTGTGCATTGAAAGGCAGGTGGGGTCACAGCAGAAGGGTGGGATCACAGCAGAAAGGCGGGATAGGCTGCTCCTTCTGCTTCCCCTCAGATTCCCAGTGTCCCCCAGTGCAGCTGAACACCGCAGGCTCTGTGCCCGTGGGGAGGAATTGAGCTGCAATCCTATTACTGAGGGCAGGACAGGATCCAGCCCACTCCTGGCACCTCTGGTGATCAAGACCAGCTTTAAGCCTCTTCAAACACAGTGCCTGGTAATCTGGGCACGGAGCCAGGCCTGGTTTCCTTTCAGTGGGACTGATCCAGAGCCTACTGGGAACCAGTGTCACCAGCAACCCAGGGCAGATCCACTGCATGCTGGGTGGATAAGGCTTGGAAAACCATGGAATCATAGAATGATTTGGGTGGGGAGCTGCTCTAAGCCCTGTCCAACCTGGCCTTGGACACTTCCAGGGATCCAGGGGCAGCCACAGCTTCTCTGGGCAACCTGTGCCAGGGCCTCCCCACCCTCCTAGGGAAGAATTCCTTCCCAATATCCTGCCTAACCCTGCCCTGTGGCAGTTTGAAGCCATTCCCCCTTGTCCTGTCCCTCCAGGCCCTTGTAAGCAGTCTCTCTCCATCTTTCTTGTTGTCTCCTTTGGGTCCTGGAAGGCCACAATTAGGTCACCCCAAAGCCTTCCCTTTTGCAGTCTGAACAATCCCAGTTTTCCCAGCCTTTCCTCACAGCAGAGTTGCCCCATCCCTCTGATCCCCTCGGTGATCTCCTGCAGAAGAAAGGCAGGTGACAGGCAGGTTTGTGCTCAGACGTGCTGGGCTGGGCTGAAGGGCTGCTGAAGTGGAGGAGGAGCAAAGACAGCCCTCCTTAAACTCAGTGTGAGGCTTCGAGGAGGACTCCCAGCCCTAATTTCCTGCAGGCATCACACTACCTGTTAGTTTTCATTAAACCCAGCTCCTGGAGCCAAGTGGGAATCCCAGCTTTTGTTGAAGGAGCTGCCCGAGTCTCACACAGGAGGCAGAAAGCACAGAAAACTCACAGCTGGAACTGAAAACAAATAAAACTCCGATATTTTGGCTTTGTAATGAACATAACTAATTATAGTGAAGCTCTTTGCATAATTCCACAGTTGTCTGGGAGAGTTTGCCAGAGCACGTAGCTCTGACACAGAGAAACTGCCCTTTTGACTCTAGGAGGATATTGAAGATGTTCTGGTAAATATTTACATTTTTTAATCTCCAGTGCTAATCAGAGCTGAGATTATTGAAGTTATTAAAATAAACTCTGACTTGATTGCTTGCTTTCTGCATTTGCTATTTTTTTCCCCCTGACTGTCCAGATGCCAGGGAAGCTGAGAGTTTATTGAGGTTAGATTTGCTGGAGCACTGCAGTTGCTGTAGTAGTTTGAAAGGGTCTGGTCGCCAGGGGCAGATGTTTTTCCAAAACAAGATGTCACCCAAATCTTTCTTAACGCTGAAATTACTGAGCAACAGGGAATCTTGGGATAGAAATTATTCCCTGTGTTTTTATTCTTCCTTGAAGGTTCTGTTTCTCGGGAAGAGGGTTTTTTATCATTAGGGGAGGGCAGCGTGAGCTCTCTTGGCATCGTTTCAGCCCAGCTTCAAGGTCAGGCTTCTCCTGCAGCCCCTGGAAGGGCTCCTCTGGCCCCATTCCCATGGAACTGGCCTGGGTTATCACCATTCATCCATCATCTCATCATCAGCCCCGGGGCTGGCTGATAAATGCTCCCGAGGCCACACTGAGCACTCTGAGTGTGCAGTGGGCAGGGTTTGCATCCCGGAGCTGGGAAGACTCCAGATTCATGGCTCCTGCTCTTCCCTGGGCCTTGCAGGTGTCCTGTCACGCTTTTAGCAGGGCTTGACTTGGTAAGTCAGCAGTAACAAGAGCCTGGGCTGTGTCTGTGGGAAATCTCTACCCAAAGGAAAGGCTCCAGTGATTTTTTTCCTCCTTCCTTGCTTTGCAAGCTAAAAATTAAGCCCAGTCTGGGTCTGTGCATCAGACCATCTTGGACCGGCGCCTGAGTTTTATGGGGTGGGTTGACCAACCAGGAGCTACAAAGGGTCAGGAAAAAGACCACTTAAAAAGCAAGCAGAGCTTTGTAAATGCCCCCCCGAAGCCTTGGATTTCTTACAACTGTCCCTGCTGCCAGGGCTCATTTTGCTCCTTGCACAGCAAGATTTGTGAGAGAGGAAAGCAAAAGCTGCATGTCCTGAGCTGGGACAGCCAAGGACAAATAATTGCAGTCGGTGAGGACAGAATAAATGAGCTATTTGAAAATCACAGCAGGGCTCAGCACTGCAGCTCCAACTGCTGCCCATGCCCTGGGGTCAGGGAGCTGTGGGCTCTCTCCTGCCTTCAGGTGTCTTTGGGTTTTGCTTTTTAATGTCAGCCTTGCAAAGTTTGCAGCTTTTCCAGGCACGTTCTTGCAGTGCCGCTGAGTTTGGAGTCTGGGCCGAGGTGAGAAGCCCTTAAGGGAGGGGAAAGCATCAGACTTGCTGTTTAACATGACTTTTCACTAAGGCTGAGTCCATTAGAAATCAAGGCAATGCCACCAAATGAGCTTTTGGTTATTCCTGCTGAACCCTCAAACAAGCTGCGGAGGGAGAACATCCCCAGCATTGCCCCGAATTAGGAATAACTCGGGAAAAATCCTTAGATCTCAGATTTTCGTGGGGGAAAAAACAAATTGCTGCTGTCATCTGCCATCCTGTCCCCCCCCCCCCAGGGCCAGGCTGCCTTGTAGCAAAAGCTCACCCAGCTTTTCAAGTCTGTCAGCCAGCTTTGACCTTGATAGGAAGCAGCTGGGGCTTTGGTTTGTCACCAGACAGGGTGAGGAGCGAGGTGAGGGAAGAACATCCCAGTGGGAACAGAGGAGTGTGAAAAACAGGGAGAAAACCGTGAGCAGATGGAGGGAGGGGGGGAGTGGTATCTCGAGACTCGCTGGCCCTGCTGCATTAATGATGTTAATTAGCACTGAGGAGTGATGGTGAATTTATGGACGTGGTCAGGGTCAGCTGGGGACACCCCAGGTTGCCCCTGCTTTGCAGTTCTAAGTTGAGTTCTGGGGAAATGAGTCCTTTCCCACCACCACGCTGCATTTTGGATCAGGGAACTCTTTCCCAGTCTCTGGATAAACTGGTTGTTAACCTGCCCCGTGTAGAACACAGTGGAGAGAAAACATAGCGGCCTCCGGAGGGGCTGGCCCCAGGATCTCTGGGAACAGTTTTCCCCGGCACAGGACAGCTCAGAGCAGGCTCTGAGTGATGCTTCACATGTCTGAGGAGCTGAGAGTGGGAGGGTATTCCTGGCTTCCTGGGATTCCTGTGCTTCCTGGCTGGTGGATGCCTCAAGCATGTGCTCCCTCACAGAGGATGGGCACAGCCACTGGTGGCACTGCTGGGAATTCCGTCCTCCTGGAGCTTCTAATCCAGCTGGGTGGTTCCAAACTCCTGTTTGCTCACCCTGAGGGTGCTGAGGGTCGTGAGCTCAGAGCACAGCAGGAACCTTTAATCACTGAATCATTTAGGCTGGAAAACCCTCTAAGATCATCGAGTCCAACCATCCCCCAGCCCTGCCAAGGCCACTGCTGACCCATGTCCCCAAGTGCCACATCCACACGGCTTTTCAATCCCTCCAGGGATAGGGACTCCACTCCTGCCCTGGGCAGCTGTGCCAGCACTGGACAGCCCCTTCCATGAAGAAATTTTTCCTAATATCCAATCACCAAATAGGTGAAACAATCCTCTACCACAAAGCCAGCCAGGGAATGTTACCCATGGACACTGACACGACTCCTCCTGGCATCTTCCAACTCCTCCAGCTGGGAGCACCCCTTTCCATCCCGTTTTCTGTCAGGTTTGTACCCAGGCACTGCTGTATCCCACTTTCCAGATCCTAATGAGCACCACCACAAGCTGCAAACACACTTGTAGGTTGTCAGAGCTCCTTTCTGCTCTCCACCTCAGGCCAACGCTGAGTACCACGGGTGGCAATGCAACTCCAGGGCGATGGGAAGAGGAAGGAGGGGCTGCTTGGCTTGTGTGGGGCTCACTGAACCTGCCAGGTCACGCCTGGCATTCAGTGAAAGTGGTGCCTTTTAATCTCCTGATCTCTGCCCTGCCTTGAGCAGCTTTGCCATCTGTTCTGGAGCAGTGGAAGGTGACGACCCGTGTCCCTCCAAAGCTCCCTCCTCTGTCTACATCCACCAGTCCTGATTTCCCTAAACAACCCAGTGCTCAAGTGGTTCACCCTGCGGTGTTTGTCACCTAATGCCCAGTTTTGCTACCAGAATAAGGTGGGAATCCCCTGGTTTTATTTCCATGACCTTGGAGGTCTTTTCCAACCTCAATGATTTGGGTATTTTTAGGTGGTTCTGCTTGTTTGGAAGCATTTCTGCTCCTTGCAGGGTGGGGGGGTTGGACTAAATGACCTTTAAAGGTCCCTTCCAACCCAAACCATTCCAAAGAAAACTGAACATCCATTTCCACAGGTAACCTGAAGCTGCAACAGCCCCAAACACTTGAAAATAAAGAAAACCTTGTCTTGCTCTAGACAAGACTAATTGCAGAAGGTTTCTTCAGCTTTGACAGCATTTGGCTCTTCGCTTTTCCCATCAGCAGGTCTCCAAGCACTTCCCAGAGGAAATCAGTGTGTTTTCCACTGATTAATGCAGGAGAAGTGACAGCTCTAAAAGTCCACGACGTCCCCAGAGTCGTGTCTTTGCTAAGAACCAGCGTGGGGAGGGTTTAACCCTCTCCCTTTCAGCTGTGCACCCCCCCGGGGTCTGTATGTGTGGTCACATCTGTGCGTGCCCAGCTCCCTGCGTGATCCTGCCACTCCAGGACACCTGCCTGTTGTCCCTGGGAATATTGGTGGAATCTTGCCCGTCAGCCACACAGGCAAGGGTGCAGAAATGCAGCTGAAAAATGGCTTTTTTTGTCTCGAGAATGAACCTTTTGGGGTTCAATAGTTGAGGCTGACAGGCTATTAATTTCAGACTCTCGTTAGAGAGGAGTTGATGATAATTGTGCGAGGGTAGGTGATGTTTGAAATAGGATCTGTGTGGTCACTGTAATTGATCCTTGGCTCAGTCCGTGCTGAATGGCTCTTGAAACACAAATATTTGCCTGTGCAGAGAGGCCTTATTATTAATTTAGAGCCTGCCATAAATCATGAGCTCAGAAATGCAGACTTTAAGCTCCACGGACAAAAATAGATGTGGCCTCTCGCATGGGGAGCCATTGCAATTGCTCTTCCATAATTGGATCAGGCTGCAATGGATACCTTAAATTTAGTTACAAAAGGCTAACAAGAAAAAAATGCCAACAATTCATCACAGCTGTGGTGCTATATTTAAAGCTGTCAGCGTTCCTAGGATATAAAGTGATAATAAATCCCAGTGATTTGTAACCAGCCCTAGGAATCTGCCTCCATGCTGACATTTAACATTCGAGTTCTCCACGCTGGGAGCCCTTGATTCAGCCATGGAATTAAGCCTTCACCTCTTTTTCAGTTTAGGAATTGCTGTTAAAGGCTTAAATGGAGGTCTGTGCTGTCAATTCAGGGTCCAAACTCAATTAATTTCCTTCAGGAATCAATACCTTGCTGTTGGTTTGGAGGTGGAGGAACCAAAATGCTGCTCTCCCGTTCCATTTAACTGAAATAAAGCACTGCCTGATCCTGGTTTGGGTCTGGGGCAGCTCGTTATCTGACAGATGAGAAGAGCAGCAGACAAAAACATGAGTTAGATGTGGTTCTCCATGAGCCTTTCCTAGGAATCTTTAGCAAAAGACAAGCAATAATCCATAGTTTAACATCTCTTCATTCCCTGGAGCCTGCTGGCATCATCAGCCCAGTGCCACGGCTCCAAAAAAGGGATAAAAATCTTGGAAGCAGGCACGGAATGACTGTGCTGAGGTTTCTTTACTAGTTCATGCCCTGAAGGAAGGGAGTTTACCTTGGTTTCAAAACTCCTTTAGAGCTTAATCTTGCAACCTCTAGTAAGGTGGTGGCTCCCTTCTCACCAGGCTGACTTTTCCATGGACAAAAGCAGTAGAATGACTCTGACTTGAAGTTCAACTCCACCTGCCCTGATTCTGCAGCCTGCTAAGATTTCAAAGCAGCCTTCATTTCTAGAAGTTTCCCCTTTTCTTGGGACACACCAAAGCCAGGTTTGCACATCAGAGATGCTGGAACCAAGAGCTGATCCCAGCTCTCCATTCCTTCTCCCCAAAGACAGGAGTAGAATCAGAGAATGCCAGGCTGGTTTGGGTTGAGAGGGATCTTCAAGCCTATCTCGTTCCAGCCCCTGCCATGGGCAGGGACACCTTCCACTAGCCCAGGTTGCTCCAAGCACCAGCACTTCCTAAGAATTTCCATTCTTTATTATTAAATGACCTCGGGGGAAGGAGATATTTCACCTGCTCGAGACCCACACAATGGAAAGAATGTTTGCTTTGAATTATGATCCAGATAATCCTGAAAGAGCCTGGAATTTGGAAAATTGGCCAAGAAATAAGCCGAGCAGCAAAGCCTCTGTCTGTGGCTCTGCTTCCCTTTGTGTTTTCATTTCCTACCTTCATTCTTTCTCCCTATCGTGATGTCAAACCTCTGGAATGCCCTTATTGATTGGCAAAGAACAATAAGAGAAAAAATGCAATAAAAGAAGAAATTGCTTCTAAACCTCCCTCGCCAAGCATGTGAATCCTTCAGGAAACCAATACATGCCACAGCTCAGCAGATCAGTGAGGAATGTGAGTTGTCCTGTGGGATTAAAGAGCACTCAGGAAGCCTGCTGAGATATGGGGTGGGGAACCCCACTGCACCACTCTTGTGCCGAGTTCATTTTCCATGTCTTCTAAAAAACCTTGTGCCTATCAAAAGTTGTTGGTGGAAGTTTTTTTGGGTGGTTTTTTTTTTCAGCCCAAAAGCTCTTAATCTTTTTTCTTCAAAGCCAGGAAGGGCGAATTTCTCCCTGGAGGTGCAGCCACGCTGCTGCACCCGCGCTGTTCGGAGAATCACGGAATCATATAAGCTGGAAAAGGATCATCAAGTCCGACTGTTAACCTAGCACAGCCAAGTCCAGCACTAACCATGTCCCTGCTTACACCTCCCAGGAGAGGTTTTTCAGGAAAGGTTTCCTGTCTGTGTTAATGCCAAGGCAAAAATCCTCGAGCAACAGGAGGGCGGGCGGTCAAAACCAGCCCCGGCTCAGCCCTGCTCTCACTGAAGCTGGAGAGACCATCCCCTTTCCCATCCTCCTGCCCAGGACAGCTGGCACCAGGCATCTCAGAGAGTTTTTGGAAGAGGGTCTTGCCTTCAGATAACCAGGGAAGAACCCGAGCTCACAGGATTTATGGGTGTGAGGAGAGACAGTCCTGCCCAGCCGAATGCTGAGATAAGTGTCTAAAGGGGCTCCAAGAGAGCTGGAGGGGGACTTTGGACAAGGGCCTGGAGTGACAGCACAAGGAAATGGCTTTCCACTGCCAGAGGGCAGGGTTAGATGGGATTGTGGGAAGAAATTCTTCCCTGTGCGGGTGGTGAGGCCCTGGCACAGGTTTCATGGAGAAGCTGTGGCTGCCCCATCCCTGGAAGTGTCCAAGGTGCCATGCGGTGATAGAGCATCTCAAGTTGGAAGGGACCCATCAGGATCATTGAGTCCAGCTCCTGATCCTTGCAGGACTACCTAAAATCTGAGAGCATTGTCCAGATGCTTCTTGAGCTCTGGCAGCCTTGGTGCTGTGCCCTCTCTCCTGGGAGCTGTTCCAGTGCCCAACCACCCTCTGGGGGAAGAACCTCTTCCTAATATCCAACCTTTCCCTGATGTCCAACCTGAAGTCCTGTCACCTAGAAACAACCCCTCTCCCTGTTTTCTTTCCATTTTCACCAAGACCATCCCTTAAAACTCAGCCCTAGTTTGTCAGCAGCTCCCACACATCTGCCCCAAACATCAACAATTCCCAGTTGACAGACATTCCACAGGAAAATTCCTTTTCTTTCACATCTCTCTTGCTGGCTCCTCTGGAAATCTCCCATTGCCACTGTGACTCAGACAAGGTGCCAACAGCAAGCAGAGGAAGGGATTACTTTTGGTGTTCCAGTCAAATTTATGTTCCTAATAATCCTTCCTTGGACAGAGTAAAGAAGGCTCAGCCAAGCAGATATCCCAAACCTCAGGGCTGATGCCTGGGAGGAAGGTTTTCCTCCCTCTGCTCAAACATCAAGTGGGTGGGGGATGGCAAATGTTAATAAAGTTGTTACGTGGAGATCCCACACGTAGGATGGGCTGGGACTGCCTTTGGGAGAGGGTTCAACGGCTTCGATATCCCAAATATCCTCAGAGCATCCAGGGGATCACACTCAGCCACCAGGGGATGGATGGCCATCAGCAAAGCTTCACACACACCTCATGCCCAGAGCTCAAGGAACTGTAAAATGCAAATACTTGCTACGATGGGATTTTGATCTCCCAGACCATTCAGGTAACACTGAATCCCCCCTGATTTTTATCTCCCTAACCAACCAGGTAACACTGAATCCCAACTCAGCCACCTGGAGGTGGGGCTGAATTTGCTGTGGAGAAGGAACAAGCCAAGTGGCTGAAACCCTCTGGGGGGGTTATGAAACCTTCTAGAAGGATCTTTCCACCATAAAAGCAGCATTCAGGATCCTTCAAAGTGAGGTTGCTTTTGGATGTCTCCACATGGGCTCCTGCCCACAGAAACTTCAGAGCTGAGCTTTGAAATTGTCCACCCTTTTCCCATGTGTCTGCTCTAACTTTGACCTTCCTTGCACAAAAATAGCTCCTTTCAGTCACAGAGAATATCAAAGGTGTTGGACAATGATCCCTGTTCCCATTGAAGTCTGTGGGAACTCTGCCATGGTCTGGAGGAGAACGTGATCAGACCAGCAGGGCCCTAGAACAGCCCTACTGGGGTAGGGGACCCATTTCCTCTTGGGAACACATGGACAAACCCAGCCTCTGTTTGGTGGCCTGTGGCACCAGAGCCAGTTCCTGGCACATGGAGGTCACAGCAAAGCACAGGAGCTCCAAAACCAGCAGAGCCAGAGCTGCAGCAACAAGGTTGTCCCAGCCTGCAGGTTCTTCTCCACCAAACCTACACCACCCAACCCACAGGTCTTACCTTCCCAACTTAGGTGTCCTTCCCCATCCCACCCACAGGTCCCACACCATCCCAACCTAGATGTCCTTCTCCATCCCCCCCACAAGCCCCACGCCCACCATTAGAGTCACACGGGTGTTGTCGCCCCACATGGCTTTGCTCTGTGCCTAATTTTACCTCGAGTTTACTGAAAGTCTCAGAGTCTGGACTCATGTGAGTGGGAAACAATCTCCACTCTCATTTCTTAAAGCCTAAAAGTCTTTTTGGGAAATTGCTGTCACATGTTGGGAGCGCTTTAACTCCTCATGGGGAGACCAATCTCTGAAAGCCCAGCATGTCTAAGCTTTTTACTTGTTTTTGGGGGGCTTCGGGGTTTGCTGGGTTAAAAAAGATATGGGGTCTGCTCACAGACCTTCCCTTACCCATGACCTTGGACTATCCCAGCCACAACAGCTCTGCCATTTGGAAAAATCGTCTTTTGAGCCTGTGGCTGGAAATACCACTCCCAATTGAACTGCCAATTTCTCCGCTGGAGCTCAGGCTCCATCAGAAGAAACTCGTGGTGGTGTTCCAGTTCACAACCTTCTCTACAGGCAACACAGTTCAACATTAGAGATGATGAGACAAAAATAAATGGAGGAAACTGGACATGGGAACACAATCAAAGGCATTGAGTCTTTTAAGATAGTATTTGTCCTAATATTTACAGAGTTCTTCCAAAGCCAAGAGACTTCTTCTGGACTTCAGAGACTCTGGAGTGCTCTGTTCTTGTTTATGGCCCCAATGCCAAAGAAAATTGAGGGGCTGATAAACACTGTGCACCCTGCCATGCTCTGTCAATGGATGTCTTCCTTGGAATTGAGTGCCTGAACAACATAAAAGCATTTTCATTCTGCTTTATGTTCTCATCTGCCTCCTGGACAATTATTTTCAGAGTTGTACAGGAACATGAACTCAGTGGGACTCAGGTTTTGTTCCTGCTTTTCCATCAGGCTCCGGTGGCAGCCCACGTGCAGAGTGTCTCACTCACAACCCACGGCATTGTCCTCACGGGGTGGGCTTGGCATTGTCCCTCCGCTGGGAATTCGCTCATCTGAATCCAGGGAAAGCTCCAGCCCGCCAAGGAATGGCTCCCCTCAGATGTTTAAAGGGAGCTTTCACTGTAGCCACTGGATGTTCAGTCCCTTTGGGACTGGATCCTAATTAGAGGAGGGAATTGTGGACTGGGAGCAGGAAGTTGGCAGGACTCGCAAAAGAGGTTCACCCCAGGGTTGCGACCTTCTGGGGTTTGCTGTGATTAGTGGCTCCAATCCCACTGCTTGGCTATAATGGAATAGAAGCCCTCTCACTGTGTGTTAATTACAGCTAATTGCTCACCAGGAAGAACTTCAGCCTTCCTAGTGACAGTGGGAAGCAGTGATAGCTGCAGGAGGAGCCCCCAGGGCAGCACTCCCAGGAAGGGGGATGCTTGGCAGGAGGCAGGGAAGGGCTGCCCCCTCACATTCCTCCTCTGGCATTCTGGGCTGCATCCAAGTGGGCACATCCCCAGGGCTGCCAGAGCTCCAGGAGCACTTGGACAATGCCTTCAGGGACAGGGTAGGATTTTTGGGGTGTCCTGGGCAGGGCCAGGACACGGACTGGATGATCCTTGGTGATGATCCCTGCCAGCTGTGATTCTATGAATCAAACCCTGCACTGATCTGGCTTTCTTGGGCATTTCCAGAGGGAGAGGACCAAGAGCCAGGGTTGGGCAGCTGTGGAGAGCAGGGATAGCCCAACTCCTGCCATCACCCCACTCCTAAATCCAAGACACTCAAAGCCAGTGTCTTTGAGTGCTGCCCTCACTGGGAATGGAGGGCACGGACCTCCTGCTGCTTCCGACACCTCAGAAATTCCCTCAGATCCTTTTCCCCTTTGAGGATTTCAGACCAACATCAGCTTGAGGCTTTCCAAGTGACTTGGAGGGGAAGAGAGGCCTGGGGGGGAGCCAGGATGTGTGGTGGGAAGGGCGGATGGATGGGCACCCAGCAGATGTCTGGCATGGAATTCCATGGAGAAACTGCAGCAGGAGCGGAGCTGGGCTGGGGCTGTGACTTTGGAAGAGGAAGGGAACATGGCCAGCAGGACCAGAGCCTTTCCAGGCTCAGGATGAATGTGGGGGGCCGCGGTTTGGCTCTGGGGGGTTTGTTGTTGCAGGGAGGAATGTGAGCAATTCCTTGGCAGGAATCCTCCGCAGGATATTAACATTAGAAAGGAAGTCGCTGGGAAAGAGTAGCTCAGATAGGCTGTTGTTGGCTCAGTTCACCCTCTCCAGGGTCTTGGTTTGCCCTGTCCCTTTCCAGTTAGTGTAGTCTAAGGATCCTTTGATTCCTCCACACTTTTCACATCCAAAGCACCCCAAAACCAGCTAAGGAGGAACAGAGGGCGGGATAACATCCCATTCCCCATCCAAAATCTCTGCAGGCAGAGTGCAACCTGGAGCCTGCAGGAAAGGGTCTCCTGGCAAGGACAAAACAACAGATTGATGCTTTCTTTCCTTTCCCGCTGTGACAAAGGGATCCCAAACGGGTCTTTGTGTCTCTACTGGCTCTGGTTCACATGAGGAATTTTAAACTAATGAGCCTGTGATCATGTTCAGGGCACTCAGGGGGTGGTGGGGAATCTATACCACAAGATATAGATTTTAAAAATACAGGTATTTTTAAGGCACAAATGTGGATGGAACCCAGGGGAATATTTCCCCCTGTAGAAAGTTTGGACCGTGACAACTGGATAGGGTGTTTTTTTGGGAAAAACCCTCTCTGTGAATCCTTTCACAGCAAGTAGTAAAACTTACTGCTTGTCAACCAGCATCAGTACCTGCCCCTTCTGGGAAAAAGGAGCTTCACTGTCATTAGAGTAGCATCACCAGAGCACAAATTCATGCCCTTGAGCATTTTTAATTAGCACTTTGGAAAACACTCCTTGTCCCTCCCCTCGCTGCTCTGGGAAACCACATCCCAACCAAAACGGAGCTGGAAGAACAGTTTCTGATCTCCCCCTCCTCGGGGGCAGCGCTTCCAATCCAGATTAGATTAAACTGGCCCAAAAGGCACCCAGAGTGTGCAGTTGTAAAGCAGCCAAGAATTAATGAGTTTTCATCCCCCTAGGTCCACACTGCAATTTCTTTTGCATTCCTCTTGCCGCCCACACGTGTTGAACAATGACTGTGCCCCATGTCAGGGACCATCAGGAGGTCAGTGGATGTTTGTAAACTGAAAATTGATCTTTGGACCATTGGAAAGGCACTGCTGGAGCAAAAATGGAAGCCTGGCAGCCCTTATCTGTGGATAAGGAGCTACTGGAATGGGGGCAGGGATGGAGCAGCTCCATCCTTCTCCAAGCATCTGCCAGTGGAAGAAGGGTTTTTAAGAGTTGAATAAATTGCATAAAAAGCTGTCAGGTTGGGTTTTACGCTTACTGGTAACTCAGGAGCATAGGGAACTTCAACAGTAAAGAGGCACACAGGGGTTGTGTTTCAACAGACACACAGCCAGGCTTTAAAAATAAGACTGTGAAAGCAAGTTGTTGAGAGGTGATTGAACATTGGGAGGGGCTGCCCAGGGAGGTGGTGGAATCCCCATCCCTGGAGGTGTTTAAGGACTGACTGGACGTGGCACTCAGTGCTCTGGGCTGGGTGACAAGGTGGGAATGGGTCATAGGTTGGACTTGATGATCCTGGAGGCCTTGTCTTCTTCCTCAGATGGCTCACCCTTCCATCCAGGGGCAGGAGAAGGGGCATAGCGTGGCTCAAATGCTTCAAGGCAGCTGCAGGGTGGGGATGATGAGCCTGGGAGGAGTGGGACTTATTCTGGGGCAGGAATGAGCAGCCACATGGTCCAAGTTAATCCCATTCACTGGGGGAAGAGGCTGTGGGTGGGGTTTGTTCCTTCCAAAGCTTAGAGCAGCTTTGGAAAAGCCTGCCCAGCGTGTGAGCCCTTCCTCCATCCCAGGGTAGTGGGATCTGCTACGGGAGATTCCCTGCACACGGCGAGCCCTCCTCCCACTGCCAGAAAACCGGGTAAAAACCCACAGAGTTTTCTGCACTGAGTCAATGATTTACCAGCAGTTTCCTGGGGAGTGACGTGAATGTTAATGGTCAGTCAGTGAGAGAGCCCAGTGGAGCAGGACACTGATGGGGACAGGTGATCACAGCCACGGTTTGAAGGCTGAGTGCCCCTGAATCACCCGAATCTGCTGCTCAGCCAGAGCCTGCAGAGGGAGGGAGGCTGAGCATTGCTAAGGGTTGGACTGCTCTGATGGTTCTCTTGGGAGTGTTTCACAGAGGCCTGAGGCTAATGGAAGTGCCAGTGGAGCCAAACACGGCGGGCAGGGATGTGAAACAGGGAGCGGAATTGCTGTTCTGGGTCCGAGAGAAGGTGAAGAGTCTGAAAGGGAGGGGGCCACAGCTGATGGGGGCACATGAAAGCCCATCAGACTTTTTGCCAGGTCTGAAAGGGACACCTCACTCTCACCTGCCCAGGAGAGAGTCACAGCTCCTTTGCGGGGCTGGGAAAATCCACCAGGAGACATGGATGTGTTGAGCTGGTGCTCCAGCCTGTCCCAGATGTGTTGGACTCAGTGGCTGAGATCTGGAGAGTGACCAGTGATCCCAAAAATTCCTGTTCTCTGTTGTTGGGTTTGGTGGGGCAGAGGGAGGGTTTAATGTGCCTTGAAGTAAGGGTGCATATAATGATAGAATCCCAGAATTGTTCGGGTTGGAAGGGATTCCAAATCTCATCCAGTCCCACCCCTTGCCATGGGCAGGGACACCTTCCACTAGCCCGGGTTGCTCCAACCTGGCCTTGAAAACTTCTAGGGATGGGGCAGCCACAGCTTCTCTGGGCATAATATATATATATTATATATAATATATATATTATATTATATTATATATATATATACACAGATATATATTAAAAAAATGACAGTTTCTGTATATTTTAATAAGCATATCCTAAAAGCCCATAAGCTCTCGCTGTCCTAATTACAGAACAGGCCAGGGCTAAAGGTCCCTTTCCCATTATCCATGCTCCTCCTCCTGATATTAAGTCAGACTTGACTATTTTCATGCAGTGTGAAGGAAATAAAGCAAACAAGAGTGAAGTGGAACATGCCATTAAGCTCCAGGCAAGATTCCGACCCTGCAAATGATTTCCTGTAATCTTTAACAAAGTCAGAATTATGGACACAAAAACTGGGATGAAAAAAGAGAGTAAGATTATTTTTATAACCTATAAATCCTTACCAGATTTATTCTTATCTCAAGTTTTACGATGCTCTGACATAATTCCCGATAAATTTTTCAAATGGTGTTTTCATCCCCAGTTTAGTTGGTGTTGTAAAACTGGCTGTGACAACACTGTTTCATTCCAGCTGCTCCAACACCCTCTACCACAATACTGAGTTATCCATCTGGGATGGGATACAGGGATACAGGCATTTCATACCACTGGGGTGGTCCTACCTGAAACCATCAAGTAAAAGTTTGTCATATAAATGTTTGTCTGTCACCCGTTCCCTGCCCCTGGAAAAGGGGTTTGGATCCAAATCAAAAGGGTTGGTGGAGTTGGATCCCAATGGGCCTGATATCTCAACCAGGCTGTGGCTCCAAGGGGAGATCCCTGAGCTTGGGCTGACACATCCAGCTCCCACCGTCCAAGAGCAGGATAAGGCCTTGTGGTATGAAGGGCTGGGATCAAAGTAATTCCATGCTTTCCTGTTTGTCCCAGCTCCTGACAAGTACAAGTGCTGCTTGGACTAGATAGGAGAGGTGAACGTGCTCCTGGGGAGGTGAAAGCCTTTTGAACTGAGGGCAGCCTGGCATGAAAAGCACATTTGTGCTTCCCCAGCCCTCCCACCTCCTGCAAATCCCTCCGGGTGGGAAGACCTCCCTCAACCCAAAAGCTTTGCCATGAGAAAGGAGTCACAGAACCATAGAACGAGTTGGGGTGGAAGGGATCTTAAAGATCATCTCATTCTACCCCCCTGCCATGGGCAGGGACACCTTCCACTAGCCCAGGTTGCTCCAAGCCCCGTCCAACCTGGCCTTGGACACTTCCAGGGATGGGGCAGCCACAGTTTCTCTGGGCAACCTGTGCCAGGGGAGTCAGGAGAAACACTTGGATGTTCAGAGCTGTGTCAGCATAACCTTGGTTCTTCCTAAAGCCCAGGAAGAAATAACTCCTAGAAAAGTGGTAGTGCTGGTTTTGCCAGGTCCAGCTTGGTTTGGGATTAGTTTAGGATTTTTAGAGCTGTGTTTGTGCCAGCTGAAGCCCTGGAGGAGGCAACACCAGCATCCCAGAGCCCCGTGCAGGTACAGCAGCCTCTCCCTCCTCCTGGCTCTCCTCCCATTGCTCTCTAAGCTCCCGAGGGTGTTGTGGGCTAAAGCCTCCCTTGCCACCTGGAATGACGCTTTTTGGATGCAGGTTACTCAGTTTCCAGGCTTCTCACGACTGGTTTTTATTTTCGCAGCCAGTCAGGGCCAAGCCAGCCCCGGGGAGCCCAGGGGTGAGTTTGGCCCAGGGTGTTCCTATCACAAAGCTGTCAAAAGCAATTTCCTCTGATGAGAGCAAGCTGAAATCCCAGCGGAGGCAATTCATCTCCTGCTGGCTGCTGGATACAACAGCCAATCAACATCAGAGCAGAAGAGCCTGGTTGGAGATGAGAAATCTTGTCCTGTGATAGAGGTTACGAACCTTTCTTATCTTATCTCTCTGGGTTTCATAACGAGAAGCCTGACGTGGGGGCAGCCTGGCCCTGGAGTGCCAGGAGGTGGCTGGGAATGCTGCAGGGAGACAGCCAGCTCTGCCCCCCAAGTCTGTGGAATAGGGCAACCCTTCTGCAGGACACGTCTCTTCCAGGAAAACTGGAAGACATGGTCCTTGTTTCCCCTGCTGGCAGGGGAATGTGTTTACTGGTGGAGGGGGGGGTGTTGAAAGACAAGGAGGGGAGGGAATATGTGATCTTAAAGCCACGGTGGATTTAACAGCAAACACTTCACTGCTGCCAATGTGCAAGCAAACACCTGTGGGAATGTGGCAGCCCTGGCCAAGGTCGTTCCTCCAGACCTCTTGTCCATATATCCATGCTGACACTGGTTTGGGAGGCAGCGTGTGGGGAGCCGGTGGTGGAGCAGCTCCGTTCCCTTCACCTCCTGCTCTTGTCCTTAACCTCCACTCACCCAAGCCCCAGAACCTCTCTGAGGGCCACCTGTGACCATCATTCTGGGCACACAGTTCACCCCCATGCCGTGCAACCCCCACCACCTCCAACCACAGAATATTCCCAGTCGGAAGGGAACCACCAAGATCATCAACCCATTCCACCTCTCTGGACACAGGGGGATTTGTTTCCTATTTGCCTACAGCAGCTGCCATACGTCTGCTGAGTGAACGAACCTGTGGGGATGGACCCATTCCACCAAACTCCCCTGGGAAATCAGTGTCAGAACCAGGACCGGCCTCCCAGTGCCTCAATTCCCGTCCCCACTCGGGCAGTGCAGCGGCGATGGAGGAGGAAATGCAAGGGCTTAAGTGATTTAGCTCAGGGAATGAGTGAAATCTACTTACATGGGCTAATTGATAGCAAATGATTCCTTAATTAGAATTTATAGAATTGCCCCCTAATTTAGGAGGCCCAACACGATGAGGAGCCGAGGGGTGTTTTTTGTGGTTCCTACCGATTTTCCTTTGGAGATGCTCTGGCCGATTAACTTTTCATGACATAAATTTGTTTGCCTTCAAATATCCAGTTAGAAGCATTTTCAAATGCATTATTTAAGGCTTGAAAATAAATATTGGATGTGCTTTGTGAAAGCTCCAAGCAGCTTGTCTTCTCACTCAATTATTGATCTTGCTTTCTGCTGCGTTGGAGACATTCCCACATGCACAGGGGAAAATCCTGACTTGTTTACTTGCTCCTTCCATTCCTCAAAGTCTCTAAAAACTCCCCCAACAATGGGTTTGGCATGTTTATACCTTTTTACATCTCTCTCAATGTGTTTTTTCTGGAGTTTTAGTAAGGTGTGAGCACCTCATGTAATTTTTTTTCCTCGCTGAGACATTTGCGTCTTCTCAACGCGGGTGTTACAGGACATAAAATTTTGCCAGGGCATATTTCGCCTTGTGTCAGATTTAATTTCAATTAGAATCACAGAATCATTAAGGTCAGACAAGCCCTCCAAGTGTAACCTTTGAGAGGCCTCAGGGAGAATGGTGGCTTGGACCTCACCTGCAAGAATCAGAGAAGTGCTGAAAGCTCGGAGTGGACAGAGAAATGAGATTTGTAAAGGAGAAGGAAGTGCATGAACCTCACCTTCAGAGTGAAGATTTCAAACAGGTTTCCAGGGATATTTGGGGGATGCAGTCCCTGAGAGATGCCAGAGCCCAAGAACTGCTCGCCCTTGCCTTTGTGTCAGGAGATCTGCCAAAAATGTGCTGGTGGAAAACCGGTTATCCCGGCTGTTTTGCTCTGCAGCTGGAGCCTCGACAGGAATGGCATGTCCAGGGGGAAGGTTTCTGCACCCTGGGAAACACTGTCCCCCACAGAAATCTGCCCTGATGGTGCTTTGTGTGAGCCCCAGCATCACCCAGGATGAGTCTGAGCGTTGCCAGAGCCACGAATAACTCGGGAGCTGTTTGGAAGCGTCGCACAGGGGAACCACTTTGCATCCCTGCTCCTTCCCACACGGCAAACTGGAGCCACAGAGCTTGAAAGCCCGGCAGACTCATGGTCATAATTAATATTACAAAGCAGCAGGCACAGGGAAAGCCACCAGACAGGCTCCAGCTCCGGGTCTGACCAGCAGCAGGTCTGCAAAGGCCTCAGCGTGCCATGGCTGTGGTCAAAGCCAGTGAGAATCTCGCTGGTGACTTCAAAGGAACCAGAATTTCACCCCAAAGCCCTGCTGCTCCATCTGCTGATCCCCTGCAAGACCATCCCATGGTGTGAACGGACCATATAAGCCCCAAATCCTTTCCATAGGATGCCCACCCCATCATAACCAGCCTAGGCAATGTTGCCTCTTTCTGTTTCAACAACTTCCAGCCCCAATTTTCCCACTTTTTAAATGGGAATCAGCTGTTCACATTGGTGGCAATTCCTCTAAGGGGGAAGCTCAGCTTTTGGGTTGATCATCACTGTTATTGCAGGGAGGGTTTCTTAAAAATAATAATCATAAATAATAATAATAATAATTATTATTATTATTATAATCCCATGGCAGTGGTGAGATGGAAAAGAAGAGAACTGGGCATTTCATAGAAAAGGAGCGGGAGCACCAAAAAAGCCTCACAGAGCTGAGTGCTCACTGTTCTCCTTTCCGTGCTTATAAGAAAGCAATTCAGGCTTGGCTTTTTTTCATTTCATTTATGAAATGAAAAAGGAAAAATATCCTTGTGACTTGGTTTCTTTGCAGGGCAGCCGAGCAAACGGCTCGACCTTGAGACATAATGAAGCATTGAGAAGCAAATCCGGCGGCACAGAAAGGAAGTGTGTTCCACCAGGCAGGGCAGGCATTGAGGGCCAAGGAAGAAGCAGCCAAGTGGTTTTATCTCTGAGGGCTTAAATCTCAGCCAGGCAGAGCTTTGTACAAAGCCTGGCTTTGTTGGGAGAGCCCCAGAGGGGAGGAGGGCTCTGCGGGGTTTTACCTGGTGTCGTGGGGCTCAGCTGACATTTAACATAATTTTATTAAGATATAACTGATGCTCTTTGCCCTTGTCAGGGTGTTACAACCCCCAGGACAGGAATCCATGTGCTGGGAGCAGGGGCAATCCAGCTCCCACTTTGCTGTCCTTGGGAGCTGCTCCCTGGAAGGGGAAGGGGATGCCTTGAGCAAGCAGGGGATGGTTTGAGTGTGGTTATGGATTTAAATCCCTACCAGGGATGGGCAGGGACGGCCCTCAGCTGGCCCATGGACATCGGAATCACTGTTTTTCCCCCCTTATCCTGGCAATAAATGTCCCTGGTTTTGTCTCGGGGCAGTTTTGGGGTAGTTGGCTTGACAGATGTTTCAGCATCTCAAGCTGGGTGAGAAATCCCTGAAAACACCCTGAGTTAGGGACATGCTGGCAAATTTTAGCACTGTGCCCCTGCTGTGCTAAACGGGCAAAATGAGGATGATCATGGAATCATAAAATCCCAGGAGGATTTGGGTTGGAAGGGACCTTTAAGTGAAAAGGGAAAGGGAAAGGGAAAGGGAAAGGGAAAGGGAAAGGGAAAGGGAAAGGGAAAGGGAAAGGGAAAGGGAAAGGGAAAGGGAAAGGGAAAGGGAAAGGGAAAGGGAAAGGGGAAGGGGAAGGGGAAGGGGAAGGGGAAAGGAAAGGGGAAAGGAAAGGGGAAAGGAAAGGGGAAAGGAAAGGGGAAAGGAAAGGGGAAAGGAAAGGGGAAAGGGGAAAGGAAAGGGGAAAGGAAAGGGGAAAGGAAAGGAAAGGAAAGGAAAGGAAAGGAAAGGAAAGGAAAGGAAAGGAAAGGAAAGGAAAGGAAAAGGAAAGGAAAGGAAAGGAAAGGAAAGGAAAGGAAAGGAAAGGAAAGGAAAGGAAAGGAAAGGAAAGGAAAGGAAAGGAAAGGAAAGGAAAGGAAAGGAAAGGAAAGGAAAGGAAAGGAAAGGAAAGGAAAGGAAAGGAAAGGAACGGAAAGGAAAGGAAAGGAAAGGAAAGGAAAGGGAAAGGAAAGGAAAGGAAAGGAAAGGAAAGGAAAGGAAAGGAAAGGAAAAGGAAAGGAAAGGAAAGGAAAGGAAAGGAAAGGAAAGGAAAGGAAAGGAAAGGAAAGGAAAGGAAAGGAAAGGAAAGGAAAGGAAAGGAAAGGAAAGGAAAGGAAAGGAAAGGAAAGGAAAGGAAAGGAAAAAAGATGCATCACTTGGTAGCACCACTAAATGGTTCTTGCTCCCCATGTCTTTGCCCCAGGGAAGGTCTTTAGATGTGTAGGGGGAAATCTGTGAGTCAGCAGCCCAAAAGTGGTGGAGAAAGGGCTGCTCTGAACCTCTGAGGGACACAGAAAAGCAGCTTAGAAGGATGTTTAGCTAAAGACAAAAGTATTCTTGGCTGAAAACCAGGACTTTCTACACATCTAACTCCCTCTTGGAAGCCCTGTGCCTGATCCAGAGCCACAGAAATCCACTGGAGCCTCTTCTCTGACTGCAGAAATGCCGTAATCCAGCTGGATTTGTGGGTGCGTGGAAGGGGTAGGTTGGAGCCATCTCAGCCTCATTTCAAGGTTCAGTCGTGTCCCTTTGCATCCCCCCTCTGCCAGGCAGGGATATTTATCCATCTGGGAAGCCATCATAGACAGGAATGATTTCCCTCTTCCCCTCAGCCCTGTGCTTTCTCCCCTAAGGATGATAAAACAGTCTCATCCAGGTGGGGAGCTGGAGATAGAGCTGCCATCGAGCCACGGGACTTTTTTGCAGCTTCTGTCATTCTGTTGCCAGGAGAGTCTCCATCAGGAACAAAAGCTGGTTTATTTTGTGGGACTGGACTCAGGCAGGAAAAGAAACTCTCTTCTTAACTTGTGGGTTGTGGGTCTTGCCACTGTGATCAGCCAGGAAAGGTGGGAATTGCAGACAGGGATTGCTTGGCTTCTAAAGGGTGACAGGGAAAATGAACTGGGTTATTTACTGGCAATAGTGGTTTAAAATAAAGGATTTTGGTTACAAAAATGTGCCTAAAGGGACTCCAGAAGAGCTGGAGAGGGACTTGGGACAAGGGATGGAGTGACAGGACAAGGGGGAATGGCTTCCCACTGCCAAAGGGCAGGGTTAGATGGGATTTTGGGAAGGAATTCTTGGCTGGGAGGGTGGGGAGCCCCTGGCACAGGTTGCCCAGAGAATCTGTGGCTGCCCCTGAATCCATGGGAGTGTCCAAGGGCAGGCTGGACGGGGCTTGGCGTAACCTGGGCTAGTGGAAGGTGTCCCTGCCCATGGCAGGGGGTGGAATGGGATGAGCTTTAATGTTCCTTCCATCCCAGCTATTCTGTGATTCCCTGACTTTGGTTACAATAACGGATTTTGCCATATGGAGTAGACTTCCAGAAGGGGGGAGGCTGGTGTGAAGCTCCCCAAAATCCATCCCTTCCCACAGGACATTGGGAGCACAGCTGCTGCAAAGCTGAGGGTGAGGGTGCCGGGGTGGAAGAGGGTTGGAGGTTTTCCCTGAAGACCTGTCCCTGTTCCTCTCCCATCTCTCCCCTCCGCCTCTCTCCTGTCCTTTGTTCATTCCCTCCGTGGACGTCAGGCAGCCAAAGATATTAAAAGCCTCTCCGGAAGCTTTGTCGTTTGCTTTGTGCACTTCCTCATCCGGCTTAAAAAACTAATCCCTGTTATTAATGGGAATGATTGTTACCTGGCCAGGGGGTCACCGGCACCTCACAGGAGGGTTTGTGGCACAGCCCTCACAGGCGATTCCAGCCCCACTTCCAACAACTGTCCTTCCCTTTGGCACCAAGATGGCCCAGATTTATGAGTCACGGAATGGTTTGGGTTGGAAGGGACCTGAAAGCTCATCCCATCCCCTGCCACAGGCAGGGACAGCTTCCACTAGGTCAGGTTGATCAACCTGGCCTTGGACACTTCAGGGAAGGGGCAGCCACAACTTCTCTGGGAATTCCACCCCAGCCCCTCCCCACCCTCCCAGGGAAGAATTACTTCCCAATATCCCATCTAACCCTGCCCTGTGGCACTGGGAAGCCATTCCCCCTTGTCCTGGCACTCCAGTCTCTCTCCATCTTTCTTGTAGGCTCCCTTCGGGCACTGGAAGGCCACAGTCAGGTCACCCCAAAGCTTCTTTTCTCCCAACTGAACAATTCCAACTCTCCCAGCCTTTCCTCCCAGCAGAGCTGCTCCATCCCTCTGACCATCTTGGTGCTTCCTCTGGACTGGCTCCAGCAGCTCCATGTCCCTCTCGTGCTGTTCCCCAGGGCTGGAGGCAGCTGTACAGGAGGGTCTCACCTATCCTGGGGATACTCACCTGCTCCAGGTGGGTGTGGCTGGGGGGATGCTGTGCTGGAGTCTGAGGAAAAGCAAAAGCAGAGGCCAGGCTTGCAAATATAACATAGGGAATTGCTGCCTTCAGCCATGGCAATGGATGGAGACCTTGTGGCCAAGGAATGGGAAAAACTCCTCCAGACTCCCACTAGAAAAAGAAATGGGAGATCTGTGTGGAGATGGGTGTTGGAGGAGTAAATCTGCCCTGCTTCCCTCCCAGCCCAGCATAATATAATTCCCAAAAGGAAGCAGGAACAATCCAGTTGGGGGGGCCGGGCAGAAGGAAGACGGTGCTTTGTTTGCCAGTTCCAAACGCTCCAAGCCTCATTTTTGAGACGCTTCCGTGGGTAATTGGTTTTGAAATGAGAAAGTTATACCTACAAAATAAATCCTGTCGGAATTTACTGGCTCCATCCCACTCCTAAACCCTGAGTGCCCTGAGCTCAAACACCTGGAAGTGCTGCCCGTGCCAGCGATGCTCCGGAGCCTCGATCCCTGCCAAGGGATGTGATTAATGCACTGCTTCCCAGGAATAACTCAGCCACCCGCTTCCATAGGAGAAGAGGGATATCAAAACCTGCCAGTTATCCCTATCCATGGTCATTAACCGCCACTGCTGTAATTAATTCACAGCGAGAGGAGGATTGGCCTGGGAAGAGCTCGCCCCAGGGAGTTTGCTGGGATCAGTGCAGTAATGAAGCTTTATTAAACGTACCTTGGCAGCTTCCCGAGCTCTGGAAACAATCTATAGTATGATACGGGCAAAGGGATTTGCTGGATTCCCACCAAAAGTGGAGGATCACGGAAAAAGCGCTCCCTCCAGCGCGTAGCAACAGGCTGCAAAAAACCCAACAAACTCCCACCAGGGAGTGCCAGGGTTTTCTTATGTTCCATGTGGAAGTAGGTTTTTTTAGGCTTAGGTTTGGGAACATTTCCATCTGGAAGGTTTCAAACTATCTCAGCGCTAGTGGTTGAGCCACGGCAGCACCTACAGGAGCATCCCTGCCCCTGGCACAGGGTTGGAACAAGATGGTGTTTAAGATCCGAGCCAAACCAGCCTGGGATTCCATGATTCCATGATCCCCCTGAGCTTCAGCCCTGGCGAGAGCTTTGGTGTCCCTGGGTCTGGGCTCATCGGACCCCTCAGAGCAGATTTCCAGCTCCTGTCTGCAATTTCAGAGGCAAAAAGGAGCTTTTCTCTTCCCCAAAAATGCCAGTTACATTCATGTATCTGAGCCACAGGAATGTCATCCCAGAGCAGTCCTTTTCCTAAGCACTATTTAGGCAAAGAGAGACAATTTCCACCCAGTTTTGTGCTTGAGAAACACTACAGGGGAACGGACGGAGAAATGAACTTTACCATGGAATTCCTGCCAGATGAATTCCCAGAATGGTATAAAATCCTGAGCATGTTAGGGAATTCTGTCCGGATTTAACTGCTCGCCAGTATCACTTCCTGGCACGGGAAGCAGGAGTGGCACCCGTCCAGAGATGGGATGGATGGCTTTGCCCGGCTCTGTCGCAGCAGGAGCAGAGGGAATGTGGCAGCAGGAGGCAGCTGGAGGCGGCAGCAGGGCAGGGAAGCAGGAGCCCAGGGTTACCCCACTCCAACACCCACTGGAAGGATGCTGTGGGAGCACCCTCTTCCATAGCCATGGATTTTGGTCTGTGCCATGGACTTTGGTCCATGCCATGGATTTTGTGTCACATACAACCAGCTGCAACCAAATCCCCCCTTCCTGCTCTGAAATGCTCCTGGGCATTTCAAAATACCTGTAAAGCAGAGAGGGGGATGGATGTGGATGGAATGCTTATCCCTCCATCCCAGGCTCAGCAGCAGTGCTGGGAAAGCTGCTCCCAGGATGGGCAGTGGCCATCATGTACCAATTGCTGCTTTTTAAGGGGGCTCCAGTTCAGTTTTCCCACTTGGAGATGTGTTTTTACCCCCAAGGCAGCCGAGCTGGAACTCCAAATGCACAGACACCTCCTCCTGGGATGATCCAGCACAAGGTATAAGTCATGTTGGATTCACAGCATCCAAAAGATGGGAAATAATCACATTAGGGATGGAAGAGAGGAATAAACCAGCAGTTCAAATAATGATTTTAATCAGACTTTTGCACAACACCTGCAGAATCAGAGGGACAGGAGCACCTTGGATGCCCCAGGATGGGAGCAGCACCCAGCCCAGCTACATCCTGGGTGCCATCCCAGTGTTCTCCACCGGCAAAACAGGATGAAAAAGCCCCATTGCAATCAGAGAACTGGGTTGCCCGGCTGCAGGGAGCTCACCTTTGACAAACCCCAAAGGTCCCAAAATAACACCACGGAAAAGAGCTCCCAAGGGCGCTTTGAGGTGCTTCTGTGTGGCTCATTTTGTCTGGGAAGCCGGGAAAAGGGTTGGATGAGGCTGGGAAGCCCCGGCTGACACCCGGGATGGGGTTTGGCCATGCAAGGACTCGCAGCCACCCTGTTGCCACCCCACTTTTGTCACACGCCGGCCAAAACCCTGACTCCTTGTGCCACGCTGGGCACAGGAGGAGCCAACACCGGGAAGAGGAAATATAATCATCAGCTCCCGATTAAACCCAGGAAAAAACAAAGAGAGGGTGGGAAGAGCAGCGGCTCGCGGAGCCTGGACCCTTCTGCTCCGATATTTCTCGCTCAGCTGCTTTTCCAAGGGGTGCTTCCTCAGGAATTGGCACCGTGGTGGCATCGGTGGTCACCAGCTCTGCCTGCAGGTCACATCCACCCCTGACCCAGCTGATGTTCCTGGTATCCCAGTTCCTAACCTCGCATCCCAGCCAGCTGCGGGGTGGGATGCTCCCTTAATCCACGGGGTTTGAAGGAGCACAAAGCCTTTTTTTGGCCTTGGGTGCCGCGGGAAGCTTTGAAGTTGCTCGCAAACCGTGGTTAACATAAGAATTGAGGGGGGTTTTCCTCCTCGTTTCTTCCCACTTGCAGGAATTCCTGTGCTTTACACACACGAGCTCCCTTAAAATGTGTCTTACACCCCCCTCCCTCACACCCGTGTGTTACACACACCCCCCCCCACCCGTGTTACACACACACCCCCCTCACACCCGCGACACCCCTCCCCTCACACCCGTGTGTTACACGCTCTCCCCTCACACCCGCGTTACACACCCCCCCCTCACACCCATGTGTTACACACACCCCCACACACCCACGTTACACTCACACCCCCCTCACACCCGCGTTACACACACATCCCTCACATCCCTGTGTTACAGACACCCCTCCCACCCGCGTTACACCCCCCCCCCTCACATCCATGTGTTACACACCCCCCCACACACCCGCGTTACACACACACACCCCCAACACCCGTGTGTTACACACACCCCCCTCACACCCGCGTTACACACCCCCCCCTCACACTCCCGTTACACACACACCCCATCACACCCGCGTTACACACACACTTCTCACACCCGTGTTTACACACCCCCCCCCACACCCGCGTTACACACACACCCCTCACACCCGTGTGTTACACCTCCCTTCACACCCGCATTACACACACACCCCCCTCACACCCGCGTTACACACACACCCCTCACACCCGCGTTACACACACCCCTCACATCCGTGTGTTACACCTCCCTTCACACCCGCATTACACACACACCCCCCTCACACCCGCGTTACACACACACCCCTCACACCCGCGTTACACACACACCCCTCACACCCGCGTTACACACACCCCTCACATCCCTGTGTTACACCCCCACACACACCCACGTTACACACCCTCCCCTCACACCCGCGTTACACACACACACCCCTCACGCTCGTGTGTTACACCCCCCCAACACCCGTGTGTTACACACATCCCTCACACCCGTGTTTTACACACAAACACCCCTCACACCCGTGTTATTCCCCCTTCCCCTCCCAATTCCCCCTCATTGTTCCCGCCCCTGTGCCCGCGGCCCCGCCCCGGCCCCGCCCCGTGACGTCAGGCGGGCGGGCGCGCGCGGCGCGTGCCCGGCGGGAGCGCGGTGGGGCTGCTGCCGATCCAGAGCCCCGTCCCGATCCAGAGCCCCGTCCCGATCCACAGCCCCGTCCCGGTGCTGGAGCGGGCGCAGGTGAGAGCCGGGGCCGGCCGGCGCTGGGGGCACCGCGGGCACGGGGGCGGGAGCGGCTCCCGGGGGCTCCCGCTGCCGCCGGGGAAAAGTTTGTGTCGGCGGCGCCGGGCGGGCGGTGCCGGGTCCGAGCTCAGCCCGCGGCGGGGACAGAGCGGGGAGGCGGCGCGGGACGGAGCGGGGATCTGCGAGAGTGTCCGTGTGTCAGCCAGGGGGTGCGTGTGTCCGTGTGTCTGCAAGTGTGTGTCTGATGGCTGTGTATGTCTCTAAACGTGTGCATGACTGTGGCTGTGTGACCGTGTGGCTGTGTGTGCGTGTCTCTAAGTGTGTTAGTGTGTCTCTGTGTGTGTGTATGACTGTGTGTGTCTGTGTTTGTGTGTCTCTGTGTGTGTGTGTGACCGTGTGTGTGTGCTCTGTGTGTGTGTGTGACTGTATGTTTAAGAGTGTACGTGTGGCTGTGTGTGTGTGTGACTGTGGCTGTGTGTGTGTAAGTGCCCTGTGTGTTTGTGTGTGTGTGAGTGACCGGTGCATGTGACTCTGGCTGTAAGTGTGTGTGTGTGTGTAACTGTGTCTATAGTTGTGTGTGTCAGTGCCCTGTGTGTCTCTGGGTGTTTATGCGCCCTGTGTGTGGCTGTTTGTCTGACTGACTATGCCATGTGTCCTCTGTGTACGAGTGTGACTGTATGTGTAAGTCTGTGAGTGTGACTGTCTGTGTGTCGTGTGTGACCATGCACGTAGTGTGTCCTCTGTCTATGTGACTGCATTGTGTGTTTGTTGTGTGTCCTCAGCGTACCTGGTACATGACTGAGTGTTCTCTGTGTGTGTGTGTGATGTGGTGTGTGAGTGTTCCGTGTGTGTGATGTGGTGGGTGGGTAAGTGTGACTGTGTCCTGTATGTGTGCCCGTGCCCTGGGCGGTGCCATGGAGGGAGTGCGTGACCTGTGTAAGTGTGACACGTGTGAGAATCTGCTCTGTGTGTGCAGTGCCCTCAAGTGTGTGCAACTCCACGCGTGTGTGCAACTCCACGTGTTAGCAAACTGTGGCTGTGGTGCCTCCTGAGTGCCACCACCCCCAGGCAGGTGTTGCTACCCCCACGTGCACACCAGTAGTGCCTCCCTGTTGTCCTCCAGGGTCTGCTGGCACTGCCAGGAGGGGATGGGGACAATGGGGACCAGGTTGTCACCCCAGCACCCCATGAGGAGCCCCGGCCAGCTGGTGTGACTGGGAGCGCTCCCGGGACAACCCTGCCGCGCTTCCCGGTGCTTCCTATCGGCCACGGTGGGATGTTCCTGGGCAGTTTGGGGTTGTTTTGAACAGCATTCCACCAGCTGTGCCCAGCATTTATTTTCCAGGAGGATTTTCCCAGCTGGGGCTCACTGATGTCACAGGTCACCGACCTCTTTGCTCCTTGATGATGCCAGGGGGGACGTTTTGGGAGCAAAGGATGCCGCGCAGGGTTTGGCTCGGGGTAGTGGTCAGTGGGAGAGGTGGAGTCGTGCAAGTGTGTTATAGGGAGGCAGGAATGTGCTGCAGCCTCGGGCTCAGGTGCTGGGATACCCATTTGGGTGTTTTGGGATCCCTGGCTGTTAAGGAATAGCTCACGCTCGGAGTGACTTCGGTACGGAGGGGACGGTGGTGACCAGGGCATGGTTTTGTGTCTCTACCCTCGTTAAACCACGTGGCCTCGAAGCCCCAAATCCAGAGGATTCATGGGATGTGGGATCAGGTGCATGGAAATTCCTGTGCTCTGGCGGGGAAGTGCTGAGGAAGCGTTGGGAATGCCCACCACTGCCCCCCCCCAGCCTGTCCTTCCTGGCTAACGCTCCCTGAGATTTGCATTAATTAAGTTATGGCTGTTAATTAATATATATAAAATACAACTTAATAATGAAGTTATGCTGAGCAGAGCAGCAGCTTGGGCGGGAGTTGGATTTGAGGGGGGGTGTGGTGTTGACACCTGTGTCTAGATGCTGAAATGTCTGGAATAAGGATTTATCCTTGATTTCTTTAGGCATAACTGCAGCAATGGGATGCTTACATGTCCTTAAAAAAAAATCCTTGAGAATAGCATCTTCCTGGGATGGCTTGTAGCTCTGACAGGGCTTAGTGTTGGGCTTGGCAGTTGGGTTAATGCTTGGACTTGATGACCTTAGAGGGCTTTTCCAACCTAAAGAACTCTGGGATCCTGGGAATGTTTGCATCTCCTCCTGGCTCTTGCTCCCGTGCAGCAGTGTCGGTACCAGACCCCGCATAGGTGCCCTCATGCAGTGTCTCTGGGAGCAGCTTTTCTCTCCTTTTCTGCTTTTTCCCTCTTTTCTCCTTTTCTCTGGAGCAGGTTACCCAGAGAAGCTGTGGCTGCCCCATCCCTGGAAGTGTCCAAGCTGGGCTAGTGGGAGGTGTCCCTGCCTATGGCACGAGACGAGCTTTAAGGTCCTTTCCATCCCAAACCATCCATGATTCTATGATTCCCTCACCCTTTCCAGGGTCTCCGTGCTCTTCCCCCCTTGGGCACTCCCAAGAGGATTCCCACTGTGCTTCTTGATCCCGCAGCCTCTCCATGTCCCCTCCGGGGTGGGGATTTTTTTGCCAGCAAAGATTCCAGCTTTCCATATATATATATATATATATCTTTCCAAAATAACCCCGGTCAGGCCGTGGAAGGGAGTGTCCTTTTCAAAAATAGCAGCTTCGTTGCTCTTAATCAAGCGAAGCCGGAGCAGCGCCGAGTGATTGCAGCCGCTGCTTGACATCCTAATTATGTTTTCATTTTAATGAGAGGAAAACTCTTTGAGAAGCTAAAATATTTATTTTAGCCTGGTGGGGCTGTTCAGAAGAGCCTGTGTGGATGCTAAGGAGGTGGTTTAGGCACTGTGTGTGGGTTTGTTGTTTTGTTGTTTTTTTTTTTTTTTTTTTTTTAATGGGAAAAACATTTAAATCCAGCAAGGAGCTTTTTCGTTGCCGGGGCTGGGAAGGGAGGTGGCAGCTGGAGGAGAGGTCAGGACGTGGAGGGGAATTTGCATCCTCCTCAGTCTTCTTGTTTTCAAGTGGTCTGAAGGTCATGTCACCTCCTGGCTCAGTGGGTGGATTTCTGATGGCAGCTGGAATGGGATGAATGCAAATCATCTCAACTGGGAGTCCCTCAGCCTTAGGTTTGGCACCTGACTTTTGTCTCCTTCCCAAAATTCATCCGGAAAACACCTGAGCTTTGCAGGCTGCCCAGGAGGCTTCCCAGGACGTGGTAAGGACATGGGATGGGTTTTCATGGAGTCACAGAATCTCCTTGAGTTGGCAGGGCCCCACCAGGACCATCGAGTCCAACTCCTGGCCCTGCCCAGGACACCCCAACAATCCCACTCTGTCCCTGAGGGTGTTGTCCAAACACTCCTTTAGCTCTGACACCGCTGCCCTGGGGAGCCTGATCAGTGCCCAACCACCCTCTGGGGGAAGAACCTTTCCCTGAGATCCAGCCTGACCCTCCCCTGCCACAACTCCAGGCCATTCCCTGGGTCCTGTCCCTGCTCACACAGAGCAGAGATCGGAGCTGCCCCTTTGCTGGGGATGGCAGCTCCCAGGAAAGTTTTGTAACCAAATGTTGAGTTCCCTGAGTGACCAGTGACGAGTCAGGTTTGAAACAGGGGGATCAACCCACTGGAAAATGTATTTATGCTTTTTAACTGGGATATATTAATAGGAGCCCCTCTGCTCTGGAACCAGGTTGGGAGAGCTGGGAGTGTTCAGCTGGAGAAGAGAAGGCTCCAGGGAGACCTGAGAGCCCCTTGCAGGGCCTAAAGGGGCTCCAGGAGAGCTGGAGAGGAACTGGGGACAAGGGATGGAGGGACAGGACAATGGGGAATGGCTTCCCAGTGCCAGAGGGCAGGGTTAGATGGGAAGGAGTTGTTGGCTGTGAGGGTGGGGAGGCCCTGGCACAGGTTGCCCAGAGAAGCTGTGGCTGCCCCATCCCTGGGAGTGTCCAAGGCCAGGTTGGTGGAGCAGCCTGGGCTAGTGGAAGGTGTGGAACCTGTGGCAGGGGGTGGAATGAGATGAGCTTTAAGATACCTTCCAACCCATCTCTGATGGCTGCAACAAGGTGTTTATTAAGAGCAATGTGTTTATTGAGAGCAATGTTTATTGAGAGCAATGTTTATTGAGAGCCCTTCCCTCTAGACAACGTCTAGACAACGTCCCTGTATCCCACAGGGATACAGGAGGCGTCTCCACTGTCAGCCCCAGCTGAGGACCCATCCAATCTGCTCCCTAAAATTTGCAGGGCGAGATTTCAGGTTAAAAAGCACAAAATGTGTCCCCCGTGGTTCCCGGCGGGGCCTGAGCGGTGCCGTCGGAGCGAGTGGAGGATGCTCTGCTTTTGCTCCCTTCTTGCAAACAATCCCCGCATTAACCCTGCCAGTGTCTGGGCACAGGGCTGGCATTGTTTGGGGACGTTGGAAGCACCGTGCCAGCCTTGGCTGGGGCAAGGAGCACGTGGATCCCTCAGCGCTGGCACGGGGAAACCCGCCGCCCGCCGCGGACGTGACTTGGAAGCAAAGGCTGGAGGGGCAGGAAGAACCATGAGGAGCAGCGGGGGAGGTTGCTCCTGGGGGAGGTGATGGGATTGATTCCTCTCCCTAAAGGAGCTGCAGGGTGGTTTGGAGACACCCAGGACAGCTTTGCTGCTTCATTGTGCGGCTGCAGGTTTGTTAGACTCCAAACTGCGACCCGCAGGCTGAGCTCCCTTTGTGGCCATAAATAACGTTTGTTTTTTAGGAAGGAAAAAGCATAAAGCACTTGCAGGACCTGCTGATGGGAGCAGGTCCTGCAGTGGGCACATGCATGTCCTGACAAGTCCCTTTCCTTGACTTCCCCAACAAAGTGGAGAGACTCGCTCCTAGCACCTCAGAGCTGGTTTTTAGTGCTCGAGTGATGTCCCAGTTCCATTAACACCACAGCTATCCACGCTGAAGGAGCATTTTTGAGGATACCTGTGGCATCAACCCCCTGCCGTGGTCCTCCTTGCAGCCTGGGGTCCTTAATTTCTCCCGTGCTCCTTGGGGTTGGAGTGATTTCCGTGGATTTCTGTAGTGATTTCTGTGGATTTCTGTTCCCGTGGGCTCGTAAAGGAAAGCGTGGGAGGATGGAAAGGGATGTGTGTGGATGTCTCACAGCAACATGGAAATGAAGCAGCACGTGAAATCCCTTTGCTGCCTGGGGGGGGCTGCAGGTCCAGGTGTGCCCAGGGTAAAGTCAGTTTTTCATGGATCAAAGAGCTGACCAGAAAACTTTTGACTCTTTCATCCTGTCCTTGGATTCACTTTATTTTTCCTATGTTGACAAAGTTGGCATTTTGGGTGGGTTGCGTGTTTTTGGAAGGAATCACTCGTCCCACAAACACCAGGTACTGTCTTTAATCCCAGTTTTTTGTAGCCAACCTGCTGCTTCTCTGTTAGGAACCCCTTGACCAGTTCCCCCCCACCCCAGGAGATATTTCTGGTTTTGACCCGGTGATTCCATGTCGGTTTGTCCCAGGGTTTATTTTTGTGCCAGGAGGCCGTCGTTCCAAGCTGGCATATCAACTGCTGGGGGCAGCTCTCATTACCCAGGGAACAAAACCAATTGCAACTCCTGGGGCTAAATATTCCTGGCTGTTCCTATGGGAGTGAGTGTTCCCACTCTGCCAGGAGAGAGGTTGCTCCAGATTCAGCAGTGAGAAGGTGGTACATCCCATATCCTCTTGACAAGATCATCAGAGAATCCCAGACTGGTTTGGGTTGGAAGGACCTTAAAGCCCATCCCATCCCACCCCCTGCCATGGGCAGGGACACCTTCCACTAGCCCAGGCTGCTCCAAGCCCCGTCCAACCTGGCCTTGGATACTTCCAGGGATGGGGCAGCCACAGCTTCTCTGGAAAACCTGTGCCAGTGCCTCCCCTGGGAAGGCTGAGGAGGCCCTGGCACAGGTTGCCCAGAGAAGCTGTGGCTGCCCCATCCCTGGAAGTGTCCAAGGCCAGGATGGAGCAACCTGGGCTAGTGGAAGGTGTCCCTGCCCATGGCAGGGGGTGGGATGGGATGGGATGGGATGGGCTTTAAGGTCCTTCCAAACCAAACCAGTCTGGGATTCTCTGATTCTTCCTCATCTGGGTGCTTTGATGTAAATTGAAGGGATGCTGATGCACATCTGTTTTGCAGCCCTGGTAGATGATGGGGAAAGCTGTACATAATAATAACAATAATAACAGTAATAATAATGTGAAAGCCTTTCCTTTTCCCAGTGCTCTGTGTCCTCTGAAGTTGCTCCCTCTGCCCCCTCTCCTGCCCCATGGGAGGGTTGCCCTGGGGACCATCCCATCATTTTCAAGAGGGAAATCAGTGCCATGAAGCAAAACCAGATGTTTTCTAGCTGACTCCAGAAACCTTTGACCCAGCAGAGCATCGTGGCTGTAGTGTGGAGTCGTGGGGGTGGGTTGCTCATCCCGTGCTCCAAAGGAGCTCCGGGCAAAGCTGTTGCTTCCCTCTCTCTGGGGATAAATCCAGCAGCTGCCTTCTCCTGTTGTGCCTGGATGAAGTGCTTTAGGTCATCTGTATAAAGTGCTTTAGGTTGTATTTAGGGGGAGGGGTTTGCCTGGTGTGTGGCCTTGTTTGAACAACGCTGCCTGTTTCCTTAGGAACAGGGAGAAAAGGCTCTTTGGAGCTGGACAATGGGGCGTCACCGGCTGGGTCAGTGGAGGAGAGCAAGGCAGGAGGCGTTTGATGGTCACTGCTGCTGGAATCAGTGATCTTAAAGGGCTTTTCCAACCTAAATTATCCTGTGAATTTGGAATGAGTCCATGGGTGGGTTCTTGACTGGAGCATCCATCAGTTCACTGGGCGCGGTGGGAGGTGCTCGCGTTGTCCATCCAGGAGACACCTCCACCAGGAGGAGGAAGGGAGCAAAAGGAGCAGGAATTTGGTCACACAGGGAGTTCAGTCTAAAGTCTCCCAAGCCTTTGGGAGTAAAACCAATGTTTGAGCTCGGGTTGCGTCACTGTGGGAGCTGTAAAGTCTGGAATTCTTGCGTTATTCCTGCTGCTGTGCCGTGGGCTTCGCTCCCATCCGTTCCCAGAGCGGCGCCGGGTCCCTCGGCACAAACGCCACCACAGCTATAATTAAACAAACTCCTCAGTTTTTTGTAGCTGCTCCAGCTTCCTGGAAAATGGCAGCGAGCTGGAGGCAGGGAAACAAAACAAGCCGTGGCCCGGCCAGAAAAAGCCTCCTCACCTCTGTGGCATTTCCTTGCTTTCTTTCCCCCCTCTGCAGCCTCCCTCCCGCTCCAGCCCCTCCTGCATCCTGGCTGCTGCATTGAAAACCTGCCATCAGATTAGCTCTCCCGGGGTGGGGTTGCTCTGGGAAGCGTTTCCCAGCCGGCAGCCTGCCTGGAAAGCCAGCCTTGGGAATTGCTTGCTCCTTGCTCTCTCCCAAGTCCCTCCGCGCTTAAATCCCCCCTTGCTCAGAAAAACCAGCGTTAGTGGGGCTTTTGGGGTGTGTGGCTGAGCCTTGGGGTCAGACTGAGCTGTTGGAGGCCCTAAGGAATAATTCCCAGTGCACGTGGCCTGGGAGCAACTGGTCCTTGCAATGGATAAGGTTTTGGAGGTAGGAAAAAAAAAAGAGGAGATGCGTGAGTGCATCTTGGAAAAGGAGGAGGACATTTGTGGGTTCATCCCACAAAAGGAGGAGATGCCTGGGTGTATCCTGCAAAAAAAGGAGGAGGAGATGAGAGTGCATCCCAGAAAAAGAAAGACATGGGGAGTGCATCCTGCAAAAGGAGGAGATAGGGAGTGCATCCTGCAAAAAGGAGGAGGAGTTGGGGGGGTGCATCCCAGAAAAAAGAGGAGGTGCACGAGTGCATGCAGCAAAAAAAAGGATGGATGGGTGCATCCCTCAAAAGGAGGAAATGTGTGAGTACATCCCATCAAAAAGGAGGAGGAGATGGGGGGTGCATCCCAGAAAAGGAGGAGGAGATGGGGGGTGCATCCCAGAAAAGGAGGAGGAGATGGGGGGTGCATCCCAAAGTTTTTTTTGGCCGCTCCATACCTATGGATACTGCTGGCTGCAGCTTTATTGGAGCAGCCTCCCCACAAGTGGAACCTCTGTGGGGATTCATCCCGTGTTTGACTGGGCAGAGAAGGACAAGTAGGGGTTTTTTTTGGAAAGGGGAAGAAGACAGAGTCTCCAGTGACAGGGTGGGTTATTTTTGGGGTGGTTTGTTCCTTTTTCTTTGATACCAGCTTCCTGGGATGCACCTCCTTTCCAACAGCCAACGTCTTTGTTGGGGAGCGAGGCCACAAAACAAGCCTTTTTCTGGGTCTTTGGAAGTGTTTTCCATAGTTATCTCTGGACACAAAGTGTTTACTGTCCCTGGGAGAGGGCAATTACCTCGTCAGCAGAACAGAGCCAGCACTGGCCTTGACCAGCTTATCATCCCAAGGGTGCCGGGCAGCGCCGCCGGACTTCCAGAGCTCATCACTTCTGCCTGGGAAGGATGCTCTGGGATTGGGCCATCAGCCTGGTAGGTCTCCTCCCACGCATCCATCCACTGCCTGGGTCTTCTCCACACACATTCGGTCCTGTAAAACAGACGAAGTTCTGGGGTTTGGGGATTTTTTGATTGCGACTTGCTCTGAGTCAGCAAACGCTGCTGAGAAATTGGGAAGTGCTTCCAAGTCATTTTTCCCGGCTCTCCTACTGCTCTGTGGCCCCTGCTCCCCGGAGAGAGCTGGAGCAGCGCTCCTGAAAGTTAATCACTGCTGAAAAATGCTTTAATTAACTCAATTAGCCAGACGGCCCATCTGGGTCTGGCAGCGCCTGACGGGAGCCGTGGAACAAGGTCGCAGCTCCGCCCCAGGGACCAGGGCTGGGCAGGACACATCACTCAGCCCAGGCCCCAGGGGATGGTCTGGCCTCCAGAGTATCCCTGCTCTTGGACCTGCAAAGGGAGGTGTTTTACAAGGGCATGGAGTGGTAGGACGAGGGGGAATGACTTCCCACTGGCAGAGGGAAGGGTTAGGCTGGATACTGGGGAGAAATCCTTCCCTGGGAGGGTGGGGAGGCCCTGGCACAGGTTACCCAGAGAAGTTGTGGCTGCCCCATCCCTGGAAGTGTACAAGGCTAGGTTGGATGGGGCTTGGAGCAGCCTGGGCTAGTGGAAGGTGTCCTGCCCATGGCACGGGGGTGGAAAGAGCTCTTTAGGTCTTTAAGGTCCTTCCAAACCATTCCATGATTGCGTCCCTTGCCCCGCCATGGGACATCCCTGAGGTGCCAGAGCAGCTGGTGCCTCTCCAGCTCCTGCTCTGCCTATTCACAGGAGCTGTAAAACATCCCCCAAATCCAGGATGCAGGACATGACCAGGCATGGAAAGAGTGAGCAAAAAAAAAGCCCTGCAGTCAGTCTGAGCAGAGGAATGCAGGGCCCTGGAGCAGGGATTTGGGAAGGGTGAGTGTTTAACCCTCTCTCTGCGCTGGGGACCGTTCCATCCCGGCTTGATCTCCGTGTGTCGACCTCTTTTAAACCCTGGCCTTGCAGACATCCCGAGGGAAGCTGGTTTTCCTGCTGCCTGGCTGTGATGGGAATCCCCAAGTGGAGATGCATCCTTTAGGTAATGGGGAGGGATCCATGCCCTGGAGGGTTTGGGAAACTGGGGCCCGGAGCATCTGTGTTGCTCCATCAGAGGCTTGAATCGTGGTCTCTGCAGTTGTGGTGCTCATGTCTTCAAAAATAGGCTTTAAAACCACTTCAGAAATGCTTTTGTGGTGGTGGGAAAATAAATCCCTGTGTCCAGGTCACCCTGCAGTCAGGCAGGACAAGTGGAATGGGAATCTTGGCTCTTTAGCCTCTTTAAGGGATGTGACCGGAGAGCGGTGATGCTGGTGCTGCATCCAGCGGTTCCCTGGCTGGGAGGGGAAAGGGAGGTGTTTTTCCCTTAGGAAAGGGCAGGTCCTTTTAGTCCCTTAAAAATTAGTTCCTGGTTTCAGGCTGCTTTAAGGCAATTGAGCTTGTGGAAGGGGGTGGAGAGTAATTCCCTGTGGGAAGGCTGGCAGGGAAGGTGATGCTGGGCACTTCCTTTGGGCTGAGCATCCATTGCCAGGGCAATCCTGCCAGGGAGGTCTCAGCTCATCCTCAGGTCCCAAGCAGTGCAGAATTCCAAGCATTATCCTGATTTCCTTCTCCTTCAGTGGATGGGATATGTGGGAATCATTGGGATGCAGCGGTCTGAGCCTGTCCGTGAGAAATGACACATTCCATATGCTGCAAACACTTCTGCCTCCCTTTTGCCTTTCACTGGAAAATCCTCATCCCTCTTCCTGCACAAAAAAACGTGAGTAATGCCAGAGAAATTTGGGATGAGGCCCAGCAAGCCATCGGAAATCCGGCTGAGCACCGCTCCGACTTCGGAACTAAAAGCTCCCAAGTGAATAATGTGGCAGGAGAAACAGCAGATTTTAAGGGACTGTATTTTCTGGGGGGAGCTCTGCTTTATCTCTCTTTAAATCTCCAGCCTGCAAAACTTGGGAATGGCTTTTTTATCACCTCCCTCTATTTGTTTTACGCCTCAGCAATGACACATTTCCAGTTGTCCTGTTAAAAACGAAGCTGGTGGTATTTAAAAATAATAATGATGCCAGCTGTCTTGTGATGCACATCATGTGTTTTGGCTGAGAGACTTTAATGTTGTTTCCTGGGATCAGGCATGGAAAAAAAAAAGCTGAATTCTCTGTAAAAGTGGATTGTTTGGAGGCTCAAATTCCAGTGGATGTTGCCCTTAGGAATAACGGGGGGTGGTGGCTGTCCCTCTTTTAGGTTTCTTTTCTCCTTCTGGGCTCTGCCAAAAAAAGTTGCCATTTCTTTCCTACTGATGGAGTAATTAAGTTGTTCTCCTAAATATAAACCCGTCCTAGTGCGTCAGCTGTGCCTGGGACTTCACTGCTTTTATGTGGCACTTCAAGCAAGTTTTAATTAAAAAAAAAAAGAAGAAAGGTCCATCTGCATTGGTTTGATATTTAGGGTTTCTTTCCTCATCAAGAGCGTGTCTAATTCCAGCCTGACCCTGCAAAGTCCTGCAGGCTCCATGTGGGAATCAGCTGGTTGTGCTGGAGAGCATCCCTCAGCTCCTGCAAAGCTCTTCCTGCCTCCTGCTTAGAATCATGGAATGCTTTGGGTTGAAAAGGACCCTAAACTCCATCTCATTCCACCCTGTGCCATGGCAGGGACACCTTCCTCTATCCCAGGTTGCTCCAAGCCCTGTCCAACCTGGCCTTGGACACTTCCAGGGATGGGGCAGCCACAGCTTCTCTGGGAATTCCATTCCGGGGCCTCCCCACCCTCCCAGCTAAGAATTCCTTCCCAATATCCCATCTAACCCTGCCCTCTGTCACCGGGAAGCCATTCCCCCTTGTCCCACCACTCCATGCCCTTGTAAAACATCTCCCATTCCCTGGAGATCCAGATCTTCCTCCAGCTGCTTCTCCTTGCAGAGCTGTCCCATCACTGGCACCAACATCTGCTGCACTTCTGGATGTGACCGGCACGGAGATCTGGAAGAGCTTGATCCTACAGGGGAAAAAAACCTGGCATGTTGATGTTGCCATTAAAGATGCTGAGGAAAGGAGGTGTTGTCTAGGCAGGTGGGTGAAGGTGCCATGGATGGTGCCCTGGAATGTTGGTTGGACCTGGAATTGTCTCCTCTGGCCAAGAGCCTGCTGCTGGTAGGTCCATGTTTTGGGTATTGAGCGACCTGGTCCCGTGGAAGGTGTCCCTGCCCATGGAAGGGGGTTGGAATGAGATGGGCTTTAAGGTCCCTTCCAACCCAGGCCATTCTGTGATTCCATGAAATCCCAGCAGGAATGACTGGAGCACGTGGCTCTCAGGAGGCTCTCAGGTTCCTCTGCTTGTTGTGTCTTGGGCAAGAGAAACCAGAGCAGGTCTGTCTCCTTCCAGCCTTGCCTGACTTTTTGGGGACAGCAGAGAGGGAAGAACTTGCCCTTTGGAAATATTCCCTCTGTGGTGTCCTGTGGCTGCCTGGTTTTTAGGGGATGCTCTTGTGCACACGTGGAAGGGCATTTTTGTGCTTACAATGCAGAAAGGTCTAGAAATGACTCCCCTCAACCTGTAAAGCTCTGCCTTAAGCAGGGAAACAATCTACCATGACTTTAAGATGACTTTCAGGTCTTGTTTTAATTTTCCCTGGTGACTAAGGCTGCAAAAAATGTGTCTGAGGTTCAACCCCACTTCATCCAGCAACGAGAGCAATTTACAGCAAAGCTGAGATTCTGCCAGATTTACATGAATTACTATTTCTGTGCCCAAGCATCTTGCTAAAAAAGGGGCTTTTTCCCCCCCCAAAATGCTGAGCTTTTTGCTAAAGGTTATGTCCTGGCCCCGAGAAGCAGCTTGTCTTTGCCATGGCCTGTGTGGAGGCTGCAGGGGCAGGCTCAGACTCCCCTTTCACACCACGTTAATCCACGGCCCTCGCTGTGTTTTTAAGCTGGCGTAAAGCTACAGTTCAAAGTGCAGTGGCTTTGTTTGCAGATAAACCCTTTCAATAAACATTTGGGGCTTAAAATGATGAAATTGGTTTCTTATCAGCCACCTGAGCCTGTGATGGGATGGAGCAGGTTTTAACCTGGCCAGACCAAAACGACAGACCCCTGAGGTGCCGAAACAACAACCCTGAAGTACCGGCAGACGGGGGGGTGGGGGTGGTGTTTTGGGTTCTTGTCCTTCGTGGCCTTGTTGGTGCTGTGGAAAATGCTTGGAGCCACTGCTTGGATGCTCCCTGGCCTTCCTCAGCCCCGGGTTGGATTCCCCTGGAGTTAATTTGCAGGTTGCACGAAGCCTCCGTGCAGTTTGATGGGCTTTAATTTCAGAAGTAATTAATTAACCAAACAGGCGTGGCGTTTGCTCTTGTGTTGTCTAAACAGGGGCCTGTTTTGGGTTCTCTCAGACACCCTCCTGGCTGGCAGAGGTAGGTCTCTGCACCTGGAAAGCTCATTCCCACCTGTGGAAAAGCTCTAATCTAAATTAAGGTGAGGACTTGTGCTGCCAAAACCACCTGAAATGAGCCATGTGGTCTTTTTGTGTCAGTGCGATGAGTCTGATGTTCAAAGCATGCTCTGACTTGAAGCAGGAACACTTTCTGGGATGGGTCTGCAACTGGCTGGATTTGCAGGTGAGATCAAGTCCAAAGACAGCAAGTCCCAATCCAGCCTCTGGACTGGACCAGATGCCTGTTTGAGTTGGTTTAGATTAGCTGTTAAGAAGAAATCCTTCCCTGGGAGGGTGGGGAGGCTCTGGCACAGGTTGCCCAGAGAAGCTGTGGCTGCCCCATCCCTGGAAATGTCCAAGGCCAGGTTGGACGGGGCTTGGAGCAACCTGGGCTAGTGGAAGGTGTCCCTGCCTATGGATGGACTGGATGAGCTTTGAGGGTCCCTTCCAACCCAAACCATTCCATGATTCTGTGATCTGCCCTCACAACCCCTTCTTGCTGCATGCATCCCAAATGGCATCATCACCTGGCATTGCTTTGCTCTCCAGGTATCTGCTCCCTCTTTCCAGCATGGTTTGTGGACCGGGGATTGTGTCCAACCTGGAGCATCCCGTGGGATGACCACCCCCCAGTCCAGTTTAACCCCCCATCTTGTTTTCCTGTCACACCATCAACTCCAGCAAAGGGTTAAGCTGCTTAAACCCAGGTGTCTGGGGGGCATCTGGTTTGGAAATGTTTACCAAGAAGGAGCTTAAAACCTCTGCTGTGCTGAGGAAATTCATTGCAATGTGCTGATTGGATTGGTTTCTGCCTCATTTAGGCTTGGGGTGGGTTTTGGCTCCTCTCAGCATTGTTGGTGTCATGTAATGCAGCAGCAGATCAGTGCTGGACTGATCAGGAAGGTGTGTAAGAACATTAAACCCAGGCTCAGCTTTTGCGCCAGCTCATCTCTTGAGTGAGCTTGGATAATCCAGAGAGGTTTCTTTCCTTAGCAGTGGAATCTGTGCTAGCTGCTCCATGTTCATGGACTTGCTCAGGCAACAAGTTGGGAACAAAACTCCTAAGTTTTTTCCCTAAAGTGGTCCTCCTGACTGAGGATAGTTGGAGGTAGATAAGTCTTGGTGGAATACCTGAGCTCCCTCCTGCCCCAGTCCTGCTGTGCTCCGTGGTGGTTTCTTGGGGCTGACTGTGTGGGACACGGGTGACCAAATCCAGGGAGTGCTTGGAGATCTTGCAGGGAAAGCCCTCTCTTCCCCTCCCACCCCTAAGGCTGGCCTATATTTGAGTCTCCCTGGTGATGGATGTCCAGCAGGACTTGTGCTCCAAAGTCCTTGCTATAAAAGGAAACTTTCCCGTCCTTCCTGCTCTGCTCACAGGGGTGACATTCCCACCAGGAAGGCCATGATGGACACCAGGGCCATAATGACTTTTTTTCCCCTCCCTTCTCCCTCTCCTCCATCAAACCTGCCATGCATGGCTTGAACTCGCCTGGCAGCAGGAGCCAGGCTCAGGAGCTGAACCAAGTTTAAGCTGGAGGGCAGGATTTTTCCCTAGGGCTTGGCTGGGAGTGGAGGGGACAGCCTGGAATGGGCCAGGCTCCGCTGTGATGCCTGAGCAGGGACGGTGGGAATGAGGTCCAGTGGTGGGAATGGGGTCCAAAGCAAAGCCCTGAGAGCACTGCAGGAGGGCTGGGAGGTCCTGGTGTTCCCACAAATCCCTTCTTGTTTGCTGGAAAAGGGACTAAAGAGGCGTGTGCCGGGACGTGCGTGAGTTCACACCGCCGTGTTCCCTCTGGTACAAAGAGCTCGTGTTTGGTGTTGTCTTAAGGGGTGGTTTATCTTCCCATGGCTTGGGTGGGTTTTTCTTTCGAAGATGAAAGCGTTGGCTTTGCAAACACAAGCCCTGGAGCAGGAGGAGGAGATAAGGGAAAGGCGACGAGGTCGGGAATCACTGGGATGTGAGGCATTGCTGGCAGAAGGCTTGGGACAGGCTTCTAGGGGGAAAAAACCAAGAGCAACCAGCCCCTCCCCACCCATCTCTGGCAACAAAGCTTCTGGAGCAGAGCCAGGATCACAAGGAGATGAGCTGCAAGGTCCTGGTGTGTTCCTGGCCACCACAGGTGGCACGAGGCCACCAGCAGCTTCAGAAGCCATCCCAGTCTTGTAGGAGGCTGCAGAGGACCTGGCTGGGTCCCTGGGGGCATTCCCAGTTTGGAGGATGTTGTGTTTGTCACTGTGCTGGAAGATCTGTTGGTGTCAGTGTGGGGAAAGGAGGCAGACCCGAGCTGGTGGGATCATTTCCTGCGTGTTGAGCAATGCCAGCCCCATGGCCAGGGCTGGGCTGGGTCACGGGCAGGAGGGAGCTCTCGAGGGTGAAGAATCTGCAGAGCAAACCCAACTTCCTGAATTATGCTGGTTGCTAAAATGCAGAAATTTTGGCCCCTTTTGGCCCTTTTTTCTGAGGTTCTCTTGAAGGCCTTTGCACGTTGCGGTGTGTTGGTGTTCCCAGGCACAACTCCCTGAGCAGCTCCTTCAGGGCTGGGGTGTCCCCTGGGCTTGGAGGAGTCTTTTCTGCATCTGTTTCCACGATGCTTGAGTTACTGGGGGTTTTGTGAGAGATAAAAGCAATGAGTTCAGTGAATTCCTTGTGTGGGATGAACGTGCTCTGTGTGGGTCATGCTGTGGCTCCATCACATGGGTTTTTAGCTCCCAAGAATTTAAATTTGCTCATATCCAAGAGAAACGGCCTGTTTTGAAAAGAAACCTCCAAAAACACTTCTGTGTTTGTGGGAGGGCCACAGGAACTTGTCTTTGGAGAAAGAAAAAGCAAATTTAAAAGCCATGAGCAACAAGTGACTGGAGTTGATCTTGGCCCTGGAGTGGGAAGAGGATAAGGAGTGATTGATTGGAAGCTCTTTCTTCACTTCCCACCTTTCAGTTTGTGGCCAAGGGTGGAGTAGGACATTTCTCCTGAGCTGGTCCCGCAGGCTTCGGGCTTGAGGGGCTTTTGGATGCATTTCCCAGGGAGAACAGGGGTGCAGGACAATGGTCATGGCAGAGCTCACCAGTCCTGTGTTGTGGTGGCTCCTGTTCCTGGTGCTTCCCGTGGATTCGTGTGTGCCATGGTGGGATGCACCCCGCAACTCCAGGGAGAGCTGGGAAGTGTGGGATGGGCAGGGATGTGCATCAATGCTTTGCTGGTGGAAGGTCCCTGTGCTGCCCTGGCCTGGCTCCATCTGCAGCCCTGCCCGTGCTTGGTACCACCCAGCCCTGTCAGCCCTCCCCGGCCTTATCAGCCCAAATTCTTGGCACTCAGGAGTTTTCCATCACTGAGGCTTCCAGAGGGATCCTCTCCGACCTTTGGTCAGTGCTTCTTGGAGAGGACCAGCAGCAGAACCGGGGTTTGCACTTTTGGGTGTTCCCGTTGTTTTATGACATTTCTTTGCTCGAGGACGTGGGGTTTTAATGCTTCCATTAAGGGTATTTTTCCCGGGATTCCTTTTCCCTGCCAGCCCTGCTCAGCATGGCCATGTTATGACCTTGATTTATAGCCCCTTGTCCAGGGAGAGGTGGGTCTGTGCCATAATCCCATCAGGACCAGCTCGGTGTGACGGATGGAGCAGGGAACGTTGCTGGGGCTCTCCCTGTGCCAGGGGGTCTCCCTGAGGTCTGTGGGGCCAGGAAGGGAAAGCATGTGGTTGTTTTTCTGGGATAAGTCATACTAGACAGTTTGCAGAAGTTCTTTTTAACCTTTTCCATGCCAGTTCACACCGGGAAATGCTGCTGCTGGGAAACTGAATTCCATGTATTCCAGTGCTGCAGAAAAAACACCTTTTGGATTCGTTATTTAAGAGGCTTTAGTGAGTTTTCTTTTAATAGATGCTTCACCATCACCAGCCCCACACCTGCCCAAACCTGCTGGTGCTCCGTGCCTGGTGGAATCACAGGGAATGGCTGGAGCTGTGCCAGGGCAGGGTCAGGTTTGATCTCAGGGAAAGGTTCTTCCCCCAGAGGGTAGTTGGGCGCTGAACAGGCTCCCCAGGGTTTGGCCACGGCCCCAAGGCTGCCAGAGCTCCAGGAGCGTTTGGACAACACCCTCAGGGACAGGGTGGGATTGTTGAGGATGGTCCTGTGCAGGGTCAGGAGCTGGACTGGATGAAGCCTTTCCCAGAGAAGCACAGCCAGATCTGTCTCATCCCAGAAACCTCACTTACAGTTAAATCCCAAAGCAGCACCATCCATCCCAGGAAACTGGTGAGGATTCCTGGGGTGCCAGCCAGCCCCCATGGGAATGTGCCCCTCAGGGCTTCCCTAAACTTTCCCCAAGCCTCAGCAAAGCCTGGTTAGGATGTTGGACAGTCATGTCCCCACAGTGGAGCCTGCTCCTGGCAGCTGCTGCCTGCTGGGTTTGTTGGGATGGGGGGAGCACACAGCAGGCCCTCCTGGCTGGAAGGCTTGGATTTTACCCTGGAGCATTCCCTCTCCCCCTGTGGGAGGGAAAAGTGGTGTAAGAAGCAGGTTTTTGGTGCTGCCTGAGGAGATGCTGCCGCTGTCCTTGCTCTGATTGCTCCCTGATTTCCTTCCCGCCGCCGTTCCCTTCGGATGCTGTTTATGGCTTTGGGTAAACACGTGGGGCTGGGTTTTTCCTAGGCTATATTTAATCCCAGGCTAAATTTAAAGTGTTTTCAGGGGAGTTTGCAGCCCATTGTCTCAGTGATTTCTAAACAAATCTTGCCTCCTCCAGCCTCGTTTCCCCTCACCCTGCTCCCCACTTACCCCCTTCAATTCTCTGGATTTGAAAGTCTCCTGGATTTCTGTCCTACCTCTGCATTCAGAAGCATTTTGGGGCCATCCCCAGCTCCAGAACAGGGCTCCCATCCCAAGTCCAGCCATGGGGGGCCCCATCCCTTTAGGCACCCTCATCCCTTTATGTGTGTGAGCATCACTTCATCCAGGACAAACAGACACATCCAGGATGCTGCTCTTGGGAGAGGAAATGCCTTTCCATCATCCCTCATTTTTATGTAGATTCCTGTTGCCTTTTGAGGCTTCAGGATTGGCTGTAGAGGGGGGTTTTCCAGCTGTTTCTCCACATCTGTCAGAGATCTTCAGCATGAAGTTATATAAATAGAGAGAGAGGGAACATCCCTGAAAGTGCCAGACTTGGGGATATGATGGTGAGAGTTGTCAGTACTGTAGCTGCAATGATTAATATAAAATTCAATATAAAAATTTATTCATTGTATAATATAAGTAAAAATTAATGTAAATATAAAATTAATAGAAAATAATCAATATAGCATTAATTCTGCTGGACAGCACGGAAACATATCCTGGGTGGATGGTGAACTGTGCCAGCCAAAGAGAGCATCTTCCCTCCCTTCCTTGCTTCCCGCTGGTTATTCCTTTGTCTTACCTGGCCCAGCTCTGCTAAGCTCAGTCTTGACTCAAAGCCTGGTTTCTCTGGATTTATTGCCTGCCAAACCCTCTCCCCTTGCCTTGCTCCCAGCAGGCCCCCAAACAAGGCTCTCCTCAAAGGGCAAATGTTTGCACACCAGTTCTCCCTTCCCTTTTCTGGCTGGAGCCTGGTGCATCCCTTCCAGCTCCCACATTCCCGGCATACCAGCCCTGGGGATGGCTTGGGAAGCATTTCAAACCAGAAAGTATCTCCTGCTCAGGCTCTCCCCTGCAGATTTCCTCTTGCTGCATTCCAGAAAAGGGCACTGAATCCTTCGGGGGCTCCCTATTCCCACCTAAAGAATTTGGGGTTGGGGGTTGTTTTCTGCTTGGTCTAATTTTCAAGGGAGGAAAGGCAAAAAGTGCATGGGAAGGGGAGAAAGGAAAAATAGTGTTAGGAGAGGGTGAAAATCCCCTCATAAAGCAGGGATTTGGATATAACTTTAGTTCTAACTCTGTTTTTAAGAGCTGTTGGTGCTTTGCAACCAGGCTGGAGTTTGAGGGAGCGGGATGGAGGGATGTTGGGTGCCAGAATTACCGGGATGATGCCGGATCCCTGGAGTAGCAACACGCAGCTCAGGCTGTGCTCCGGCCTTGCCTTCAGCTGGCAGAGAGGCTCCAGCATTCCCTGATTGTCCTGATCCACCTGGCCCCTCTCCAAGTTCCAGAGGACAGGGATGATGTCAGGGAAGGTCTTACCCGCGCTTGCATCAGCCACAACGTTGGTGGTCGGAATGTCGGCGTGTCCTGTGGGAAATGGGGGAATTTTCCTCTCTGCTCTTCCGCAGGGATTCTGGAAGTGTTTTTGCTAGGGAAAAAGGAGGAAAAAACTCTGTGTTTTTATTTTTCCTCAAGTGAAGCGGGGCGGTTAGTGCAAAAAGGGGTGTTTCTCTGCCTGGTCCCTGGCTGGGGAGGGAGGGATGCAGGGAGCAAGCGGGAAGAGCCAATCCCCATCCCAGGAAATCCCAGTGCTGCAGTGGGAGAGAGTGGTGACCCATTTAAACAGGCAAAAATCCCAGTCCTGTGGGTCCTCCACTGCTCTGGGTTCCCACAGCACCCAGTGCCTGGTGGCTTTATAATTATGTATTACAGCAATGTGCAAGTGCCCTGGAAGGTCTTGGGAAACAGGGAGAAGGACCAATTTATGATTCTGGAAGCAACATATCCCTAAAAAGCTCTTCCTATGGGGTTGTTGTTTCCAGCAGCAGCATCCTGCAAGACCAGGCTGTCCTTGCTACACAAAGCCCTTGGTGGTTTTTAGACAGTGCTGTGGAGCATCCAGGTTATGTTCTGTGATGTTTTAAGGAGAACACGGGGATGTGTTCCTGGGTCCCTGGGTCATTGTCACTGCGATGGCACCCGGAGCCTTTCTAACGTGCTGGGGTTTGTCTCTCTCCCCCAGGCTGGTTCCCTGAGGTGACAGGGGGGTCCCTGGAGAGGCCATGGCCACCTAGAGCCTGGTGGGGCCGGAGATGGCGGCGCAGAGGATCCGGGCGGCCAACTCGGGGGGTCTCCCGCGGTGCAAGTCCGAGGGGACCCTCATCGACCTCGGCGAGGCCTTCACCGAAACCAGCCTGGGTGACGTCAAAGGTGGGTGGGGAGGGGCCCCCTCCTCGTTCCCCCTCACCCCGGTGTCCAGGAGGGGTTGGTGACACCAGCAAGGCCTCGGTGTTCCCTTTCCCCGGAGCTCAGGGGGGTTGGTGACACCACCAAGGCGGTTACGGGCCTTGTTGTTCCCCTTCCCCGGAGCTGGTTGCTTGAATACTCCGGTTTTTCCCCTCTTTGACTGCTTTTTCCCCTGTTGTATTTGCCTTACCCAGCATAAAAGGTGGCGAGGGGGGAATTGCTGTTCCCCTGGCACGAGCCCAGCCCAAGGAATAACTCCAGGTGGAAGTTCTCGCACACTGAGGGCCTTTAAAAATAAACACGCACGTGGAGGGGCCGAACATCAAACGCTCAGCTGCAAATTGGATTGTTTTTAGATCAAAAATAGGAATTACTCATATTCTCCGAGGGCTTTGCTGCTTTCAGCACATCCCTGTTAACCCCCCCCAGCTGCAAGGACATGGGAACACAGCCACGTGGCTGATCCGAAGGAATGGGGACACCAAAAATGCCTTGTCCTGCAGGTGACTGAGTTAACAGTGGCTTCCAACCTACCAGGCTGGCAAAATAATTCCAATATAGACTTTATATCTAGCGTTACACTGGATAAATGCCCTCATGACTTTGCCTGCCTCCTGGTGGAGATACTGAGGAGTTGGTCAGGATGTGTCCATGCTCTGCTCCTCTTAATTTTTCACCTCTAGCCTGTATTTGAAGACTTTTCTTTGCTCAGCTGTATCTTCCCTTGCCTTGTTACCTCCATGTCCCAGAAGTGCTGCCAGCCAGGGGCAGGATGCAGGGAAGTGCAGTCTGAGCCCCCATTCCTTCATCTCCAGGATTTTAGGGGCTTTCTGTGCTTTTTAAATCCCCTTTTCCCTCCAGAGAGCTCTCAAGGTGTTGAAGGTGCTGTCCCAGTTCTCTTGCAGCTCTGTGTTGGGGAAAATCCAGCTCTCCTTGTTTTCTGTCTAACACACATTTAACCACTGTTGTAACACCATCTGCAGCTTGTTTGAGTGTTTTGTACAGAAACGGGTCCTAAAAGTGAGAGCAAAGCCAAGAAATAGGGTGACACTGTAGGCTCGCCCCAGCCTGGACGGAATTGGGATCCCCTGGGAAAACAACTTCCTGCTGGGATGCTGGAGATGCTGCCAGGACCACGACAGCATTGTGGGAGGGTTCAAACTGTGGGACCTTCTTTAGAATCATGGAATGGTTTGTGTTGGAAGGGACCTTACAGCTCATCCCATCCCACCCCCTGCCACGGGCAGGGACACCTTCCACTAGCCCAGGTTGCTCCAAGCCCCGTCCAACCTGGCCTTGCACACTTCGAGGGATCTAGGGGCAGCCACAGCTTCTCCGGGAATTCCATCCCAGCCCCTCCCCACCCTTGTGGTGAAGAATTCCTGATACCTAATCTAAAGCTACCAATGGAGTTGATTTTTGTTGAGGAGCTTTGAAATACAGCTGCTGTTCAAAAGAAGTGAGATGCTGGGTTTTTTGGCTGGTGTGACATGAAAAACTAGGAATATGATGTGCCCTTAGTTGGTTTTTACACTGAAACATGTTTCACATGTGCAGGAGAGGGGTTACAGCAAAGCAAGAGGGCTTTTAGGCTGTCCTGAAAGTTCTCTTGGGTTTACATGAACCCTTTGGGAAGGGAGATGTGAATGTACCAGAAATAGCAGAGTTTTCTGGAAAAATTTTACACGGAAAAAACACTTTCAGGCTTGGGAGATTGCCCAGGGAATTAGTGGAGCTGGAAGCGTTCAAAACCCACACAGATATGGCACTCGGGCACATAGTTTAGTGGTGGAACGGGCAGTGCTGGGTTCAGAGTTGGACTCAGTCTTGAAGCTTTTCCAGCCTTAGTGATTCTGTGATTCTAAAACCACCGTAACCACTTAAAGGTGGTGACCTGAGAGAAATGGTAGCAAGTCAGCGGTGACTCCCCTGTGCATTCCTCACAGTGCTGTTCTCTCCTTGCCTTGGCAGTGCCTTCTCCCAGTGCCTTGCTGGTTGACAATCCCACGTCCTTCGGGAACGCGAAGGAAGTCGTAGCAATCAAGGATTACTGTCCGACCAATTTCACCACGTTGAAGTTCTCCAAGGGGGACCACCTTTATGTCCTGGACACGTCGGGGGGCGAGTGGTGGTACGCCCACAACACCACGGAGATGGGCTACATCCCCTCCTCCTACGTGCAGCCCGTGAACTACCGCCACTCCTCCCTGACGGACAGCGGCATGATCGACAACCTGCTGGAGAGCCCTGACGAGGGGGCCAAGGAGTTGGACCTGCTTGGGGAGTGGACTGATGCGAAGAGAAACTCTGTGAAAATCCACAATAACAACCCCTTCCTGAACGGAGTCCAGACAAACCCGTTCCTGAACGGGAATGTGCACGCGGTGCCCGGCTCAGACAGAGAGTCCGACTCCAGCGTCACCGTTGACTTGCTGCTCTTCGACACGGGGGCTCCTGCATCGACTGTCTCCAGTTCTGCTGCCAACAGCAGCCTGGGGAACATTTTTGATGAGTTTCCATCCACAAACAGGCTGGATCTGGACCAGCCTGTGAGAAGAGACAACCCCTTCTTCAGAAGTAAACGCTCCTACAGCTTGTCTGAACTGTCTGTTCTCCAGGCCAAGTCAGACGCTCCGGCATCGTCGGGTTTCTTCAGTGGTTTGAAGTCTCCCACCCCTGAGCAGTTCCAGAGCCGAGAGGACTTTAGGACAGCGTGGCTGAACCACAGGAAGCTGGCTCGGTCTTGCCACGACTTGGATTTGCTCGGTCAGAATCCTGGCTGGGGTCAGACGCAGCCGGTGGAGACCAACATCGTGTGCAAGCTGGACAGCTCTGGTGGGGCTGTTCAGCTGCCAGACACCAACATCAGCATCCACGTGCCCGAGGGCCACGTGTGCCCCGGGGAGACGCAGCAGATCTCCATGAAGGCCATGCTGGATCCGCCGCTGGAGCTCAACAGCGACAAGTGCAGCACCATCAGCCCCGTCCTGCAGATCAAACTCAGCAACATGGAGGTGAAAACCTTCATCATCCTGGAGATGAAGGTGTCGGCGGAGGTCAAGAATGACATCACGAGCAAGAGTTTGGTGGGACTGCAGTGCCTGCGGAGCGACATGAAGGAGGGGCCGTACACACCCCTGCAGCTGAGCTATTCCTATGGGGACACGATCCAGGTGCAGCTGGAGAACCTGGAGCCTTGCATGTACATCGCAGCCGTGGCCCAAGGGCAGAACATCCTGTACCCTTCCACCGTCTGGGATTACATCAGCAAGAAGATCACGGTGGGCGTCTATGGCCCCAAACACATCCACCCTTCCTTCAAAACCGTGGTGGCCATGTTTGGGCACGAGTGTGCCCCCAAGACCCTCCTGGTGAACGAGGTCACCAGGCAATCCCACAGCCCGGCCCCCGTCGCCCTCCAGCTCTGGGGGAAGCACCAGTTTGCCCTGTCCCGGCCTCAGGACCTCAAGCTCTGCATGTTCTCCAACATGACCAACTACGAGGTGAAGGCCAGCGAACAAGCCAAGGTCGTCCGGGGCTTCCAGATGAAGCTGGGCAAGGTGAGCCGCCTCATCTTCCCCATCGCGTCCCACGACCCCAACGAGCTCTCGGACTTCACGCTGAGGATACAGGTCAAGGATGACCAGGATGCCATTTTGACCCAATTCTGCGTCCAGACGCCACAGCCGCCTCCGAAAAGTGCCATCAAGCCGATGGGGCAGAGGCGGTTCCTCAAGAAGAATGAGGTTGGGAAGATCATCCTGTCACCGCTGGCTGCCACCGCCAAGTATCCGGTTTTTCAGGACCGGCCGGTGCTGAGCCTCAAGTACGGCAAGCTGCTAAAGACGGTGGTGAGGCAGAGCAAGAACCACTATTTGCTGGAGTACAAGAAAGGAGATGTCATAGCCCTCCTCAGTGAGGAGAAGATCAGGTTGAAAGGCCAGCTGTGGACCAAGGAGTGGTACATTGGCTACTACCAGGGCAAAATTGGCCTCGTGCACACCAAAAACGTGCTGGTGGTTGGGAAGGTCAAGCCCAGCTACTTCTCTGGGCCAGATCTCACCACCAGCCTGTTGCTGGAGCAGATCCTGAGGCCCTGCAAGTTCCTGACCTACATCTACGCCTCGGTGAGGACTCTGCTGATGGAGAACCTCAGCAGCTGGAGGTCCTTCGCCGACGCCCTGGGCTACTCCAACTTGCCACTCACGTTCTTCTGCCGGGCTGAGTTGGACAGTGAGCCCGAGAGGGTGGCCTCCGTCCTGGAGAAGCTGAAGGAAGACTGCAACAGCACGGAGAACAAGGAGAGGAAATCTTTCCAGAAGGAGCTGATGACGGTGAGTCCAAGGCGTGGTGGGGGGTGTTCATTCCCTGCTGTGCAGGGGGATTCGGGTGAGCGGGAGGGGAAAGAGTCTTGATTCAGACTGAATTAAGATAGAGACCAATCTCTTGAAGGGACCTTGAAGACCAGGCTCTAAGGTCTTCTGCAGTCTGCTTGGCACAGCTGGGTGGAAGTTCAGCCCGTTGGTGGGCTCTTGCCTTGGGAGGATCATGGAAATAATGAGGGACATGCTGAGTGAAATACTGTCAGTACTTGGAATTCCAGAATCCCAGAGTGGCTTGGGTTGAAAGGGACCTTAAAGCTCATCCAGTCCCACCCCCTGCTGTGGGCAGGGACACCTCCCACCAGACCAGGTTGCTCTAAGCCCTGTCCAGCCTGGCCTTGAACACTTCCAGGGATGAGGGTTTTCATGGGAGAGGCGTCAGGGTTGGAGGATGCCCCACTCACCATCCCCACAGCCTGTGCCTTTTGGGAACCCCCAAATCACCCTGGTTTTTTTGGGAGAGGTGTCTCCAAGGATGCTCTGCTCGCTGTCCCCACAGCCTGCACCTTTAGGGCCCCCCATCTCACCCTGGTTGTCATAGAGTGGTTTGAGTCAGGAGGGACCTTAAAGCTCATCCAGTGCCACCCTCTGCCATGGGCAGGGACACCTTCCACTATCCCGGGTTGCTCCAAGCCCTGCCAAGTGGCAGCTTAGCCAAGGGCACCTCTGAGCCGGAATGTTTTATATCCAGCTGTGGATGGCGTTTGCAGTTGGAAATGCACGACTTGCTTCTTGCCCTGAAAGGAATTTGGGAAAGTGCTGCCTGCAAGTATTTCCAGGATGCCATTAGGGAGCCTCTTAGGAAATGTCATCTTCGGGATTGTCTCTAGCATTTCATGGGAAGTGAGCCAAAGAAAACAGAGGGAGAAATGTCCGGTGGAGATTTGCGGCTCTCTCCTCTTCCAGGCTCTCCCATGGAAACAGGATAACGGAGTTATGGAGAACCGCGGGCTTTAAAATGTCACGTGGATTAAGGAACAGTTGCCTGGCAAAATGAAATGATGAGTGGGACAGGAGCTGAATGAAGGAGTCCACTTTCCAAACTCCCTTTAGTAAGAAGGGGGATATTTGAGGATTGAGCAGGAGGGATAAGGTGTTAACCCGTTGTTACTTACGGAAGTACCATCGGGAGAGTTCCCTGTGCCTGTAGTGCTCTGTGGCCCTGTGGGGGCATCTCTGATCTTTGACCTCCAGCTTTGAGGACATGTCACCAACTCTGCTTCTGTTGCAGGGTTGTTCTGGCCATCACATGGTTATATCTCTTTCTGGGCCCATCCAGGATTGGAAAACTCCCACCGTGGGAGCCTTGGTGTCCCTGGTCCCTCCAAGGAAGGGTTTGCTCCTTTAATCCTTAACCTCGGTGAATGGTGGGATGGAATCTGGGCTGCTCTTGCCGGATGCTTCCAAGAGCTTTGTGCCGTTTACTTTACCCCTTTGCAAACCCAGAGGTGTTTCTTTTATCTCCTCCCATTGTTTTCAGGGATCCCAGACAATGTGTAGGTCCTGGAGAATCCATGCCAGACCTTGGTGGGGAGACAAGGGGCAAGATAAGGCTCTTTGCATACTCAGGGAGCTGCTGACTCAGGGGGAGGAAAACATCCTGCTCCCATAGGGGTGCCTGGAGTGCAGAGTCCCAGGGCAGGTTTTATTCCCCTTGTTTGAGGCTAATCCTGTTCTCTGGGAGGCTGAGCCTGTCAATAAAGGATGAGCTCCCTTCTTCATAGAACATGATGCTGCTTCCAAACCCTTTGCTGCCTTCAAATCCTCCTTGGCTTAGGGAGAAATTAGATTGAGCCTGTTGGAAGAAGCAAATAATGATGTTTATTTGAAGCAGTAATGTATTTTATTGTGTTTAAATCTGATTTTATCTGCAACAAATGGACTCTTGCTCTCTGGCAAGAACTGGTTGCATTAAGCTCCAAACTGGCCATGTCATCTTCAAGTTGGTTGTCTCCCCTCAAAAGGACTGAGAGGAGAAGACCCAAGCAGGTTTTCCTGAGTTCAGGACACAAAACTCCAGTGGCAGAGCTACTGCACCAGCAGCCAAGCATGGAAAAGCCTGGTCAGGATGACTAGTTAATAAGTAATCTGCCTTTAATGACTGTTTTTCTAATGGAGCAGTAGCAGCAGAGTGTGAAGGTAACTTGGGGCAACGTTGCTCAGATGGGAATCACCACAGCAGAAAGGGAAACCTCACCCTCCCTCCTCCCTGCAGGAAGAGCACGGATGGTTTGGCTAAAAACCAGCACCTGGGCACGGATTCAGGAAGATTTTGTTGCCACTGGTACCTGGCCATGGCTACGGTGGGGTTAGACCTGTCCTGGGACACAGGAGTTCCCCTCTCCAGCTTTTCAGTACAGGGTTTCTATGGAGACTCTCAGTTATCATCCTTCCCAACAGGCTGTTGGGAAAAACACAGGTCTTCTGGGAATGCACCCAGGCACATCAACACAGAGCTGTGGAAACTGTGAGCTTGTTCTTCTCCAGGCTGCTTGTGCAGGTTGTGCAGGAGAAGAGGTTGGGATTCTTCTCCCTCCTCTGGTTTTGTTTGCTCTGACTGCAGGTGTCTTGTGCTGCCTTTCATCTGCCAGAAGTCCCTGGTGTGTGCAGACCCCAAAGAGCTGCTGGGGGGCTCCACAAATCCCTAAAGTCCTGCAGATCAGGGTGTTGGGGCCTTGGACCTTGTGCTGCCACACCCAGGGTGGCTGGTGTTGGGTCCCTCTTGCTCCTCCATCCTGAAGCAATCGTGGAATCCCAGAATGGGTTGGGTTGGGAGGGATCTTAAAGCTCATCCGGTGCCACCCCCTGCCATGGGCTGGAACACCTGCCACTAGCCCAGGTTGCTCCAACCTGGCCTTGGACGCTTCCAGGGGTGGGGCAGCTTCTGTGGGTAACCTGTGCCAGGGCCTCCCCACCCTCCCAGGGAACAATTCCTTCCCACAATATTTAAACCCAGAAAAGCCGCCCGTGGTTGCACTGATGGGACCTTCTCCAAGCCACTTGGGAATGTGGCTGATGGCACTTGGTGTCATGTCAGAAGGGATGCCTTCAGCACACCGAGACCCAGCTGGGCATCACATCCAAGGGAATTGCCCCATGGAGCCAGTGCATGACTGCATTAGGTAAAAAAAATGAGTATTTAAGACTGAGAGTGTGTAGTGAGGTGTGATTTTAAGTGTGTGACGTGATTTTGGAGGTGCTGACAGCCAAAAATGGGAGCAAAAGAGGTGTTTAATCCCTGAACAAGGGTTATTTTGGGGAGCAGAGCCGACTTGTTTGGGTCAAGACCTCCCCTGTATCCTGGGGACATGGGGCCTTTCCCTGCGTTTGTGGAGGTCCCAGGTGGGAGCTGTTTTCCTGCAGCTGCTGCTTTCCTTCGTTAGGAAATGGGATTGTGCATTTCAAAGCTGGGCTGTGAATTCAGCCTCCCCTGGATGCCTTTGAAGTTGAGGTGCTCCTGCTTTGAACTGGCGTTGGAATATCAAACACCCTCTTTGCTGCCGGGCTGGCGGAGCCAGATCCTTCAAGGAGAATAAATATCTGGGAAGGCTCTGGCAAGGCACAGCCCAGGTCACACCTGGGCATGGGGTGGATGGGCCCAGCTACCCCTGGAGGCTTGTCCAGGGTGAGGGAGGAGGATGGAAAAGACTGCAGTGTAATCCCAAAAGGAAGATGGAAAAACTTGCAGTGTAATCCTCCTGCTGGAGGATTAAGTCTGTTGAGCTCATCCCAGCGTGCTGCTGTTCCCACTAATATTCCCCCTCTGGCTCCGACCTTGGTGTCCTCCTTGCACCCATTCCCACCTGGCTTTTGTGGTGTCCCCATCCCATGGAATCTGGGTGTTGAGCTGCCAGGACAAAGCTCGGGAAGGGGGTGGTGGGGCTTTGGCCATCGGGAGGTTTCACAGTCGTAATCCATCTCTTCCAAAGTTGTTCCTTTGAGAAATTAGTCACAGTTCTTGATTATGTGCTGTCCTTGCTGCTGTTTTGTTTGCTTGGAGAAGGTCCCATCAGTGCAACCACAGGCAGCTCTTTTGGCTTTAGATACTGGGAAGGAATTCCTGGCTATGAGGGTGGGGAGGCCCTGGCACAGGTTGCCCAGAGAAGCTGTGGCTGCCCCTGGATTCCTGGAAGTGTCCAAGGCCAGGTTGGACGGGGCTTGGAGGAACCTGGGCTGGTGGAAGGTGTCCCTGCCCATGTTTTTGTTGGTTTTGTTTCTGGAGCAGCAGAAGGAGCAGGAGAATCCATGTCCTCCAGCTCTATCCTTCTTAACCCGCTCCAGGCGGCCTCTCCTGCTGCCTCTGACCTGCTTGGCCTTGGGCAAGACCTGAGAGCAGCTCATTGAACCTGCTTCCCGAAATACCAGCTGCTGCTGGAGTTGGCATGGCATCAAGCCACCTCCAAAGGCAGGCTTGAGGATGCTAAACCTGCCCCTTCCTTGGGACCATTGGGATCCTGCCCCTGGTGGATCCGTGGGCGGCGTGGTAAGGTAGGAGAGGAGCTGGGCTATGGCACAGGTGTGGGATCTAAATGCTTCTTAATGTCTTTTGAAAAGCAAAATGAATGTTCTTTTCAAAGGATTTTCCTGGCTTGTTTAACCAGGGGGTTTATTGCTTCCCTTGCTCCTGCAGGAAACCAGTGTCAGCACTTTGGAGGAGCAGCTGTGCTGAGAATCCAGCTCAGCTTTGAGCTGGGGACAGAGAAGGGGAAAATCAAGGGTGCATTTGCTTTGCAAATTGCTGGAGTGGTTTCAGATGTTCCCATCTTCCCCCAGCTGACCCTGTGAAACTGCCTGGGGGAGGATTTAACCCTTCCTTGCCCCAGAGCCCAACCAGGTTGGGTTTGCCAGACCCCTGGGTTGGGAGAGGATGTCAAGACCCGCTGTGGTGGAAGGCAGGTGGATTCTGGCCCTGTGGCAAACCCCCACATCCATGGTTTCTGGAATAGCCGTCCCTGTGCTGCTGGGAAGGTGTGGGTGATGTTCCCAGTGCTGTTCCTTGATTCCTTGGGTGCTCAGCATCCCTTGGGGGGCTGTTCCCTGCATCCCTCAGCTGGTGCTTTGCCTTTACTGGAGTGAGGGACCTCTTGGCATTCCCCCATCCTGGAGCCACCAGCCTGAGTCCAGTGGTGCCACAGCTCCGGATCTGGATGTGTGGATGAGGGTACCCAGCAAACTGTCCCCCCAGGGATAGTCTGGGGTCTGTTTGCTTGATTCCCATGGTTTTATAATATAAAACAGACATAGACGTGGCTTCCTGTAGGAGTCACTTGAGGTTCAAGGTGGGATTTGCCCAAGGTCTGGGGTTGCCACTGGGGCTGTGTTGGTCCAGGGGCTGTGGCAGAGACTGAGGGAGCCCTGGGGAGTGAGATGATGATCCTGGCAGTCAGATCCCATCCTCTGGCACTGCTAATTGCCATTAAACCCTTCCTTTCCAGGGCTACACAGTGGCTTTCCTCTACTGCCCTTCATCCCACTCTGAGTGGATTTTAATGTGATTTGATGCCTTAAGACAGGAGCTGACCCTACTCCATCCTTTTCTTTTCCTGGCTAAGTTATTCCTACCTGGAAAGCCAGGACTGCTGCAGTTCCTCTTCCCCACTTCAAAACCATTTGCAGGAGGAGGAGGAGGAAGCGGAGAAGAGGAAGAACATCCCAAGCTGAGCGATGGTCCCTCAGTGTCTGGGTCTTCACCTGGGTCTCACCCCACAAGGCTGATGTCCAGTTCCCATCCCAAAATGTTCTGGTTGCCCCTTACCCACTGGTCTGAAGGATGGAGCTGGATTAATCCCTGCTGGATTAATTATCTTGATTAAAAGCATCTGTTCTCCTCAGCTCCTGGGATGCTTTAAACGTCTTATGGTGGTGCCTGAACACCTCGGGGGGGGGGGTTGCCTGGAAAACGAGGCTGGGGATGTTGTCAAAGAGGGGTTGGGTACTTTGTCCACTTAATGGGATTACTCTGCTGCCCAGCCTGGTGGCCTAATTGCACCAGCTGTCACTGGAAGGGGGGTGGGAGGATTTTTGGGATGGGTTTGGAGGGACTTCCCTGCACAGTCCCCGGCCTTGACCCTCTTGCGGTTCCCCCGCAGGCCCTGCTGAAGATGGACTGCCAGGGGCTGGTGGTGAGGCTCATCCAGGACTTTGTGCTGCTGACCACGGCCGTGGAGGTGGCCCAGCGCTGGCGGGAGCTGGCCGAGAAGCTGGCCAAGGTCTCCAGGCAGCAGCTGGACGCCTACGAGGCCCCGCACCGGGACAGGACGGGCACGGTGGACACCGAGGTGGGTCCGAGTCTGCAGGGGTCCCCTTGGGTGGCAGATCTGAGAATCGTGGCAGCTGGAGAAGGTCTTTGAGATCATCAGCTCCAATTTGTGACCCACCACTTCCCAGTCCACCAGGTTCATACTCCCAGTTGAAAGGGACCCACGAGGAGCTTCAAGTCCAGCTCTTCTTTGAAGGGCCCCATCCAGGGATTGACCCCACAACCTTGGCATTGAGCTAATCTCAGGTTTAATTCCCAGCTGCACAAGACACTTAGGCCCAGTTCCGCACAAGCACGAGCTCCTCAGCACCCTGGTGCCTCCAGCTCTAGGGCAGATCCTCCACAGGACCACGTCAGATACAGCAGAAAGGACCTTTTTTCTGAAATGAGACCACAGTGCCCCATTGGACTCGCTGATCTTAAAGGTCTTTTCCAGCGCAAACAATTCCATGTTTCTCTGGAGATACCTCCAGAGCACCTTTGGGGGATCCAAGGGATTTGGGTGTGCTGGGGGGGGTGTTTTTTCAGGGATGTGCTTGTCCTGGGATGGTGGGGCGTGATGAGGGGTGGCTTTGCTTGCTGACCACCCATCCTGCTCTGCTTCCCCATCCCTCCAGGCCATGTGGAAGCCAGCCTACGACTTCCTGCTCACCTGGAGCAGCCAGATGGGGGACAGCTACCGGGATGTCATCCAGGAGCTGCACACGGGGCTGGACAAGATGAAGAACCCCATCACCAAGCGTTGGAAGCATCTCACGGGCACCCTGATCCTCGTCAACTCCTTGGACATGCTGAGGGCAGCCGCCTTCAGCCCCCAGGACCACGAGGATTTTGCCATTTAGCCCCTGGTTCTCCACATCTCCTTCCCTAGGATTTTTTTCCCCTCTTTTTTTTTAAGCAAAAGAAGAAGTGGAGGTTGCTCTGCCCGGGTTTTAAGAGGCCAAAGTTTGCAAGTTCTCTACCAGGACTGGAAATCAGCAGGAGAGACATCCCCCCTTCATCTGGCAGGGGATGGCTTGTCATCCACTGAAACGATGTCTTACTAAAAGAAACCTGTGGGGGGGTGACAGGGTGGGGAGGGAGCACAACAGAGATGGGGTTTTTTAGGCATTTCCAAATAAAAGTCTAATTTTTGTAATGAGCAGTAAAAGTTGGAACCACTTTGGGGGGGGGGGGTTGGGGAAGCTGTGACTGTTTTTTAGGTTGGAGAATCCACTTTTAAACTGTTTTTTGAGATGAGTCCTGTAAATATGTATTTTAAGGAGAAGCACAGCAGGTGCCCTTCCTCACCATGGTCAGGCTTTGGCAGGTACCAGATGTGACTAAAGCACTGAATGAACTTGGAATATCCTCAAATCTGGGATGTCCTCAACCCACCAAGCACCTTGCACCAAAAAAAAGACCTTTTTTTTAGTTTTATTGCCAGGCCCTGTGAGCCCTTTGGCTGATTTTTGGGTTGTTTTCATGTGTCTGCAGACTGGGTGTTTGCTCCTCTGTGGACAGGGAGATGCTGCCCCTTCCAACTTCATCCCACCCAGGCGCTGCAGGACACCTCTGGAAGAAGCTGGAGGTTTGGGATTTGCCAGAGACCTCCTTGGGAGATGGACCAGGAGGATGCTGAGAGGGGATCACCCTCCCCTGGCACCAAACTGGGGGCAAGAGGCTGGCAAAGGGGAGGGAATTGCTGCCATCCGAAAAAAAAAAAAAAAAAAAAAAAAAAAAAAAAGGGAAAAGAGATAATTTTTCTCCTAATTTGAAATCCAACTTCACTGGAGATGTTCCAGGGATTTAACACTCCTTGCCATTATTCCAGAGGATTTCAAGGCTCCTTGAGTCCACTTTAACTTGGAAATAATCTTTGCTCTGAACCTGGTGCCAACGAGCTCAGGATTTGTGGCACTGAGTGCTCGGATTTTTCTCCCTGTTCTTTTTATATCCAAGCTTTTGGAATGACCTTCCCTCCTCCTCCTGCTCCCAGCTTTCAGATATTTCACGTGGTAGGGAAACATTTTGGCACAGAAAGCTTATTTTAAGGGCAAAGTCTCTTTTTTTAGGGAAAAGCTGCTACAACAGGAAGGTTAATTAGAAAAGAGAGAAGGAATGGGATGGTGCTGGCAAAGGGAATGGTCTCCTTTCCTCTTCCCAGGATCACATCCATGATCACTCCGTGGACCCCACAAGTGAAATAGCACCTGAAGTTTCTCCCAGGCTTTGTGGAGAAACTCTTGGAGGAGTTTCCTGGCTGCCACTCAATGGGATTTGAGCAGCCAGACCCCTTTCTCTCTCCCTGAGACACCCCAAGAGCACATTTTCTCCCCTGCAGGAGCAGAAATCCCTGTTGGAGTGAGGAGCACCTCCCTGTGCAGGCAGAGGGATGGATGCCTTTCTCCTGGGAGATTCCCCCAGTCTCAGCTTTCCCCTTCTCCTGGGCAGGCCCTATGATGGGAAGGGTGTCAGCAGCAGGGGAGGGCAGGAGTTTGGGCCTCCTGGGATTCAGGGATGTCCCTGGATAATTCCAGCAGTTCGTTTTCCCTCCCTCCTTGGTTTTTCTCTCTACCTCAGGTTCTGCAAATTCCCACCTGAACATTTCAGCAGCTGCCTAAACCACTTTGTGCTCAGCTCATCCACACCCTGTGCCCTCCCCAGTCCCATGGCATCACAGCCAGCATGTTTTGGGACCTGTGGGGTGACAACTCCATTAATTTCTCCCTGTCCTCGGCCTGAAATCCAATCCTTCCTCACCTGCTGGGACTGGGAATATGTCCTTGGGATGCCTTTTCCTTCAGGCCCTTCTCCAAATGATCTCTTTGGGCTTTGCATCCCCCCCCCCCCCCACCTTGTGCAGTGCCTGCTTGTTGTTCTTGTTGTTTAATGTTCCTTTTTGGTCTTTTTTCCCTTTTTTTTAAAGAAAAAAAGACTTTTGGAAAAAGAATATTCCAATTAAAGCTGTTACTATTCCAGTGCTCCCAGTTAGATGTCATCTGCTGGTGTCTCTTCATCCCAAAGCAGCCTGGATACCTGGGAGTCATTTGGTGGGTTTTCCACTCAATCCCTTCTCCTTCCCACCCTCTCCAGGGGAGAGTTGCTGGAACCCATCTCACCTCCCAGGCTGCTGCTTTTGGTCAAGCTCTTGGTAAGAAAAATTCCTGATTGTTTTGGCACAGAGATGTTTTCTTGATTGGAGAGAACATCCCTGTGTCTGGCCAAGGCAGCTGTGGTGCTCCTGCTTCCAATGGAGGTCAGATCCCAAGCCATGGAAGTGAAATATGTGGCACTCTGGCTGTGGCTTCAGCTTGCCAAAGGTGAGGAAGTGATGGTCGATGGATTCCTGACCCCACAGGAGGCACGAGCCCTACAGCATCCCAAAGAATAACAGGGAAGTAACAGCCTCACTCCGTGCTGGGAGTGACACTTTTTGTGGTTTCCCCTTCCTTCCACTGCCCATTCCTGAATCATCCCATCCCCCTCCTGCCTTGCTGAAATCATCTCCCTACCCCACCAAGGAGTTGGGAATAATCCTGCCCTGCTCTGATTACCCCCCACTGAGCAGTAATTAAAGCTTCCAGCTGTGTGGCCTCATCCGGCACAAAGGGACAAACTGGGATGCAGTTTGATCCCTCACTGGGACAAGGAGCTGGAGAGGGATGTTTGGGAACAGTCACAGCTTGCTTGGATCTGCCCCAGCAAAGCAGGGACCATGTGCCCCCCTCCCCGAGGTAATCCAGGCTGGGAGCATTCCCAGGGAAAACAATCTGCTCCCTTTGTTCAGGCTGGTTTAACCTGTGCTCCAAAAGCAGAGCTGGGGGGATCTGGGATTTGCTTGATGATTTGCTTTTATCATCCTAAGGAATCAGATCCAATGGAACCTTTAGCCTTCCCCTTAATAGGGAGGGAATTGCTGCCTGGAGCACTTACAGGGCCCTGTCAGAGCAGAATTGGGTGACAGTGGCCTTTAGAGGGAGGTGGGACCTTCTCCCTGACAGGAGGGGAGAGCTGGGGGGGTCGGGCTCTGCCCCAAGGGAATAAGGGACAGGATGAGAGGAAACGGCCTCAAGTTGCACCAGGGAAGGTCCAGGTTGGATATCGGGGAAAATTTCCTCACTGGAAGGGTGGTCAGGCACTGGAAGGGGCTGCCCAGGCTGGAGGTGGAGTTGCATCCCTGGAAGTGGCACTGGGGACATGGTTTAATGCTGAACACGGTGGGGAGGGGGGTTAATGGTCGAACTTTGGGAGCTTTTCCAACCTTAACAATTCCATAGGTTTCACTGGGCTTTAAAGGCTAAAGCTGGAGCTCTTTGCTCCTCTCCAGGCTCAGCTGAGCACGTTCCTCCCGTGGAGGGGGAGACTGCCCTGTATTTTGTCCCTGATTCCTTCTGGCAATCCCTTCTGCCCTGGATTCATCACACTCACCTGTAAGTACCTCCTCAAACCACCCCGCAGGGGACAGTTGGAGAACTGTGTTCCTGCTCCAGCTGAAAGGGCCTGGCTTTGCTGGTGCCAGCTCCCTGTCACCCTCAGGCAGTGCTGCCATGGGATGGGACATCTCCAGTGCCAGGCTCACTCCCTGGGATGCTGCAGGGATAACTCCAGAGCTTGGACTGGAGTCCACTGTGGTGTAGCCCCCCAGAATTCCCCCTGAACAGCTCCCCAGGCTCTCCGGGAGAACAAGGCTCTGTAATCCCAAAGCAACTTCTTCTGTGTGGAGTCAGGTGGCTTTGGGGTGGCTTTCAGTGGTTTTCATTAAATGAGGCTTCCCCTCATCCATACTCCTCTGGGAAGTGGGATGCACAACCACAGCTGCTCATCTCGTGCTCCCAGTGCTTTCCCACACTGGGGAATGAGGCTGAAAGGGAGTTTGGGAGCTCCCACGAACCCCCCTCCCCCCAGACTGGTGTCACTGGGTACCAGCAGCAGGAAGGATTTACTTTATAGAAAACCACCCAAAAGAGAGGTGATAAATTTAATTAATTAATTAATTAAATGCAGTTCTGAGGAACATAAGGGAGAATGGCTTTAAGCTGCCAGAGAGTAGGTTTAGATAGATATTGGGAAGGAATCCTTCCCTGGGAGGGTGGGGAGGCCCTGGCACAGGTTGCCCAGAGAAGCTGTGGCTGCTCCATCCCTGGGAGTGTCCAAGGCCAGGTTGGACGGGGCTTGGAGCACCCTGGGGTGTCCCTGTGGGCCAGGGGTCTCCGTGGACCCCCACACTGGGGAGGTGGAGGAGCCTCAGAGCTGCTCAGAGCTCCCACGGCAATGGAAAAGCCTCCCTGTTGCCCTTGAGGGGTGAGGCTGCAGAAACCCTGTGGCTGCAGAAAAATGTCAGCAATTTCTGTCATTTCCCGTGGTCTGGCTGGTGGGAAGCAGGGAAAGGTGCCAAGTGCATCCTGCCCCGGGAGCCAGGGCCGCTGTGTCCCCCAGGACACCCCATCCCAAACCAAAGAGCCTCTTAGCCGTGATGTGCAGCTGGGGTGGGGCTGAGGGGCACTAGAAAAGCTGGGAGCAGCACTATCTTCACTGCTTTTTTCCCCCCAGTCTTACTGGATGTTAAAATCCAGGGAAAAATAAAATCAACACTAAAAAACAGTCCCCGGGTGGGAGCAGAAAGCACCAGCTCTGGAGAGGGTTGTGTGGGTGCTCAGTGATGCTGAGTGGGAGATGTTTGTACCCCCAAGGGATTTTGGATGCTTCTTTTCCCAAAGATTTGAAGGGTTTGCTGGAAAAGTTCAGCCTGGGGAACTTGGGGAGGGGAGTGAGGGTTGGCCCTGCCTGAGTTTCCCCTCCCGGGAGGTGCCCCAGCCCCAGCTCTGAGCCTTCCAAACGGGCTGGGATGTGCAGTTCTCCATCTCCTGGGAAGGGGAGCTGGGCTGGAGGCTCTGCCCTGGTCGAGGATCCAGTTAAGGGGCAGTAAGAGGGGACGTTGTCCCTGATTGACCCTTCCCTTGGGAAAGTTTGGGAGAACTAGTGGCGATGCTGCAGCCCCTCCAGCTCTTTCCTCTGCACCAAAGCCGTTGCTCCAAAGAGCTCCTAATTCCCTCTGAAAATCATCTCCTTGCTGCAGGCTCCGTATTCCTGAAGCACAGGTGGATAAACAAGTCGCTGTCCCACCCACCTGGGTTGGTTTGGTAGGAAGGGGGGGCCTTTTCCTGGATTTCTCTCTCGGTGATCCCAGAGTGGCCTCTGCTGGACACTCCAATCCTGGCCCTGCATATCCTTTCTCCAAGGGAAGATAAAGAGCAGGAGGACAAAGTAGTCGAGGCTAAGGAGAGTGAAGGGCAAAAAGGAGAGGAAGAGGAGGAGGATACCCACTTTCTGCAGCAGTTTCACTTTGGCAAAAAGCCTTAAATCTTTTTTTTTTAAAGATCTTCCCAAAATCAAAGAAATCAGGGGATGGGCATTTTGATTCTTTTTTACTCACAGCTCTTCTTCCCCTCAGTGAGAGGTTTTGAGCTGCAACTGGGATATTTTTGGTGGTTTTTTTTCTCTGAATTCTGGTCATCTGACCTGACATCAAAGGGTTTCCCCTTGTCCCTGCAGAGAAAGTCACCGGATCGCTCCCGAGGGAACTCAGAACTTCTCCTCAAGGACATCCCAAAGTGGTTTTGTTCTGCATCCAACAGCTGCTGGAAGCTCAGAGGGGACTGAACCCACCACGGGTGGGGCTGTGCCGGCTCCAAAAGGTCTCCTTTCCAGAGGCACTGCTGCCCCCTGGGCTCCAGCCAGGACAGGGGACACCCGGAGCTGGCACTTGAGGAACGTGTGGAGCTGCAGGAGCTGCACTTGAAAAGCAGCTCAGCCCTCACGGCCCAAAAAAGGGTTTCCTTCTTTTTGCTGCAGGAAGGAGGAGGGCAGGGAAAGGCATGTTTGGGAACAGTCACAACTTGCTTGGATCTGCCCCAGCAAAGCAGGGACCATGTCCCCCCTCCCCGAGATAATCCAGGCTGGGAGCATTCCCAGGGAAAACAATCTGCTCCCTTTGTTCAGGCTGCTTTTGGAGCACCAAGACCTGGCTGGGGGGATCTGGGATTTGGTTGATGATTTGCTTTTATCATCCTAAGGAATCAGATCCAATGGAACCTTTAACCTTCCCTTAATAGGGAGGGAATTGCTGCCAGGAGCACTTGCAGGGCCCTGTCAGAGCAGAGCTGGGTGACAGTGGCTCTCTCGTTGCTGCAGGAAGGAGGAGGGCAGGGCAAAGCCCTGGACAGGCTGGGGGGGCCGTGGGTGTCCCTGAGATTCAGGGGACAGGCTGAGGATGCACTGGCTTGAACTTCGCAGCTTCCTCCAAGTTCCTGCTTTTTCAAACAGCAGCACCAGGACACCTGGACTGGGATAGCCCAGTTTGGAGCCCTGGATCTGAACCTGGGAACTGTGGCAGCCTCGGGATGTCACCTCTCAGCAAGGACCAGTGATATGGGAATGCTGACAAGGGGAGGTTGTGGATCCAAGTGGCTTCAGTCTTTCCCTTCTCCAGCTCTTTCTCCATGATCAAAGTGTCCACCTCCCTCTCTCTCAAGGCAGAAAACACCAGAGCCGTTATTTTTAGTATTTGGGGTTTATTTAAAGGGCTGGGGTTTGGGTTTTTGCCTGAGCATCAGGCAAAGAATCAATCAGTTGGGGTTTATAACAGGTGAGCTCCAGCCACAGCACTGAGCAGGAGGAAGTTGGGGGGAAACACAGTGGTTTTCCAGCAGCTTCCCTGCCAAAACCCTTGGTTTTGTTCAGGATATCGTAAACACTCCCCCCAACCCCATTGGAAGCTTAGTTTCCATGACATGCATTGTCAGTGCATAACATTTGCCTCTTCTACAACAGCAACTACACAAAAGATCTCAGAGTGTTTGATAAACCTGACACTAGAGGGTTCTCCTAAAACCCTGGAAGACTTCAAAAATCCCTGTAAATCCCTGTTGCATGGAGAGGTGAAAACAAAAAGTCCCTCTGAGGCCTCTGTACACCAAGAGGTGGAAACCAAGAGCCTTGGACTTCCCACTCGGCCCTGAAGTGTCTGAGCGTGAAAAGCAATTTCCCCACAAGGTATTTTGAAACAACAGATTCTTAATTAAAGGCAAAAAATTATCTCAGTGCAACAACCCCTCTCGTGGTGCTATTTTAAAGGATCCCTATTATTGCTGGACTGAAAATCAGTGTTTATTGCAGTGAAATCTGGGCTGTTCTCTGATCCTTGAGGCCCAGAGCAGAGGATTTATCTCCCACCACGGGTGTCACCTGCTGGTGGGACTCGGAGTCACCTGCTAGTGGGTCTTGGATTTGGCTGCTTTCTTCGTCCTTCCCTTCTTGCCACAGAACCTGCGGCAGCAGCACAGGCAGCACTTGAAGGAGATGAAGAGGGAGAGGAGCAGCACAAACAGGAGGAAGGCCAGGACGTCCAGGGAGTGGTACTGCACCCAGTTGAGGTCGTGGGCGGCGGGCCTGAGGTGTGGGGCCCCTTTGTGCCTCATCACAAACTCCACCCAGTGCACAGCCAGGTCCAGGGGGTGGATGGGCCTGTCCAGGTGAAGGTCTGAGAGGCGCTGGATGTTCTCCTTGTACCTGCCAGGGGAAGTTTTCAGTCACGGAATGGTTTGGGTTGGAAAGGACCACAAAGCTCATCCCATCCCACCCCCTGCCAGGAGCAGGGACACCTCCCACTAGCCCAGGTTGCTCCAAGCCCCGTCCACCCTGGCCTTGGACACTTCCAGGGATGGAGAAGTCACAGCTTCTCTGGACTCCACTGGACTTGTGCTTCTGAGACTGAGCCCCCAAAAATGAGGGTATGCAGATTCAGTTGTCTGATGGCCCCTGGGGGCTCCTTTGATAGTGTTTCCCCCCCACACTCCCACCCCTTGAAGAGGAGGATGGCAAAGTTACAGGACCAGACAGTGCTGTTTTCAATGCTAAAAAAAGAGGGAAAGGTATCAGAAGATAAGGAAAAGCTTAGTTTGAACTCTCAGCAAAATCTCTGGGGTGAAGGTCTCTGGCTGAAATGGCAGACTGAGGTAGAAAAGCTGTCCAGCTTTTCAAGATCAAGCTGCTGCATCATCATCATTATTGTTATTACCATTATATTATTATTATTATATTATCATTATCATTATATTATCATTATTATTGCTGTCAGAACAGTGGTTAGGAAGCACTGTCAGTAAGGTGCTATTTCTCAGCAACACGATGGAGGAGAGGATACCAAGAACTAAGAAACTGGGAATGGGAGGAGAGAAGAGCTCTTATGTCTTCAAGCTCCTTTCCCCTGTGATGCCTTAAAACTCCCTGGCCATGCTGACTGCAATCCTGGGATCTTCCCTGTCCTACCCCAGTGCATCTCTGCATGTTCCTCCTGCTCTGTGCTGGAATTGCCCACCCTGCAGCTCTCTGTGCTCACACAGCTCCTGAGGAACTCCAGAGAGGGAAAAAAGAAGTGAGAAAACTGTAAAATAAATGAGTGGTAACAGCTCTGTTTGGTGAACCCTGCCAGCTGGAAAGCAGAGTTCCTAAAGGAATACAGCCTCTGGAATACTCCAGGGCACCACCACTTGCTTCCAGCACCTCTGGGCAAACCTCATGCAAAGAAAATCAACCATTCCACCTTTCCAGGCTCTCCCCTGATTCGTGTCACCACTGGGTTGGGGAATAAAACCTGTTTGCCACCTATTGCTTTTCCTGCCATGTGTCCAAGCCCCCTTTGCCTGGGAAATTTGGATTTAAGGAGGTGACATTTTGGTCAATGGAATAAGTATTCCATTGCATTTATACCACATCTTCTCTGATCCCTGCATCCCCTGATCCCTGCATCCTGCAATCCCTGCATCCTCCGATCCCTGAATCCTCTGAACCTGCACCCTCCCACTACTGCATCCTCCAAACCTTCATCCTCTAAACCTGAATCCTCCAATCCCTGCATCCTCCAATCCCTGCATCCTCCAATCTCTGCATCCTCCAATCTCTGCATCCTCCAATCTCTGCATCCTCCCATTCCCTGCATCCTCCAATCTCTGCATCCTCCAATCTCTGCATCCTCCAATCTCTGCATCCTCCAATCTCTGCATCCTCCAAACCTGCATCCTCCAATTTCTGCATCCTCCAATTTCTGCATCCTCCAATTTCTGCATCCTCCAATCTCTGCATCCTCCAATCTCTGCATCCTCCCATCCCTGCATCCTCAAATCCCTGCGTCCTCCTATCCCTGCATCCTCTAAACCTACATCCTCCCATCCCTGTGTCCTCCCATCCCTGCATCCTCCAAACCTGCATCCTCCAATCCTTGCATCCTCTAAACCTGCATCATCCCATCCCTGCATCCTCCAAATCTGCATCCTCCCATCCCTGCATCCTCCAATCCCTGCATCCTCCCATCCCTGCATCCTCCAAACCTGCATCCTCCAAGCCTGCATCCTCCAATCCTTGCATCCTCTAAAGCTGCATCCTCCCATCCCTGCATCCTGGCAGTCCCTGGCAGTGCCACACAGCCGCGCAGGCAGGAAGGCCGCGCTCCTGTCACTCACGTTTTGTCATTAATGACAGTTCTCAGGGCGGTGGAGATGTCCTGGGAGGTCATTTCCAGGATGTTCAGGGTCAGTCCTGCTCCCCTGGACTCCACTCTCTTGGCATTGTCCATCTGGTCTCCAAACAGGGGCATCAGCACCATGGGCACCGCGTTGCAAATGCCCTCATAGATCCCGTGGGAGCCCCCGTGGGTGATGAAGGCTCGAGTCTTGGGGTGGGCTGTGGAGGCAAACACAGGCTAGGGGTTACACAAAACCTGCCCAAAAGACAGCCCTGGTTGCTGCAAATCAAGACCTTTGGGCTGTTGGGGGTATAAATCAAGAGCTTTGAGCTGTCCATTCCTTATGGACTGAGGGGAGAGAACAGGGGGTTGAAGGAACCCAGAGTTGGAGAGCTCTGTCTTGGTTGGGGTCATCACTGGAAAATCCTCCAAGGACTTTAGGATTAAATCAGAGCCAGGAGGGGTTAAAGTGGATGTTGCCATTGAACTACTTTTTTACCAGGGTTAGGCTGGATCTCAGGAAAAGGTTCTTTCCCCAGAGGGCGATCAGGCACTGACCAGGCTCCCCAGGGAATGGTTGGGGCAACAAGCCTGTCTGAGTCTGGACAACGCTCTTGGGCACATGGAGGGATTGTTGGGGTGTCCTGTGCAGGGCCAGGAGCTGGACTGGATGATCCTGATGGGATCTCAGCATATTCTGTGATTCTCTGATTTGCTGGTTGCAAGGATCTCCCACAGCTGAGCCTGTTGTCTCACCAACAGATGCTCTCCTGGCAACATCACATACAACTTCACCACTTTGCAAAGCCCAAAGACCTGTCTGGAAATGCACACTTGGGGACCCTAAATTTGCTTTTCAGCCCAGCAGGCATGACAAAAACACAGCTGGGTGTTGAGACTGGTTAGTGAGAGATAAAGACTCCCGTTTTGGACTGGGAGTTTTGGGAACTCATTCCATCAGAGCTGTTCCATAATTCAGCAGTTTTGAAAATGCACTTTCTCAAAGAGAAGCTCTGGCTCCAGCAGCAAAGGCTGCAAGGATGGTCTGTGACCCACAGGGACAGGGTCAGCTGGTGGTGACTCCCAGCAAGGCCTGTGACCCACAGATGATGCTCATGGGGTTTTACAACAGTAGAAGAGTGGAAGAGTAAAAGAAACCCCCTGGTGCCTCTCGAGGCTCCTCAGACCTACCCAGGAGATCGTTCTGTGGCAGCCACTTGACGAGCTTCACGTTCTGGGGCAGGTTGGGGGGCGTCGGGCCCGTGTATCGCCACAAGACCTGCCAGGAGGAGCCAACAGCACGTCAGCTCTCAGCAGGAGAGGGACGGGAGGGCCTGGAAACAGCCCTGCTGGAAGGGGAAGAGGGAAGTGGTACCGTCTGAGGGACTGTTCCCAAGGCATCCGCGATTTCCATGGCTTTCTTCATGGGGATCTCGGAGACCATGGAGCCCAGCGAGAAGACAACGATGCCGTGTTCTCCAGAGGCATTCACAATGGCTTCAAATTCCTGCCAAAAGGAAGCACACCCTTGGTCAAGGTCCTTTCCAGGTCAGATGCTGGAGTTGCTGTGGCGTTCCCACAAAACTCCCTGGAAAGGCAATAAAATAAGCAGTCGACACAACAAACCAAAAATGTGACACAACACCACAAAATTATGATCAGGAAAATCAGCTTTGGACAGGAAAATGAGTCCTGGGGAAAAAGAAATGGGCGCAGGTGGGTGAACAAAGTCAAGGAGGTGCCTGAACTCAGATTCCCGATGCACCTGAGGAAAAACTGGCTCGAAAACAATTGTGTAGCAAAGCCTGTCTGCTCAAAGACATGGTCTGTGCCACAAAAATGATGCTGGACCAATTAAGGAGATCAATTCATAGAATCCCAGAATGGTTTGGGTGGGAAGGGACCTCAAAGCCCATCTCATTCCACCCGCTCCCATGGCAAGGACACCTTCCACTCAACCAGGTTGCTCCAAGCCCCATCCAACCTGGCCTTGGATAGATCACCATCATATTTCTCCTGGCAGCCATTCCCCGGGTGGCTCATTTCCACATTTATTGCAAGTCTGGATTTAGAGCTGATGTTCTTCTTTTCAGACCCCAGAGTTGCAAGAGAGAATTAAAATTTTGGACAAGTGTTCTGACAGCTTGAACTCCTCATAGCTGGATTTATTGTCTTTGCTTTGAGTAGGATAATATTGAAGTGCTGCCAGGGATTTGTATCTATTTGGTTTGATTGATTTCAATAACAGAAGGACCAGGAGATCCAGCACTGGAATCCAAGAACAAAGGGATTCCAATGAAGCACAAAAACAGCCAAAGGCTGGAGCAAAAATTCTTTGCCATAGAAAAATATTTGGTCAAGCCAGGGAAGGAAAGACAAAGGGAAACTGTTGCAGGAATCAGAGTGAAAGAAGTGGAATAAAACAAACTAAAAGTTCGTGTAAGTCTGGCAAGTGAAATCTTATCTCCAGGATTTGATGGGATAACCATGGAACGATTTGGGTTGGAAGGGACTTCAAAGATCATCTCATTCTAACCCTCTGCCATGGGGAGGGACAACCGACTCTCTTAGTTCTGCTCTTTAGCACAGTTTTGGGGCTGTCTAGAGGTATATTTGACCCAATTTATTTCCTGTGGGATCAGTCACATCGGTTTTATTTTGTTTTCTAAATGTTTTTGCGTTCCAAGGTCCAACAATCTGCTCGGAAGTGCCATTACTCTTAGGAAACTTTTTCCAGCCCTGCTTTGGGAACATTCAGGTTATTTTAGCAGTGTTTTTAATGAGCATCTGCTCATCTCAGTGGGTGCTACTCACCACCTTTACGACATACCTGCAGTGGACAATCACTGGAAAATAAGAGAATGAGGAAGATTTCTTAATGCAAAGCAGGAGTTATCCCGTATTGAGGAAGTTTGGCACAGTTAAAACAAAATACATTTACAGTCCAGAGTATTTCACACAAAAGTGGCAGAAGGGCTGCTTCACTGGTGGGGTGGGTTTCATCCTGAAGTTCATGCCATATCCTGAGCTGGAAGGGACCCACAAGGACCATCCAATCCAACTCCCAGCCCTGCCCAGGACACCCCAACAATCCCACCCTGTCCCTGAGGGTGTTGTCCAAACGCTCCTGGAGCTCTGGCAGCCTTGGAGCCTGTTCCAGTGCCTTCCAGTGCCCTGGGGAGCCTGTTGCAGTGCCTTCCAGAACCTTCTCCTAACACCCAGCCTAAACCTCCCTGACAGCTCCAGCCGTTCCCTCGGGTCCCGTCACTGCTCACAGAGAGCAGAGATCGCTGCTGCCCCTCCACTGCCCCTCGTGAGGGAGCCGCAGACAAGAAGAAGGAAAAGGGAAAGGAGATAGGGAAAATGGGAAAAGGAAAAGCCGGTTTTTTTGGTGCAGCTTTGCCTGGGAATCCAGAGGTGTCCTACAAAGTAACTCCTCATGTCCCCAGGGCTGGAGGCCGAGGTGCCAAGTGCTTGCCAGCCACTCCCGCCTGGCATCACTTATTCCTGCCGGGGAGCTCCATCTCCTGGACAGAACTCTCAGTGCAGGCAGCAGGGAAAGGAGGGAACTAACCCGGGATAACTTGTTTCCCCGAGTGCAGCCGGTGCCCCCGACCAGGACCATGTTGGGCATGAGGGGCCGGGGGAACTCAAACACGAAGTCGTATTTCAGGAGCCAAAGGGCCGCGCGGCCCAACAGCTCCGGCACCGTCGCCTCCCGCCGCAGGAACTCCCTGATCAAAGGGTCGTAGGGAGAATAAAGGAAAGAGCAAGCCAGGGAACTGCTCAGGCTGGCCACCAGGTTGCCCAGGCGCTGGAGGAAGCTCATGCGGTCCGTGAGGCGGGTGGAAAACCTGGGAATGTAGGAAGGAGGGCTGGGACAGAGGGTGGCCTGGGAGTCGAGGCCGCAGGGCAGCCCCCGGACAAAGTACACAGAAGGCAGGGAGAGGTGCTCGGCCACTATCTGCCCACAGGGAAAGAAAGGATCCATGAAAACAGCATCGAATCTGCTCTCCTCAAGGTACTGGATCAGCTTTCTGTCAGCCAGGAGACGTTTGCAGGAATCCAAGAACATGGTGGTAAAATTGGCTATTTTCGCGAGTTTTTCCAAGAAGGGCTGGGGTGTGAAGCTCCTGTGGCCCATCTGTCGGAATTCTGCCTCCACATACTCCCTGGTGTAAGACACAGAGTATGTTTTCAGGGTGTAAAGCCCCGACGGGCGGATCCGGAGGTTCGTCTGCGGTGCCACCACCACGAGGTCGTGTCCCCGCTGCCGGAGCCGCTCCACGACCGGGCGCATGCTCAGCCAGTGGCTGCCGTCAATGGGCACCACCAAAAGCTTCCCACCTTCACCAAAGGTCCACAGGAGCAGGCAAAACACAGCCCAGGAGGCAGGAGAATGAAATCCTGGCTTGGAAGGAGCCATTTCCCTCGTGCGGCCAACAGAGTTTTAAATGGCTGCAGGAGGAGGAATGAACCACGGGGGTACTTTGCACTTGAGTTTTAACTGAGGCGGGGTTTAACTTTTAACAGAGAGAAATTGGGGTAATTTTTAACTGTGGGTAAATATTGGGTTTATCTCCCGTGCATGGTGAAGGCTCTGAGTAACCGGGCACCGCGAGGTGAAGTTGCATGTTCGGATCGATGTCAGAGGATTCAAACACTCCAGGGAGGAGTGACAAAGGGAGGAGTGACCAAGGGAGGAGGGACCAACAGCATCTTGGGCTGAAGGGCTGAGCAAGAGTCATGAATGGGACTCACCCAGCAATCACTAACATACAGGTAATGATCAACTCCCTGCCTTGGGTCCGCTCCCCTGATTGGACACAGAACTAAACAAGCCTGACCTTTGGATTGCTTTGTGCCCTTGGAGTGTAACCAAGAAGCAAAGATTGACAGAGATTTGATATACAGTGGGTTGTAAAGGTTTATGTGCAGATTTGGTGCTCTATCACAGCAATTATCACAGGGAAAGTCCTGGGTTTACAGTAGTAAAGGTGTCGCAAGCCGAGCAATAACTCTCTGTCTGAAAGGATAAACCACTGACATCTCCCTGCCTGCACAGCACAAGGGAGATTTAGACAAGGGAGGGGAGATGGTTACAGTCCTGAAGGCTTCTTTTCCCAATCAGCCTCTTATTTGCTACCTTACACAAATCCAGAGGTAACAGAGCTCCCCCTGTGTCCCTGCACACCCCTGGTTTTGGGGTATTCGTACACATGGAATCCCAGAATGTCCTCATTTGGAAAGACCCACAAGGATCACCAGTCCAACTCCTGGCCCTGCCCAGGACACCCCAACAATCCCACCTGTCCTTGAGGGTGTTGTCCAAACCCTCCTGGAGCTCTGGCAGCTTTGGGGCTGTGCCCACTGCCCTGGGGAGTCAGTGGGTCAGTGCCCACCACCCTCTGGGGGAAGAACCTGAGATCCAGCCTAACCCCCCCGACACAGCTCCATGCTCTGTGGCACTGAGAAGTGCCTGGGTATATCCACAGATTTCCATTTTTTTTTGTACAATCATCTCCTGTGATTAATTCCACAACTGTCAGGAATATTAAATCACATGACCCTGAATTATTTTGTCATTTCTCTGACACAGAACATGCCCTGAGTGTCCAATATGATGATGATGTGCTTACAATAAGCTAAGCTACACCTACAGGCAGCTACACAGCTCAGGCAACTTGACCTAAGCTCTTCTGGAGAGAAACCCTTCAGGTGTTTGAAGAGCAAGCCTTGTGATCATCTATCAAAGCCTGAAATCCCACTCCCAGGCCATCCCAGGATTCGATCACATACCGGATCAAGACAAGTGTTACAGAACAGAGTCACAGGATATGCTGAGCTGGAAGGGACCCACAAGGATCATCCAGCCCAACCGTCAGCCCTGCACAGGCCCATCCCCCTGTGCCCCAGAGGATCATCCAAACCCTCCTGGAGCTCTGGCAGCCTTGGGGCTGTGCCCACTGCCCTGGGGAGCCTGGTCAGTGCCCAACCATCCTCTGGGGGAAGAACCTTTTGCTGAGATCCAACCTGACCCTGCCCTGACACAGCTCCAGCCATTCCCTGCTTCCTGTCCCTGGTCCCCCCAGAGCAGAGCTCAGGGCCTGCCCCTCCTCTGCCCCTTGAGGAAGATGTGACTGCAATGAGGCCTCCCCTCAGCCTCCTCTTCTCCAGCTGAACACACCAAGAGAGCACTTAAACCAGCACATCTTAAATAATCACCAATAAATGCCATGACACCCTCGGGGTAAGCAACGACCAACCTCTGACAATGGCTTCTTCTGCACACAGTTGATGCCTCCAACATAGACCATGTTGGGCATTATGGGGCGCGGGTACTCAAAAACAAAGTCGTATCTCATCAGCATCACCGAGGCTTTGCTGAAGAGCTCCTGCATCGTTACATCTCTCTGCAGAAACTCAGAAGCCAAGTTCCTGTACTCTGTATAGAACAGGTAGCAAAGCGCAGGCTCTGAGAGCCCAATCAGGAGGTTCTTCACACGCTCTGGGAATGTCATGTGATCCGAAGTGGAGGAGAAAGTCCTGGGCACGTAGGACACAGGACTGGGACACTGGGCAACTTTGTAGTCTAAGGTGCACGGGAGGCCACGCATGAAGTAGACTGTGGGGAGGGAGAGATATTCAGCAAGGATGGGGCCACAGGGCAGCACAGGGTCCATCATGATGGCATCAAACTTGCTGTCCTGGAGGTACCTCATCAGCTCTTGGTCATACAGGAGGTGCCGACAGGCGGAGAAGAACAGGCTGGTCAGCTGGGAGATGTTGCTGAGCAGAGCTGTGAGTGTCAGCTCAAAGCTCTTCTCCCCCATCTCCTGGTAGTATTTGTCCACAAACTCCTGTGTGTAGGGCACGGAGTATGTTTTGATGGTGAAGGACTGAGGGCTCTTCAGGAGCAAAGCAGCGTCAGGAACCACGGCCACGATTTCGTGCCCCTTCTCCCAGAGTTTCTCCAGCACCATGCGCATGCTCAGCCAGTGACTCCCGTCCTGAGGCACCACCAAGAGCTTCCCACCTCCTGCCACGCTCCAGAAAGCAAGGAAAAGAACCAGCCCAGCGGTTACCTGGTGCCTCCACATCCCTGCCGTGGGGCAGGAAAGGAGATCAACTGCTCCTTCTTACTCCTTTCAGCAGAATATGAAGGCAGAAAATAGTTGTACCTCGTTTATATCGCGGTGGACTTTAATGTTTACCCCTACAAAATGTTTGCTGAGACAGGTTACTGGAGTTCCAAGATCAGGGTTTGAACACTGATAAAAGCAGGTGCTATCAAGGCACCTGAAGAAGCTGTTCCATGCATTTAAGTTATCTCAGGTGATTGAGAACAATTAGCAGGGCCCTTGATTAGCAGAGGCAGCAGTTGCTTGTGGTTTTGCTGGGTCAGGGATGTCTCAAGTGAGTCACTGTGCATGTGGCTGGGCCAGATTCAAGGCAGGAGTCAATTTTATGGCCACTGAGCTTCTCCAGAGAGCTTGTACTACAAAAACTGTGGTGAACTATTGACAAGGAAGACCTAAACCTCCGACCTTTGCTTGGAAAGGTGCCTGGAGTTCACGCAGGATGCCCTCCGTGGTTTGCAGGAGCTGGCACGCCAAGCAGCGGAGTCACCAGAGTTTGGGTGACTTATTAACCACATACCTTTTTATCGAAACAGTGACACAGCAAAACGTGCAGCTCTTGCTCAAGAGGGGCCACCAGAGTTCACAGATGAGTAGCCTGAGGCCAAACATCTCTTTGAAAACAAAGATGCAGCAGAACATGATGTTCTTGCTCAATAGGGGCTGTAAGAGTTCACAGGTGAGAGGCTACGGGACAAATGTGTTTGAAAGTTCACAATAATAGGTACTTTTCCAAGAAGTTATCAAGGCCTGGCTGTGGTAGGAGCCAAGGGAAGTCCACACTTGTCTCCTGTGCTCACCAGAAGAAGGGGAGAACAGTTTGAGATGCTTCTGCATTTCTTAGGGTATGACTTTTAAGGCAGAAAACCCCCAAACCCACATTAGGAGTCCTGATCTTGATCACAGGCTACTTGATGGGGAGGAACAGTGATCCCAGAGTCACTGAGGTTGGAAAAGCCCTCCAAGGTCATCAAGTCCAAGTTTTGTCTGATCCCCCCCTTGTCCCCCAGCTCAGAGCACTGAGTGCCACGGCCAGTCCTTCCTTGGACACCTCCAGGGATGGGGACTCCAAACCTCCCTGGGCAGCCCCTGCCAAGGCCTGACCACCCTTTCCAGGAAGAAATTCCTCCTGAATTCTTCCTGATGACTGAGCCAAATTCTTCTGGGTAACAGTAAAAAAAAAATCAGTCACAAACAGTTTGAGAGATTTGGACTGAAAATTTGGTAGAAGCTTCTTTTACCCTGGAGGTTTTGAAGGTTTGCCTGTCTAACAACACAGCTGCCCTGCTGTGGATGGAAGTCCCACTCCCAGGACTTCTTTAGATACCCAAATCTGGTTGATTTGAGTGGCATTTAAGTGCCTAATTATTGCTGAGAACCTGGGTAGAAGCTGCAGCAAGCGATGCAATGGAAACCCAACGTGTACCTGGGTGAATGAAACAGTTTCCCGTAACAAAGCAATGCTTTGGAGGGGAAGGGAGGCAAAGGCACTGGAAAACTTTCCAGATAAACCTAAAAAAAGCAGTTTGTGCTGGAAAGGAGGGCCTGGCCAAGCAGATCTCACCTGCCACTAAGGCATACTTCATGGATAGGGAAAAGCTGGATGCCAAAAGCTAGCAAGGTTACAAAAGCCAAATAAAATGCAGGAATGGCAACTGAACAAGAGCTGGATGGAGAAGACAAATGGTTTTAGACTCCCCTAACCAAGCACACCCAAACAGAGAGAGCTCTGAACAGTTTCTTCATGCCTGGAAGGGCTGTCTTGGAGCAGGCAGGAATGGTAGGAATTTTGCTTCATGAATTGGCTGCCTTTGCCAAAGGCACCTTAGTGTGGGAAGTACATTCAGAGGCTAATACTAAGCCTAATACTAAGAGTGTCCTAAAATGCTTAATTGGAGAGGAGGTTCTCCACGTGGCTTGTTAAAAAAAGGGATTCTCATAAGCCAGGAGGAAGGACTGTAACATCCAAAGAAACTGCATTAAAGAGGAGGGAGTTTCAGACATCAATAGGGAGGTTCACACTGGATATTGGGAAAAATTTCTCCATGGAAAGGGTTACCAAGCATTGGAACGGGCTATCCAGGGAAATGGTGGAGTCACCATCCCTGAAAGTGTTCCAAAAATGCATGGATGTGGCACGTGGGGACATGGATTAGTGGTGGGCTTGGCAGTGTTGGGCTGATGGTTGGAGGATCTCGGAGGTCTTTTCCAACCTCAGCAATTCCATGATTCCACACAGTCCCACCCTGTTTAAGCCAAACTTTGGCTCTAGCTGGAAGTGAGATGACATTAAAAGGCCAAAAACTGAAGCTCCAGTTCCTCTGAGTCCATTCCCACATTTCTGTGGGAAAAGGATCTCACCTAACAAGGCAAAGCATTAAATACACCTTAAGATGGCAGTACTTACTCATGTAGTAAACTCAGAGTTGCAGACATACTCTTACCCTACAGACAGGCCCCTCACATCTCATATTTGACACACAGTTGTTCAGCCAAACATGGATCATCTGTGAGACACTAAAACAAAACGCTATAAAACACCACTGAAGAGGTAACAAAACCCAACCCAAACCCTCGAGGCTCATAACAGTTTCAAAAAAAAGGTCATAAAAGTTTTAGGAAAGTTCATAAAAGTTCAAAAAGAGTTCATGGAAGTTGTGACACTGGATTTTGAGCAACACAGGAACAGCCTTTCGCGTGTTTATGAGTCTGAAGTCCACAAGTCCTGCCTGTTCCAAAAGCAAGGGTGGAAGGAGATAGAGGGGGAAGTAAAGCCAAAGTGCAGGGTTGAGTGCCAAGGCTGTGGGCTGGGAATGGTCCAGCAAATATCCCAGAGAGGGGAATCCATGATTATCCCTCTTGTAAGCCTATAAATCCTGGCAGTCAGCCTGCACCTCTTATAACCACCCAAATCCTTTTTAAATTCCCAGGTTTTGTCTATGAAAAATAGATAATCTGCTGCTTTTGAGGGGTTGACTTGGGGTTTTTATAGTGCATGGTGTGGAAAAATTCTCCTTTTTGTTTGCATTTCAGTGTTAGTCACAGGTCAAATATTGGGAGAAACTGCCTGTCAGTCCCCCTTCCACCCTTAGCTTTTCCAGATTTTATACAAGGTTTAGCAGGACACTTTATTCCATCTCCATCTCTTCTAGACTTGAGAGCCAAGTTTGAATCCTCTTTAAAAATGCTTCATTTTTACTGTGTGAGATTCAGCTTTTCCCGAAAAATCAACCTCATCTCACCCACTTGGCAAAGCCAATATCTGAAAAACTCAGCAGGAAGAGTTATTACTAAAAATAGAAGTTACTCTGCAAACCACAAAGTAGATTTGAAAACACATTAAAAAAAAGGCTGAAATAAATCCAAGAATCATTCTAGAAGAATAACTTATACTTCATTTTAATTATGCCAGTTAATACTTTAAATAAGGAGTGCCACTGGCCCTGGGATATGGAAAAAGAATGCCACAAGTTGGGAAAATGAGTCAATAGCAGCATCAGGAAAGCCAGCAAAGGGAAAAACAAAGTTCTGCTGCTGGCTTGGGATAATAAAATAAAAAATAATAAAAAGTTGAATGTGAGATTGACAGTGGCAAAGCTGCAACGTGGAAAATCTGAACTGGATACAGAATTAATTAATATGATGAAGTGTGTTTGGTATAAGGGACGTAGGAGACACTCAAAACTCAGCAAGGCAGAGGAAGGACCAGCCTGACCTAACTGGACACGCTCAGGAGGTTCCCCGAGGGGCCTCAAATGACATTCCAAAGCAGAGGAAGTTTTTTTTCATGAGTCTCTGACAATTCAAAGCACAGAGAATCCACCCTTAAAGAACAGATACAGGAATGTAGAGGAAATCAGTCAAGTCGGATCAGAGGATGAGTGAAGGTCTCAGACCAAACAGCCCTGAGGGAAGAGGTGCTGGGACACCCCTCCAGTGCCAGAGGTGGCTTGGAGCAGAGGCACAGCACTTCCCAGAGCTAATTCCATGTACAGCACTCCCTCCACCTCTACCTTCGATGCCTTCACTGCCAGCAGTGCAGAACAAAAGCAGTCTGAAATCCTCCTGCCCCCTGCCCACAGCCCGAGGACTCGGACACACCCTGCGCTGCAGCTCCTCGGAGCCACTCCAACCCCGCAGGGAAAACCAGAGCGTGACCCACCTGGCTGAGCTGCTTGGAAGCACAGTTTACTCCACTAACCAAAATCATGTTGGGCATCAAGGGCTTTGGGTAGTGCAAGACAAAGTCTATCTTCATGAGCCAGATGGAAGCCTGGCGGAGGAGATCCGGCACGGTCACGTCCCGACGCAGGAATTCCGAGGCCAGTCTGGCATACGGTTGGAAGACAACGTCGCAGAGAAAAAAATTGGGGATGTCATAGAGCACATTCATGACCCGCTGGAGGAAGGTCATGTGGTCTGTGTAGCCTGTAAAGACCCTGGGGACGTAGGAAGGGGGGTTGGGGCACTGGGTGGCTTGATATTCCAGAGCACAGGGGATTTGCTGCAAGAAATACACGGAGGGGACCGAGAGATGCTCTGCCAGGATCTGCCCACAGGGGAGAATGGGGTCTGTAAGGATGGCATCAAACTTGCTGTCCTCAAGGTAATTGATGAGCTCCTTGTTGTGGAGCAGGTGTGTGCAGGTGGCCAGGAACAGAGCAGAGGTTTTCTTTGACCGCTGATAAAGCCTAATGACTCTCGCCAGAAAAGATCCCCCTTCAAACAAGTCCTTTGTAAATCCTTGGAAATCTTCATCCATCTCTTTCTGTGTGAAAGGCACTGGGTACATTTTCATCACGTAGTTCTTGGATGGCTTGATGTGCAAACTCACTTCAGGGGTGACCACGACCACGTCGTGTCCCTTCTGCCGCAGACTGTCCAGCACCTCCTTCATGCTGAGCCAGTGGCTCCCGTCCACTGGCACCACCAGGAGCTTCCCACCCACAGCCAAACCCAGCAGGGACAGCAGCACCACCAGTGTCACTGGGAAGTGAAGGGGAGCACTGACTCCCGGGGCCATTCCTGCACAAACCTGGTGAGAGCCTCCAAGGAAGGAACCAGCGGCAGCACTGGCACCCACTCCGCACTCCCGAGCAATCTGTGCCTCAGCCCGACTTTTGACCCCTCAGCTGTTTGCTGTGTGGTAAATCTGTAATCACTGGTGATAAAAGGCTGTAGAACCGGCAGCAGAGCTCAGCAATCTGATAAATGAGGTGGGTGCTCCAGATAAGCCTCTTGTGTTTCTGTAGTAAAAGCTTTGTCACCTTTGAGCAGGACCTGCCAAGCAAACACAGCTCCTCGAGGCTCACTGAATTTGTTCTCAGAGCTCACACTGCCATGATCAAGTCAAACCCCTGGGAGACCTGCCCTGCAAACAGAGACGGTGCTGCTTAACCCGAGAGCCCACAATCTGCCACATTCCTCGAGATTCCAGCTCTGGGAATACCCCTGTGAAGGAGCAAATCACTGACAAAGAAAGAAGCAAACTCACTGACAAAGAAAGACATCGTGAGGCCACAAGGACAGAAGGTTGATGTACATTTGTCAGTAAACACGAGGCCCTTTTACAAACATTTGCTGAGTTGTAGGGATTACACCTGACTGCAAGGCTTTCACAGCCCCATGGATTTGCCTCTGGCTGGTTCGTCCCTCACTAAGGGAGAAAAAAACTACAGGATGTTCCACAAATTAGCTTTGAATATGCATAGAAAAAAAGGCATTATCTCAGCGTGTTTATAAGTGAGAAGGTACAGAGGCCTACAAGTGGAAAATGAGGGAGAAAGTGGGAGAGAAATTTCTTTCATAAGTATTCACCAAACTCACCCTAAATACGAACTCAATTCCTCTCTGTAACACAAAACTTCACCCTCAGGACACACAAATCAACCACAGCACAAATCAAAACCAGACCCACCTGAGTCAGCTTCTTGTGAGCACAGTGTACTCCTCCAATGGGAATGATGTTGGGCATCAAAGGCCTGGGATAGTCTAACACGAATTCTACCCTCAGGAGCCAAACGGAGCCCTGGCGCAGGAGATCCAGCACAGTCACATCCCGATGCAGGAACTCCGAGGCCAGTTTGGCAAAGGGTTGAAAGCCAAAATCACAGAGGAAAACATTTGGGAGGTCGAAAAGCAGATTCCCCACCCTCTGGAAGAAGGTCATGTGGTCTGTGAGCTGTGAAAACCCCCTGGGAACGTAGGAAGGGGGATTGGGGCACTGGGTGGCTTCAAAATCCAAACCACAGGGGACTCCTCGGAGGAAATACACGGAGGGAAGGGAAAGATGCTCTGCCAGGATCAACCCACAAGGTACTACAGGGTCTGTGAGGAGGGCATCAAACTGGCTCTCCTGAAGATACCTGAGGAGCTCTTGGTTTTTCAGGAGCCATTCACAGCTGAGAACTGACAATTCACCGAGTCTTTTCATCCCTTCATATGTTTTAAGAAATCTTGTCAGAAAAGATCCTTCCTCAAAGGAAATCTGCAAAAATGCCTGGAAATCTTTCTCCATCCCTTCCTGTGTGAAAGGCACTGGGTACATTTTCATCACAAAGTTCTTGGATGGTTTGATGTGCAAACTCACTTCAGGGGCGACCACGACCACGTCGTGTCCCTTCTGCTGCAGACTGTCCAGCACCTGCCTCATGCTGAGCCAGTGGCTCCCGTCCACTGGCACCACCAGGAGCTTCCCACCCACAGCCAAACCCAGCAGGGACAGCAGCACCACCAGTGTCACTGGGAAGTGAAGGGGAGCACTGACTCCTGGGGCCATTCCTGCACAAACCTGGCGAGAGGCTCCAAGGAAGGAACCAGCGGCAGCACTGGCGCCGGCTCCCTGCTCCCGAGCAATCTGTGCCTCAGCCCACTGCTGATCCCTGTTTTATTTGCTGGGTGGTGAATGTGTAATCACCCAGGTGATAAAAGGCTGCAGAACCAGCAGGGAAGTCAGCCAAGTTCACAGGCTGGTGCTGTGTTGTGGAATCACCAGATCACACCCACTTCTCTCTATCAGAGGAACCATAAAGAGTGTCCCTGGACAGAGGCCGGGGCAGCTCTGGCTGGGACTGCACTCCTGACACCTTCCCTCTGGAGGGGCCTTCTGCCCCTGCAGGAGATGGGTCACCTGCACAGCACCACAGCCTTGCACAGGCTTCTCCCAGGCCAGGCCTGCTGCCTCTCCCGCAGGAAACTCAGCTCTGGGAGGCCCAGACCCCCGGGCTGTGGAACAGCTCTTGGAATCGCTCTCTAGGCTGAGAAGACTGAAAAGCTGGGAGGATGAGGCAGGTTCCTGCAGGACACACCATCCACCCTAAGCAGCACTCCCAGTGTCCCAGCCCTGCCTCAGGGCACGGACAGGTTGGATCTGAGAGCTCAGAGGGCAGAGCAGAGATTTAAAACACTCTGTGAGGGAACTGGCACCCAAAAAGGGAACTCAATTCCTCTCTGTAACACAAAACTTCACCCTCAGGACACACAAATCAACCACAGCACAAATCAAAACCAGACCCACCTGAGTCAGCTTCTTGTGAGCACAGTGTACTCCTCCAATGGGAATGATGTTGGGCATCAAAGGCCTGGGATAGTCTAGCACAAATTCTACCCTCAGGAGCCAAACGGAGCCCTGGCGCAGGAGATCCAGCACAGTCACATCCCGATGCAGGAACTCCGAGGCCAGTTTGGCAAAGGGTTGAAAGGCAAAATCACAGAGGAAAACATTTGGGAAGTCGTAGAGCAAATTCCTCACCCTCTGGAAGAAGGTCATGTGGTCTGTGTGGTCCGTAAATATCCTGGGAACGTAGGAAGGGGGATTGGGGCACTGGGTGGCTTCAAAATCCAAACCACAGGGGATTCCTCGGAGGAAATACACGGAGGGAAGGGAAAGATGCTCTGCCAGGATCGACCCACAGGGTAGGACAGGGTCTGTGAGGAGGGCATCAAACTGGCTCTCCTCAAGGTACTTGATGAGCTCTTGGTTTTGAAGGAGCTCTTTGCAGCTGGAGACCCCAAAGGCACTGATTCTTTTCGACGCTTCATACACTTTAAGAAATCGAGACAGAAAAGATCCTTCTTCAAATGAAAGATGAAAAAATGCCTGGAATTCTTTCTCCATCTCTTCCTGTGTGAAAGGCACTGGGTACATTTTCATCACATAGTTCTTGGATGGCTTGATGTGCAAACTCACTTCAGGGGCGACCACGACCACGTCGTGTCCCTTCTGCCGCAGACTGTCCAGCACCTGCCTCATGCTGAGCCAGTGGCTCCCGTCCACTGGCACCACCAGGAGCTTCCCACCCACAGCCAAACCCAGCAGGGACAGCAGCACCACCAGTGTCACTGGGAAGTGAAGGGGAGCACTGACTCCTGGGGCCATTCCTGCTCAAACCTGGCGAGAGGCTCCAAGGAAGGAACCAGCGGCAGCACTGGCGCCGGCTCCCTGCTCCCGAGCAATCTGTGCCTCAGCCCACTGCTGATCCCTGTTTTATTTGCTGGGTGGTGAATGTGTAATCACCCAGGTGATAAAAGGCTGCAGAACCAGCAGGGAAGTCAGCCAAGTTCACAGGCTGGTGCTGTGTGGTGGAATCACCAAATCACACCCACTTCTCTCTATCAGAGGAACCATAAAGAGTGTCCTTGGAAGGAGGCCGGGGCAGCTCTGGCTGGGACTGCACTCCTGACACCTTCCCTCTGGAGGGGCCTTCTGCCCCTGCAGGAGATGGGTCACCTGCACAGCACCACAGCCTTGCACAGGCTTCTCCCAGGCCAGGCCTGCTGCCTCTCCCGCAGGAAACTCAGCTCTGGGAGGCCCAGACCCCCGGGCTGTGGAACAGCTCTTGGAATCGCTCTCTAGGCTGAGAAGACTGAAAAGCTGGGAGGATGAGGCAGGTTCCTGCAGGACACACCATCCACCCTAAGCAGCACTCCCAGTGTCCCAGCCCTGCCTCAGGGCACGGACAGGTTGGATCTGAGAGCTCAGAGGGCAGAGCAGAGATTTAAAACACTCTGTGAGGGAACTGGCACCCAAAAAGGGAACTCAATTCCTCTCTGTAACACAAAACTTCACCCTCAGGACACACAAATCAACCACAGCACAAATCAAAACCAGACCCACCTGAGTCAGCTTCTTGTGAGCACAGTGTACTCCTCCAATGGGAATGATGTTGGGCATCAAAGGCCTGGGATAGTCTAACACGAATTCTACCCTCAGGAGCCAAACGGAGCCCTGGCGCAGGAGATCCAGCACAGTCACATCCTGATGCAGGAACTCCGAGGCCAGTTTGGCAAAGGGTTGAAAGCCAAAATCACAGATGAAAAAGTTTGGGAAGTCGTAGAGCAAATTCCTCACCCTCTGGAAGAAGGTCATGCGGTCTGTGAGCTGTGAAAATTCCCTGGGGATGTAGGAAAGGGGTTTGGGGCACTGGGTGGCTTCAAAATCCAAACCACAGGGGACTGCTCGTAGGAAATACACGGAGGGAAGAGAAAGATGCTCTGCCAGGATCAACCCACAGGGAACTACAGGGTCTGTGAGGAGGGCATCAAACTGGCTCTCCTGAAGATACCTGAGGAGCTCTTGGTTTTTCAGGAGCCATTCACAGCTGAGAACTGACAATTCACCGAGTCTTTTCATCCCTTCATATGCTTTAAGAAGTCTTGTTAGAAAAGATCCTTCCTCAAAGGAAATCTGCAAAAATGCCTGGAATTCTTTCTTCACCTCTTCCAGTGTGAGGGGTGCTGCAAAGTATTTCATCACAAAACTCTCAGATGGCTTGATGTACAGACTTACTTCAGGTGCAACAACAACTATTTCGTGTCCCCTCTGCCACAGACTGTCCAGCACCTGCCTCATGCTGAGCCAGTGGCTCCCATCGACCGGCACCACCAGGAGCTTCCCACCCACAGCCAAACCCAGCAGGGACAGCAGCACCACCAGCCTGGCTGTGACTGCTGGGGGAGCACTGAGCCCCGGGGCCATTCCTGCAGAAACCTGGTGAGAGCCTCCAAGGAAGAACCTCCCCAGTTGGGTGTTTTTAAGCCATCTGTGCCGCGCTTTGTCCGGGTGATCTTTAGACTTATTTGCTGTTCGGTCAATGTATAATCACGGACGTGGCAAAGATGGAATAAGGGGTGTTAAAGTTCAGCCAGTCTGGCAGGTACAGATCAGGGCACCAGCTTCCCTGGAAAACACCCCCCTCTGTGCATTGGAGGAGCCCTGGGTTTGCAGGAATGCCCTCTGGTTGGGGAGGGAGGGGAGCAGCGAGTCCAAGGTGCAGCTGGAGCTGAACTTGGCAGGGGATGCAAACATGGAGGGCTTCTACGGGTCCATTACCAGGAAAAGAAGGTCAGAGGAAGTGTATCCCCCCCAAGCCAGACTGGGAAACTGGAGATAATGGACAAGGAGAAGCCTGTGGGACTCTTTTTGCTTCAGTCTTCCCTGGCAACCTCACTGCCCTCATGTCTGTATTGGAACGGATATAACTTTCCTAATAATTTTCTAATGAATTGGTTTAATCAATCACAAGCAATGTCATTTCCCACTCTGTCACGTGCCACTGTAGCCAGCATTTAACAAGGTTTGCCACAAGCTGCTCTTGTGGGAACACAGTTTGGGAAAATTACGGGATTTACCTTTTGCTAAAGCAACCGGATACGCTTGGAAACGATCTCAGACCTAGAGGGAGGTTAACAAAGCCTGGGAGAGAGAGATTGCTCAAACTGGACACAAGAAATGCAGAATTTATGGACCACAAGGTTGCAGAACCACGAGATAAAGAAGAAACTAACCAAGACAATTCAGCACTTGTACTGAACCCCTCCCTATCTGGGAAAAAGTTAATGAAAAGACTGAAAAATGTGGGCTAATTAGGATGAGAAGCAAGAAATCAGTAACAAATAGAAGATAGAATACTAATTAATGAAGGGAATTGTGTAATTTATAGCCAATGAACATTAATTTCAGCAACAGATGGACACCAAGATGGGGCTGGGGGAGCAAAATCCCACCTTCTGTAAGAGAAGCTCAGGTTCATGACCACCTGAGGAACCCAAACATGCACTTGGGTCATCCCCCGAACATACGGGACTCCATATTCCCAGAGTCCTGAGGGAATTGCCGAGCCACTCTCCAGGATATTGGGAAAGTCATGGTGAAGTCCCAGGTGACTGGGAAAAGGGAAACACTGCACCTGTCTTTAAAAAGGATAGAAAGGAGGAAGATCACAGAACAGACCCTCCTAGGAGATATTCTGTGATTTAAGGAAATGAGGGATGCTTCAACAAATCTGCTCAAAACACAACATCAATTTTCCAAACCACAGTTTTCAGTCTAAGGAAATTCCTCCCCCTCCTGCCAGTCCATACCGTTTCTATTTGTAAAAAAGATTAGAAAAATATTTAAGCTTCACATGGGAAACAGGCTGGATTTTTCAGCAGTTTTATATCGTGACACTGCAAGGAAAATGGAAAATTGGCCCTCACAGTTCATTACCCTGAAAAGCCTCTTGTTGGAAGGATGAAGTAGGGGCTGGGAGGGGGAAGGACACGGGGATGGCTTTTGCCAGCTACAGTTAAAACTGAATTAACAATTTTAGATCAGTCTGGGAAGAGTTTGCCCCAGGGCCATGAAAGCAAACCACATAAATGCACAGGCAGGATCTGCAGACAAGCCCTAATTAGGAAAATTACGGCACAGAACTAGTTTTGACAATAGGATAATTTACTATGGAGCTTAATGAGTATTTTTAAGGACTTCTCTCAAACTACTGCAGCTCCCTTTGTAGGGAAGCTTTTGGGAAGGCAGCAGATGCAGATACAGAGACCAGAACATTACCTACCAACTGATGAGTTATGATGCTTCATTTCTAAATTATTTAAGGGTGGTTCCACCAACCAAAAAGATTCATTGTTTTTAAAAGTCGATTGTGACAGGAAAACAAATAGTTTGAGTTAACACCACTTATCTTTAAACACCTGGTAAGAGAGGGATCACCCTCACTGGTGGGTCTTGCCTCTTTACTGCAGTGATGAACTACTCCCACCTAACCTGCAAAAACCAATTGTGAGAGCAAAAATGCTCAGATCCTGCTAATTCTACAGAAAGTTACCTGCAGGAGTGAGAGAGAACTAAAACCAACCCAGTTTTTTGCCCAGTTTTTACATCCAGCTCTGGGATTTACATTCAGCTCAGCCCTGGGGCCGGGAACAAGGAAAACCCTCAAATCGATGGTGTCAGGCACCACAAACTCTTTCTCATCCTGACCTAAATCTCTCCATCATTTTCTTCTTCCAGGAGGAACAGCAGTGAAGAATCAACATTCCTGCAATAACTATTGCTGCCGGACTATGATCTTTAGCCCCTGGAAAAGACGACAGTAAGCCTTGTATCCCGAGCAGAGCCTGATTTTAAGCTGGAGTCGCTCCATGCCCTTGTCTGTGGGATGCATTCCCAGAGGATCTGCCCGGGTTTGTCCCCAGGAGCCAGTTAAGCAGCTCTGATGGAGAGAACAGATAGGAAAAAGCACTGCCCTGACAAAAGCGACAATTTGAAAGGGACTTCTGTGGAAAAGCAGATCAGTGGGAGGAGTGAAGTAACGCCTGAGGGCGGGGAAGGGCGGCTCTGGAGAGGATTTTACAAGCCCGGCTTCTGAAATGCAAATCTCTTTCCTTGTAAAAGAAGATTCACGTTCACAAAGGCCTGAGAATCTGAGGGAAGAGTGGTGAGAGGCAGGAGGAATCCATTCCCTAAGGATCCGGGAAGGGCGGCAAGTGAAAGAAGTTCAAGGGAAGAAGAGAGGAGAGTCTGTTTATTTTGGAGTCATGTTCACAAAGATAAAACATTATCCTTTCTAGGAAACAGAGGGATTTATTGCTGAGACACCTGGGTGACACTCAGATTCAGCATCTGCCTGCTCCTATATCTCCTTTTCCACTTAATCTCTGGCTTTACATGAGACTGTTCTACCTACAGCACAAGCAAGCAAGGATATAGATCACATGCAGCAAGGAGCTAACACACATCACCAGCTCCAACAAGCTAATCCAGGACATTATGGACCACAGCTTCCCAGGCAACCACCCACCCACATTTCCCGATCCAAACCTAAAAATGCAGCTGAAAATTCAGCTGCCTCGTGTTTGTGATGGAAGATGTTGTCACACAAAAACCTTCACCACAAAATATTAGCTTGGACTCAAACACAAGGCTGCTGGTACATAAAAGAGCACATGATGCTCTTGCACGAGTTATTTTTCTCACTAGATAAGCAGCTAATGGTCCTGAAGAAATATTCTCCTGCCTCTTACAAAGCAAAGAATTGTTGGAAGGGCTATTATAATCCAGCAGCCCTCTTGGCATGAATTCCTGCCTGAGATGGTGCTTGTGTACCTGACTTCAGCTGGAATTAAACACAGCATGGCACCCAATCCCCTCACCAAACAAAAGCCCTGTGTTGGGCAGACCTGAAGAAAGGAGGTGGGATCATATCCTTGTGCCTGTTTTTTAGGTGGATACAGGAAGCCTTAATCTGAATTATACCTTTAGGTAGAATCAAAGAATCCCAGGATTCCCAGGTTTGGGTTGGAAGGGACCTTAAAGCTCATCCAGTGCCACCCCCCGCCATGGGCAGGGACACCTTCCACTAGCCCAGCTTGCTCCAAGCCCCGTCCAACCTGGCCTTGGACACTTCCAGGGATCCAGGGGCAGCCACAGCTTCTCTGGGCAACCTGTGCCAGGGCCTCGCCACCCTCCCAGCGAAGAATTCCTTTCCAATATCCCACCTAACCCTGCCCTGTGGCAGTGGGAAGCCATTCCCTGTGTCCTGTCACTCCAGGCCCTTGTAAGTCCTCTGAGAGAGAGAGGTAAGATCCCTGTCAAACACTCTGGGATCACACAGGTGTGTGACTGCCGGAACTCTTCCCTTGTTAGCCCTCTCCCAGCCCGTCACTGACCTCAGACAATGCTTTCTTGTGTCCGCAGTTGATGCCTCCGATGAAAACCATATTGGGCATTACGGGCATGGGATAGTCAAAGGCAAAGTCGACTCTCTTCAGCCACACGGACCCGTGACTTAAAAGCTGGGCCATCGTCATCGGCCTGTGCAGGAACTCCGAGGCCAGCTCTTCAAAGGGGGAGAAGGCGATGTTGCAGCTGAAGGACTCGGAAAGGAAGAGCAGGAAGTTCTTCACTCTCTGGGAGAACGTCATGTGGTCTGTCTGGAGGGAGAACATCCGTGGGACGTAGGACGGCGGGTCCGGGCCCTGAGCAGCCTGTTTGTCAATGTTACACGGAACACCCCTCAGGAAGAACACACTGGGGATGGAGAACTGAACAGCAACGATCTGCCCACAGGGATTGAAGGGATCCGTGAAGACGGCGTCAAATTTGCTGTCTTGGATGTATTTCATCATCTCCTTGTTGTACAGCAAGGATCTGCAGGCGGCTTCAAACAGGGCAGCGGTCTTCTGGAAATGTTTCAGAGTATTCCAAAATCTGACCAGGAAAGGCTCTTCACTAAAGCACATCAGACCCAATGAGCGTATCTGTTCTTCCATCTCTTCCTTCTTGATAGGGACAGGGTAGGTTTTCAAGTCATAGACATCTGAGGAGTCGATGTATACCTTGTTGTCCGGTACCAGAACCACAATTTCGTGCCCTCTCTTGCTCAGCTCTGCCACCACTTCCTTCATGCTGAGCCAGTGGCTGCCCTCCATGGGGATCACCAGCAGCTTCCCAGCGCTGGCAGGACTCAGGAGGCACAGGAAGGGGAGCAGCAGTGCCCTCAGCATGTTGGAGCTGCCCAGAGAGGAGCCCACACACTGAGAGGCCAGGGCTGGCTCTCAGGCTTTTGTAGCTGTACCCCACCCAAGCAAACGCCCACTTGGCAACACTTCCACTGATCTCCTGCCCTTGGACTTGACTCCCATTCCAGGTGTTCACAGGTCTGCACGCAACGGAGCCACGGCAGGTAATTCATCATCATAAAAGGGAAAGGTCAGGGTTGTGCTTCCAAGGCGGCTTTGCGTGAGCCCAGGAAGGTGTGTCACCTTCAGGCACCTCACTCGCCCGAGCTGAGACACCTCAATGCCTCAGACTCCTCTTCTTGCCCTCAGCCACCTGACATTTACTGACCAAGGCAAGTTGCACAGTGAAATATAACTTGGACACAAATCTGAGAAATCAGTGTGGAAGTATCTGGGTTTGGGGTTTTGTTTTGTTTTTCATAACCCAAACCATTGGGCAACACTGAGAAAAATTCCATTTCTTTTCATTAATGCAAACTTCCCTTTTTTCTGAGAGAAGCAGCGAACAGGAAGTCTTCCCTCACCTCTCCACACAACTTTCACCTAATCCCTTATCTTGTCAGCTCTAAAATGAGGTTGCAAAACAGCAGTTCACCGTTGTACCTCCGATAACACAAACCATCAATCACAATCCAAACCACAGGGGACTCCTCGGAGGAATTACACGGAGGGAAGGGAAAGATGCTCTGCCACGATCAACCCACAAGGTACTACAGGGTCTGTGAGGAGGGCATCAAACTGGCTCTCCTGAAGATACCTGAGGAGCTCTTGGTTTTTCAGGAGCCATTCACAGCTGAGAACTGACAATTCACCGAGTCTTTTCATCCCTTCATATGTTTTAAGAAATCTTGTCAGAAAAGATCCTTCCTCAAAGGAAATCTGCAAAAATGCCTGGAAATCTTTCTCCATCCCTTCCTGTGTGTAAGGCACTGGGTACATTTTCATCACGAAGTTCTTGGATGGCTTGATGTGCAAACTGACTTCAGGGGCGACCACGACCACGTCCCTTCTGCCGCAGACTGTCCAGCACCTGCCTCATGCTGAGCCAGTGGCTCCCGTCCACTGGCACCACCAGGAGCTTCCCACCCACAGCCAAACCCAGCATGGACAGCAGCACCACCAGCCTGGCTGTGACTGCTGGGGGAGCACTGAGCCCCGGGGCCATTCCTGCACAAACCAGGGAAGTGCCTCCAAGGAAGGAAGTACTGCCAGCACTGGCACCCGCTCCGCGCTCCTGAGCAATCTGTGCCTCAGCCCCACTGCTGATCCCTGTTTTATTTGCTGGGTGGTGAATGTGTAATCACCCAGGTGATAAAAGGCTGCAGAACCAGCAGGGAAGTCAGCCAAGTTCACAGGCTGGTGCTGTGTTGTGGAATCACCAGATCACACCCACTTCTCTCTATCAGAGGAACCATAAAGAGTGTCCCTGGACAGAGGCCGGGGCAGCTCTGGCTGGGACTGCACTCCTGACACCTTCCCTCTGGAGGGGCCTTCTGCCCCTGCAGGAGATGGGTCACCTGCACAGCACCACAGCCTTGCACAGGCTTCTCCCAGGCCAGGCCTGCTGCCTCTCCCGCAGGAAACTCAGCTCTGGGAGGCCCAGACCCCCGGGCTGTGGAACAGCTCTTGGAATCGCTCTCTAGGCTGAGAAGACTGAAAAGCTGGGAGGATGAGGCAGGTTCCTGCAGGACACACCATCCACCCTAAGCAGCACTCCCAGTGTCCCAGCCCTGCCTCAGGGCACGGACAGGTTGGATCTGGGAGCTCAGAGGGGAGAGCAGAAAGGAACCTTAAAGCTCATCCAGTGCCACCCCCCGCCATGGGCAGGGACACCTTCCACTAGCCCAGCTTGCTCCAAGCCCCGTCCAACCTGGCCTTGGACACTTCCAGGGATCCAGGGGCAGCCACAGCTTCTCTGGGCAACCTGTGCCAGGGCCTCGCCACCCTCCCAGCGAAGAATTCCTTTCCAATATCCCACCTAACCCTGCCCTGTGGCAGTGGGAAGCCATTCCCTGTGTCCTGTCACTCCAGGCCCTTGTAAGTCCTCTGAGAGAGAGAGGTAAGATCCCTGTCAAACACTCTGGGATCACACAGGTGTGTGACTGCCGGAACTCTTCCCTTGTTACCCCTCTCCCAGCCCGTCACTGACCTCAGACAATGCTTTCTTGTGTCCACAGTTGATGCCTCCGATGAAAACCATATTGGGCATTACGGGCATGGGATAGTCAAAGGCAAAGTCGGTTCTCTTCAGCCACACGGACCCGTGACTTAAAAGCTGGGCCATCGTCATCGGCCTGTGCAGGAACTCCGAGGCCAGCTCTTCAAAGGGGGAGAAGGCAGTGTTGCAGCTGAAGGACTCGGAAAGGAAGAGCAGGAAGTTCTTCACTCTCTGGGAGAACGTCATGTGGTCTGTCTGGAGGGAGAATATCCGTGGGACGTAGGACGGCGGGTCCGGGCCCTGAGCAGCCTGTTTGTCAATGTTACACGGAACACCCCTCAGGAAGAACACACTGGGGATGGAGAACTGAACAGCAACGATCTGCCCACAGGGATTGAAGGGATCCGTGAAGACGGCGTCAAATTTGCTGTCTTGGATGTATTTCATCATCTCCTTGTTGTACAGCAAGGATCTGCAGGCGGCTTCAAACAGGGCAGCGCTCTTCTGGAAATCTTTCAGAGTATTCCAAAATCTGACCAGGAAAGGCTCTTCACTAAAGCACTTCGGACCAAATGAGCGTATATGTTCTTCCATCTCTTTTTTCTTGATAGGGACAGGGTAGGTTTTCAAGTCATAGGCATCTGAGGAGTCGATGTATACCCTGTTGTCCGGTGCCAGAACCACAATTTCGTGCCCTCTCTTGCTCAGCTCTACCAGCACTTCCTTCATGCTGAGCCAGTGGCTGCCCTCCATGGGAATCACCAGCAGCTTCCCAGCGCTGGCAGGACTCAGGAGGCACAGGAAGGGGAGCAGGAGTGCCCTCAGCATGTTGGAGCTGCCCAGAGAGGAGCCCACACACTGAGAGGCCAGGGCTGGCTCTCAGGCTTTTGTAGCTGTACCCCACCCAAGCAAACGCCCACTTGGCAACACTTCCACTGATCTCCTGCCCTTGGACTTGACTCCCATTCCAGGTGTTCACAGGTCTGCATGCAACGGAGCCACGGCAGGTAATTCATCATCATAAAAGGGAAAGGTCAGGGTTGTGCTTCCAAGGCGGCTTTGCGTGAGCCCAGGAAGGTGTGTCACCTTCAGGCACCTCACTCGCCCGAGCTAAGACACCTCAATGCCTCAGACTCCTCTTCTTGCCCTCAGCCACCTGACATTTACTGACCAAGGCAAGTTGCACAGTGAAATATAACTTGGACACAAATCTGAGAAATCAGTGTGGAAGTATCTGGGTTTGGGGTTTTGTTTTGTTTTTCATAACCCAAACCATTGGGCAACACTGAGAAAAATTCCATTTCTTTTCATTAATGCAAACTTCCTTTTTTTCTGAGAGAAGCAGCCAACAGGAAGTCTTCCCTCATCTCTCCACACAACTTTCACCTAATCCCTTATCTTGTCAGCTCTAAAATGAGGTTGCAAAACAGCAGTTCACCGTTGTACCTCCGATAACACAAACCACCAACACGCTCCCGTTTCACCAAGTCATGAGTCGTTCACAGCCAATGTTGGGGCAGTTCATGACCCCAATCCTGTGAGTCCAGGTCCTTCCTGATTATGAATTGCTGGGGCTTTAAAAATTGGTGATAACCTCTCATTAAATTTATAAGTTCATAAGTAGGTGGCAGGGCAAGTGCCTTTGGAAGGATTTCCCTTCTGCAGGGCATTCAGAGCTCTACATCCCTGGTGGAGTTCACTTTTCCCAGATTTCTGCCCTTCCCGGGAACCTGCTCTCCAAAAGGAGCAGCTCCATCACCCACACTATCTCCACATTGGTAGTTCGGCTGATGTTAAATTCCCACCCTCTGGAAGCAGTCAAACCTGCATCTCTTCTGAAGAGATCACAGCCACCAGGATGTATCAGGCAATCCCAGATCTGAGGAGGAGGACAACAATCCCATTTGGCTTTTTTCCTTCACAGTACTAGACCAAAAAAAGGAACTGAATGATGGGCTGAGGGCAAACAGAGGGAAAGGAGGGTGGAACAGGCCTTTGGGGACACAAAGAAGGAGCCATGGCCTTGAAAACCCTTTTTATGTATTGGGAAGAAAGCAAAATTTCGGACGAGGTGTGATACCTTTCCCTAATCCCACCGAGAGCACACACACATGGAAAACCCCAACAACTAAACCAGACCTCTGAGCTCTCCTCCTTTCACAGACACATCAGCAACCACATCCAGGTGTCTCCTGGACTCTTCAGCCCTGAGCTCCACCTTCCCTCTCCCATGTTCCCTCCTGAGCAGCAGCCCAGCTTTGATGAGAAGAGACATCCTCTCTTGGTAAAATGAGCCAGGAATTTGGCAGTTGGATGTGTGGCTTTGAATCCACTTCCAGAGAGGCACAAGCAGTCCCTAAAATTCAAGTTTCCTGAGGGAAGAACAGATTGCTGAGCTGTTATAAATAAAAGTAGGTGGTGATACCCCAGCTTGGGTCTCCAAAGAAAGCCTGACCAGGATGGTGTGACCCCTTGTTTGCTGCCATTCCCTGAAATTCCCTGCAGTGAACTGAGGCCCTCAGGGCTTTGCTGCAGGAATGTTCTGGGGTTTATGCAAGTCAAAGCAGTGCCAGACCAAAGACTTTTGATGGGTGTTGAAGTCTTTTCGGGTGGTGCTAAGGAAGAAAGAGGTCCTGGAGAAGAAAAGAGCTGATGCAAAACCATCACCAGCACAAAGGTTTTCCTGTTTTTTCTCTCAGTGGTGATGGGATTCCCAACACCTTCAGGATGGAGAAACAAACCCTGACAGCCTTGGAGAATGGTCTTTGTCTCAGCAGACACCCAAAGAGTGCTGGGACTGCTCTGAGAAGCTCCACTCTCACACTGACAAGGAGGAACCACCTTTAGACGTGGAAAAGGCAATTTTTAGACAGGGCCAAAAATATGAGGACCAATATTTGAGAGATATTTGGGAGACAGCCCACACTGAAGGTGTGAGACTGACCACATTTATGATTAATTCTCATGAAATGCTGGAAATTCAGAGACAAAAGGGTTTATTGCAACTGCTGTGACAAGAACTGACCAAATTCATTTGGAACTTGCTACTTGGTGTGTTTTTACTCTGCACTTGAAGATTTTCAGCAAAATCAGGTGGCTGAAAACAGTCAATAAAAGTTCATCTTGCCTTGACTGTAAGAGGAGAAATCTTTGATAGTATGGCTACACTTTCTTATGGACTCCACAGACTTTTTGTACCAGATCATCAGAGCAAAAACTGTGGTAAAGGCGAGGCGGCAACAGGAAGGGCAGAATCAAAGAAAAAAAATCAAATTAGAGGTAAAAGGAGAACGGCCAAACAGATAAAGAAAGGCTGAAGTTCCTAGGTTAGCACAGGTCAGAACAAAGGTGGGTAATCATTATTGAGAAAATTACCAGCCTGGCTCAATATTTCAAACTACCATGATAAGTTTCTCTGTGTTTGTTTTTCATTAGGAGGAGCAAAGGGCACCCGTAGCCCTTTCAGCTCCCGAGGGTGTGGTGCTCCTGATTCACGTGCAAACAGGGATCTGAGGAGCTGAGGGCTCCAAGAGTGAGAGTTGTGGGCCTGCTTGGAGGAAAACCTTCCCCAGTGGGGACCAAGGGACATCAAGTTTGTGTTAGACCAGGCTGGGGTGACACAAGGCTGCAGGTTTGTTCTTCTCTCAGCTGTGACAAAGCTTGTGGGGGTTATTCCAGGGTGTCTCTGAGCTGGCTTTGGGGAGTTGGGACTGTCCTAAAACTCTCCCCAGCTGCTCATCCCTGAGTTGGACTGGCTGGGATGTGTGGATTTCTGAGCAGCAAACAGTGGGATTAAGGAAGAAGGGTGGAAAATGGATATCTCAGCAGCACTAAAACTAGAGCTAAACCCAAATGTTTGTTGAGGCAGCCTGGAAGGGTTGGTTCCACAAAAACCAGGATTTGTTTTCCTCCTGTGGAATGAGATTGATGCCCCACTGGTGCTCTGGGCCCTGCAAGCAGGAAGAGGTTGCTCAAATGCAAGAGTTGTGGATCCCTGGAAGTGTCTCAGGCCAGGCTGGGTGGGGCTTGGAGCACCCTGGGCTAGTGGGAGGTGTCCCTGCCCGTGGGACTGGATGAGCTTTACGGTCCCTCCCAACCCAAACCATCCTGGGATTCGGTGTAATTGAATTTCCCAGGTCTCTGGATGACAGATCAGGCTTAACCCTGCAGGAATCCTTGTGCAATTGAAGCCAGCCCTTATTTTTTTGATGCTAAGCAGGGTCTGGCAAGTGCAGCTTGGTGGTTGCTGCTGTGAACCTGCCCAATTCCCCCCTCAGGTTTTTCCTGCCCTGGCATTTTGCCTGCCCAGGATAAGAGAGGATTTAGTTTGGCCAGCAGGACTTCAGAGGAAAGACAACCCACAAAAGCAATTCTGTGAGTTGGAAAGTAATTGAAATCTTTGTGAGGGCAAGAAGCTGCAGGAAAGGAGATCACACAACACAGATCATTCCCTAAGCTGCAGCTCTTTCCTAAGCTGCAACTAAAAATGGTACGAAAATGATAGTATATTATCCTGAAATTAATGACTATCCTAACAGAAAGGTGACATTTAAGGCTGTCCAGGTAACTGTAATTGGAACTAGCTTTTGTAGAGAAAATATCAGTGTATTTGATATTTCTAAATAAATATATTACTCCTAAACCCTTCGTAGATTTTTGTCCACAGACCTCTATCAAATATAAGTGCCTTTAGACTCACGTTAGAGAAGTAGTTTTAATTTAATTTCTTTTTAAATTTTAGTTTAACCAGAAGACGAAGTTCCCATGGAAAGGGAACCTGAGGCAGGAGGGGATTTTTGTGGAGGGACATGTGTTTTACAGCTTCCTTCACTCTCTCCTCTACAAACCATGGGAGGTGCAGGGATGTGGGGAGGAGCAAACCGAAGGGGCCGGGGCTCAGGGTCTGAGTTTACTTGGCAACCGGATTTCTGGCCAACAATGGGTATGGAATTGCTACTGAGAGCCACGAAAGGTGCAGGGCAAGAGAAATGCAGCCTGAAGCAGCCAGTCTGAGTCACTTGAAGTGCAGTTTGTCTTCCTTGAGACCCAGGCCTGTGGCCTCATGTTCTCCCACCCCCTCTGAGATGATTCTTACAGACTTTGGAGTCTGGCAGAGTCACAGAATAACCTGAGTTGGAAGAGACCCACAAGGACCTTCAGGGTTGAATCTTCACTGACTGAATCCAGGGACTGACCCCACAACCCTGGCATTATTGTTTGTTTATTACTCCCATGATAATATTTATTCTTGCCCTACAATATTATTGTGTTTCTGAACAATAATGACCAACCCAGGGCTTACCAGTGTGTGTGAACAGGTAGATTTTTTTCCCATTCCCTCTGATTCACTTCACACTTGTTTACTCTCTGCTGCATTTCTGCCTCCTTGCTGGGCCCTATTCCAAGTGAAATAGGAGCAATTCCTCTGCTGTCTGTAGAAAATGGGGCTAAAAAAGGCAGAGAGGAGGAATACACAAGGTTTTGCCAGGTCTGGAACATGTGATTTTCACCTGCTGAGCGTGTGAAGATCTTCTCCCCCCCCCCCCCCCCCCCCCCCTCCCCCCCCCCCCCCCCCCCCTCTGATGAGGGAGCGCAGATAATAAGGAATTTTTTTTGTTGTTGAAGACAGAAGGTGGCAGGTATAGAGATAAAATATTCGGTGATATATCATTCTGTAGAAAATGAGGGCAGGATGGCTCTGCCCCTCTAGCAAACTTACAAACTCTTTGCAGCTCTAAGATCCTCAACACATAAAGTAAATGTCATGCAAACAGCAAGAATTTGCCTCTTAAATCTCAAACTAGTGCCCGTCTTTGAGTCTTAAGTGAAAGAATGCCTTAGTTACAGTATTATTCTAATATTCTAGTTTATAATGTTATTCTTATTTGTCAAGTTTATTCTTATTTATCAGGTTTAGTGGACTCTGCATAAGCCTGTCAAAGAGTATGAAAGAAATCAGAAAGAAGAAAGCAAAAAACCACCCCTTCAGCTCAAAGACTGTGCAGGGATGTTGTGTGACCACAATTCAGAAGGGAAGGAGTAATTTCCTAGGGAAGAGATTTGTGTCCTGGAGAAAAATAATGTTCTTATTTCAGAGACTACATCGTAACTATCAAAAATAGCTTTAAATTTCTAGCTCAGCTTTGAAAACCCTGCAGAACAATTCCGGTGAAAGCAGATGTCAAGAAATAGCTGTGAAAACCTCAGTTTTGCATTCCCCAAATACACTATTGTGGGTTATTTCTTCCCATTTCAACATGACATGTATGTTCTACGACGCCAAACAGGAATAGCTTAACACAGACAGGCAATTTGTGAACTAAATAGTATGAAAGTACAACCAAAGCAAATTAACTGATGTTGCAGAGCCTGGAGTTAAAACCAAAATATGACTCCCAGAGCGTGGCCTTCGGGTTTTTGGTCAGATTACAGAAATATATGTCAGATTCCATTAAAATGAAATCCAAACTGGTTCTGCTTGGCGAATAATACACATTCACTGAGGGCAGTAATTTGTAGCTGGCAGATGAAATCCCTGGTTTTGTGAGAAAATCCTCATTAATTCAAGGAAGTCTCTCTCAAGGTGATTTGATTTCAGCCTGTGGAAAACAGCTGCCCAAAGCTGGTTGTTTTAAAGCATTCCCAGAAATAAAAATAATCAATAGCGATGAATTTCCTGAAACAAAGTAATGAATTTTCACTGGAAAATGTGGAAAAGGAAAGAAAGGAGGAAGGAAAAGGAACATTACCTTAGGCAGTGGTTTCTTCTTAGCACAGTTTATTCCTCCAATGAAGACCATGTTGGGCATCACAGGCCTGACATAGTCAAACACAAAGTCAAACCTCAGCAGCCAGATGGAAGCAGAGTGCACCAGGTCCATGAGGGACACGTCCCTCTGCAGGACTTCTGAGGACAACTTCAGTGCTTCGTTGTAGAAACCATCACAGTACTTGAGCTCCAGGAGGGAGACCAGGGCGTTTTCCACCCTCTGGAAGAAAGTCATGCGGTCTGAGTTGAAGGTGAACAGCCTCGGGACGTAGGACAGGGGGCTTGGGCACTGTGGGGCTTCAAAGTGGAGGTTGCAGCCGAAGCCTCTCATGAAGAACACGAAGGGGAGCGAGAGGTAGTGGGCGAGCGTCGGCCCGCACATGAAGAAGGGGTCCGTCAGCAAGGCATCAAACCCGCTCTGGTTCAGCGCCTTCAGGGTCTCCTGGCTGCGGAACAGGTCCTTGCACTGGCCAAAGAAGGTGTTGAAGACGTGCACCGATTTCTTGTACATGTCCAGGACATTCAGGGGGAAGGGCAGGCCCCTCAGGTGAGTGGCCACGTACTCGCTGAAGGCGCCGTCCAGCTCCTCCAGGGTCTGTGTCACCGGGTACGTGAGCACCTCGTAGGCCTGCGAGGCCTTCATGTGCCAGCTCACCTCTGGCATCAGCACCACCACCTCATGGCCCCGCTGGCTGAGCTTCTCCACCACCTCCTGCATGCTCAGCCAGTGGCTCCCCACCATGGGCACCACCAGCAGCTTCCCTCCGGCTGCGGGGCCGGGCAGGAGGAGGAGGAGGAGGAAGATCCAGGCACAGCAGAGCCTCCGAGCCATGTTCCCGTGGCCGTGGGAGAGGCTTCTCCTGCAGGCTGTGGCTGGAAGATGCTTTTGAAGGATAATGATGGGTGTTGCCCTATACTTTGAGATAATCCCGTAGTTAATAATTCACTGCTTTGGATTGTGAGTGGTTTATTTTTCTTTTTGTTTTCTCTTGGAAGTCAAACTGTGACCCTTTTGTGTGCTGAGTCACTTCCTTGGTGTTAATGGGGAATCAGCTCCTCAAGGTGCTGTCAGATCTCTCAGGACTTGTCTCTCAGGAAGGCAAATTCCAGGAAGGCAAATTCCATCACCCACACTGTCTCCATATTGGTAGTTCACAACATGGATTGACTCAATGGGAATTTTCAAACAGCTCAGAGGATGGAGATGCATGGAAAACACACCAGTTGCTCAGAACCCCTGACAAGCTGATGAAGGAACACCAGAAGGTTGACACCCAAAAGCCCAAATTGGAATTTACAGAAAACACCCAAAAAAGCTTCAAAGTTAACTCAATAACCTCTGAAAGAAGGGGAGGATAAAAAAGAAGGGGAGCATTTCTTTTGGAGGTTAGATAGGGACACCTTGACACAACAGCCTGGAAAGGAATCAGTCTGGCAGACGGTTGTGACAGAAAAAAAGATGGTGAATGGGTAAAATTTAAGCCCTGTAACCTTCAAGGTGGATGAAAGGAGAAGGGATATATGGAAGGATAGACAGACAGTTACCAGTGAGAAGGGAGGACACCAAAGCTGAGGTGAGCTTCAGTTCAACAAGATTTTTACATTTGCATAACAATTATATGTCATGTAAATTCTCATAATTATGCCTGATGTGGCTTTAGGTTTGCCAGGATATGATATAACCTGAAGGCTGGATATTAGGAAATCCCATTTTTGCCTCATGCAGGATTTGTCATTAGCTTTTTATCTTTAAACATCAAGATGTTTTCAGGTAGGATTTGATGTAAGGATGGGAGTGGCATCCCTGCCAAGCGAGATGATCTTTCAGGTCCCTTCCAACCCAAACCATTCTGTGATGCTACAATTCTATTTTCCTATTTCTATTTTTGCCTTTTCACCTGAAAAAAAAACCAACAGCACAAAACCCCCAAAATAAAACGTTATACCTGAGAGAGTTTTTTCTTCTGCTGACAGTTTATCCCTCCAATAAAGGCCATGTTGGGCATCACTGGTCTTGGGAACTCGAGCACAAAATCGTATCTCATTAACCAAAATGATCCATGGCTCAGAAGCTCTGTGGCTGTCACCTTCTTCTTCAAAACCTCAGATGCAAGTTCTTCAAATTCAGCATATATTGGCTTACAGTAGAAGAGCTCCAGGAGATTCACCAGCATGTTCTTCACACGTTGAGCAAAGGTCATGGTGTCTGAATAATACAGGAAGAGCCTGGGGATGTAGGAAGGAGGGTTTGGACACTGGGTAGCATCGAAATCCATCCCACAGGGAAAGCCCCGCAGGAAGTAGATGGAAGGGACTGAAAGGTACTCGGCCACCACGGGTCCACACATCAGGATGGGATCCGTGAACACCACGTCGAACTTGCTCTCCCTCAGGTACCGCAGCAGGTCTTGGTCCTGCAGGAGGCTCTGGCAGTTCATGAAGAAGACCCTGGATATCTCTACTGTGCTTTGGTACGAGGCAATAATAAAATTCAAAACAGATCCTTCAGTAAAATGAGCATCAACAAAGGCCTTGAGGGTGGCATCCAGGTACCCATCTGGGTACGGGGCGGGGTACACCCTCACGGTGTAGTTCTGCGGCTCCTTTGAGGTCAGGTACAGGCTCGTGGATGGCACCACCACCACCACCTCATGGCCCTTCTGCTGGAGCTTCTCCACCACTGGGCGCATGCTGAGCCAGTGGCTTCCGTCCTGAGGGATCACCAGGATCTTCCCACCTTCAGCAGGGATGAAGGACGATGTCAGCAGAAGAAGGAGGCTGGTCCAGCCACAGAAGCCCCGGGAGGGAAGAGCCATGCCGCTGGAAGGGAACCAGAGGCTTCTGCTCTGCGGGGCTCCCACACAGTCCTTTATATGCAGCTCCATGCAAATAAGCAGGGAACTTATTGACCACAAAAACAAATATTTAACTTCCCAGCCCTGTTGGGATTAGCCTGCAATATGGCACGTGTCAACGGAATGGAAGGGAAGCACCGTGTCCTCGGAAAAACATTTGGAGTTTCTATTAATGTTTAAGCTTGGAATTCTGTCAGCACCGTCCTTCCTCCATAAAACTAAGAGCAGGGCTGGCATCTTGAGTAATAATTGTGCATAATACCACTGTCTTGGGAAATACCTACTAAGAAAACAAGCCTGTTTTGCTTTCAAAGGACAATCTCAAACTAGTGCCCATCTTTGAGTCTTAAGTGAAAGAATGCCTTAGCTACAGTATTATTCTAATATTCTAGTTTATAATGTTATTCTTATTTGTCAAGTTTCTTCTTATTTATCAGGTTTAGTGGACTCTGCATAAGCCTGTCAAAGAGTATGAAAGAAATCAGAAAGAAGAAAGCAAAAAACCACCCCTTCAGCTCAAAGACTGTGCAGGGATGTTGTGTGACCACAATTCAGAAGGGAAGGAGTAATTTCCTAGGGAAGAGATTTGTGTCCTGGAGAAAAATAATGTTCTTATTTCAGAGACTACATCGTAACTATCAAAAATAGCTTTAAATTTCTAGCTCAGCTTTGAAAACCCTGCAGAACAATTCCGGTGAAAGCAGATGTCAAGAAATAGCTGTGAAAACCTCAGTTTTGCATTCCCCAAATACACTATTGTGGGTTATTTCTTCCCATTTCAACATGACATGTATGTTCTACGACGCCAAACAGGAATAACTTAACACAGACAGGCAATTTGTGAACTAAATAGTATGAAAGTACAACCAAAGCAAATTAACTGACGTTGCAGAGCCTGGAGTTAAAACCAAAATATGACTCCCAGAGCGTGGCCTTCGGGTTTTTGGTCAGATTACAGAAATATGTCAGATTCCATTAAAATGAAATCCAAACTGGTTCTGCTTGGCGAATAATACACATTCACTGAGGGCAGTAATTTGTAGCTGGCAGATGAAATCCCTGGTTTTGTGAGAAAATCCTCATTAATTCAAGGAAGTCTCTCTCATGGTGATTTGATTTCAGCCTGTGGAAAACAGCTGCCCAAAGCTGGTTGTTTTAAAGCATTCCCAGAAATAAAAATAATCAATAGCGATAAATTTTCCGAAACAAAGTAATGAATTTTCACTGGAAAATGTGGAAAAGGAAGGAAAGGAGGAAGGAAAAGGAACATTACCTTAGCCAATGGTTTCTTCTTAGCACAGTTTATTCCTCCAATGAAGACCATGTTGGGCATCACAGGTCTGACATACTCGAATACAAAGTCAAACCTCAGCAGCCAGATGGAAGCAGAGTGCACCAGGTCCATGAGGGACACGTCCCTCTGCAGGACTTCTGAGGACAACTTCAGTGCTTCGCTGTAGAAACCATCACAGTACTTGAGCTCCAGGAGGGAGACCAGGGCATTTTCCACCCTCTGGAAGAAAGTCATGCGGTCTGAGTTGAAGGTGAACAGCCTCGGGACGTAGGACAGGGGGCTTGGGCACTGTGGGGCTTCAAAGTGGAGGTTGCAGCCGAAGCCTCTCATGAAGAACACGAAGGGGAGCGAGAGGTAGTGGGCGAGCGTCGGCCCGCACATGAAGATGGGGTCTGTCAGGATGGCGTCGAACCCGCTCTGGTTCAGCGCCTTCAGGGTCTCCTGGCTGCGGAACAGGTCCTTGCACTGGCCAAAGAAGGTGTTGAAGACGTGCACCGATTTCTTGTACATGTCCAGGACATTCAGGGGGAAGGGCAGGCCCCTCAGGTGAGTGGCCACGTACTCGCTGAAGGCGCCGTCCAGCTCCTCCAGGGTCTGTGTCACCGGGTACGTGAGCACCTCGTAGGCCTGCGAGGCCTTCATGTGCCAGCTCACCTCTGGCATCAGCACCACCACCTCATGGCCCCGCTGGCTGAGCTTCTCCACCACCTCCTGCATGCTCAGCCAGTGGCTCCCCACCATGGGCACCACCAGCAGCTTCCCTCCGGCTGCGGGGCCGGGCAGGAGGAGGAGGAGGAGGAAGATCCAGGCACAGCAGAGCCTCCGAGCCATGTTCCCGTGGCCGTGGGAGAGGCTTCTCCTGCAGGCTGTGGCTGGAAGATGCTTTTGAAGGATAATGATGGGTGTTGCCCTATACTTTGAGATAATCCCGTAGTTAATAATTCACCACTTTGGATTGTGGGCGGTTTATTTGTCTTTTTGTTTTCTCTTGGAAGTCAAACTGTAACCCTTTTGTGTGCTGAGTCATTTCCTTGTTGTTAATGGGGAATTAGCTCCTCAAGGTGCTGTCAGATCTCTCAGGACTTGTCTCTCAGGAAGGCAAATTCCAGGAAGGCAGGAGATCCCAGTGTACACAACTCCACCAGCACAGCAGCAAAGGCAAAGAGCCTCCTTGTGGGTGAATTGATGGATGTTCAGGTCATTCCTCTGAGGACACAGCGGGAGACCCTCAGGAGAAGGGGAAAAGGAGCATGAACCAACTCTCCCGAGCAGGCGGGAATCTCCCCAGGGGGCGAGGGGCGGAGGTGGCAGCTGAGGGACAGATCTGTGAAGGTGAAGCCCAAGTTCTTGCTTTACACAGTCGTTTCACAGCCGGTTGAAAACTTCTCCCCACCGGGCCTAGATCGCACTCTGATGGTGTTTTAACAACCACCAGAGACCCAGGAGTGAGCCCAGGGGTCAGGCCTGCCTTAGTTAACCAGCAGCTTCAGCACAAACACGATTTTTCAGCCTCACCCCACTGCTTTTGATGTCATTGATGCCCAAACTAACGACTAAATTACATGGGAAAAGAACACAACCTGAGATTTTTAGAGCCACAGCTGTCCCTCAGGCACACAACTTCTCTTCCCTCATTCAACACACTAAGATATAATTATATATTGCATATTGTTTTCCTCATCCTTTCCTTATTTTCCCCCTCATTTTACCAGTGCCTGGAATTATTTCTCTGTGGGGAGAAACTAGTGGAAAAGTGGCAAACAGCAGGTTTTTGTCAGAACACAAAATACTTGAATTTTGTGGTCATTGGGAAGATGACCAGTTTAACAAACAGCATTTTCTCACAAAAAGAGCTAATTTATATATTTTGTAAAGAGGGAATGCGCTTCTTTGCTGAAGAGGGAATGTCCTGCCCTTCCCTCCTTTCTGCTGTGGGATGAATTTTCCATGCCAACCTCATGGCTCCCTTAAGGTGAGGGGTGGGTGCAAAGGCAAGGCCGGGCTGGGTGAAGTTAATCAGTACCTTGATGGTGTTGGGAGCTTTCCAGAGACTCCCTCCCTTGGATTGGTTGTCCCAACAAAGTTTTATGGATGAGTTAAACCTCACTGGGTTCAAGGCAGGGCGAGATAAGGGTCGCTCGCTGCTCACATGTGAGCGAGGGGACAGTGGGAACGTCAGATTTGGGTAAGAAGTCGTGGATCTCATGGGGTGAATTGACAATCCCAAAGGAGAAGGGCTGTGCTGGGAGGGCAAAAAGGACATTGAGGGGCTGGAGCGTGTCCAAGGAAGGGAACGGAGCTGGGGAAGGGGCTGGAGCAGCAGGAGCAGCTGAGGGAGCAGGGGGGGCTCAGCCTGGAGAAAAGGAGGCTCAGGGGGGACCTTCTGGCTCTGCAACCCCCTGACAGGAGGGGCAGCTGGGGGAGATTGGGCTCTTCCAGCACATCCCAAGTGACAGGATGAGAGGAAATGGCCTTGAATTGTGCCAGGGGAGGGTCAGGTTGGATACCAGACATTGCTTTTTCACTGTGAGCTGCTTTTTTCACAGAAGTTGCCCAGGGAGGGGGTGGAGTTGCCATCTCTGGAAGTGTTCAGGAGGCTCCTGGCAGTGGCCCCTGGGGACACGGTTTAGGGGTGGGGGGGTGGTGGCATTGAATGATCTTGGAGGTCTCTTCCCACCCTGATGGTTCTGGGATTCTGGCGGGATCAGTCTGGGTCATTGTGAGCTTGGGAGGGCATTACTGGGGCAGGCACAACACACCTGCCAAGGTGGAATAAATCCATGACAGGGGATCCCAAACCCCTCTGATAAATCCATGACAGGAGATCCAAAACCCTCTGATAAATCCATGGCAGGAGATCCCAAACCCCTCTGACAAATCCATGACAGGAGACCCCAAACCCCTCTGATAAATCCATGGCAGGAGACTCCAAAAACCCCTCTAAAAAACCCATGGCAGGAGTTTCCAAGCCGCGCCATGCACCTCGCAGTCTCCTAGGTTGCTCCAAGCCCCATCCTGTCTTTGAACACTTCCGGGGACGGGGTATCCCCAGATTCCCTGGACACGGTGTCCCGCTCCCGCCACCAAACTATAACTCCCATGCGCGCCCCGCGGCCATCCCAGAACTACAACTCCCAGCAGGCCCTTGCGGCCGCCGTTTCCCGGCGTGCCCCGCGCGGCGCCCCCCCATAAAGATGGCGGCGGCCGCGGGGCCGGGGCTGTAGGGCCGCGCTGGGCACGGTCAGTGACGGGGCAGGGCCGCCTTTTTGGGGTTATCGCGGCATTAGTGCGGGGCTTTGGGATGTCCTGGCACGGCCTTGGTGCAGGGCTCTGGCATCTTCTGGTTTGGGGTCGTTGCGGGGGGTTGGGATCTCCTGGAATGGGGTTATTGAGGGGTTTGGGGGATCTCCTGTCGTGGGGTTATTGGGGGGGTTGCTGTCTCCTGCCATGGGTTTATTAGAGGGGTTAGGGGATCCCTTTCATGGGTTTTGGGATCTCCTGCCATGGGTTTATTAGAGGGGTTAGGGGATCCCTTTCATGGGTTTTGGGACCTCCTGTCGTGTGTCTGGGGATCTCCTGTCATGGGTTTATTTAGAGGGAATTGAGGATCCCATTTATCAGAGGAGTTTGGGATCTCCTGTCATGGATTTGGGCTCTCCTGCCATGGATTTACTTGAGGCGTTTGGGTATCCCTTTCATGTGTTTGGGATCTCCTGTCATGGATTTATCAGAGGGGTTTGGGATCTCCTGTCATGGATTTGTCAGAGGGTTTTGGATCTCCTGTTAGGTATTTATTAGAGGGACTTGGGATGGTTTTTATGGGTTTTGTGACCTTCTGCCATGGGTTTGTGATCTCCTGTTGTGGGTTTATTGGAGGGATTTTGGGATCTCCTGTGATGGATTTATCAGAGGGATATCCTTTTATGGATTTACATAGTTGTTCTCTTTGATACAACTCCAGTAGCTTTTCCTTGGTTTTTACAGGAATGTTTTCTGGCAGTGTCCTCAAATACTCAGATTCTTACCCAAGTAGGTAAGCTCTTCAAAGGGGGAGAAGGCGATGTTGCAGCTGAAGGACTCGGAAAGGAAGAGCAGGAAGTTCTTCACTCTCTGGGAGAACGTCATGTGGTCTGTCTGGAGGGAGAATATCCGTGGGACGTAGGACGGCGGGTCCGGGCCCTGAGCAGCCTGTTTGTCAATGTTACACGGAACACCCCTCAGGAAGAACACACTGGGGATGGAGAACTGAACAGCAACGATCTGCCCACAGGGATTGAAGGGATCCGTGAAGACGGCGTCAAATTTGCTGTCTTGGATGTATTTCATCATCTCCTTGTTGTACAGCAAGGATCTGCAGGCGGCTTCAAACAGGGCAGCGGTCTTCTGGAAATGTTTCAGAGTATTCCAAAATCTGACCAGGAAAGGCTCTTCACTAAAGCACATCAGACCCAATGAGCGTATCTGTTCTTCCATCTCTTCCTTCTTGATAGGGACAGGGTAGGTTTTCAAGTCATAGACATCTGAGGAGTCGATGTATACCTTGTTGTCCGGTACCAGAACCACAATTTCGTGCCCTCTCTTGCTCAGCTCTGCCACCACTTCCTTCATGCTGAGCCAGTGGCTGCCCTCCATGGGGATCACCAGCAGCTTCCCAGCGCTGGCAGGACTCAGGAGGCACAGGAAGGGGAGCAGCAGTGCCCTCAGCATGTTGGAGCTGCCCAGAGAGGAGCCCACACACTGAGAGGCCAGGGCTGGCTCTCAGGCTTTTGTAGCTGTACCCCACCCAAGCAAACGCCCACTTGGCAGAACTTCCACTGATCTCCTGCCCTTGGACTTGACTCCCATTCCAGGTGTTCATAGGTCTGCACGCAACGGAGCCACGGCAGGTAATTCATCATCATAAAAGGGAAAGGTCAGGGTTGTGCTTCCAAGGCGGCTTTGCGTGAGCCCAGGAAGGTGTGTCACCTTCAGGCACCTCACTCGCCCGAGCTGAGACACCTCAATGCCTCAGACTCCTCTTCTTGCCCTCAGCCACCTGACATTTACTGACCAAGGCAAGTTGCACAGTGAAATATAACTTGGACACAAATCTGAGAAATCAGTGTGGAAGTATCTGGGTTTGGGTTTTGTTTTGTTTTTCATAACCCAAACCATTGGGCAACACTGAGAAAAATTCCATTTCTTTTCATTAATGCAAACTTGTGTTTTTTCTGAGAGAAGCAGCCAACAGGGAGTCTTCCTTCACCTCTCCACACAACTTTCACTTAACCCCTTATCTTGTCAGCTCTAAAATGAGGTTGCAAAACAGCAGTTCACTGTTGTACCTCCGATAACACAAACCACCAACACGCTCCCGATTCACCAAGTCATGAGTCGTTCACGGCCAGTGTTGGGGCAGTTCATGACCCCAATCCTGTGAGTCCAGGTCCTTCCTGATTATGAATTGCTGGGGCTTTAAAAGTTGGTGATAAGCTCTCATTAAATTTTATAAGTTCATTAGTAGGTGGCAGGGCAGGTGCCTTTGGCTGGATTTCCCTTCTGCAGGGCATTCAGGGCTCTACATCCCTGGTGGACCTCTCTTGTCCCAGCTTTCTGCCCTTCCCAGGAACCTGCCCTCCAAAAGGAGCAGCTCCAACACCCACACTATCTCCACATTGGTAGTTCACAACATGGATTGACTCAATGGGTATTTTCAAACAGCTCAGAGGAAGGAGATGCATGGAAAACACACCAGTTGCTCAGAACCCCTGACAAGCTGTTGAAGGAACACCAGAAGGTTTATACCCAAAAGCGGAGTATCAAGAAATAGCTGTGAAAACCTCAGTTTTGCATTCACCAAATAGACTATTGTGGGTTATTTCTTCCCATTTCAACATGACATGTATGTTCTACCACCCCAAACAGGAATAACTTAACAGACAATTTGTGAACTAAATAGTATGAAAGTACAACCAAAGCAAATTAACTGACGTTGCAGAGCCTGGAGTTAAAACCAAAATATGACTCCCAGAGCGTGGCCTTCGGGTTTTTGGTCAGATTACAGAAATATGTCAGATTCCATTAAAATGAAATCCAAACTGGTTCTGCTTGGCGAATAATACACATTCACTGAGGGCAGTAATTTGTAGCTGGCAGATGAAATCCCTGGTTTTGTGAGAAAATCCTCATTAATTCAAGGAAGTCTCTCTCATGGTGATTTGATTTCAGCCTGTGGAAAACAGCTGCCCAAAGCTGGTTGTTTTAAAGCATTCCCAGAAATAAAAATAATCAATAGCGATGAATTTCCTGAAACAAAGTAATGAATTTTCACTGGAAAATGTGGAAAAGGAAGGAAAGGAGGAAGGAAAAGGAACATTACCTTAGGCAGTGGTTTCTTCTTAGCACAGTTTATTCCTCCAATGAAGACCATGTTGGGCATCACAGGCCTGACATACTCGAATACAAAGTCAAACCTCAGCAGCCAGATGGAAGCAGAGTGCACCAGGTCCATGAGGGACACGTCCCTCTGCAGGACTTCTGAGGACAACTTCAGTGCTTCGTTGTAGAAACCATCACAGTACTTGAGCTCCAGGAGGGAGACCAGGGCATTTTCCACCCTCTGGAAGAAAGTCATGCGGTCTGAGTTGAAGGTGAACAGCCTCGGGACGTAGGACAGGGGGCTTGGGCACTGTGGGGCTTCAAAGTGGAGGTTGCAGCCGAAGCCTCTCATGAAGAACACGAAGGGGAGCGAGAGGTAGTGGGCGAGCGTCGGCCCGCACATGAAGATGGGGTCTGTCAGGATGGCGTCGAACCCGCTCTGGTTCAGCGCCTTCAGGGTCTCCTGGCTGCGGAACAGGTCCTTGCACTGGCCAAAGAAGGTGTTGAAGACGTGCACCGATTTCTTGTACATGTCCAGGACATTCAGGGGAAAGGGCAGGCCCCTCAGGAAAGTGGCCACGTACTCGCTGAAGGCGCCGTCCAGCTCCTCCAGGGTCTGCGTCACCGGGTACGTGAGCACCTCGTAGGCCTGCGAGGTCTTCATGTGCCAGCTCACCTCTGGCATCAGCACCACCACCTCATGGCCCCGCTGGCTGAGCTTCTCCACCACCTCCTGCATGCTCAGCCAGTGGCTCCCCACCATGGGCACCACCAGCAGCTTCCCTCCGGCTGCGGGGCTGGGCAGGAGGAGGAGGAGGAGGAAGATCCAGGCACAGCAGAGCCTCCGAGCCATGTTCCCGTGGCCGTGGGAGAGGCTTCTCCTGCAGGCTGTGGCTGGAAGATGCTTTTGAAGGAAAATGATGGGTGTTGCCCTGTACTTTGAGATAATCCCGTAGTTAATAATTCACCGCTTTGGATTGTGGGTGTTTTTTTTTCTTTATGTTTTCTCTTGGAAGTCAAACTGTGACCCTTTTGTGTGCTGAGTCATTTCCATGGTGTTAATGGGGAATTAGCTCCTCAAGGTGCTGTCAGATCTCTCAGGACTTGTCTCTCAGGAAGGCAAATTCCAGGAAGGCAGGAGATCCCAGTGTACACAACTCCACCAGCACAGCAGCAAAGGCAAAGAGCCTCCTTGTGGGTGAATTGGTGGATGTTCAGGTCATTCCTCTGAGGACACAGCGAGAGACCCTCAGGAGAAGGGGAAAAGGAGCATGAACCAACTCCCCCGAGCAGGCGGGAATCTCCCCAGGGGGCGAGGGGCGGAGGTGGCAGCTGAGGGACAGATCTGTGAAGGTGAAGCCCAAATTCTTGCTTTACATAGTTGTTTCACAACCGGTTGAAAACTTCTCCCGACCAGGCCTAGAACGCACTCTGATGGTGTGTCACCTTCAGGCACCTCACTCGCCCGAGCTAAGACACCTCAATGCCTCAGACTCCTCTTCTTGCCCTCAGCCACCTGACATTTACTGACCAATGCAAAATGCACAGTGAAATATAACTTGGAGATAAATATGAGAAATCAGTGTGGAAGTATCTGGGGTTTGGGTTTTGTTTTGTTTTTCATAACCCAAACCATTGGGCACCACTGAGAAAAATTCCATTTCTTTTCATTAATGCAAACTTGTGTTTTTTCTGAGAGAAGCAGCCAACAGGGAGTCTTCCTTCACCTCTCCACACAACTTTCACTTAACCCCTTATCTTATCAGCTCTAAAATGAGGTTGCAAAACAGCAGTTCACTGTTGTACCTCCGATAACACAAACCACCAACACGCTCCCGATTCACCAAGTCATGAGTCGTTCACGGCCAGTGTTGGGGCAGTTCATGACCCCAATCCTGTGAGTCCAGGTCCTTCCTGATTATGAATTGCTGGGGCTTTAAAAGTTGGTGATAAGCTCTCATTAAATTTTATAAGTTCATTAGTAGGTGGCAGGGCAGGTGCCTTTGGCTGGATTTCCCTTCTGCAGGGCATTCAGGGCTCTACATCCCTGGCGGAGTTCTCTTGTCCCAGGCTCATGAATGGCACCACCACCACCACCTCCTGGCCCTTCTGCTGGAGCTTCTCCACCACTGGGCGCATGCTGAGCCAGTGGCTTCCATCCTGAGGGATCACCAGGATCTTCCCACCTTCAGCAGGGATGAAGGATGATGTCAGCAGAAGAAGGAGGCTGGTCCAGCCACAGAAGCCCCGGGAGGGAAGAGCCATGCCGCTGGAAGGGAACCAGAGGCTTCTGCTCCGCGGGGCTCCCACACAGTCCTTTGTATGCAGCTCCATGCAAACTAAGCAGGGAACTTATTGACCACAAAAACAAATATTTAACTTCCCAGCCCTGTTGGGATTAGCCTGCAATATGGCACGTGTCAACGGAATGGAAGGGAAGCACCGTGTCCTCGGAAAAACATTTGGAGTTTCTATTAATGTTTAAGCTTGGAATTCTGTCAGCACCGTCCTTCTTCCATGAAACAAAGAGCAGGGCTGGCATCTTGAGTAATAACTGTGGATAATACCACTGTCTTGGGAAATACCTACTAAGAAAACAAGCCTGTTTTGCTTTCAAAGGACAGCCCTTAAAATACAGCGGGCAGAAGGGATCGGAACTGCAGCAGCATCTCCTTCATGGACTAGACCAGCTGAGAACACCAGGCTGATGTTAAATTCCCACCCTCTGGAAGCAGTCAAACCTGCATCTCTTCTGAAGAGATCACAGCCACCAGGATGTATCAGGCAATCCCAGATCTGAGGAGGAGGACAACAATCCCGTTTCTCTTTTTTCCTTCACAGTACTAGACCAAAAAAAGGAACTGAATGATGGGCTGAGGGCAAACAGAGGGAAAGGAGGGTGGAACAGGCCTTTGGGGACACAAAGAAGGAGCCATGGCCTTGAAAACCCTTTTTATGTATTGGGAAGAAAGCAAAATTTCGGACGAGGTGTGATACCTTTCCCTAATCCCACCGAGAGCACACACACATGGAAAACCCCAACAACTAAACCAGACCTCTGAGCTCTCCTCCTTTCACAGACACATCAGCAACCACATCCAGGTGTCTCCTGGACTCTTCAGCCCTGAGCTCCACCTTCCCTCTCCCATGTTCCCTCCTGAGCAGCAGCCCAGCTTTGATGAGAAGAGACATCCTCTCTTGGTAAAATGAGCCAGGAATTTGGCAGTTGGATGTGTGGCTTTGAATCCACTTCCAGAGAGGCACAAGCAGTCCCTAAAATTCAAGTTTCCTGAGGGAAGAACAGATTGCTGAGCTGTTATAAATAAAAGTAGGTGGTGATACCCCAGCTTGGGTCTCCAAAGAAAGCCTGACCAGGATGGTGTGACCCCTTGTTTGCTGCCATTCCCTGAAATTCCCTGCAGTGAACTGAGGCCCTCAGGGCTTTGCTGCAGGAATGTTCTGGGGTTTACGCAAGTCAAAGCAGTGCCACACTGAATCCAGGGACTGACCCCACAGCCCTGGCATTATTGTTTGTTTATTACTCCCATGATAATAGTTATTCCAGTCTTTTTTAGCTTGATGCTCCAAAGGGCCGCAGCAGACCTCGATGATCAGGACAGTATCTACATTCGATACCGTACTGATGGAAGCCTTTTCAACCTAAGGCGACTGAAGGCCCACACCAAGACCTTAAACCATCTTGTCCGGGAGCTGCTTTATGCTGATGACTCCGCCCTTGTTGCCCACACAGAAGCAGCCCTGCAGCGTTTAACATCCTGCTTTGCAGATGCTGCTGAGCTCTTTGGTCTGGAGGTCAGCTTAAAGAAGACAGAGGTTCTCCATCAACCTGCACCTCAGGAAGTCCCCCATCATCCCCACATCACCATTGGCCAATCAGAGCTCAAATCAGTCCAGCAGTTTAATTACCTAGGCAGCCTCATCTCCTCGGATGGTGAGATTGACGGGGAGATAGACAACAGGTTAGCAAAGGCATAGAGTGCTGTTGGAAAACTCCACAAAAGAGTACGGCGTAATAAACACCTGAAGAAAAGTACCAAGATCAGTGTTTACAGAGCCATAGTGCTGTCTGCTCTCCTATATGGATCTGAATCATGGGTCATCTACCGCCACCACCTGTGTCTCCTAGAACGCTTCCATCAACGCTGTCTCCGCACAATCCTAAACATCCACTGGTCAGATTATGTGACCAACACATCTGTTCTAAAGCAAGTAGCAGTCACAAGTATTGAGGCCATGTTACTGAGAACGCAGCTGCGCTGGGCAGGGCACGTCTCAAGGATGAAGGACCACTGCTTTCCTAAGATCTTGCTTTATGGTGAACTTGCCACTGGCTGCCACAAGAGAGGAGCCCCGAAAAGAAGATACAAGGACTCCCTGAAACAACATCTCAGCCTCGGCCATATTGATCACCATAACTGGTCTGCTCTGGCCTCCAATCGGGAGGCCTGGAGACACACCATCTATAACGCTGCTGTCTCCTTTGAGAACACACGCAGGATCACTCTTGAGGAGAAAAGACAACGCAGAAAGAATCATGTCTTGCAGAATTTACCACCTAAGGAGTCTTTCTGCTGTACCTTTTGCAATCGGATATCTCTATCTCGTGTTGGCCTCATAAGCCACCAGCGTGCCTGTAACAAATATGGATAGAGCCTTCCCAAATCTTCGTTCGCGAAGCCCAGCCATGAATGAATGAATAATATTATTGTGTTTCTGAACAATAATGACCAACCCAGGGCTTACCAGTGTGTGTGAACAGGTAGATTTTTTCCCCCTCCCCTCTGATTCACTTCACACTTGTTTACTCTCTGCTGCATTTCTGCCTCCTTGCTGGGCCCTATTCCAAGTGAAATAGGAGCAATTCCTCTGCTGTCTGCAGAAAATGGGGCTACAGAGAGGAGGAATACACAAGGTTTTGCCAGGTCTGGAACATGTGATTTTCACCTGCTGAGCGTGTGAAGACAGAAGGTGGCAGGTATAGAGATAAAATATTCGGTGATATATCATTCTGTAGAAAATGAGGGCAGGATGGCTCTGCCCCTCTAGCAAACTTACAAACTCTTTGCAGCTCTAAGATCCTCAACACATAAAGTAAATGTCATGCAAACAGCAAGAATTTGCCTCTTAAATCTCAAACTAGTGCCCGTCTTTGAGTCTTAAGTGAAAGAATGCCTTAGTTACAGTATTATTCTAATATTCTAGTTTATAATGTTATTCTTATTTGTCAAGTTTATTCTTATTTATCAGGTTTAGTGGACTCTGCATAAGCCTGTCAAAGAGTATGAAAGAAATCAGAAAGAAGAAAGCAAAAAACCACCCCTTCAGCTCAAAGACTGTGCAGGGATGTTGTGTGATCACAATTCAGAAGGGAAGGAGTAATTTCCTAGGGAAGAGATTTGAGAAAAATAATGTTCTTATTTCAGAGACTACATCGTAACTATCAAAAATAGCTTTAAATTTCTAGCTCAGCTTTGAAAACCCTGCAGAACAATTCCGGTGAAAGCAGATGTCAAGAAATAGCTGTGAAAACCTCAGTTTTGCATTCCCCAAATACACTTTTGTGGGTTATTTCTTCCCATTTCAACATGACATGTATGTTCTACGACGCCAAACAGGAATAACTTAACACAGACAGGCAATTTGTGAACTAAATAGTATGAAAGTACAACCAAAGCAAATTAACTGACGTTGCAGAGCCTGGAGTTAAAACCAAAATATGACTCCCAGAGCGTGGCCTTCGGGTTTTTGGTCAGATTACAGAAATATATGTCAGATTCCATTAAAATGAAATCCAAACTGGTTCTGCTTGGCGAATAATACACATTCACTGAGGGCAGTAATTTGTAGCTGGCAGATGAAATCCCTGGTTTTGTGAGAAAATCCTCATTAATTCAAGGAAGTCTCTCTCAAGGTGATTTGATTTCAGCCTGTGGAAAACAGCTGCCCAAAGCTGGTTGTTTTAAAGCATTCCCAGAAATAAAAATAATCAATAGCGATGAATTTCCTGAAACAAAGTAATGAATTTTCACTGGAAAATGTGGAAAAGGAAAGAAAGGAGGAAGGAAAAGGAACATTACCTGAGGCAGTGGTTTCTTCTTAGCACAGTTTATTCCTCCGATGAAGACCATGTTGGGCATCACAGGTCTGACATACTCGAATACAAAGTCAAACCTCATCAGCCAAATGGAAGCAGAGTGCACCAGATCTATGAAGGACACATCCCTCTGCAGGACTTCTGAGGACAACTTCAGTGCTTCGCTGTAGAAACCATCACAGTACTTGTGCTCCAGGAGGGACATCAGGGCGTTTTCCACCCTCTGGAAGAAAGTCATGCGGTCCGAGTTGAAGGTGAACACCCTCGGGACGTAGGACGGGGGGCTTGGGCACTGTGGGGCTTTGAAGTGGAGGTCGCAGCCGAAGCCTCTCATGAAGAACACGAAGGGGAGCGAGAGGTAGTTGGCGAGCGTGGCCCCGCACATGAAGAAGGGGTCCGTCAGCAAGGCATCAAACCCGCTCTGGTTCAGCGCCTTCAGGGTCTCCTGGCTGCGGAACAGGTCCTTGCACTGGCCAAAGAAGGTGTTGAAGACATGCACGTAGCTCTTGTAGATATCCAGGATATTCTGGGGGAATGGCAGGCCCCTCAGGTGAGCGGCCACGAAGTCATTGAAAGCGCCGTCCAGCTCCTCCAGGGTCTGTGTCACCGGGTACGTGAGCACCTCGTAGGCCTGCGAGGCCTTCATGTGCCAGCTCACCTCTGGCATCAGCACCACCACCTCATGGCCCCGCTGGCTGAGCTTCTCCACCACCTCCTGCATGCTCAGCCAGTGGCTCCCCACCATGGGCACCACCAGCAGCTTCCCTCCGGCTGCGGGGCCGGGCAGGAGGAGGAGGAGGAGGAAGATCCAGGCACAGCAGAGCCTCCGAGCCATGTTCCCGTGGCCGTGGGAGAGGCTTCTCCTGCAGGCTGTGGCTGGAAGATGCTTTTGAAGGAAAATGAGGGGTGTTGCCCTGTACTTTGAGATAATCCCGTAGTTAATAATTCACCACTTTGGATTGTGGGTGTTTTTTTTTCTTTTTGTTTTCTCTTGGAAGTCAAACTGTGACCCTTTTGTGTGCTGAGTCATTTCCTTGTTGTTAATGGGGAATCAGCTCCTCAAGGTGCTGTCAGATCTCTCAGGACTTGTCTCTCAGGAAGGCAAATTCCAGGAAGGCAGGAGATCCCAGTGTACACAACTCCACCAGCACAGCAGCAAAGGCAAAGAGCCTCCTTGTGGGTGAATTGGTGGATGTTCAGGTCATTCCTCTGAGGACACAGCGGGAGACCCTCAGGAGAAGGGGAAAAGGAGCATGAACCAACTCTCCCGAGCAGGCGGGAATCTCCCCAGGGGGCGAGGGGCGGAGGTGGCAGCTGAGGGGCAGATCTGTGAAGGTGAAGCCCAAGTTCTTGCTTTACACAGTCGTTTCACAGCCGGTTGAAAACTTCTCCCCACCGGGCCTAGATCGCACTCTGATGGTGTTTTAACAACCACCAGAGACCCAGGAGTGAGCCCAGGGGTCAGGCCTGCCTTAGTTAACCAGCAGCTTCAGCACAAACACGATTTTTCAGCCTCACCCCACTGCTTTTGATGTCATTGATGCCCAAACTAACGACTATTACCCGCTGTTGGTTGTCCAGGTTGGAAGTGATGACATCAATAATAGGAGTACCAGGGTAATTAAAAAAGATTTTAAGGCTCTGACCCGATCACTTCATGGGACAGGAGCACAGGTAGTAATTGGCTCAGTTCCTGTGCTAGCTGGGATGAATGAGGAGATAAATGAGGAGAGGTTTAGGAAAGCACAGCTTACCAATAGGTGGCTTAGAGGATGGTGCTATCGTCAAAATTTTGGGTTTTTTGATCATGGGGCAAACTCCATGTTGCCTAGTCTTGTTAAACCAGATGGGCTTCATCTGTCTGGGAAGGGCAAAAGAACTGTAGCCCGTAAGTTGGCAGGGTTAGTTAGGAGGGCTTTAAACTAGGTTTGAAGGGGGAGGGGGCGGCAACTGGGCTCTCCAGAAATAAGCCTAAGGGTGTAGTGCCTGAGTTGAGAATAAAATCAATGGCCCAGCTGAAGTGCATGTACACCAATGCACGCAGTATGGGAAACAAACAAGAGGAGCTGGAAGCCATAGTGCAGCAGGAAAACTATGACATAGCTGCTGTCACAGAAACGTGGTGGGATGACTCACACGACTGGAGTGCTGCTATGGGGGGCTACAAGCTCTTCAGAAAGGACAGGCAGGGTAGGAGAGGTGGAGGGGTGGCTTTATATGTTAGAGAGTCTCTTGACTCTGTTGAAGTTGAGGTCAGCAGTGACAAGGTTGAGTGCCTGTGGACCAGAATCAGGGGGAAGGCCAACAAGGCTGACATCCTTGTGGGTGTCTGTTACAGACCGCCCAACCAGGATGATGAAGGAGATGAATTATTCTACAAGCAGCTGGCAGATGTCTCAAAATCTCCAGCCCTTGTGCTCATGGGTGACTTTAACCTGCCGGATATCTGCTGGGAGCTTCATACTGCAGAGAAGAGGCAGTCAAGGAGGTTCCTGGAGTGTATAGAGGATAATTTCCTTCATCAACTGGTAAATGAGCCTACCAGGGGTAAGGCCCCACTAGACCTACTGTTTACAAACAGAGAGGGGCTGGTGGATGATGTAGTGGTTGGAGGCCGCCTAGGGCATAGTGACCACGAAATAATAGAATTTTCAATCCTCAGGGATGTAAGGAGAGCCATCATTAAAACTTCTACTCTGGACTTCCGGAGGGCAGATTTTGGCCTATTCAAAAAACTAATTCAGGGCATACCCTGGGAAACAACCCTTAAAGGCAAGGGGGTCCAGGAGGGATGGACATGCTTCAAACAGGCAATTTTGAGCGCACAGGAACAGGCTATTCCAGTGTGCCGAAAGGCCAGCCGGAGGGGAAGACGGCCGGCTTGGTTAAATAGGGAGGTTCTGAAAGAAATCAGGGATAAAAAGAAAGTTTACAGACTGTGGAAAAAAGGGCTGGCTACTTATGAAGAATTTACGAAGAGAGCTAGGTCATGCAGGAAAAAAATTAGGGAAAGAAAAGTGGAATTTGAAGTTAATTTGGCTAATTCAGTTAGGGATAACAAAAAGTCCTTTTATAAATACATTAATAGCAAAAGAAGGGGCAAGGAAAACCTCAATTCTCTGTTGGACTTGGAGGGAAATATAGTTAACAAAGATAAGGAGAAGGCTGAGGTACTTAACACCTACTTTGCCTCAGTTTTTAGCAGTAAGACAGGTGGCCCTCAGAACAACTGGCCGCTAGAGCAGATAGACAGAGACAGAGAGCTGAATAGCCCTCCTGTATTCCAGGAGGATGTAGTTAGCAACTTACTGAGCCAGCTGGATCCTAACAAGTCTATGGGACCAGACGGGATCCATCCCAGGGTGATGAGGGAGCTGGCAGAAGAGCTTGCCAAACTGCTCTCCATCATCTTCCAGCAGTCCTGGCTCTCTGGGAAGGTCCCAGATGATTGGAGGTTGGCGAATGTCACCCCAATCCACAAAAAAGGCTGCAAGCAGGACCCTGGCAACTACAGGCCTGTCAGCCTGACCTCGGTGCCTGGCAGGGTTATGGAGCAGATCATCCTGAGTGCAATCACACAGCACCTTCAGGATGGACAAGGAATTAGACCCAGCCAGCATGGGTTTAGGAGGGGCAGGTCCTGTCTGACCAACCTGATCTCTTTTTACGATCAGGTGACCCACCTGGTGGATGAGGGGAAGGCTGTGGATGTGGTCTATCTAGACTTCAGCAAGGCCTTTGACACTGTCTCCCATAACATACTCCTGGAAAAGCTGGTAGCCCATGGCTTGGACAAGTGTACCCTCTCCTGGATTAGGAGCTGGCTCGAGGGCCGGGCCCAGAGAGTGCTGGTGAATGGAGCTGCATCCAGCTGGCAGCCGGTCACCAGTGGTGTTCCCCAGGGGTCTGTGTTGGGTCCAGTCCTGTTTAATAGCTTTATTGATGATTTAGATGAGGGGATTGAGTCCATCATCAGCAAATTTGCTGATGACACCAAACTGGGAGGGAGTGTCGACCTGCTGGAAGGCAGGAGGGATCTGCAGAGGGATCTGGATAGACTTGAGAGATGGGCTGATTCCAATGGGATGAAGTTCAATAAAGCCAAGTGCCGGGTCCTGCACTTTGTCCACAACAACCCCCTGCAGCGCTACAGGCTGGGCACAGAGTGGCTGGAAAGCAGCCAGGCAGAAAGGGACCTGGGGGTACTAATTGACAGGAAGCTCAACATGAGCCAACAGGGTGCCCAGGTGGCCAAGAAGGCCAATGGGATCTTGTCCTGTATCAAAAATAGCGTGGCCAGCAGGAGCAGGGAAGTGATCCTTCCCCTGTACTCTGCATTGGTGAGGCCACACCTTGAATATTGTGTTCAGTTCTGGGCCCCTCAGTTCAGAAAGGATATTGAGGTGCTGGAGCGGGTCCAGAGAAGAGCAACAAGGCTGGTGAAGGGACTGGAGCAGAAGTCCTATGGGGAGAGGCTGAGGGAGCTGGGGTTGTTTAGCCCGGAGAAGAGGAGGCTCAGAGGTGACCTCATCGCCGTCTATAACTACCTGAAGGGAAGTTCTAGCCAGGTGGGGGTTGGTCTCTTCTCTCAGGCACTCAGCAACAGGACAAGGGGGCACGGGCTTAAGCTCCGCCAGGGGAAATTTAAGTTGGATATCAGGAGAAAATTCTGTACAGAGAGAGTAATCAGGCATTGGAATGGGCTGCCCAGAGAGGTGGTGGATTCACCATCCCTGGAGATTTTTAAACGCAGATTGGACGTGGCACTGAGTGCCATGATCTAGTAAATGGACTGGATTTGGACCAAGGGTTGGACTCGATGATCTCGGAGGTCTTTTCCAACCCAGTCGATTCTATG